>NC_071620.1:24872179-25501971 GCF_014839835.1 Dryobates pubescens | reverse complement strand
AAAAGCTGCATCAGGTCTCTAACAACGGGCCTTTAGCATTTTCAAGCCGTGGTCACACAACATAGTAATTACTTCTGCTTATTTTTAAATTAGTCTTCAAGCATTCCTCTCTGCTTTTAGTGATACTGAAGACAAAATTCCTCCCAAAGTCTCAAATATAGTTCTCATTAATATACACTTGTCTCTTATAACTAAGTTTGCTAACTTCTTCCCCCAAGATTGTTCATTAACCTTTCCAAAATGTACTGTAAAAAGAGGTGCTACCAGAAACCCAGGGAAATTCTGCCTTTAAGCAGTGCCAACAGCTTCTGCTATCCAGGTTCTCTTCTCAGCTGTATCAAGGCAATAGAACCCTGTAACTGCAGTGGAGTAACAAAGTAGAATTTGTCAATGTATTTGTCATTTTTTTGATGGTTAATGAAGAATTACACTTATGTTACAAAAAAGATAGTAATTTATGGTAAAATTCATAATTTCTACACTATAGCTTTTTAAAAAGGAACATATTAGTTTCCAGCAATCAGTAGGATGAATACAGAATTTATAAAACCCTTGACCTTAACAAGTGGCACTGAGGTCAAATCAGAGATTTTTAACCTTGAAGTATAAATCTGAAATCCGATGGAAGTTTTAGTCTATTGTAGCAGTGAGGAGTGAAACAAAGTCATTTTATTCAAATACATCTGTATCTTGGGTTTTGGTTGAAAATCTTGATACAAAGCTACACTGAAGACTGCTGTACTTAAGTCTGCTGTACTTAAGTCTAGTGATTTTAAAACAATATAGTAGTTACCAGACTCTGATCTCACTGTTGCCAGGGCCTACAAGCTCAAACCAAGGTGGAGATAGACAACAATAGGTCATGAAGGAAATAAAGCACTGAATAAGGTGGCCAGCTGCCAACAGTTCCCTTGGCACCAGCAGCTTGTTCTTCACCCTCATCCTACTTGACATTAAAAAAAAACCCAACAAACAACTATTAAAGAGAACAGCAAAATCTGACATGTGGTTAGAGATTATAAACCATTCTAGAACTACAATACTGTAGGGACAAGTTTTACTCTAAACTATAAAAGAGGATGAGAACAAACCCCTGACAAATTTTCAATATTACATTCAGAAACCACAAACCCCTAAATAAGACACCTAATTACTAATTTTTAAATCTCATTGTAATATTTCTTGAAGTCTGAGAATATCTCCCTCCATACTTACAAAAAAGTCAGAAGCAAAACAGAAATACATCTCAAGGATGAGGTTACTCATTCTCACTACCATGAGATAAAACACCTGGAATTTTGATAGAATTCAGAAAAATACCTGTTTCCTTTAAAAAGATGGAAAATTAATATACTTACAGAAGAGGAGACATATGTAGACTGATTCCTTACTTAAAATTACTTAACAGCTTGTAAGCTTGTATCCAAGCAAGGCAGCACGATTTCAGGAAACTTTGTGCCGCCTCACACAGATCAGAGACGTAACAGGAACTCTTACTGCTCTGCACACATGAATTGAAGTATTCATGGGCACTTACTTCAGGGAGTAGGCCAAAGTCATACCTAGCTACAACTTGGAATAGGCTACTGGATTTACTACAAGATCAGCTGGGTTCATTGTCTAGAAAAATGAACATTCGCATGCATGTTCCAGGTCTTTTGAGCTATTTGTGATATAGAGAACAGTTCCTACATAACCCAAGTTCCACGCACCACAGCAAGAGTAATTCTTGCTGCCACCGTGCTGGAGAGCTGCAGTGTATCCTTGCACTAGATAAGAAAGCAGAAATATTTTTGGTGCAAACTCTGCTATAATTATTTTCAGAAGGAGAGAAAAGGAAATTCCCTACTTAAAAATTTGATGCTGTATATTACTCAGCAGCACACTGGAACAAAGGAGAGGAAATTGAAGAATCGTATTCCTTCCAACATCAACACAATATGCAACACAATACCTCTCATAACATCCTATTCCCTCTATATGCACCTTCTGCTGTACCCTCCCAAAACAGGGAGGCAAAGAAGGACAGTTTTCAACTCCAGCACTTTGAAACAGAGATAAGTAATTGCATACAAGCTGATCCTATTACCTTGCTTGAATGATCTGCAATTGTGCACTTCACATTTTTTCGTGATACCTCTGCACATCTCCCTGCTTCATTTGGAAAAATGAATGGGGAGCGAGCAAAAGAAAGGGCAAAGTTCCATTTGTGCAGGTAGCTGCTTATTGAGCAAACAATAGGCAGATCTTTGGATGATGCTGACTCTGGATTAAGTATGGAGATTACTTGGCACACCTTCATACTCTTCCCACACAAGGCATTAGTTGTGGTCTATTGTTTAATGCATAGTTAATATTCTTAAGCAACTGGCAACAGGTAAACAAGATATTTTTAGCAAGTATTTCCTAAAAAAAAAAAAGGGGGGGGGGGGGGGGGGGGAACACACACACACACCAGGGGGCAGAGCGGGGAAATGAAATCAATACATGCAGATTTTAATCACTTTACAGTTTATTGAAAGTTGTTTCTGATTCATTTGGTCTACCAAATCATTAAACTGCCATGAAGTTTGATAGATCATGCCTCTCTAAGTGCTAGAAGTTATTTGCTTCCAACTCTACTGAGTTGAGATATATTCTGTTTATATAAAAGAATTGAAGTTTACTGGAGGAGTGTTGCATATTATGTTTATTTCTACAATGCATTGCTGACATACTCCATATATTCCAAACCCTACAAAATTGTCACTTAGAGTGTGGCATAAATTAAGAAAGAAAAAGAAAGAAGAAACATCACAGCTATCACCAAGGCATCACACATGAAAAGAACTGAATATTGTGTTATTACCAACTTAAATTTAATTTTAGATACCTTCCATTACATTTACCTTGCATTAACTCATGTAATTATTCAACCTTCTAAACTTCAAGTGAGCTTCATCACATGAAATTGTGGCTGAGGTGGTATGAAAGAAATTAAAAACCTCACTGCAATTGACCCACAGATATAAACTTCCTAGAAGTACTGTTGACATTTCAAACCAGACTGAGAGCAGCTTGCACAAACATTTCTGGCAGTACGAGTGCAGGCATATCCCATTGATATATGACCAACTACCTGCAACACACCTTACACTCCTCAAATTATTGTCTGGAACCACACACCCAAACAACCTGGAATAAATGCAAAAAACAAGTCTACTCTCTGTTCATAGAATCACATAATCATAGAATGGCTTGGGTTGGAAGGGACCTTAAAGATCATCTATTTCCAATCACCCTGCCATGGGGAAGGACACTTCCTACTAGATCAGGTTGCTCAAAGACTCATCTATTCTGCCTGTGAATAATTCCAAGAAGGGGGATCCACAACTTCTCTGGACAACCTGTTCCAGTGTCTCACTACCCTTACAGCAAAGAATGCCTTCCTAATAACTAATCTAAATCTACCCTCCTTCCATTTAAAAGCATTACCTCTCTCATCCTATCACTACACTCCCAGGCAGAGTCCTCCCCATCTTTCCTGTAGGCTCCCTTTAAGTACTGGAAGGCTGCAATAACATCTCTCCATAGCCTTCTCTTCTCTAGGCTAAAGAACTCCAACTCTCTTGGCCCTTCTTCATAGGAGAGGTGTTCCATCCTTCTGATTATCTTCATGTCTCCCCTCTGGATCTGCTTTGACAGTTCCATGTCCTTCTTGTGTTGAGGGCTCCAGAGCTGAACACAATACTCTAGGCAGAGTACTACAAGAGCAAAGTAGATGTGTAGAATCACGTCTCTTGACCCCAAAACCATACTTCTTTTGACGCTGCACAGGATTCATTTGACCTTCTATGCAGCACTTAGTATCTCTCTCTGGATATAAGAAACCTTTGCCCTCCCTAACTGTACACAGATTATTCACAGTTTGATAGTTTCAGAGCATAATGTTAAAAATCCAAGGTATTGGTAAGACAAGACCCCCCCATTATTAAGTATCTACAGCTGCAAGATCTCTGTCAGCTTAATTGTTTTTCATATTTCCCCTGCATTGTTGCCATATTGATTCCTTTTTTTTTCTGGCCAGCCTATGACACCTTAAGCATCCCATACACTTTTCCTAGTCTTCTACTAAACTAAACAGACAAATTAGTATTTGTTCCTCACAGGGAAGAAAACAAACCCAAAAATGCTGTATGTAAGCTGGCTGAGGAAAATTTGCCATTTAAACATTAAGTCTTCATTTCAGATACATTTACCTCATTGGTGGCAAATTATACCCACAAGAGTTTGCTGGGTGGTTCTTCCCTTTCCAGCTCCTGAAGGTATGATCAGTGGTGCAGGTGGTACTTCAAAATTTACTCATCATGGGGTTGTTCAGGGGCCTCAAATACTAGCTCAATTTCAAAAAGCAAAGCAAATAACTTGGAGACAACGTACCAAACAAAGCCTTAGGCAGACCTCAAATAATCTCTGAACTCTTCCTTACCTCAAATCACAACAAAATTGCCTAGCTTTCACCAGGTTTTTACAGGAGGAGTTGTTCATATAGGTGAAATTCACATTGAGGTGTAAGCCTGCAGAAGACTAAGCCAGCAGCATCTCGAGAACAAAAGTTGTGAGAACAGTCACAACTCCATTTCTGTCCAAAGGTAAATAGCAAGCTTTTAACTTGTATAAATAATTCATGGAAATGGGTGGAGAGATTTTCTATTAGAGAATTTTACAGAGAACAAGAGTAGCCTACTTGCTTAAAACAATTGCCTTTTGAAAGACAGCAATTTTTTACATTTCATTTGTGTGTGCAGAGCTTTGCCATTTCAACTCTTTAAGCAACTTTGAACAGCTAAGCCTGGTATCTTAGGCAACAAGTTGCTGCTTAACTGTGGTGGGATGAAAATTCCCCCCCAGCATTGAATTGCCAGACCAGCCCAGCTGGGAGCAAATAAAGCTGTACTTACAAGCAAAACTACAATCTACAATGAAATGCAATTTAACGGCTTTTTAAAGCCTTTTAATTCTTGTTTACTAAATTGGTACATCGAGGTCTAGATGGCTGAACAACCAGATGGGCAAAAAAACAAGGTTGGATGATATGCCCCGGAGGGTAGTGATCACTTGGTTGTTCTCTATTCAGTCTAGTAACAAGCACCAGGTGTCAGTCCGAGGATATCTCCTGTTTTAATATCATTATCAGTGATCTGGAGGACAATACAGCACAGGCTCGCCAAGTCTGCAGATCACACTGAACTGGGGAGAACATTTGAGGGCAGGCTGACATCCTTAGAGACCTGGACAGACTGGAGGAATGGGAACCTCATGATACTCATCAAGGACAAATGAAAAGTCCTGAACTAAGTAACACTAATATCACCCAATAATACAGGCTTGAGATCACCCAGTTAAGATTGCTCTGCTCAGAATTCAAGAGACCACAGTTTCAATGCTTCCAGTTTTGGATTCCCTGATATCAACTAGACATTAAAAAACTAGAACAAGTCCAGCAGAAGGCCCTCAGAGCAATTAGGGCACTGCAATGCTTATCCTGTGAGGACAGACTAAGGAACTGACAGCTTGGGGAAATGGTGGTGGGGAGAAGGTTAAAACCAGTTTGCTGTTCCTAGGAGAAGGTTATCAAGAAGATACGGAAAAGCTCTTCACCATGGTGAACAGTGTGAGGACAAAAGGCAATGAGCATACGTTGAAATGAGGAGTTCAGACACTATAAAAGGGAAAGTCTTTTTTACCCTCAGGTGAGTCAAGCAGTTAAATAGAATGCTCAGAGCTTGTGCAGCCACTGTCATTGGAGGTTTGCAAAACCCAGCTGGATGAAGACCAAGGAAACCTGGTGTGACATAACTGACCCTGCTCTGAGCAAGCAGCTGTAGCTACTCAGCTTAAGTTGTCTTCAACCTGAATTATTCTATAATTTTGGAAAATACTATTTGATTTTTACAGGAAAACATTACTTGAACATGTCCAGAGCAGGGCAACAAGGCTGGTGAGAGGCCTTGAGCACAAGCCCTATGAAGAGAGTCTGAGTGAGCCAGAGAAGAGGAGGCTCAGGGGAGACCTTATCACTGTCTACAACTACCTGAAGGGTAGTTGTAGCCAGGAGGGGGTTGGTCTCTTCTCCCAGGCAGCCAGCACCAGAACAAGAGGACACAGTCTCAAGCTGCACCAGGGGATGTTTAGGCTCGAGGTGCAGAGAAAGTTCTTCACTGAGACAGTCGTTCGTCATTGGAATGTGCTGCCCAGGGAGGTGGTGGAGTCACCATCCCTGGAGGTGTTCAAGAGGGGATTGGACGTGGCACTTGGTGCCATGGTTTAGTCATGAGGTCTGTGGTGACAGGTTGGACTTGATGATCTTTGAGGTCTCTTCCAGCCTTGGTGATTCTGTGATTCTGTGATCAGTGGATGGAACTATTGCTGGTGTTTCAATGCATTAACATAGTAGGTTTTCCCCTGTAGAAAGGGGAAAGACAACATGCTGCTACTACAGTAGAAACATGGCACATTTATGAAAAATACAAAATTCTCCTTAGTAAAAATGCTCACAAACATTGAATAAGCAAAAGAGTAATGTTTAAAAGCAGCTCCCCATTTTGCCTTCAGGGAAAAAAAAAATAGAGAGAGATTGAAATCAATACAAAGGGTCTGACATGCAGTGAAGCAAAAAAAGTCTTTCCCTCACTTCAGAATTCAATGAGCTGCACATTTCCAGACAGCTGTTATGTTTCAAACAAACAGGCATAATCTGCCTCAGGATACAAAAGCTTTTCTATTAGTATGGTTTTAGTTAGATAGGGTTAATCACTATGGAGTACCTATCTCTGTATGTCCTAGTGACGTAGGATCATGTGTCCTTTTAATCTAAAAAAAGAAACAAAACAAAATCCAAAAAAGGCAAAACTAAAAAGAAAACAAACCACCCCTGAAACAACACAAAAGAAACCCCCACCAACCCAAAAACTTCACAGCAAAACCAAGAACAGAAAACCCACAAACACAAACCAACCAACCACAAACCAAACCAAACTAAACTCACAAGAAACAAATTAATATTTTACATTTAAAAATGCTACAGGTAGCTTTATTGCCATGTCATGGCATTATTCCTTAACAGCCTTGTCTTGCTAAGGAAGTTTCTCTTGCTTTGCAGATTTGATTTCCAGATCCCAAATGAATTGCAAGAAAGAGTCCCCTGGAGTTCTGGGTCATTCACTTGGCGCCCATGTTCTGCCATCCCTTCCAAGACTATAGCTGTTCCGAGGCAAGCAAAAGAACCCGAGCATATTTGCCATTTGAGGTACTATGTTAGCAAATAACGTCTTTCTTCTGGAAAGAGATGCAAGCTTGACAGCTGTGCAGTGGAGATTGGCCTTCCTTCATGCTGTTTAATTCCTTTCAGTCCTGAACTGCTAAATGACTTGATCAGTCTCAGCAGCTGATTAGATTATCCAAGATGGGCAGCTGCAGACAGACATAGACATTGTAGTTGGTAGCGTTGACTGTTAGAAAACTAGTTTGCCTTACAAATGTACATACTTGCAATAGGTATCCCCAGGAAAGCAAACAGGGATCTCAATTCCCTTTAAAAATGGAATTCCATTGTGATTCAGCTTATCTATAACAGATGCTCATTCTCAGGAAAAAATAACCAAACCAAACAAAAACATCCCAAAACAATGCTGAGCTCCCATCAAAATTAAACTCAAGTATTTGAATGAAAACCTCGTAACTACATGCAATTCATAGCATCTTGGGAGTGGATATTGGCCACTCACACAGCACAGAAGAGCATGCTCTTCATCACAGATGCTAGCTGAATACTACCACCAAACAAGAAACTTGGGAATTCAGATAAAAACCTGTGCTTTAAGACTTGAAAACTGTATTTGTCTTGGACAACAAAGAACAGCTCTCTTCTTCCCGTGGAAAGCGAATGCTACTACTCAGAAAAACTCTTTTATATACAATAAAAGGAACAGTAGCTGACCAGTGGGAGAGTTACAGTTATGCATGTCTGAGAAAGCAGTTTAGATACACAAAACAAAGAGCTGCAAAATTACTGTAAAACTTCTTTTCTTACATCTGCCAGAACCAGCTTTCCACTACTGAACTACAGATCTCTTTTCTTAAGTGCAAAAGAAAATACAGTACAAGCAGATTTTAAACTATGTGAAGGGATTTAAAACAAGAAGTAATAGCAGAGTGTGAACAAATGGCTTAAATATGGTAACATGCTGGAGAGATATTTTTTTTCAACCATACAGTGTATGACATTAATGTTACTTCTGGCAATGGGCTTTCATAAATAGCATCATCAAGACCATGCCAGTGTGCCAGAAAAACCACTGCAAATTAAACAAATTCAACCTTTTCTTCCCCCTTTCTGTCACTATAGTCAACAGCTTTGCAACAAGTAATGCAACACTGAATTTTAACTAGCAGCAATACGTAGAGAGCCTTCCTGAAATACGAAGAGCAAGTGAAAAAGCTGCGGTCATTCAGGGACAAAAATTCATCTATCACACTCTTTGGGTGAGACAGACACGTGGAATTTGGTATGGCCACAATAATACAGAACTTGAGAAGACTTTGTTACAACTACAGTGATGTAAAAGAACAGTGGATTCTGCCTGAATGAACCAGATGGAGTTAGCTTTTGACAAGTTAAAACTCAGAGAACAGATTTGCTAGGATAAATAAAAATGGGCGTACTTAGAGTTGAAGCATACCATATTTCTACACTGGAGGACAGTAGCTGCTTTTGAAAACATGAGCAATTTCACACTGGAGCAGCACAATTAGAATTTTCAAAGCAATCTAAAATCATTAAATAGCCAAATTCTGTAACAAAACAAGCCCTCAAGTGACTTACTGTCCTCATCAAATCTTTAAGCAAACTCATTGCAAGCTTAATGCCAGTAAAGCAGCAGCTGACCAAGCTAAACGTATGTAGTTGATTAGGTGGGTTGGATTGGTTGATAGGTTGGACACAATGATCTTGAAGGTCTCTTCCAACCTGGTCTATTCTATTCTATTCTAAATGGAAATATACTGGAACTGTTAAGATTTTGTTTACTTTTTACTGCTGTTTTGTACTGGCATAGAAGAAAGGGTTTGGGACTTGGGATCTCATTCACCTGCACTTTTGGCTAAGTAGCAGAGATGTATATGTGCATAAGGAAATCATTCAGCACAACAATATTTGGTTATAAAAATCTGATTCCATTGCCACAACCCTGTACTAAGTCAGCCGTATGTGTTGGGTTTTAATAATGTTTAGATAGCTTCTATACTACTTTCACTGAAGTACATTTTCTCAGGCAGACTATATATGGTCAGAAAGCATTGTCCACTTGATGCACATTTAGTAACATAGGTCTGCACATTAAGACAAAAGTTTGTAAGAAGCAACACTGACCAACAATAATGGATTTACAAGCACACTTCATTCCAAGTAGGGTTGAACCCACCATGTCAGCTCATCATGAGGTTAGCCTCTTATACCGCCACTTATATAAAACACTGAACAACCCTGTGCAAGTAGGGGGTGAGAAAAGGGTTCACAACTTCATGATGATCTCAGAGAAAAACCAACAGGCCTGTATAGTTATCAAATTTTGCCTTTCTTGTTTCCACAATATTTGCCAAAATAATTGCAGTCATTTACCAATATTTCCTTTTTTCTAAAGTTCCACTTTTACAGTGAAGGATAACTTAAGGTACTGCCTCTTCCAATAATTGCATTGATAGACCTCTCCCAAATCCATGGATCAGTCCTTTGAACAACTCCAGGGGGAAAAAAAATGCCACACCAATAGCTAGAAATCACACACCCAACATTTTTCATATAGTGTATTGTGTTCAGTAGAAAACTGGTTTAAAGACAAAATTGAATTTATATTCTTGTAATCTTCATCCAAAGTAAGAGGTTAGCTTATCAATACACAAGACTTTCAACTATTTTTTTTGCTTAGAACACAAGTAGATTTCATTTCTTATCAACCTGACACTGCCCTGGTATCTGCTGTCATATTCAGACAAGCCAGCCACTGTGCTGTGCACCATAGGAGAATCACAGAACCCCATGAGGTTCAAGAACAAGTGCAGGATCCTGCATCTGGGCTGGGGCAATCCCAGGCAACTGATGCAGGCTGGGCAGTGACTGGCTTGAGAGCACCCCTGAAGAAAAGGACTTTGGAGTTCTGGTAGATGAGAAGCTCAACATGAGCAACCAATGTGCACTTGCAGCCCAGAAAGCTGCATCAAGAGAATTGTGGCCAGCAAGTCGAAAGAGGCAATTCTCCCCCTCTACTTCACTCTGGTGAGACCCCACCTGGAGTACTGGGTTCACTTTTGGGTCTCTCACTACAAGAATATTAAGGGTGCTGGAGTGGGTCCAAAGAAGACCAAGGACTATGGTGAAGAGCGTAGAGAACAAGTCCTGCAATGATTAGCTGAGGGAACTGGGATTGTTAAAGCCTGGAGAGAAGGAGGCTCAGGGGAGACCTTATCTCTCTATACAATTACCTGAAAAAAAGTTGTGGCAAGGTGGGGGTCTGTCTCTCCTCCCAAGTAACAAGCAATAACACAAAAGAAAACAGTCTCAAGTTGCACCCTTTTTCACTAGGCTTGTAAAACCCCAACACAGGGTGCCCAGGGAAGTGGTTGAGTCACCATCCCTGGAGGTATTTAAAAGACATGTAGATGTGGTCCCACTTAGACAAGAAGATCTTAAGAGTCTTCTAGAGCCTAAATGATTTTATGATCATATTCATCATACTGCATCCATTTGCTTTGTTCATGCTACAAAACTTTAAAACCAAACAAAAAAGAACCCCACAACAACCACAAAAAACCAAAACAGTAAATACTTCTAGTATTGATCTTTTATCCCTGACCTCTTGAGGATAAAGTCCTCCAGGCAGTTTGGAATTCAGTTTTATCACAGTGTAATTTCAAAACCTTGAAATGAGAAGTTTAGAAGTTTAGAATTGAAATATTGGCAGAAACATTTCAATAGTTGCACAAATTCATGTCTACATATGAATTAGTGTTTATTAGCTTTCAGTTATACACACTTAGAAAGCTTATTAATGTTTTAGACATGGCAAATTAAATCCAGTTCTTCAGATGTGTAATTTTGACACCTCAAAACACAAAAATAAAACTTCAAATCATCTTTTAGATTCCTGTTAAGGGAGGACATTCACATCAACAGTCTTCAGATAATCCATAAAAACAACCAAGATAAAAACCTCTTTTGTTTCTCATTCAAGATTAAGATTTAATAAGAAGCAAATAAAGTATTTTAAGATGCCCAGAAGTTTATTGGCAAAGATTGTGTATCCCACAATCTTCAAGTTTCTTCCCAATGTAAAGAAAATAATTGGCATTAATAATTAAGTCTTGCTTCTTGCACACTTTGAGGGATGTGTTTCCTCTTAAACTAGCTGTTTCTGAACTATCTGAAATATCAAATAATATTATGGAGATACAATTTACACAAATTATGAAGGCTTGATTTGGCTTGATTAAGAGTGATAGCCCCAACATTTTGTTTCAGCTTAAGTCATACAGTGGTATGCAACTGAGTCCTCCCTTCTCCTGTCTTTGACTAAGAGCAAGTCCTTTAAAGGAAACAGAGCCTTGGATTTTAACAGGGACAGAGAATTCTTTGATTCTCAGAAAGAACTTCACATTTCCTCTCTTATACTCCCCTCCAGTGGAATCCTCTGAAGGAACAATACTAGGTATCCAAAATTGATACTATTCCCTCTCCTCTATTCTCCAAACATCTCTTGGCCCATTTGGTGATAGGTCATTTGCTCATGAGCTTTCTGTTGCAAAAACTTAGACATCAAGCTTTCATCATTCCAGGTCTGGAGGCTAGGGAATAGCAAAGTGGTGGAAGGCTTTTCCAGTCCACAACTGTGAAGTTTTACCGGTCAAGAGATGACATGAGCTTAAAGCTTGAAAATTTACCTTGAATAAAGTTGTGATATGCAGATAGGCAGTAACTATACATACTAAAGACAGAATACTGAAATTAAGGGAAAACATTTCCCATCTACCTGTATGTCCTCAGACAGCTTAATGTAAACCTAACTCCTGGAGACAATTATCTGAAGAAATAATTACAATGACAAAGGTTGCTTAATTTTAGAAACCTCATGATGAATGGACAAAGAACCAAAATTTAACATGTTCAAATAGTAAATCAAAAGAATCCGCATTCTCACTTGGAAAACTTCATTTTTTCCAAACTAGCTTGTGTTCCCAGAACTCTTTAAGTGCAGGCATCCACATTCCGTGTGAAACGGGACTGCTGCTGATGCTTACATTCTCTTGTTAAATCTCCCATTTTATAGCTAATCACAATTTTATAGCAGGCATGAAGCACTCTACAAGGCCCATGCTGAGCTGTTCCTGTAAATCAAAACCTTATTCCATCGTTCTGCTTGCTGGCAGCAGAGTAAGGTTACTTTTACCATTTATGGTTGTAAAACCCATCCAGCTTCCTCCCCACCCCCTTCAGTTGCTGCCTTTTTTCCACTATTCTTTCTCTCTTTCTCTGTTTTGCTCCAAGATAGAATATTCTAAGTTCAGCTAAACAACTTCTTTAAGCTTCTTGTCTTTCAGTACACTTACAACCTCATGAAAACATCTAACAGAAGACAAGTGAAATATTAATACACCATTTAGGTCAAGAGCCTCATTCCCACCTTAAATAATATGAAACAAACCAAAGGCACACAAGAACAGCAGCAGTGCAAAGGCTTTTTACACTAAGTTATCACTATGTGGCCCATACATACACAAGTTCGTAAAATAAGGCCCAGATGAGACTGGAGGTGCTTGGAATCACAGTTTAACAGTCTTAACTCTTACACTGGAGTCTTCCTCCAATGTAGGAGGATAAATCACAGAATGTTAGGGGTTGGAAGGGACCTCAAAATTTCATCTAGTCCAACCCCCCTGTCAGAGCAGCATCAGCTAGAGCAGGTCACAAAGGAATGTGTCCAGGAGCCTCTGCTCACCATGACCACAAACTGAAACACCATATTCAGTTTTTGCCAGGTCTAGTTGTGTTATTCTACTCTGCAGCTCAGAGCTGGATCATCCTGCAACAGAAACAGAAAACTAAAAGGACTGTCTCTGCCCTTCCACAAGTCTGTGCAAGCCATGGACCGACACAGCTCCTAAGAAGATTCTATGTTGCATGGACAAACAACTAGGCACACTGGAAACTCCTGAATTTTCAGATAGTAAGGATTCTAGTTTACAGGAGTGGTCAGCACAGAAATCCTTACAGGGATGTTACTACAGGAAAACATGTGTCCAGTACAAAAGTAAAGCAACTCACTGTTGTTTAGGAATGAAATGTAAGCGTTTCCAACTGACTTCAAATCTAGACCACAGAGATATGGATAGATTTCATGGACAACCACATTTATCAGATCACCAAGAACAGCCTCTTTTTGATCTAAAATGGCCCTTTAAAAGTGTCAATCTACTGATCTAAAACTTGATGTTCAAAAGCAGTTTTAGCATAGCTCACTCCTGCATATAATTCCTACATTCATCTCAGCAAAGAATTTGCTGAAAGTCAGAAGTCAGCACTGAAAAGTTATTGACCTTTAAGCTTAACATCTGAATCACATACAGAGAAAAAGGCTTCCCAAGGAAACTAATCTCACATTAACTGGGTGGACTCAAGACAACAAACTCATTTGTGAACCCACTTTGCTCCAATCTTTTGTCTCAGCAGACATCTGCATTAGAATGATGCAACTACCTGCTTATCAAGTGGGTTGGGCATTTTGTACTTCTGGAAGCATGCCCTAAATAAGCATGCCCTTAGAAGATGTTTGATTTTGTGCTTAATTTGTGGTACATATTCCATGCAGATGTGAGCACAACTAACGGTTGTTAGTATTTTCCACCTGGAAAAGCTACAGTGACCGCACTGATTAATGGCTCTGTGATGATTACACATCATTCTTGACTTCATCCCTTGTAGTTTAGCATACCTCCTGAACAATAGAACAGAGGATGATGAAAGGAAACCAGTTTTTAAGGTCATAAGTTCTTAACACAGAGACCACCTGCACAAGAAGCTCAAAAGTACCTTAACATCCTGAACTCTTTGAGTGCAGGATAAGGAAACGGAAGTGCATGGAGTAGGAGCTGGTGCTGGACGTTAGGAGAATAGTTGTACATAATGAGAGAAAGGAAAGGAGAGGAGCCATGTAAAACCCTTCTTTGTCTGAAGAAGCCACCACTCACTCTCTTGGGCCCAGAAGAACAAGGTACCAAAGAGGAGAGCTTCCTTTCACCCAGAAAAAGAGCCCCTGGGAAAGAAGCTGTCATTGTATGTTCAAGAACTCATAGGCAACTGGAGAGTGGTTATATGCCACAAACCTCGAAGCTTTCTTGACACATCAGAAAGATAGGGGAATAGCTTTCTCTAAATTATGTTGTGAGGACTATCTGAAATACTGGTACCACAGTTAGAGTGTTCACAGTTAACTGTATTAATGAGTACCCTCTGGTCTTAATAACAGTTGAGGCAGAAAAGCTCTGAAATGAAGATTTTTAGAATGTGTAAACATGACTAAGGCAAGTTACACAGTTTTACAGATTTTCCTGACCAGGCAAGGACTTATTCTTATGTTCCTTCCCCCTTCAGATAGCTGAACCAGCTTATTTTTCACACAAAGCTGTAAATCACAAACACTTCCTCATCCAATGTGTGTTCCTATTTTCTAGACTTTGGAGGTGCAGGGTGCGACCATGAAGAAGGTGGGGTTGTTTGTTGATTTGTTTGGCAGGGTTTGTTGTTATCCTTGTTATGGGGTTTTTGTTTGTTTGTTTGGGGGTTTTTTCTTCACAAGTTGTTCACCCTTGCTTATTTTCTTTCTCTGCCTTCTCAGTCCAAATCACAGCATTTGTGCAAGCAGCAGAGAGATGGCAATGGGGAATTAGAAAGCAGTTTATCAGTTTTAGTAACTCTGCAAAAGATCTTACGTCATGTTGATGGTGACAATGTTTTAAATGCTAAGCTCTAACAATCTACATTAAATAGCCAAACTGAATGTTTCAGTGTTTGTAACTCAACATAATTTGGGTCAGACCCCCCAAGGGTACCTGCTTTTGACAAGCACTATCCTAATGCAAACCAGGGACTCTGTATTCCACAGCTAGAGAAATAAACAATAAAACTCCACTAAACACCACAGTATAATTACAAAATATTTTTCTCAATTCAGCTTAACAGAAACAGTGAAATCTACTGCAAGGAAAAAGGTCTGAAAAAGGTAAAGACCAATAGCAAATACCACATATGCACATCAATAAGTGATGCAATTGAACTTCTGTCAAGCTTTCTTGAAAATGTCGTGTAGGTTATCTTAATGGTTGAACAGCTTTACCACACATTCAAGAGCACTGATTCAAAATAAGAAGCTTATCTGTTTCTCTGAAAGGTCTAAAATTATTTGCTAAAATGAATTATATTTTATCTTGCTATTAGATTGGATCATATTTAATTTTTTTCAATGCTACCACAATTTTGTACCTGAAATACTTCAAAAACACTGCTTTCCATAAGAAAAAGTTCAATTTCATCTAATTGTTGTTTTTTTCCATTTTTTTTCATGCTAAACCTGTTCTTGGTTGCTTGCAGGCCTAGAACTTTCAAAATTAGACAACAGAGCAATATTTTTTCAAGCAGTAATTTTACTTAAACATTTCTCTAGACTGGAAAGTAGAAGGACAGCTCAATGGGGACTTTTTAAGCCATTTTGCTCCTCGAAGTAAACTTTTCCTCTTTACCTTCAAGGATCTTCCCTGTTTATTATTTATACTTTGCAGTGCTAACCAATTTCACTTTCAGGAAAGAAAGTTTTCAGCTTTTCCTAGTAATAATGCTCACCGTCGCTTGCATACAGCAAACCCACACATATGTACCTTACGTCCAAGCTGGAGAAGGGAGGGGGAGAGTGATTCCATATATAGAAAATACTCTAAGCCTACAGCCTTATCAGTTTACTAAGAAAACTGAGACGTTTTTGGGAAAGGTAGTATAAGACAGCAATTATCATCCAAAACAAAAGGCAAGAAAATCTTACAGGAAACTACAGGTGAAACTACAGGACTTTAATGTAATAAAGAAAGAATTATGACATTAAGCATCTAGAATATGGAAGTAAATTCTAACTCTATCACACTTCAGAGTAAGGTTGTTGCAGTTTGAGCTGGGTGCCTGGCCTTTGCCCTAGCACAATATTTTATTAATTTATTCATTTACTTTCAGTGAACTCCCTACACATGTAAGTCCTTCTCATGCACAGGGTATCATCAAAGTTGTGTTTTATCTTGTGTTTCTATGAAGAAAGAAGCCAAAGACTTGTTAGGTTTTTTTATCCCATGTGCCCTTCTGATAGATTTTGCTATAGTTTTGATGTCTGTAAAAGTTGATTCGAAGATAAAACAGATAATCAAAGTTACTGAAGGCTTTCTGTAGTTCCAAGAAAACTACCTTGGCAGTTACATTGTCTGTGATGCTTTCCTAGCCTGAGGCAATTTGAATCCCTGTTTTCTTTAGGTTGGTATAATCTAAAGGAAAAAAACCCAAAATTTTGCAGTAAAGTTGGAAGGATGTTATTTTTCACAGAGACAGGGAGTCTGTACACAATGCAACTACACTCCTCATTCATAAATGACAATCCATTTCCAATTTACTGGGCAAAACTAGCACTGTCATGAGGAAAATGTTCCTTTGTGAAAAAATTTGACACAAAGAACCAACAAAAGGTCATTAATAATCCCATTTCATCTTTAGTTCTTTTATTTCACAACAGTGTCAGCTCATAGCATAAGTCCTACAAATATCTAAGTCAATCTCTTTTGTTCCTGCTCAGCAGAGACCCATGAACTTACCTCAGTCTAGTTTAAAGCACATAAGAAAAAAATACCAAAAAAATCTAATTCACCCATAGAATCCCTGGACAGGATCTTCATCCTTTCTCCCTAACAATAATTTTTCCTGTATTCAAAGACACACTTATTTTCTCTTCCTTCCCCAAACTTATCCCAGGCTAAATACAAAATTTTCAGTGATGTCCCCAGTAGGTCATCTTTCCTGGCTTCTGTTTATTCTTGTTTTCCCTTGGACTTTATTACACTTCTAATATAATACACTCAAACTCTCAAAATCTACTACCAAGGTGCTTCTTAAAAGTAAACATAAAGCTTAAAATGCAAAGTACTTCAATCCAGAGAAGCTGGCACATTCTGATTAAATGCCTTGCAAACTGAAGGAAGGCATCTGAAATGCCAACCTGAAGGAACTCTGAGAGAACTTAATTTACATAAACTTGCCTTCTTAAGACTCCATAAGTGCTTGTTGCCACCTATATACATAATAGCAGACTTTACTGTAAGTACTACAAGCTTCTATGGTGTCAAATGATATGCTTGGGCCTAGCTCATCTTCCTTATCAAGCTGGCTGAAATCCCACCTAATTGCTGCAGCACATGGACTTCATTCATTACAAAGACACTTGCTTCTCATGACACCCAGTGGGCCACATCTGAGAACGGAAATACCTTTCAAAAGCCCCATGGTGTTAGAAAGTGCAGTGCTGGACGAACCAAGCTATTCCACTCAAGTTTGTTTTGGCAGATTTTCAGCTCTCTAGTCTGTCCTTGCCTTGTTTTCACACACAGGACTTGGAACAATTCCATTTATCAAGTCTACGAAAATGGAGCATTAAGTTGGCCTCTAAAGTAAGACAAGGAGAAAAGAGGAAAAACTCATGCAATTCAATACCATTAATATTCTCGCTACAGTTTTGTGTGCAGAACAAAAGTGGAAGGCAGGTGGGGAAAAATAACAAACATACTTGAAATCTGAAGACCAGAAGACAACTTTTCAAGCCATGCTACTTGAATAGGACAATGTTAACTAAATATAAAAACCTATTTTTATGAAAAGTCATCAAACATAAATAATACCTTGGGATAATTTTTGGTTAAGATAGAAAAGGGAAAGTATGCATATTTTCCATCATTTGAGTGTTTTACTAGAACTGCCTAAACCAGGCAGTTGCTAGTATTTCTTGCATGACTGACTAGCTTCCAGTCATGTACATTTTTATTCATACATTAATTAACTGACTACAAATATATGTGCTATTAATACATATATACTATATATCCAGCATACATTTTCTAATGGGAATATAAAGTTACTCTGTTACAGTGATTAAAAAGCTACACTACATTTTACACTGTCTTTTCAAGGGAAGCTTCTGTTTCACACTGCTAATGCTTCATTTAGACATGCTACCAGGAAACAGTTACAAAACATGCATGCTTAGGTATCTATTTAAATAAATAAGAGCTTTCCAAATGCAAAAGAACTTTTGTAACAGCTTAGAACATAAACAAAACCAAAAATAATTGGCTAATCACTGTCATTCATTGAACTATAAAACTTAAAAAAAAAAAAAGACAAAATCCTTATTCTAGTTTAGTATGTAACTTTGACAAAATTCAGCTCCCATTTTATTCTCAGATATTTCAGTAAGCCACAACCACATTAATTTTAAATTAAGTTCACAGGGTCACAGGATGTTAGGGGTTGGAAGGGACCTCCGAAGCTCATTGAGTCCAATTCCCCTGCCAGAGCAGGACCATAGAATCTAGTGCAGGTTGCACAGGAATGCATCCAGATGGGTCATGAAAGTCTCCAGAGAAGGAGATTCCACAACCTCTCTGAGGAGCCCATTCCAGTGCTCTGTGACCCTCACAGTGAAGAAGTTCCTCCTCATGTTGAGGTTGAACCTCCTGTGCTGTAGTTTATATCCATTGCCCTTTGTCCTATCACAGGGTGCAACAGAGAAGAGCCTGTCCCCTCCCTCTTGACACCCAGCCCTCAGATATTTGTAAACATTTATTAAATTCCCTCTCAGTCTTCTCTTCTCCAGACTACAAAGCCCCAGCTCTCTCAGCCTCTCCTCATAATGCACATGCTCCAGTCCCTTAATCATGCTTGTAGCCCTCTGTTGGACTCTCTCAAGTAGATCCCTGTCCCTTTTGAACTAGGGAGCCCAAAGTTGGATGCAATAGTCCATGTGTGGTTTCATTAGGGCAGAGTAGCAGGGGAGAAGGACCTCCTTCAATCTGCTGGACACACTCCTCTTAATGCACCCCAGGATCCCATTGGCCCTCTTGGCCACATGGGCATATTGCTTTTTCACGGATAACTTGTTATCTACCAGGACCCCCAAGTGCTTCTCCACAGGGCTGCTCTCTAGCAGATTGCCTCCTAACCTGTACTGGTGCCGTTTATTATTCCTTCCAAGAGGCAGGGCTCTGCACTTACCTTGTTGACCCTCACTCGGTTCCTCTCTGCCCAGCCCTCCAGTCTGTCCAGGTCTCACTGAATGGCTGCGCAACCTTCAGGGGTATCAGCCAAGCCTCCCAGCTTGGTATCATCGGCAAACTTGCTGAGCAGACACTGTCCCCTCATCAGTGTCACTGAGGAAGATGTTGAACAGGACCAGACCCAGCACTGGGGGACTCCACTAGTCACCGCTCTCCAGCTGGGCACAGCACCACTGACCAACACTTTTGGACTCTGTTTTGTAAGCAGTTCCTAATCCATCTTACCGTCTGTTCTTCTGTGCCACACTTCCTGAGCTTGCTCACAAGGATGTTATGGGAGACAGTGTCAAAAGCCTTACTAAGGGCAAGGTAGACTACATCCACAGGTCTCCCAACATCTATCCATTCAGTTATGGATGTTAATGGATTATGAAAAATAAATGTCCTAAAATTACACCATTCCTTTTTATTTGGGTCTGCATTTGACTTCTGTGAAAGCTTGCCAGACATTGCTATCTACAACATGGCAAGAGCAAGAATAAGCAATGAGAAAACATTACCCATTGGCATGATATTTTTCATCTTAAATAATGTCTCCGTTAGTTAATAAATATATCTTATAATAATTTTAATGGTGTTGTTCACAGAAGAAACTGTATTCTTATGATCATGTAACTCCCAAAGCAGCTTTGTCAAATCTGTTGAGCATTTTTAAGTAATACTGCAAGATACATGCCACCCTTCCTACTGTATTTTCTGCTGTGTTACACAGCTAACTATCAAGTAGAGCACATGCTCTGAGTCGGTCTTGTGGTTCAACCTTTTGCTACATAGTACAATTTAAGTCAGAGCTTTAACTTAATTCAGAGTCATTGAGTATCAAATTGATGGATACTTAATGCTTGTGTATTACATATAGAAGGAAAAATAGTACAGCTAAAGGAGTTGTCAAGATTAACATTCAACTTTCAAGTTTCTCCCCAGAACAGCTCCTCTTTCAGCAGAGGTCTCCTTAGAGCAGAAGTTTCTACCTGAGGGTTCAGAACTTTCACTATCAATTTGAGATATATGTATATAAAGCAAGCCTAGTGTCAGCACACTTATGTTTGTACTGGGCTCTGTACTCCATGGAAAAGTTTTCAGGTCTGCAGATCAGCAAGTTGACAGTCACTGTACATTACTTCAACTCTCAACTGTTATGTCAAGCAGTCAATTCTTGTACAGTTGTCAAGAAGTATAGACAATAATTCTTATTCTCCTTTCTAGGTCTACATTATGTGTGTCATTAGTGACATATGAGTTTCACCAGTAATGTAAATCGATATATTTAACAAGGAGGCCACAGAAAATTTTTTGCCTATTGGTAGAAATTAATCATACAGGACTTGTATAAAGACTGAGCTTACAAAAGACGAGACAGATAATTTGCAGCAGGACAGCATACCAGTAACTCACCACCACAGGAGCTCTTCTGGAAAAGCTTTACTATTCTCTGCAGGTCTCATCTTGAACAACAGGGAGTAATAGCAAAGTCTCAGTACAGATAATATTGCAAGACTGCAAGCAGATGATTTCCTCTGTATTAGCAGGATAAACAGGGCACATTTTCAACCCATGAACTCATGTACTTTAAGTGTGTTCATTTGCAAAGATTCTTCCCTCAGAACAACTCCAGGTTAAGTTACTCAGTTACAGCTTTATGTCTCAAATGAATTTAACCAGACAATTAAAATCATCCAAGACAACTAACTGTTTGTAATAACTCATTAAACTTCAGAGCAAGCAGCAGGTAGATCATAGTGACCACTGTTCACATTCCATATTAAGTTTACATTCCAGACGCCTTCTGAAGCTTATAGGAAAAGCAACCCCTGCAGCAGCAGCAACCAAACACAAACAAAACAAACAAAACACATCAAGGTTTCTATTTTCTTCTTCCTGTGCACAGTATTTGGTGAGGAATAGTCATGACTGTCACTTAAGCAATCAAGCCTGTTCTTCTGTTTGTGGGAGGAGATTGATTCCTTTATGACTGCCATTGCTTATTATAAGACATTTTTTTCCTCAATAACTATACAATATGGGACATCATTTCATTTAAAATGTGATTATCAAAATCCAAAGCCTGAACCTCCAGAGAAAAGGTTACCAAAAAAGCCCAAAACAACAAAATTCTCCATGCAACAACAAAAAACTCACACATTAAAAAATCCATGCACAAAACCAAACAGACAAATAAACAACCACTCAAGCATTTTTCTGGATGAAACAGCATTCAGGTTTACTTTGCAATTGCACAAATTTCTGCCACAACATGCCATTCAATTCTCATCTCCTTCAGATAAGTACTCACTCTGCTTTCCACATGAAAACAGACTAGGTGCCATTAGGTGTTTCAAGAAAGCTAGCAGCCACTACTTCATAACTTCACCCCTCATGCTAAGCTAAGAGAGGGCACCAAAGCCTTCAAGAAACACTGATTTCCCCAGATGGCAAGCCCAAACCCAGCATTAAGAAGGAAAGCCACCATACAACCAAATTAAGCACTGTCCCTAAAACGATCCTCTCAACCTTTACACCATGTCCAAAAGTGAGTACTCCAGAGCTTCTCTCAATCTCAGCAAAGATGCTTTGACTGCATCACATGAAGCAAATGCACAGCTCTGAGGGCTCCAGAGAAACTGATGATTCATTTGCCTTTAACTCTGTGAATACAATCTGCCAAAAATGCCCTCATTCTAATGGTTAACCTTAAGGTCCTCATGCTAAGCAACTCCAGACCAAATAAGCAATGCAATAGAAAAGGAGTATGCATACCAGCAGCTTCTGTCTCCTACACAACCCATAGTCCATCGCACCCTCAACTTGTAAACCTTAGTGCAACCATACTTTATACATCCTTGGAGAGGATTAATTTAATTTTTATTTCCTCTCTGTGTTTGTTTTGGAGGTTTTCAGCTTGAGCAATATATGTCTGACTAAAATTTGGCAGCAAGCAGCCTGTAATAGGATGTGTATCACTTCAACACAGTCAGCATAGAATCAGAGAATCACAGAACCTTAGAGGTTGGAAGGGACCTCCAGAAATAATCAAGTCCAACCCCCCAGCCAAAGCAGGATCACCTAAGGTAGTCTGCACTGGAACACATCCATGGGGGTTGTAAAAGTCTCCAGAGAAGGAGACTCCACAACCTCTCTGGGCAGCCTGTTCCAGTGCTCCGTCACCATCACCGTAAAGAAGCTTCTCCTCATGTTGAGGTGAAACCTTCTGTGTTCAAGTTTGTACCCATTGTTCCTGCGTGCCACTGAAAAAAGGATTGGCCCCATCCACTTGAGACCCACCCCTCAGATATTTATAGACATTGATCACATCCTCTCAGTCTTCTCAAGACTAAACAGCCCCAGGTCTCTCAGTCGCTCTTCATAGGGGAGAAGCTCAAGTCCCCTAATCATCTTTGTGGCTCTCCATTGGACTCTCTCCAGCAGTTCCCTGTCTTCCTTGAACTACTGAGCCCAAAACTGGACACAGTATTCCAGGTATGGTCTCACCAGGGCAGAAGAACCTCCTTAGACATGCTGGACACACTTTTTTTGATGACCCCAGGATACCATTTGTTCTCTTGGTCACAAGGGCATATTGCTGTCCCATGGAGAACTTGCTGTCCACCAGGATTCCAACGTCTTTCTCCATGGAGCTGCTTTCCAGCAGGGTATCCCCTAAACTGTACTGGTGCCTGTTGTTACTCCTCCCCATATGCAGGACCCTGAAGTTGTCCTTATTTAACTTTATGAGGTTTGCCTTCACCCAGTTCTCCAGCATGTCCAAATCTCATTGTATGGCTGCACAGCCTGATGGGGTGTTGGCCACATCCCCCCCAGTTTTGTACCATCGGTGAACTTGCTGATTCATAACGTGCATGTTCAGAAAAACAATAATATGGCAGCAAGCACAGCTTCATCTTGCATTCAGAATGTAGAAAACTGGTGTGAAAATGAGGAATGGCAAGATATTTCCAGAAGCTGAACTTAACATGAATGGAGTCTTATATCATCCACGTGACCAAGGGAACACAGTACCCAGCAAAACAAGCTTTGGTCATGAGAGAGGAAGCATACACATCATTAAACCCATAGCTTTTCCATCATCCAATGGATTTCTGGTATATTGGTTACTGATATCTATCAAACTTTGCCAAAGCAATGGCAAAACCAGGGCCATGCAAAAAGACCTTTCCTGTTGCCATAGTAAAGCAGACAAAAAATAAAAGGATTTTGATGTCTGACTTGCATGTCTGAGCATCATGCTAAAGAAATAAAGTATTCTCTATAGGATTTTCCAGTGAGAGAAGAATTGAACTCTCAACTGTTTCCAGTGTAATCTTCAGTTAAACATTAGAACTTTCAATGTCCATTTTTATTCCATAGCTGTCCTTCTTGAATGAGTTAAAAGCATATGTAATTTGCTCTTCTACATAGATATTCTATTCTATGTAAACATAATGATTCTATGATTATAATACTGAATCAGTAGTGTTCTATGAACAACAGAAAGTAGTTTCTGCTGCATTCCAAGTAAACAAGGACTTTCATCTTAGCTCATCCATGCCATTTTTTATAGCTGAAATGGATTTCATAGAATCATAGAATTGTTAGGGTTGGAAAAGACCTCAAGGATCATCTAGTTCCAACCCCCCCTGCCATGGTCAGGGACACTTCACACTAGATCAGGTTGCTCAGAGCCACATCCAGCCCGGCCTTAAAAACTTCCAAGGATGGAGCTTCCACCACCTCCCTGGACAACCTGTTCCACTGTCTCACCACCCTCATGGTGAAGAACTTCTCCCTGACATCTAATCTAAATCTACCCTCCTTTGGCTTGGATCCATTCCCCCTAGTCCTATTACTATCGGACACCCTAAAAAGTCCCTCACCACCTTTCTTGTAGGTCCCCTTGAGATACTCAAAGGCCACAACAAGGTTTCCTCAGAGCCTTCTCTTCTCCAGACTGAACAACCCCAACTCTCTCAGTCTGTCTCCATAGAAGAGGTGCTCCAGCCCTCTGATCATCCTCGTGGCCCTTCTCTGGACACGTTCCAGCATGTCTGTATACTTCTCACAATAGGAGCTCCAGAACTGGACACAGTAGTCCAGGTGGGGTTTCACAAGAACAGCGTAGAGGGGGAGAAGCACCTTTCTCAGCCTGCTGGCCACACTTCTGATGCATAAAAACCCTGCAGTCATTTGACATGCTGGGATAAAAAAAGATACAGGAAAGTAAGGTAGGATATTTTGTGTGATAAATTTAAACTAACAGCAATCTAAGAATGATTGTCAAGTTAAAGGCAAAAACTTGCTGTTTCAATCTTATTTCATTATTTCAGTCAAGTGCTAAAATTATTCTTCTAATGTTAGTTCATAAATTCTAAAAAAGGGATAAGCCTGCTATTTACATATGCATTATCAGGTTGTATATATCTTTCAAGCACTCTAGCATTCAAGAAGAATGGCTATTAAACTAGCAAAAGATAAGCAATCAGATCCTTCAAGATGACTTTTCACTTTTAAGGGACAGAAACTACTTCAAATATATAGCACAGGCAATAACAAACAAACAGTTTAGTGTCAGAATCTCCCTGTGATAACAGTATTTAAGTAGTTTGGTACAGCATTTTATGGAAAGAACTACATTTGGGATCATGCATTCCTCAAAAATCCAGTTTGCAGGTAATTGAATAAACCGTAATCATGCCCACCAAGTGTGGCAGTACATCCAAAACCCCTTCTCATGAAACCAGGATGGGGAGGGGGGAACAGCAAAGCATGGGAAAAGGGACCAGGAGGAAGACATCTCTCCTTCCCCAAGGCTGTCATCAGTGGATGCACATGGGCCCTTTCTCCCCAAGCCACATGTCAGGAACAGACCCCCATGCCAGGACAAGCCTGGGCATGTTTAAGCAAAGACATGCTTTCTGGTACTGTTTGAGACACAAGTTAGGATGAGTGTTTAAGTAAGGCAGCTGCAGAGCACGCTCTCTCTTGCTCTCTCTCTTGGGTTTTTGCCCCCCACACATGTGGATTATAAGGAGCAGCAGTTCCAGGAGGATTTTCCAATAAAAAGAGACACCAGAGTAATTCCCACAATCAGCAAGCAGCATTGTGAATAAATTGATAGATTCCTAGAGTCTCCAAGAAATACCTGCCTTTTGTTAGTAGGGGTAACATACTGCTTTTGGAGTTATCTTTTCCAAATACTCTTTTCTCAAACTGTAACCATTTCTATATGCCTATATTCCTATAACCAAACATAAGAACCTGTATAAATATTTCATAACTTGTTAGTTCTGTTGGTGGTGGAGATAACTTAATAAATAATTTATATTTTTATTAATTCCCCCCCTCAGCCCTCTTTATTTGTAGCACCAAGCATCAGACCTCACTTTGGAAAAGTTAATGCCATTTTTTTTAAGTTTGGATCATTTCTCTTTAAATATGATATAAGTGCATTTTCCCTGGTAGGTCTCACATTTCTGGCAGCAAATCAAATAAGACTGCAGTTTTATGTACCTTTCCAATTTGTTTCTAGTATTGTTTGTGCAAGTTTTAAACATTTGGCTATAGCATTTCAGTACAAATTTGCCAGAATAACATAAGGCTTCAATTTACAGCTTTAACTTTGCCAATGTCCCAACTACTTTTGCCTTGCATTTGAACTCTGATTTAAATGCTGGTTGCAATGGTATTGTTGCAATTAGCAGAACAGCTTTGCAGGAATGCTGCCTATTAGATAGCAAAAGTATAACAAGATGTGGTAAAACAAAGGAAAGTAATGCTTAAGAACCACATTCATACTACTTTGTACATTCACATACTGCTCAAGGTAATTCATTATATTAGAATATGCATTCAGATATATTGATTAAAAGGAATCTTAAAAGTGATCTCTGTTTATTCTGCCAAAGTGTTTACAGTTGTGGATTTATTAACTATGACATCTCCCACCCCTTTTCATTTTTCACCAGTATTTTGGATACAAATGATTCTGTTTTGTCACATCCAGCAATGCAACATTTCACTTTTCCAGAAAACTCCATTGGTACAAAAGTAAAACGCACCCCAGAAAATGCACCTGGCCTCCAGTTTCACTACAACTCAAAACAGTGCCAATTCATTCAAAGCCAACTGAATTTCAGCCCAGTTCCAACTAAGCAGGGGCAAACTTAGACATTCATATCAAATTCAGACACAGTTTGGTATGTGGAAAGTCTGCTTAGACAGTACTTCAATGAAACCAAGAGCCCAAATTCCCAGTAAGAGGCACTGCAATGACACGAGGACAGATATAAATAGGACAGCTATCCTAAGAATTAGGAATTATGCATATGTTTGCATGCATCCAAAAAGAGCATATACAGGTTTCATTTCAAATACTAGGTTGGTAAGCTTCTAATGTGAAACAGAATATTAAAGGAAAAATATTAAAGAACTGAAGTGGGACAAGATTTCTTAACAGGTGTCAGATGTAGGAAGGAATCAAATGAGCTCTTTCTCCCAAAAGGATTGTCAAGAAAATTTGCTTGGAAAACAGCATCTCTTTTCAGCAATAGTCTTTTGTCACAACATTTAATCAGCTTAATGTCCTGAGAGGATACACAAACCACTCCAAACCTTCAAAGGAACTCCAGTATATTAAACATAGCTCCCTACCTTATGATGCAAATCTTAATACACAGAAGAGTTGCCTATTAACAAACTGGTTCCCTGAGATTTTTAACCTCCTTCTGAAACACCAGACTCATTCAGTAGAAAAGGACCTATTCCATCTTTCCAAAATTTTGTGTAGTGCCCATCATTGTGCACACCACCACTACTCCTCCTCTCAAATCCACTGAATCAATTAAAAAGTAGTTGGAGATCTAGAAGACACCCAGTCTTTTGAAAGAATGTGATTATAAAGCCAAGAAAAATTAACAGAATGATGTATGTCCTCCCTGATAATATCCTATAACATGTACTTTGTTGCCTCACTTCTAAGGTGAAATGAAAGATACAACCCAAATCTTTCTGTGTTCAAGAAATGTCACTTAATATATCCCCTTGTAGAGTTGTGATAAACTTTTTCTGATTATTATTCTGATTAGAGCTCAAGTTTTTCTGGAGAAGAAGTTTTCTATACCTCTGAGTATGAAAGCCAAGACAAAGCATGACATCTGTGTTTATCGTTCTTGGACACAGAAAATAATCATAGTATCATAGTATCAGTCAGGGTTGGAAGGGACCACAAGGATCATCTAGTTCCAACCCCCCTGCCATGGGCAGGGACACCCCACACTAGATCAGGCTGGCCAGAGCCTCATCCAGCCTGCTCTTAAACACCGGACAGGGCCTCAACCACCTCCCTGGACAACCCATTCCAGGGATTCTCCTCATGTCCAGCCTGAATTTCCCCACCTCCAGCTTCATTCCATTCCCCCTAGTCCTATTACTACCTGATATCCTGAGAAGTCCCTCCCCAGCCTTCTTGTAGGCCCCCTTCAGATACTGGAAGGCCACACTTAGGTCACCTCGAAGCCTTCTCTTCTCCAGACTGAACAGCCCCAACTCTTTCAGTCTGTCCTCATAGGAGAATACAAAATGACTGCTTTCAGAGATTGCACATATTGATAAAGCTCAAGCTGTCTTTCTACAGTTCATGAAATTTTCAAAAGTAGCTTCTTATTCCATCATTCACTGTAGTCTTCTAAAATTCCTTCAATAAGACGCTGACATTTAACCTATAATGCATGCAAAAAAGTTTCCATTAATTATATTCTTTGAAAATAAGTTCAAAATCAGATCACATCAAATCTTATGTATAAAAGCCTTTGCTTAAAGAGTAACATGCAAAATTACTCATACCCTCTATTTCTTTATTTATTTTTTCAGAAATATCTTAAATATTTTTTCACAAGTTTAAATCAGAAACTGCATCAGGTAAGAACAGAAATTGTAACAGGAAGGAGAACTGTTTTTCACTTTCTAGTAATTTGATGGCACTGCATACAGAATGAATGAGCAGGAGGGGTTCCACTCCTAAACACTGCTAGGGTTATTTTGGGGGGCCTGATCTGGGTAATGAATACCAGCTGCCTACCTTCACTGGTAGCTGCATTCTTCTGGGCTTTGGTGGGTGTGTGATCTGTACTTGAACTCACGTCGGATGAGATGCTTGAGCTGCCTTTGCCTGCAAAGTGTAAAGGGTGGGAAAGAAAGAACAAATATAATTATCAACAGAAAAATAGGAAGATCTTCCACATCACAACATGGAATAATTTCAGGAAGTTTTAAACTAAGTTTAAAGCACCTGATGTGCTACAGCAGGCTGGGGTCAGAGTTAACGACAATATAACTCAGAGAATGTCTACCTTCACATGTGCTATGGCTGTAAACAACCTCCTGTAATACCGAGGCTATCATCATGTATTTGCTAAACTCCACTGGAAATTAGAAGCTTGTGATTAACAACATTGAAAGAATTTTCATGATGACTTTTCGCATTCAAGTATCTCTGACACCGTCATCAGCACACAGCACACATGCTCGATGCTTGGTGTAATGCAACAGTTTATAAACAACTTCTACAGTTGCGGTTCTTCACCTTTCACTTCATAACCTCAAAACAGAATCAACGGATGTTTCTTCTATTATCTTCAAGACCTCAGGCCTACATGCAGGATGTCAAACCAGGTACAAGTTATCAAAGAAAGAAATGCAAATACAAAGAAAACATTAACTGAGAGAGACACCATGGAAGAGCTAAGAGGGATAAACCAAAGTTGTCTTTTTACTTGTGAGGATCTACAAGCAAGTCACATCTGTTTCCCTTTGCTTAATCTCAATAACTACTAACAGGGAATACATTCTGCTCTGCAGCAGGAACCAGACCAACCACCTAATCAGCAATACATGAGATTAATTCTAGAGAGGAAAAGTCATGAATACTGTTTCATTGTAAGTAATCACCTATTTCCACAAACACTGAATCAGTGAAGCTTTTAAGAGTAATGTCGGGGTTTGCACCAAAATTAGGCTGTATTCAGAAAGCTAGCTGACACCACATTTCTGTCACCTAAGTAAAACTATAATCATAGGAATGTTAGCAAGAGAGTTTTCTGATCTGTTATTTCAATCAAGCATTCCTTGGGGTTCTGGGTTACAGTACGCCTGGTTTTCATAACATTTAGATGTAAGGAGGTCTGCTTTTTAAAAGGTGCCACAACAGAACAAAGATTTAAGCTTTAATGGGAAACAACTGGAGAATGTGCAAACGTAGGTTGCTTCACAAGCAAGCTACTGCCACTTAATCCGTCAACCAGCCCTAGAGAATCATTCTCAACGTGAAGTTGCTAAAGTTAACATGCTCTGATTTGAGAAATTATTTTGGAATGAATGCATATTAAAAAGGCCAGAAAAAAAGTTAAAAATACATGGCTGAGGTTAGTAGCTGAGTAAGGTGAATACAAAAAAAACCCCAAAAGGTATATTTTCAGTGATTCACTAACTGCTTTTCGCATTTCTTTAAGAAGTTAAGCAAACCCAAGAAGCAGTGCCTCTAGAATATCACTTCAATTGCTTTTAAACTGTCATGAGTTGGGAGTAATGGACTGTGGTCTTTACAGAAACAACTGCCCCAAAATAGCTCTCCAGATAAAGCAACCACAGTAAGAGTAGGGGGGAAAAAAGGAAAAAAACTGAGAAAAGAGAAGGCTAAATAAACACAAACAAAACAAACACAATAACAACAACCAACCAAAAAAAAAAAACCCAAACCCAAACGACAACTAAAACCCAAAGTATTTTTGGGGTGGAAAGAGAAGCCAGTGATACCAAACACAGCAGAGTTCAGAACTGTTGATGTTTCATAGTTTGTTTTCACAAAGTAAATGCTTCATGCCTCTTCCAGTAACATCAATAAAATTTGTTTATACCACACACAAGCAAGCCTAAGAAAGCACAACAGAAATCTTTTGCCCATTACAGTGTGCTGACTGCCAGTACATCTGATAGCATAGTCTCATATTGCATGCTTCTGCAGAAACTGTGAAACACCAGATATGAGTCTAAATATTTGCCATTTAAATCGACTTGACCTTTGAAACATTGATTTCTTGTTCATTGATACAAGTGAAAACTAAAAATCAAGAGAAAAAGAATTCATAGCAGTCACTACTTTGGTTGGATAACAGCTCTTCCTCCAATTTGACAGTATCAAAATATTAAAAGTATAGATTCTTCTCTTACTGCATACAGCCCCCAAATAAGCCATCATCCTCACTTTCTATTCTGAAAGTCTCCATTCAGGTGGAGGGGAAGCGGGAGATACTTTCTAGTGAATTTTCAATATTTGAAACTGACTAAGACAAATCTTTTAGGGCAAAACAATGCTATTCACTTCTAACAGGCTAGATTTGGCTACTGCAGACTCATGAACACTTGCAAGAGCTAACAAGTAAGATTATTTAAGTATCCTCCAAACAAAACCCCTCCTGGGTTTGTTAACAGAAGAGAGAACACCCTCAGCAAGTTACCAGATGACACAAAACATGGAAGAATGGTTGATACACTAAGATGTTTCTACCATTCAGAGGGACCTCCTCAGGCTGAGAAAAATGGGCTAATAAGAACAGCAGGAAGTTAGTTCAACAGAAGAAAATTCCAAGTCCTACATTTGGGGAAGAATGTGCAGGGCTGCTAGGCTGGCCCCTGAGAAGGGCGGGTTCCAGTTGGCTCCAACAGTCCTGCTGCAGGGCACAGCTGAGTCCTTCAGCCACAGGCAGGTACCTCAGAGTATCAAAGCCTTGTGACGCTGCCTCTTGGCACTGCCTTTTAAAATCAGCATTAAAACAAGATTCAACAAGGCATTTGCAAAGCAAAGATGTAATACCAAGGGCAATAAGGATTGATTTAATTATGATGTAAGTATGACCATGAAAGTTCTGCAGCTAGTATGAGGCAATGGTTTATCTACTACACCCTGAAAAGCTTGAACAACTTACCTAAAAATGAATGCATAGGACTGAACTTTTCAGAACTGTTTAGCAGAATGTTTATTTCTAGAAAGGCAAGCTATTCACAAAGGCTGGATTGAAAGTGTAAAGTTTAAATAAGTTTGTTCATTTAGACACTTGTTGCAGCGGGCTGTAATCCTACTGGGTTTGTAATTGTGACAGCCTTAATTCACGTCTTAATGCCAAATATCTCACCATGATTTCAGAATGGATAAAGACTTTATTTAACAAAGTCTTCAAGTGGACTCATCTAATCTAATGTCTAAAATGAGGCAAGGGATATATTTTAAGTTCTCAGAGGTAACCTGTCTTATTCCTGTACCTTTGCACTCCCCAGGTAACAGATGATGATATTAATATCTTTTTTGGAGAATTACTACACTAGCAGATGAGGTTTGTTCACCAAGAACTGCTAAACAGAGCTGCTAAATATAGTACATCCCTCTACGTAATACTTTCTCAATGATGAACAGCACACACCATTGCTGAGTTTATAAAGAAAAAATAATTACTTGGTACAAGGTCTCTCCTTGAAGCCTACTAAGCAGCCTGAACGCCTGAAAGTAATGTCTACTTGCAGCCAAGCTTTGCACCCACTTTAAGTGTTAAGTTTTACATGTCAAACACTGGTAAAAGCCCATGAACAATTTAGTCTAGGAGGTAAATATCATTTCAGTAATGCTGTCTAAGAAGGAAAGAACACAAATACATTTATTGCTTGAATTCAAAGTACGAAAACTGTAGCATCCTATTTTTTATTCCTTAACAGGAGTAGCATCTTAAAATACCAAATCTTAAAATACCACCCTTTACTACTGAAATGACTTAGCTTGTATTCCAAATGTCATTCCTACTCTGTAGCCACCTACTCTTCTGCAAGAAATAGGGAAATAAAACTTTGGCCTTCCTAGCAATCACAGAATTATTTTCAGAACCTGATACCGTCATTTAATATTGGGCTTTTCATTACAAATTATCTTTCAGTCACTATGTCCTAAGAGGGTAATTTTGCAAGAAACACTGTTCTAAAATTTAGTTGAAGACACCACTTCCTTAGTATATGCTACCCAGCCTTAACTCTACTGTTTTAATCCAATAGCCAAAAATTATTAAGACAACATAAGAAATTAATAAACACAATTGAGTCAGAACAAAACAAAATAAGTCCTATTTCTGGCTTTATTCTATCTCTTGGCAATTAGGTCACAAAGTCAATTCTCCACTAATAGATGCCTTAAGTTTGAGTTTCCTCAACTCCACTGTAATTTAAACAAAATTCTAATCCCATCTACTCAGAAAAAGCAAGGGCTATTCAGTTTAATATCAAATAAAATGCTAGAGAGTTCATTTGCATGTTGCCACCCAAGACATGCCAATGAGCAGAGGCAGCCTTGAGAGGATCTCCAGTATAGACTCTGAAGTGGCTGCAGAACCTGCCATTGCTCTGGAACTCAACAGGCATTTTGTATAGGTCTGAATTTCATTAGATAACAACATACTGTTCAGAAGTCCAAAAACAAAATCACCAAATGTATGGTTGTCTTCCACATTAATACCATTAATACTTAAAATCTGTATTTAGATTTCCAAAACAATTAGTGGCAGCATTTGAACACAGACGTTTTATATTAAACTTGCACTGTCAATTTTATTGCTCATTTCACTTAAAGCACAGAAGTTGTTACATTCTCAATGATAATTTTCATCCATTTATTAGAACTGCATCCAAAACACGCAGCCAAACACAAAGCACCTATTACTGCTGCATGAACAGATGCCCTGTGTTCACAGTCAAAAGTAGTTATAAATATTCTAGTATCAAGGCCCCAGATATCCTGCTTACAGCTTACAAGACATCATTGGTCTCACAGATGGAGTTTAATCAGCACCTCAAGATGCAACTACAGGGCATACATAACCTTTTCTTGAATACAGTGTTTAGTCCTCAGTTATGCCTCATGCCTCTATCCAAAAGTGTCTAAAATCAAAAACTGGCCAGTCAGTCTGGCTGCACAACTCCACTTGCTTACCCACAAGGATCCAAGGCAAGTCTTGGTCCCAGTTCACTTTCCAGCTATTTTCTTTCAGCTTTCTATAGCTCACTTGTCTCTTGTACTGAAATCTTGCTACACACTACTAGTGTTAACTTCACTAGACCTTTCCTTGGCTGGCTAAGCTTTCATTGGTCCCTGCTCTTTGCCTCCCTTGTGGACTTGATTATTACCATGACCGTTTTGCAGAGCAGGAAAGCTTTGGGAAAGCTTAACAAGTGAAGGCAAGTTCTCCAACTTACCCAAACAAATACAGCAGCAGCAGAGTGTATGAAGGCAACTGGCATGACATCTGTCAAGCTCAACTTCAGTCTAGATTTTTACAGTCTCTCCATTCAAACAAGAACTTCAGTGTACTTAAGTCAGACAACAGATCTCTAAGACTTCTCCCATGGTATGAGTATTTCCACAGCCTACTTTTGATGGTATTTGAAATCTAAAGAAGTTTAGGTACCATTCTGAAAGTACGCACACAACTTTATTAAAGGTGTTTTATTTTCCTGGTCTGATACTATGTTGGCATAGCATAGATTGTGTTGCTATAGCATTGATTGCCAATCTGATTGAAATACCTTTATCTGGGCAGTGTCCAAAGTGCTCTGGTATCAATATACACTGTGGAAAGTGATGCAAAAAATTTTCACATGAAAATACAGATCTGAAAGCCTAAGACATCTTAAGTACGGAAGAACAAAAGAAACTGACATCTAAGGAAAAACAGTCAAAGATCACTTTAATCCTTTAGATAAGCACAGTCACTTCCAGCTTTTCTTCACTGATGGATACAGGGAGGGGGAGAGTGGGAAAGGGAAGTGACCCAATCAAGGCTACAAGCTAAAGGAGACGTAGAAAAATTGTGGTATTACAAAACTTACAGATTTGTGAACAAGACACAGAGTGATACAAAGTGGTATCTTAAAGCATATTAAAGGAGAGGATGTACACTTGAGAAATATGCATACTTTTTCCATTGATCATTAAGTTTAGCATGCTAGCAGGATGAGAAACCAAACCCATCAGCATATGTAGCCAAATTTAAAACAATTAAAAGTATGAAAGAAGCCACGCTTACAAAAGAAAACTGACTCAAGCTGAGGCTTCACAATGTGCATTTGACAATCAAGTTTGAATTTAAAAGAATGCATGGAAAAAGAATTCTAAAGAAGCTCTAAAGCTGCACTAACTGCAGATGTCTGGCAACATTAGCAAGCAAAATAGAAATTTAAAACAAACAAGCAAAACCCAACAACAGCCACAAAAACCTCTGTACCTGCTGCAGGTTTGGTTTTTAACACAGTTGTAATAGATCATTTTATTGCAATAGAAAGAATTCCATAATACCAACTGAAAATTTGTGTAGTTGCAATTGCACAACTTAATCACCTTCTAGTCTCAACTGTATGGAAACTGAGCAGACTACAATTTGTTCCTGTAGTGACTGCCTGAACAATGAGAATAGATGGTTATTCAAAACACCACAGAGGCTCATCTGTTGCTAGAATATGAGTAGGATAGTAATTCTCCATAGAAATAATGTCTTTCAGTGGCAATTCAGCATTTTTGTTTCTTCTGCAACATTACCTATGTTTCAGCTGTCTTGCACAAAAACCTTCCTTTAAGGCAACATGGGAACACGACATGGCAGCTCTCAGAAGAGTTAAATGTAAATGCATAAGCCACAAGGCATTAGAATATCCTTATCCCTTTTAAGCATAACAAGAAACCGAACTTTTTAACCTGCCCTGCAACCTTCTCCAAGGCTCTATTATTTATAACCCCTACAGGTATATGGTGGGGGGAACAACATATTAAGGGACAAAAGAAGGTAACTAATATATACTCTTGTTGATTAATCAGTAATTAATTTCAACTATTTTTTTTTCGTTCTCTTTAGTAGTATATGTGTCACTACCATAAAGATTGTTTGGTTACACTTTGAAGATAAGAAAAAACAAGATCCCTTCTGAATTGTAGCTGTGAAGCTCAGCTTGAACTGGGTAATTCTGAAACTGTTTCAGAACAGCACTGCTTTCAAAAATGTTGTATCAAATATGAAGAAAAGCACGAAAATACATGCTTCAATCCTCTTGTTCTGCAGTACCGACAAGAAATAATTCTGTTCTTGGGTATGATAAAACATAGTTGCAGTATTCAGTATTAACAATTCATTAGAGGAAACAAAATATTGAAACTAGACTACATCTGCAGCAGAAGGGAGCAGAAACAACAGGATGGACGCTAATAGCCAGCACCAAGATAAGCCACTGGAAGAAAGGTCAGGATAGTGACTACTTAACCATAGTTTGACACAACCAGAGCAGCTCACAGTTCAACTTTAACCAGCCTAGACCACCTGTATCTAAGACAAAACCAGAAAAGATAACAAGTAGATTAGGTCTGTAACATCACCAGTCTTTGGCAAAGGTATAGGTTGAGTTGGTCACTGGAAGCCAAAGGGGCTAGCCACTTTTTACATAAAGCGAGTATGCTGGTGACCATTACACAACAGCCCAGTCTCTTGCTAAGCTGATCTTGTCTGGATGGTTTCTGGGAACCATGAACCATACCAGAGGAAAGTCACTACTGTTACGGCCTGGTAGTCACTGTTAGCCCTGTCTATCCATGATCACTCCCCATCCTCTTGTGCCTCCTCTCAGCTGCCCTCAGCCCAGAACCACATTTCAGCTCTGCCAAGGCCATCACTCCCTGACTCTGCAATGCCACAGAAGGGCTGGTCTACAGTTCCCCACCATCCTGCCCCATACCACAATGACTCTTCTAATGTTCTTTTATTAATGGTTTATTCCTGAGACCCAGCTCATCACCTGTGTAGAAAGGGGGACAGAGAAAGACATGCTGCTTACACTAACATTCTGTCATTTGACACCAAATATGCACTACACTTACCACAATGGCATGCAAGCGCCCTGAAGCACTCAGTATAACCTCAGTAAATCATCTCTGCTCCTTGCTCTCACTTTACCACTTTGAAATTACAGAGTACTAGTAAAAACTAACAGAAGCCACACCAAAGAAATATGAATTTTAAAAAATCTCTAAAATAATCCAACAAAATGCATTGTTAAGCTTTGTAATAACCAAGAGAGTTGTTAGAAGTTCAGAGGGTGCCATTATCTATGGTAGTATGCAACAGCAATGACTACAGAAGCAGCAGGTTGCTGTCTCCAGAAAATACTATCAAGAATCAGGTTGGTAACAAGGGAATAGAACTAGAAATCCAAATGTCAACTGGTCTGAAGCTAATTGAAAACACAGACCAGGCTCTGTGGTCATCAGGCTGAAGTCCAACCATACTATCTGTGAACTCCATCTGATTGTGTCCTTTCATAAATTTCCACTCATTTATTCATTTTAACGGTTTTTGCATCATTCTGAAACTGACAATGCTACCTATGCAGTTTAACAAAGGGAGGTTACCCAATTGGATCAACTTAAGGGTTAGCACTTTATTCTTTTATTCTCTCACTAGCTTAATTTTGTTGAAAGCAGTCACAGTATCATAGTATCAGTCAGGGTTGGAAGGGACCACAAGGATCATCTAGTTCCAACCCCCCTGCCATGGGCAGGGACACCCCCCACTAGATCAGTCATCACTGCTAATTCATTTCTGTGAGAACCACTCCAATTTCTTGACCACAACCTGTTTGACAAACATTTCCCAAAGTGATGTCTGACAATTTAGCCATTTGGGATTTATTTTGCATCTTCCTGCTTTTGCTCCAACATGTCTCTGATGACTTCTAGCAAAGAAATGTAATGAAATTCATAATCACGTTAGTAAGTTTTTGCTAGCAGAGCAAGTCTGGACTTTTGTATGCAGAAGCAGGGCATGGAGAAGAGAAGTTAGGTCCTGGCAATTGACAGCAGTTGTGCATTTCCTCCCGCTACCTCCCTTTTGAAAAAAAAAGTCTAGCACTATTTAGCACCTTTCATACCCAAGCACTTCCTTAACTTGCAGGCATCTACTTTTGTAGTTGCAAGCAACAGCAAGTCATATTTAATTTCCAGGGAAGCACATATTTCACATGAGACAGAGGGAAACACCTGCATCTGGCCACATATTAGATCAAAACATTGCTGATGTCAAAGAGACACAGGTGCAGGAAGCTTGCTCCAGTGCTCATATCCACAATTATCTTTTTAAAAGGACAGCTTATTCTTTGATAACTACACTTAGGAGAGTTGTTAACTGCTCATATGATTTTCTTTTTCTAACATATGTTTTAACTAAATGCCACTATAAAATAATTTGAGGAATACTGCACACCGTGCCAAGAAGCTGACTTACTCCTCTTAAAATTTAGTCTTCAGAAACCATCTGTACTGTGACAACAAGGACCAGTTCAGTACTGCTTGTCAAGCCCAGTTAGAAATTTTGCTCATTTATCTCATTCTCTGTTATGCTAGTCAGTGCTACATTCAGGGAAAAATCCCTAGGCTAAACCACTGCCCTAACACAGCAAGGGCCCTCAGAAGGTATTGAGACACACTTCTACCAGTTCATTAGCATGTAATGCAAAATACAATTGAATTGAAATGCAGAAGTAATGCCAGGGCATCACTGCCAATGGGACATGTATTAATATTGAAACACACTCCTTTACTAAAGCAGGTATCTCCAATACTATACAACACACTTGAAACCAATACTGAAGCAGCAATTTCTCACTTAAATGTTATCTCAGTAACTCCTTGGGTAGTCTTTAACTTCATTAGAGGAAACCAAAGGCTAACATAGGTACAAGCCCTAAAGCAGCAGGAAGACCATCAAAAAACTACACCAAGCTGGAACAATCAATCCCACAAACTCTGGACAGAAGCAGACTGAGTACTCAGACCAGGTCCCAGCACAGCAGCAGTCGATACTATGATTACCCTTGCTTACACTGGTGGTAAGAAATACTTGCAACTGGTGGAGCAGCCCCCATTCTTGCACAGCATGTGTCTCGGCGCACAAATCTGTTCAAGGCAGTTCCAGAGGCATTTTAAAACAAACAGGATTTTTTTCCACTTGTGCCAGTAATTGCACACTCATCTTAGATGTGCTGCCAGAGGACCTGAGAGAAGGCAAGAATACTTAAAATCCTCACACCTGTTTTTCCACTGTCTGTCATAGCCTTTGACCAAAGAAGCCACAAACTATTAGATATTACTTGCTCAAAAGCAGTGGCAGTCTGTAAAGGAAGGAAGGAAGGAAGGAAGAACTAAACAATACAAGAAAAACTTATCCTGTGCTTGTGTTGCAAGGTAAGTAGAAATATATGCAAGCTGTTAGGTAGTAGCTTCCTATGCTTCCAACAGTATGGAGCAGATGATTGTACAGAATGATCATACTACACCTCTGAAATAAAAATCTGCAAAAAGAAACAGTAAGAGTTTTAGACATTAAAATACCATGGTGCCTTTTCTAGAAAGATCTGTACTGCAGCTGATCAGCATGGCACAACTAGTAATTGATACTTAAACAAAAGATTAAATGCCATATGAACATCCATGCTGTCTTGAAAACTCAGCAAGGGACTTTATTTCTACATAGAAAAATACACACACAGATGCCTGCAATTGAGAAATGTAATAGCATTTTCATTTTTGAGATCAATTCAGAAATGAAACTTGCACAATTAGAGCTGCCAAACAGAGAGGGACCTGGGGGTGCTGATTGACACCCACCTAAACATGAGCCAGCAGTGTGCCCAGGTGGCCAAGAGGGCCAATGGCATCCTGGCCTGTATTAGGAATAGTGTGGCCAGCAGGAGCAGGGAGGTCATTGTGCCCCTGTACTCTGCACTGGTTAGGCCACACCTTGAGTACTGTCTCCAGTTCTGGGCCCCTCAGTTTAAGAAGGACATTGAGACACTTGAACGTGTCCAGAGAAGGGCAACAAGGCTGGTGAGAGGCCTTGAGCACAAGCCCTATGAGGAGAGGCTGAGGGAGCTGGGATTGTTTAGCCTGGAGAAGAGAAGGATCAGAGGTGACCTCATTGCCCTCTACAACTACCTGAAAGGTGGTTGTAGACAGGAGGTGGTTGGTCTCTTCTCCCAGGCAACCAGCACCAGAACAAGGGGACGCAGTCTCAAGTTGTGCCAGGGGAGGTTTAGACTTGAGGTGAGGAGAAAGTTCTTCACTGAGCGAGTCATTCGTCATTGGAATGGGCTGCCCAGGGAGGTGGTGGAGTCACCGTCCCTGGAGGTGTTCAAGGGGAGATTGGACGTGGCACTTGGTGCCATGGTCTAATTGTGAGGTCTGTTGGAACAGGTTGGACTTGATGATCCTTGGGGTCTCTTCCAACCTTAGTTACTGTGATACTGTGATACTGTGATACAATTCAACAACTACACCACAATTACTAGTTTGAAATTCATGACTTGTATTTCACATCAGTGAACACCTCACAGCGAGCTTTCTCACCAGTTCGGAAGGTGATACTCCCTGACTTTTTCCTTTGCAATACAGCACACCTTCTATTGAAGTATCTGATTTGAGCCACAGTAGTAAAATTTAGCTTCAGAAAGTATCACTATAAAATCTGAAGCTGTAAGCAAAGGAATCTATTAATTGCAAGCATCTCTAGTAAGCAAGTCCATTCACAAATGACCTTTTGAATCTACTATCTAAAGCATTTAGAAATCTACGTAACTATTGAAGATCCTTTGCAAAAATGTTTTTGACACACAAAGATGGATACTGGGCACACATGCACTGGACTGGATCAAACAGAAAGGTTGATACATCTCTGCGCTCCAGCTGACAACGACAGAGAGCAGATGCCTTTTTGGCACAATTATATCTGACTCTGAAGAAAAACACACCTCTCTCAGAAAGGACTACTATCATACCCTTGTCACTTTCTCTACCTTAAAACCACATAACAACCATTAGTAAATAACTATTTAAAAAGGAAACTTTTATGAGGAATCCATAATGTAAAGATTGATCTGTCACCAGGGTGATCTTTCACTATGTTAAACTTTCCTTACTTCAGAGAGGTGAATCTCAACCTCAGCTTTCATAGCCCCACTCCTCTGGCTTATTACCTTTTAGCATTCTGGCAGTCTCCCTTTCCAAAACTGGCACAGCTAAGAAAAAACATCTTATGGCAAGAACTCACATGACATGCACTGTTCACTTAATTTTTATGAATTTATTTTTTTTTAACACAACAAAACTATCTCCAGGCACTACCACACAGAAGGGACACATGACTGGTTGATTCAAACATATTTATTGTTTTCTGTACCCATTATGCCCATGGGACAGCTGAAACAAATTAGCCAAACAGCTGTTCCCTCACAGCCTTCAGCTCCATCTACTTCCTAGTAACATCCACAGGCACTTTCTCAAAGATGCCCCTCAAGGTCATAAAACCTCTTCAAAGCAACCTCCCCCTTTGAGCCTCTCAGATGAAGTTCTCCATGACTTAAGCAGTCTAACAGGAGGTAGGTGAATATCTGCCAAGCCAACTAGTATTAGATACTATTTGTTTACTTAAATCTATCTTTCTATATCTATCTGACTTATTCAAGACAAGACAACAAGCTGTGGAGGACTGGAATTTTATTCTATTGCTGCAGTCCAGCAGCAGGAAAAACAACCCAGCCAGCATTTCAATTCTGGAAAAGTCCAGGGAAAGATTTTTCTCCTATTTCTCACTAGGGCAAGCAGTTAATCTCCCAATTTTCACTGAAAAGAACAGCAGAGGAAAAAAAACTTCTCTGCAAGTTGATCCAAGTACCCACCACAGTGGGTAAAATAAACTGCCAAGTGACACATAACAGGATCACTGCAAAGGAATGTAGGGTCGTGACATGCAGTGTCTTCCACAGTGATTTATTCCTTCAACAAAAGTTACAAAAATCATAGGGTAATGTAGGTGGTCATGTCACTCTCTTCATCTAAAAAAGTCTGCACTGATAAAATGCACTGAACTAGACTGACTTTCATGACAGCATTGTTAAAATTCATAGAAGTATCAGTAACTAATTAATGACTGCTGTGTGCTTGCAAATGGCTATTTGTTACTAATTCTGCACATGCAAGCAGAGGAGATTCAGTTCACTAAAAACTTTACAGTACTACAGATGAGCTTATTTGCTCCCCATCTGTTCATCCCTTTTTGGCCTCTATTCAAACAGAGCATGATCCCCAGGGTGACCAGGTTTCTGATCAAGGCTGACTGCTTAGTTTGCCTGTGGAGAATGTTTCAATTATATCATAGTGGAATTTGGCAAGAGTTCTAGCATTTATTAAACAGCCATTTTTTGAAGCAAAGCCCACAGTAGGGCTGCCCAAGCGACACAGAGGCCTGATGATATGCCTCATAGTAGCTCTTTTCCTCTGGCCCAGTACTGACTTCAGGAGCAGTCCTGTTCTACCAGGAATGCAGCATTTCAGATCATTAGGTGCCTAAAAGTCAGGCTAAAGAAAGTAGTCTACACCTAGAAGTACAAAAGCCACTCAGTTTCCAGGAACAGTGAAAATAACAGCTGACTTCAGGAAAATGAAAGTTCTGCAACCACTATTAGGAAAAGACTGTCTGGGTCTTTCCAGACTGCCTTCTCCTATGAGAAAGCATACATCGAGTTGCCACGCCACCACATTTCCCCCAGACACTTAGAAATGTAAGGTTCAACAGGAAGGTAACAAAATAGCAAGCACGACAGTCAGGATATTTGAGGTATTTTTACCTAGAAAGTGACTTTTTCCCGGTCTTGCAGAGAAATGTCAGCACCATTATAACAGTGTTATTTCAATACCCCTTTTTTTCCTCAACAGAAAGATGTATCAGAAGATTTAATTAAATCTACATGGGCAAGGCTAATACAGAAGATGCAAGACATCAATTGTCTTACATCTCATCTAGAAAGAACTCATCTTTGACATGGTGGCATCTTTGTTTAACTCTTGTGCTTGATCTCTTACTTTCAAATCCAAACAAAATTGGAGAATAAAGAGAAGAAAAATTAACCAGAACAACTACCTGAATTATTTATGTTGAGTACTCACATATTGAGGCTAATCACAACCTGCATTTCCAGCAGACTGAGAGGTGATTCTCCCACTTTGCTCTGGTGAGACCTCACCTATGGTACTGTATCCAGGTCTGGAGCCCTCAATACAGGAAGGATATGGACCTGATGGTGTGGGTCCAGAGGAGGGCCACAAAAATGATCAGGGGGTTGGAGCACCTCTGCTACAAAGACAGGCTGAGGGAGGTGGGGTTGTTCAGCTTGGAGGAAAGAAGGCTCTGGGGAGACCAAATAGCGGCCTTCCAGTACCTGAAGGGGACCTGCAAGAAGGATGGAGAGAGACTGTTTACAAAGGCCTGTAGTGCTAGGACAAGCAGCAAAACCTTCAAACTAGAGAAGAGTAGATTTAGATTGGATGTCAGGAACAAGTTCTTTACCATGAGGGGAGTGGAACACTGGCTCAACACAGCTCTGGGCAACCTGATCTAGTTGAGGATGTCCCTGCTTACTGCAGAAGGGGTTGGACCAGATGACCTTTGGAGGTCGCTTTCAATCCAGACCATTCTATGATTCTATGATACTCAATTTCTCCCTTCTGCACTCAAATCACCACCATCTCCTCCCTCCCCTAAGAAACCTGCTGCTGTGCAGTTTTGGGTTTTTTGCAGTTGTTACTGCAAAGAGATCTTTGGCCCTCTACAACAAAGGATTACCACTTCAGGCAGGAAGGGAATTCCAAAACAGGACTGAACTGCAACTAAAAATTGAAATATTACAAAAGTCAAGTTATTTGTTGTAAGTCTAACCCACATTTTCAAGAACAGCTGATCCCATTATACAAACACTGTAGTGCTCCAAATGTATAAAAAAATAACTGTACATTTGGCCATCAGATCTCATTAAACTGAGCAGCTTCCAGACAGAGTACCATATAGGGAAGATGTGAGGTTAGACTGTCTTTACAAACACATTGCACATTCAAACAAAAATTTGTGGGAATTGGGAACCTTTCAAAAATTCTCTGCTGTATACAATAGCTGCAGCACGATGAGTTCAAACACCAGGACTGCATTTCTAACAGACACAGTAGCAAACACTAAATTTCAAATGTAATCCCATGTGACATACCAGATTTTAAGTTCCTGTAGGCGTGGTCATTTTAACTCTGGAAAGAAAGACATTTGTTAAAATGGAGATGAAAATTCTCCACAAAAATCCTACTACCTAAAGCCTGTCAAAATTCATATGACAGCAAAAAATTCCAAAACACAATCAAAGACATCTTGAAAGCTGGTGAAAGCAATTTCTACTGTCAAGATTAATAACAGCTGATTGTTTTGTCCATCTGTTTGAAACCATTATGAATAACATTGTTATTTCCTACGTTATGGCTATGACTAGGCCTGTAATTTCTATTATACCTAAGCAGGAGGCGATAGCAGTCCTGTGCACTCATATTTTAGATCTGACTTCTTCAATATGTTTCCCAAGACCTCTACTAAATCACTACATCCAGAGCAGAGAGAAGTACTGTAGCAGGTATGCAAAACAGAGCATGGATGAATCAAAACAGAGGAACACCTCTGCTTATACAGAAGCTTATACCACTTAGAGCCAGCAAAGTAGAAGTGTCAGATCTCATCTCAGAAAGTTTACTCAATCTTCTTTAAACAACAGTGTATGTAACTACATATGTATTGGCAAACTATATGCATTGGTACCCATAGTTTTATTAAAGAGTTATTTTTAACCAGCTATTTCTTAACCATTACTGAGTTACTACATGACAATTATTGTGAGAATTAACACTACAAACGCTTCACAGTCTACATAGCCTTTGAGAACTCTGCAATACCACTTGCATTAAAGGCTGCCCAAGAACACACATACAAGAGTGAGAACTAGAATGACTGCTAAATGTTTCCTGAAACAATTTTAACTGCCTAGCAGATCTTCAGAACAATATATTAAAAAGATAGAGCTCTTTGTCACAGTTGTAAATACTGGGGTACTTGTAATTACCCAAATCACCATCCTAATCTTTAGGCAAAACCATATTTAAAAAGATATGCAACCATGATTCCTAAATAATATTTGCTGTGTTGATCAACTGTGCAGCTGAATAAACAAATTCCTAGGAACAACAACAACTTATTATCAGGGCTTAACACAGACTGCTGCTAGCTTGAATAGTAGAGGTCTTAAACAGCCTAGACAGACTGCTTAAGCTTTCTGGGTCATGTGCCTGGTGCAGATAATTCAGACAAGAATAGGAACAGAAACAGAAAACTAATAACAAAAGTAAGCCTCAATGAATGGATGCTAATAGAAGGCACAAATAAACAGAAAATAAAAACAATTTATATATGATTTGCTGTTAAAACCAAGCAAAACATTTACCTTGATTCTGTCAGAGCAGGAAGTCTGAATGTCTGCTTGGAAAAACTTCTGAACACCTAGTCAAACTGGCAGCACAATATTATATCTGATTAGGCTGCCCTATTTTCCATATGTTTCTTAATTTTGGACTTGTGTATGAAGCAAGAACTATATCTCACTATTACCTTTTTGGAACTTATCTTGACAATTTTATTTTTTTTTTTTTATATACAAATCAATCAATGACTGGGAAATCATGGAAGTTCTTTAGCTTTAAATGAAGACTGGACATTTAACTAAAAAGTGGTTTAATTGCCTCTGTATTTTTAGAATGCTATAAATCAACAGCATACCCAAAATTCAACACACATAGATAAAAACATCCTCAGGTTTAAGTTTCCTCTCTACTTATTCTTCTGATGAACAATTTTCTCTGAAATGGGTTCCCCCCAGTTTGAACCACCTCTTACAGTTGTTGGGTAAGTTAAACTGGGACGATGGCAAGCAGTAACTCTGTGTTTCCAGATCCTGGTTGCTGTGTTTAATCCAGAGCATTAGCATGATTCCTCAAGGCACAAAGCAGAGCCATGTTGACATGCCAGCAGGTATCTGATGTCTAGCTATGAGGAGAACAAACTGACCAGCAACAAAAATACTCCTGGGTAGAGAGCAGCGTGTGCACCTAACATAGTAAAGCACCTAACATATTCAGAGTACTTAGCATTCTTCTCTTAAATGTATAGTCCAGACAAGAGTAACAGTCCTCATTTAGGTCTGAAGAGAAATATGATCTACAGAATGAGTCAGAAAAGAAAGAAACCATTACTACCAGACATCTGTTTAAATATGGAGCAACCTTCTGTGCAATAGGAAAGAATATCAGTCGTGTACTGCAGGAAATGCTCATCACAAAAACCAGTATTCCGGAAAAGTAAGCCTAAGCAGGATTAGATAATTACAAACAGAGAGACATGCAAGTTTTGCAGCTTCGAGTCACAGCCGTTATCAAGTTACAAAATCTGCTTTTTGCAGAATTCAGCCAATAATCACAGATAGTAAATGTGTCTGCTTGCCTGTCTTATATCCCTACCAAGAATGAAACAGACACCACAACCTTATTATTCTTAACCCCCTGGAAGGGCTTCAAGTCCATAAAGGAATTCTGCACAAATTTTAAATTCACAGGCTAGATCAACATTATTTTTCTGCTGAATAAGTGATGTCCCTAGGATACAGCATTTCTTCCCACACAAAGCTTTTACATGGGTGAGAACCTCAGTCCATTTATTGCTGGCATTTTACTAGATCTGAGAAAACCATTTCAGACTACATTTGAAAATGCCCTTTTCCCCATAAAAGCCAAACTAAAACTAAGAGGTCTTATAGCTACACCTACCTAGTAGGTTAGCTCTCACCATGTATCCACCCTCAGTTTTAAAGTAGTCTCATTGTTCTGAAGTAGGGCCTTCCAGAAGAATAGGCATCTCTTCTGCATGCAAACCAAGGCTTAGACTTGCTGAGTTACTTGCAATGAAAGTTGTCCTAGTCAGACCCATTAAGCTCAAGCCAGAATTTGGAGCTACAGCAACCGCATGGGACACAAGCAAAGGATTTGAGAAAAGCTGTTTTATGGTAAGATGAACTCAAGCAACAATATGCTTCAAAGCTTTTTACCATAAAAATGTTTTATAAAACCCATCCCTTATTGAGAGCTATTGGAAACAGATGAACAATAAAAATGCTTATGCAGGAAAAATTTTTAAAAAACCACCAAAACACTTGGAAAAAATCAGTTTTATTTCTTATGGTCCCTAAATCCAATATTTAGGGATATACTACACATGACTAAATTGAGTTTCCAGAACCCTACCAAAAAGGAAAAATATCTTCACAGTTCAATGCAAATTCTTGGTGCTTCAATGAAATGTTATCATCTTGAGAGGAGTAACTAACACAACTAGGTTAAGACATTGTCACACAACAAGGAGTACTTTTGGAGTAGAGGTAGAAAAGCCGTGTTATACAGTAAAGAGAAACAATTGCCCTCTATAATTAATTGTCTCATATTGCTGCTGCTCTGGAGCTCAACCACAAGGTGTCAGAAACAAACAATTTCAGATTACTGTAGTGATGCATGATCACAATTTGCAGCATTTAATTTTTAAACACAAACACGACTGCAGCATTTCACTTCTACTGACTACTGAAGTGAATATCTAACAAGAAAAGCACGCCCACATCTCTCTCATTCCTGCTTTCAGGTATCACTCATACCTCTGAAAAAAGGAAGATAGGTTTCCCCCTTTACTACTTGATAATCTGTCTCTGAACCTCTGGCTTCATTTTCCCCTCTGCTTTTCTGGAAATAAAGGAGCCTTGATCCAGTTCTGTCACCAGATTTATGAGAAATGTGCAACAGAGATCCAATGGGCAGCAAGGCCCAGTTCTGTCACCCCTAAATTTTTCTTCACTTCAGGGAAGTTTGCTGGCTGTTATTTGCTATGCCTCCTATAGACAACAGAGAGAAATATTCCAGACATTAATTTTCATCCAGATCTCAACAAACAGTTTCAAACCAACAAAAGCACTTCCAGTTCTCAAACTCCACAGCAGAAGAGAAATAATTACACTCATTTAAGGAGACAGCTACTTCACAATTTACTCAAAAGAGATTAGGAGGTGCAAGGGGAAATTCTTCAGGATGTTAAACACTTCTGGACTACATGAACTACACTAGTACAGAAAAACACTACCTTAGCTGTAAAATCAAGCAGTTGCAGACAGCCAAACACCTCCACATAGGAGCATACCTGAAGTTTTATTTACTTTGAAGATAATCCAACTATGAGGAGCTGTTGTCAGACTTTACAAAAGTAGAGTAGGAAATTTGATTCAGTGACTCCAAGGATCTGAGAATCAGAGACAACCAGTGATGATCTCTCAGAATTCAATAAGGTGAATACATATAGAACTTAGATTGAAGTTTGGTTTTAGTTGCAGAGAGAGTTTGAGAGGCAGCTCTTGAAGAAGTGATATCATATTTCACCACAAATTACAAACTTCAGTTCCTTTGGCAGGTTCTACATGGATTCCTTACCTGTTCCATTATCAACTTTATTAAAACACTCAAAGTCCCACCTGAAAAAATCAGGATGTCTTTCATACCTAGTCTTTACTGTTCCAACATTGTTGCAAAGCTTTACAGCAGCTCATACTGTAAGATAGCATAGGAAGTAATTGAATTAGCAAGCTTTCCTTAAAAATCTTTTGAAAGCCCTTGTGTCACTTACCTAAATGGTGTTATCTATCTGTACAATGTTATTAAATCACAAACCCGTTGCACTTCAGAATATATCTTCACATTACGTGGCTAAGTAACTATAAAGCATAAAATAGGAAGAGTTGTCCATTTACTGTTCAAAACTGGTATGATCTCTTAGTAAGTGTCTTCTTATGTCTACTGTAGAGTCAATTTTCAAGAAAAATCAAACTAGTGATACTCTTCCCAACGTAGAAAGCACTGAAAGAGTGCCCGATGTGCCAAATCTCTGAGGTGTCTTAGATTATGACCAAACAGGAAAGATCATATTAAGCTACTCTAGTTATTTTTATATATTGGGAAAGAGAAAGTCAGTCCCTTAGTAAATGGAAAATAAATTTGTTTCAGTTCACAAAACTTATAATTGCACAGCTCCACTTTATAGGATACATCATCCACCTCCTCCATCACAGAACACCCCATCAAAATGTCCCAGGGGAATACCCAGCTCTTTACATTTGATATCTCATTGTCCTGGTTTGAAGCCAGGCAACTCAGTCCAACCCAATACGCTCTTCTCCACCAGAAAGAGATAGTACTACAAAGACTACAAACATACAAAAGAAAAAAACTACACACAAATACCACACAAAACCCCCAAACAAACAAACAAACATACATTGTGCTTTTCATGTAGATACTGCTAAAGCTTTTAATTACCTGGGAAGGTATTAAAAAAAGAACACCACTGGTGAAAAAATACCACCTACATAAAACCCATCAGATTTCAAGATGTATATATCTGTTTGTGAGATACCAACTGCTTTGCCTCAAACAGGGTGTGACATGGTATGACGGCATGGCATAAAAGAGGTTGTTTTTGTGGAGGTGGGAACTCTCCCTTTCCTTGCTTTGGAAGCACAGCAACAGTGCCACTGAAAGGCCAATGTGCATACTGTACTCTGCACAACTCTGGAGGCATTGCCCCTGGCCCACAGTGGGTGATGGAGGAATGGCAGCCACACATTAGCAGTACATCCAAGGGCTCCACTCAGCACAGCCTGCACTGCTACGCTGCGCCCTATGCTCTGCACCATTCTGTGCCACCTGTCAGCTCCTCACTATCCATCCCCTGGCTCCCACTGCCACTCCCCTCTGCACTGCCTAATGCAGCCCAGACAGCTCACTCTGCTCACACCGCTCCACCAGCTCCACACCACGCTGCCACAGAAGGTCCCCTTTTCAAAGAGTGCACCTGCTGCCAAAAACTTGAGGCTGGTCCTGTGATAATTCTACAAGCTGAATCCAGGGAATGGTGATCCATTGCTACCACCTAAAGAGCAATCCTCAATTTTCTAACAACCATACTTGATTTAAGTAGTAATAATCTGTATTGGCAACACATCCAAGCTTACGAGAATGCAAAAAGATAGCAGCAGCTCTTCCTCATTGAACACACCATAACCTCAAACATGTCAAATCCCAACCAGGTAAAGCATAGCACCTGCAAAAAGAAACTGTATACCTTTTATTCCCATGGAAAGGTAAAGCTCTGGAGAGATGTAAACAATTGTGGAGGACTTAAAGGACAGTTGGAAAAAGCTGAGTGCAAAAGGTACTACAAAGCAGCACTGTCATCATCATGCAGTTTCTGGAGAGTATGCTAAATCATAGTGGATTAGAAATCAACAAAAATCATGAGAATTCTTTGCATCTGCCCTTGAACTCTCACATTGCTCATCCTGCACCTCCAGCACTGCTACAGGTTAAAAACACAAAAACCAAGACCAGATTTCTCTTGTAAAATCAAAAATAAAACACAGCACACTTAAATGCAATCATGCTGCCTACTACTTAAGGATTTGTGTGAAAAGTTGGGAACCACTAGAGACACCACCTTCTTCCCCACCTGAGTACAAGACCTGGCTTGCTCATCAGCCATCTAGGATTACATCACTAGACTGTGACATACCAATAGATAAGCCTGATCTATCCTATTCATTAGAGAGATTTTGTGCTAAAATATGTTCATTATTTCTGAAAAATGCTACCTACTGGAAGAATTTATCATGCAAGGTAAAAGACTCATCTTGTACAATACAATTGCTTTTGAGTATGACCCAGCAGGCTTGACAGCTCTCCTCACAGGACTGCCCACCACTTTCAGCCCTCTACAAGTACAGGCTTTGTTCAACTAACAAAGAAAAAACAGTAGAATGAGTTCTGCTGGCTGTATTTGTCCAACTCTGTTTGCTACTGATAAGCAAGCATCTAAAGGGTTAGAATCAAGACTGTGAGAGGAGTCTTATACCTGGCCATTGCTCAAACATACCACCTCAATTTTCAGAATCCTTCACAACTTGTCTTACATTTCATCAAAACCATGGATGGCTAGCAGTATGAACAAGGTACTTATCAGTATGACTCATTTTACAAAAAGACCAGGCTTTGTGTCCTACCTCCTTTCAACCAATTGCAGATAACTTCAACTAGGAAGAAAATTGAGGAAAACATGGGGTAGGATTAATTTGTGCTTAAAAAGCACAAACAGACAAACCACACAATCACTAACAGCCAGCTTTACTGTGTGAAAGGCTCCTGTGTCTGACTAGACTTATTCTGGTTTAGATTTTAATCCTGTGGAAGCCAAGCTTCACTTTCGAGGAATGTTTGGGCTCATGTAGGAACTTAATGAAGAAACCTTACACTTCAATGCGGGTCACAGGAGGGGGTAGGGCAGGAGGAGTCCTTATCCACAGAAGGCACAAGTTTATTTTCTATAGAAAGTGAGGCCTGGCAAAATAAAAGCAGGAAACACAGAAAAGAACAGGTCTGTAGCATTCGCTTGTGTCCAACTTCAGCTACCAACGTTTCTTCCTGTGCTCAAAAGTGTTAAGTGATGAGGTAGTTCAACTGTACTTCATTTCCTTACCCACAACTAGGAAAACATGATTTTTAAGATAATGGTCAGTCATTCCAGTTCAGCTCTCAGAGACAGAAATACAGCTTGACATACTATGTACTTTCACAGTGAGAAGCAAAAGGCATCATTACCAAAGTCCTAAATAAAAATACAATACTTCAATCAATAAATGCCTGGACAACCAAACTGAAACTAACCATTCCCCTTACAATTCCTGTGCTACCTCTTGATAAACTCTAAGCCCACTTACAGTCAGATAATTTCTCATATATGAGAAAAGCTCTCACTCATAGAGCCTCTAGAAGACAGAGACAACACAGGGAAAGCTTGTAATTGTTTGAGGGAGAGGAAGCCTCACATTCACCTTTGTTCCAGCAGTTCTTGGCAAGAGAAATAAATGCCCATAACAAGCATTTGTTTTGCCATAAAAACAACCATGCAGGGCAAAATAAGTTACACCCATAGGGATTAAAGAGCAATAATTTCCCAAGAGAAATGAAGACATAAGCAAAATACTGTGCTTATGCCTAACAAGGGCCAAAGACAACTTCATACTGGAGTACACTGTATAGTTTATACATACAAATGGAAAGAAAAATAGCTTGAAAAAACTTTTATGTTTATGATGAATATGTTTCAGGCACTGCAGAGAGTTTTGATCCCAATAACTTTCATAGACCTGATTATGTCACAAGGCACTTAATCTTCCACCATTGTACAAAGTTATCCCTCTCCCACACAGAACAAACATTCAAGAAATAGATAATGCTAACAGGTGAATTAACCTAGATTTTCAGTACTAAAAACAAAATAAAAATTCCACTGCTAAGTAACATAATTATGCCCCTGTACTCTGCACTGGTTAGGCCATTCCTTGAGTACTGTGTCCAGCTCTGGGCCCCTCAGTTTAAGAAGGACATTAAGACACTTGAACATGTCCAGAGAAGGGCAACGAGGCTGGTGAGAGGCCTTGAGCACAAGCCCTATGAGGAGAGGCTGAGGGAGCTGGGATTGTTTAGCCTGGAGAAGAGGAGGCTCAGGGCAGACCTTATTGCTGTCTACAACTACTTGAAGGGAGGTTGTAGCCAGGAGGGAGTTGGTCTCTTCTCCCAGGCAACCAGCACCAGAACAAGAGGACACAGTCTCAAGCTGAGCCAGGGGAAGTTCAGGCTCGAGGTGAGGAGAAAGTTCTTCACTGAGAGAGTTGTTCGCCATTGGAATGGGCTGCCCAGGAAGGTGGTGGAGTCACCATCCCTGGAGGTGTTCAAGAGGGGACTGGACATAGCACTTGGTGCTGTGGTTTAGTCATGAGGTCTGTGGTGACAGGTTGGACTCAATGATCTTTGAGGTCTCTTTCAACCTTGGTGATTCTGTGATTCTGTGATAATACATAGCAATAACCAACACACATTGTGATCTTGTACATGCCTTTAGTTTTAAACAGAAGATTCTAACTTAAGAAGTATCTCCTAACACTTTAGAGCATTAAAGATCAACCATGCCATCCAGTAATGATTGTTTTCCATTATCAGAAGAAAATTTGAGATAATCATATTTCATTATTTCACCTATGAAAAATGAGCTGTTTCTGCTAAACTGGAATAGTACCATACCTCTGTGCCCTAATTTAAATGGAGGATTTAAATCCCTTTGGATACAATTCTAGAATGTGCGGAAAGAAGCAAGTCTTTGTACCACAGAATATAGATTACTGTCAAGTATTTTTGCCAGCCATTCCTGCATTAGCTTGAAAAACTGCCAAAATTATTTCTGGCTATGATGAACAGAATGGAATGGAATGGAATGGAATGGAATGGAATGGAATGGAATGGAATGGAATGGAATGGAATGGAATGGAATGGAATGGAATGGAATTAACCAGGTTGGAAAAGACGTTTGAGATCACTGTATCCAACACTATCTAATCAACTAAACCATGGCACCAAGCACCCCATCCAGTCTCTTCCTAAACACCTCCAGTGATGGTGACTCCACCACCTCCCCGGGCAGCCCATTCCGATGGCCAGTCTCTCTTTCTATGAAGAACTTCTTCCTAATATCCAGCATAACCTCACCTGGCACAGCTTGAGACTGTGTCCTCATGCTCTGGTGCTGGTTAATACAAATACTTCTTCATTAATTAAAGTGATAATCTTAATTTTCTATGAAAAAAAAATAATTAAAAGTAATCCTGAGCTAGCTATTCTTTATGAAACAAAACTCCATTGAATAAGCTACTTATAAAAGCACAGACCACTTATACTGCCAGAAACAGCAAAAATAAAGCAACAACAAAAAAATAGAGCCAGATTCTACCACAACTCATAAAAAGAATTCTATTTTTTATGTGATCTCTGCCAAAAGAAAGCCTGGTCATTGAGAAAGAGTGAGTTTCTTTATATAGTGGAAACTAAAACTTTAAAAAATCTTAATTATAGCTAAAAAAAATCCAAACCAGCTGTATACAGAAGTTCACAGATACTGTTTAGAGATACTCAAATACTGTAAGACAACCTTAACACTTGTCAGAACCTGCTGCAGTTGAGCTCTGTTGATTCTGAAAGTATCGTAGTATGTTTTTAAACATAAGTAGCCAGTAGAAGTACAGGAGGATTAGGTTAGGGAGTATCTAAATAAATTGGACATATACAAATCCATGAGACCTGATGGGAGGCAATTCTGAGGGCTGAGTGATCTGGCCAATGCCATAACAGTCACTCTATATTATCTTGGAAAGGTAAATCACAAGCAGGAGAGGTTCTTGAGGACTGGACAAAAGCAAAAATGACCCCTACCTTCAAGAAGGGCAGGGTGGACAATGTAGAATACCACAGGCTGATCAGCATCACCTCAATTCAGGAAAAGTGATAGGCACTCCCAGAAAAAATTCTAAGTCAGGAAGGTGATCAGGAGTTACTAGTGTGGATTTACAAGTGGAAGCCATGTCTGACCAACCTGACAGACAGTGATAATGAAATGACTGTCTCAGTGGATGAGGGGAGTACAACACATAGAGTAGTTTATCCTGACCAGGAAAACATTCCAGCTCTGTTTCCCATAGCACACTCATAGACACAATGATGAAGCACAGGCTAGCTAAATGGACAGTGAGACAACTGCAAACTGGCTAAGCCGCTGGGCTCAAATTGCTGGTCAGCTAGAGCGCCATGACTTGCAGTGACCTGGATGATGGGACAAAATGCACCCTCAAAAAGTTCACAGATAATACAGAACTGAGAGGAGTATCTGATACATTAAAGGGTTGCTGCCATTCATATGGAGCCCAACAGGATGACAAATGTCCCAATAAGAGCTGCAGGTAGATAGCTCAATAAATGGAAGTGCAGAGCCCTGCACCTGAAAAGCAGCTTAGCAGACAATGATCTGTGGGTTCTGATGGACATCATGTTGAACATGAGCCAGCAATGTGTCCTAACAAGCAAACACACCCAATTATATCCAAGCCTTCATTGCCATCAGAAAGCATCACTAGCAGATTGAGAGAGCTTATCCTTCCCCTCTACTCAGTGGGGCTACATCTTCAGTGCTGGGTCCAGTTCCAGCCTTCAAACTTCCAATATGTGAGTTTTCATACTTGATGCTCTAAAGTAGACATTGACATATGGCCAGAAGTTGATTGGAAATTGTTGTAATATAACTTACTGCTTGCACTGATCTCCACTGCCAGTCTAGTATTCCAGAACAAGAGAGCAATTCCTCTGCAAGAATCTTTGGAGTAAGACTACCTATGTTCTCAAACCCTGCTAAAGACAGAGGAGGACCTTCAAACTTACTGGCTACAAAAGAGTACAATCAAACATGAACTACATGACACACAAGAGCGCATTGTTCGTTTCAACTTCATGCTGGCATGGCTAACTGCAATTGAAATCCTTGTCCTCTGAGGCTTTTACTTATACCTCTTTTAGTAAATCTTAAAGTTCCAAAAATTCTAAAAGCATGTAATATCAAGAATGTTCACCTTGTATTCCAACAATAACTTGCTGTTTCCATCACCTTAGTTTTAAAAAGTTATGTAAGACTCTACCTGGAGCATCGTGTCCAGATATAGGTTCATCAGCATAGGAAAGACATGGTCCTGTTGGAGGAGTTCCAGAGAAAAGCCACAAAAATTATCAGAGGGATTGAACATTTCTCATGAGGAAAGTCTGAATTGGGACTGTTCAGCCTGAAGAAGAGAAGACTTTGGGGAGACCAATTAACTAAAGGGGGCTTATAAGAAAGATGGGGACAAACTTTTCAGCAGGACCTATTGTAATTGGACAAGAGTTAATGGTTTTAAACTAAAAGAGCGTAGATTTGGACTAGATAAGTAAGAAATTTTTTGCAGTATCGGTGGAAAAACTGGAACAGGTTACCCATAGACAGGGTAGAAGCCCCATACTTGGGAAAATTTAAGGTCAGGCTGGGCAGGTCTGAGCAAACTGACCTAGTTGAAGACATACTTTCTCATTGCAGGAAGATTGGACTAAATGATCATTAAAGCTCCGTTCCAACCCAAACTATTCTATTCTTCCATGTTGAACAGTTTATAGGGATTGTCAGAGTAAATCGAATACAGAGAATAGAAATATGTTTTGCTAGCTACTACAGAAAAAACTATTTGTTCAGTATTTGTTGGAACTGAGCTGTTGCCTTTTGTCTTGCAGTGAGCTAGATCAAGTACTACCCCTACAGCAACATATTTCAAGAGCCATTAGCACTGTTAAAAGCTCAAAAGCTCAAATACAGGTACCTTCTGTTTGTTAGTTCCCATAATAGTATTAGTACCTCTCAAAGATAGGATTTAAATTTAATACTAGTTAAGTAGTTATCATACATTGTAAAAAAAAACAAAAACAAAAACAAAAACAAAAACACCAAACACAATGCACAAAAACACCTCTAAGGTCTTCTATCCCATGCAGTCAAATTTAACACAGAAAAAGAATTGTGTGCAATTTGGCAACAAAGTAATACCAGTGCCTTGCTTCTTCACAATGCTTGCAGTCATACAAAAAATAAGTCTGGGCTCCCCACAAGCTGACAAGATTACACTTCTCATGTGAGAACTAGACTTGATCCAAATTCTCCTTTCAATGTCAAACGATACTGTGTAACATGAACAAAAGTAATTCGGTGGTATTATGCCAGTGTTTCTGGTGTCTCCTTATTCTTTTATTTCTTATGGGAAAATTAAAAACAAACAAACAAAGAAAAAAGATATTTGACCCCATAACTGCTCCTCTTATAATATCATATGAAAATTTCATTAGTTTCCTTGCAGGAATAAAGAAGGAAACTGAGGAAGATAATTTTTAAAACAGAAAAAAACAGATTCACTGAAAAACAGTATTAAAACATCTTCCTCCAAGTTAGTGTATTGTTTGAGAAGGCTTCAATATAGAGTTGCTTCTGCTATTATACACATTTGTACACTGATCTCCGAGAAATAGAAACATCACATGATTTAAAACGTTGATATGACAAATTTATGTATGACAGACAGGCATTTCCTTACTCAAAACATGGGCATGGAAGAGACCTTCCTGTTTCTCTCTTTACTCCAAGAAGTATATTAGAAAAGGTTTACTAGCACAGCCTGTCTGAAACACAGAGCTCCACATTACAGTACTGTACTACTATGCACACTACTGAGAGGATCTGATGGCAGTGTAAGTATAGCTACATGACTTTTCAGCTCCAGAGAGTCACTATGCCACCTGTTTCTGAATGCAAGTTGATGTACATTATGCATTTTCATATCTGAACTCTGAAGACAGATGTGTTAGATAAAGTCTTCCCACTGAGCAAAGATCCACTGAAATCAGAGCAATAAATGATAGGCCATTATAGATTCCTCTGTCTAAAAGCCTATGCACACAAATAAAGCCTAGGACTGCATTTTCAGTGAACATGCTGTTGAGCACAGCTCCCTGTGGTAATTAACCAGTTCAAATAAGTACAGATACCAGTGTTAAACATCCATTTTGACGGACAGGTATTCTTACAACAGGGGTTTCAACTTATGCTGTGGGAAGCACATATTGGGAAAAAAAGACAGAAAGTAATAAAAAAATAAGTAAATATCACCTTTTTTTTTTTCACCCTTATTTAAGGCAGAGGTCACAAAAATGTATATGGTGAACAGAACTACTTTGCCAAGAAATTACTTTGGTTGAGTTTGAATACTGGCACAGAGCTGCAGCTTTTTTCTTAATAAACTGTTCAAACACAGCCAACTCAAGCCTTTCCTTAAAGGCACTACTTGAAAGTAGGAACAGCTTCTACTGGCAGCCCACCACCCATTTTTCAAGTTTTGAAGTTTTTACTCCTTAATTAAAGGGTTGCCCTAATTTAGCAAAGCATTTGTCCTGTATTAAATAATACAGGCATAGCTAAACACAAAACAAAGAGCAGAAATAAACCATTTGTGCATTTCAGCATTCAAATGTCATCCACTGCTTTCTGCCAATCACTTTCCTAACACAAACAAGACCCACAAAGAAGCAAACCAATTCCTAGTTAGGAATTGTTCACAGAAATGAGGAATCTAGAAGTAGCCAAAGGACTGAAAGTGCCAGAAAATTAACTTTGATGAGATTTTTGCAGTTAGCAAAATAGACTTACAACTACCTACCAAATTCTGAACACACACACACACACACACACACATATGTGTTTTTCCACAGGGAAATGATACAGTATCAAGTTCAGCTTGACTTTTATGAAGTCCAGGTTGTCAAGACTTCCTTTCAGGAAAATAAAACTACCATTTCAATTTAGGAATGTTACCAGAGCGATCTGTGTCTAAGAAGGGTGGGTAAAAGAAGGACTAAGGCATGCAAGTACTACACTCCTACTGCTTAGCTGAGAAAGATCTCTTGGAAGCTTTCCACATCATGCATCACCAGCACCAAAGTTTATTCAGGCCTCCAGCTGGCACACAATTTATTTATTTTTTCGAATGTACAAAAGAGAGAGCATCCAGTCAATTTTGCAGCAGGATGAAGCAACAACTCAAGTCAAAAATAACTCCCTAGAGTACAGTTTGGTAGCTTATATACATTAATAAAATAATAAAATAGAAAATGCCCTAGCTTCCTGCAGAAACATTTAATGAAACAGTAACATTTATGAAGAAACATGCATGTGAGCCACTAAGTTACCTTCCAGCATTGCTACAGATAACATTAACAACATTTTTAAAGCGTAAATCCACCTCAAATCTGTTACTTCATGTGGGCCTATATAAACACACATGCCTGCCTACACACACACACAGGCAGTTCATTTTTAATAAGAGAAAATACTGTATTATGAGAAGCTGAAAGCAGCATAGCAGCTCAGTTAAGTGCTGTGTCCAACCCTCCTTTTGCCCCTGCCATGAGATCTGAACAACAAGAAGCAACATAAGCACTGAGCTTAAAGTAACTTTATTTTTTGGAGACAAACTGAGTAAACACACACGATCCTTTTTCATCACTCAGTTGAAAGTATCATGTGCAGCATTTATGAAGGTTACTTTTGGTTAGCAGCAACCAGCCATTGCCAGAGTGCACATTCACTTTTAAAAACAAAAAAAGCAACACTTCTTGAAGGACTGACATTTTGAATATTGTTGTATTTCCTGTTCCTGTCTTGCTGTAAGAGCCAAGTCTCAAGCCTTTGAATGCAGCACACTGAAACCCAGCTACAGATGAATGCAAGAACCAGCCGTGGCAGGACACCAGAAAGCAGAACACCATCACATAAGTAGTGCAACACACAAAGTTGCATTGAGAAACACTATAATATTTACAGTAGTCCTATGGAGCATGTCATGGTTTGACTGCAACTATTATGCACTGAGGAAGTGTATTAGAGAAGACTAGCCAAACCAGAACAACAACAACAACAAAAAGACGCTACAAGAGCAAGATACTTTATCTCAATGTATGACCTGGAAAAGGATCAGAATAGTAAAAACAAGACAGCAATACAAGCTACATGTCAAACTTCATGTTTAGCACACCATATAATAATGTGTTTAATTGCAATTCAGACATCCTGAGTCTTTGAAAGTGCATGCCATCCAAATCCAGGAATACCTGAGGGCTGCACCCTCAGCTCTGGCCCCAGGGCAGGGAAGTTTGTCTACAGCAGCAATGATTTCTGATTCTTCTCTCACCTGGTGGGGGGTTGCCCAAGAGTTAACCTGCTATAGTCGCCTTGTGGGAGACTTAAAAACCAAGGCTATAATTAGGAGAGCAAAAGTGGGAGGGTTTGAAAACCCCTAAAAAATTCTTAGGCCTGGGAACTTACAGGAACCAGCTCTGGAGAGAGTGCCTTGGCAAGGGGATACCGAAAGAGGCAATGGATGGCCTTTCCTTTACTAATGCGCAGTTGCTGATGAGAATGTAGAAGGGACCAGATAAAGATTTGGGGAAAAGAAAATTGCTGCTAACATCCCCTCACAATGGGGATAAGTCAGTATAAGTTCATCTCCACTAAGTGATCCAGGGGGTGGGTAGTGAATTCATTTTTGAAAGCTCACTGAAAATTCCCCTGGATATGTGCACCTGGATAGCCACTGACACCCACAGCAAGGAACACAGAATCAATACTCATCAGATTGTTCCCTCTTTTTAAGACTGTGTTCTTCCTTGTTAAAACATAACATGTGTGATAGTTATGTTCATAATTTGTTCAACAATTGATTTTTTTATTGTTTGGCTATTGGCTGTGCACATGTGAATTGTTTAATTGCTGGTCTTGGGGGACCCTTCTCCTTATTGCAAACCTTGCCTAGCAACTGATTAAAGTTTTTTTTGTGTTGCTTGTAAATTGTTATTTGCTTGTACCACCTCTATGACAGCTCTCAACAGAGAGTGGAACACTAGAAAGGGCCAGTGGGGGAGGTTCCCTACTGAATTCAGTGCCCCTGGCTAAACAATTTGATCAAACCCCTCCATTTTGTGGGAGGAAGCATTAAATTACTGTTTTCCCATTCTGCTACAAGTGGGCCAAACTCACTTTTAAAATCTGGAATCCTGTGTTGAGATGGCATTATATTTGAAAGGCAGGAAGAATGTCCCCTTTGGAAAAAGACATGAGGACCCCTTCTCTCCTCCCCAGACTGATAGGGTTTGCATTGCAGAATAATCTGTTACTGTTCTCCAGGATGTTGCTGCTACAGGACTGTTACATCACCCCACCACCTCTGTTGATGAGGCCAAGCTGAGCTGAAAGAAATCCCCAACCAGACCTCTGAATTGTTCTGCAATCAAAGGCAAAAGGACTGATTCAATGGACTAGCACCAGCATCATGCATTGCATTGGAAGAGCTTTGAGATTCAGGGGGTGGGGAAGATGGCTTATATGGTTGGTATTACTTTGTTTACTGAATTCCAATTGCTTTCTTTTCTCTCTTTCCCTGGAACTGTGTTCATATCACCACCCTGAAGAAAAGAAGATAGGAGCAGCACACCCAGTGTTTGAGCCAGGGGAGAAACGTGAGACCCCAAGTGTTGGGCTTGTCTCAAACAGCACTACTGAAAGGTGGGAATGCCCACAGCACTTTGCAGCCCTAGGGGTGCTACCCTGGCTCCCAGGGAGGGCAAAGAAACCTGGGGGACTTTTGGGGAAGCCAGCAGCAGCAGGGGGCCAAAGGAAGCCATGACGCTCCTACCGTACCACTTGGCTCCCCACAGCCTCTTTGCCCACATCCCAGAGACAAACCACATGGCACAGCCCTGCTTCGCACTGCCTCCAGCCTAGAGAAGACCATGTGGCATAGCCCTGCTCCCCACCACCATCAAGAAACTTGGAACTGCTCCTGAGAAAATGCCACGATTTTCAAGTGAGGGAAGCAGTGATATCCCTTATCTTTGATATGCATTTTCCCCCACTGCTTTTCCCTTGTATTTTCCTTCTGCACCAGTTCAATCTAATAAACCCAGTTCATCATATGTTTGGTGTAGTTTCAACTTTATTTACTCCAAGGGAATTATTTGAACCTTAGTACAGCTACCCCCAACACCCTGCTGACCAGGTTTGGTAAGGGGAGGACTGGGCCTTGACAGTGTGTGGCAAAGTAGAAATATAAACTGCATAGGTGTCCAATTAACTTGACAATAGTTAAAACAAACTTCAATTCGGCCTTGTCATCCATAACAATGAATTGTGTCTAACTGCAATTCTCTTCAGCAACACATTTTAACAAAGGTCTTTGAACAAAAATACTGCTTTTTTGATAGCTTCCACACAAGGCTGCTCCTGCTATCAGGCAGGAGGCACAGGTATGTGTCCTCTTACTTAAAAAGCAAAGAGCTAAATCAGTGACAGAAAGGTCAATGATTTGTCCCTAAGGCAAGAGAGTGAAGGACAATAACAAGCATTCTTGCTAAGGTAACTGTGGCAGTTTTAGGCTATGCCTTTAAAAGTTAGCTGCAGATTTTCGAGCAGAAGAGTGGAGAAGTATAAACAAATACAGTTGGGTGTAAAAAGGAAAACAAGAGATTGTTCTAAACAAATTTCATTGGCCAGATGTGAGATGTACCTCTAGCAATATCTCACAACCCACTTCATTCCTTTCTTCCTTTGCTGGCAAGCTGCTTTCTGCTCTGCTTTGCTGGGAGAACCTTATCAGCTAACCCTGAGATAAGAGCTCTAACTCTCTAACATGTCTTTTCTCTTTTCTTCTAATTAAACAGATGAAAAAGTGGGGATGGGGGGAGGTTAGGGGAGAAGTGGAGCAGTTGCCCCCCGCTCCTTTTGGGGATCCCATTAGGGAATTGGGGGGGGTGGGGGTCCATGCTGTTTTCTGATTGTAAATACCTGTATGATATTGTAAATACTGTATATTTGTACATATTAATTGCATTCCATTGTAGAGTGTAGTTTTGCTTGTAAATATAGCTTCCATTTGCTTTTCCGACTGCGAGAGCCAAGTTTTTGTTAACGCTGGTGGGCCAAACCATCACAGTAACTGATGACACATTTCCACTGCATAGGTGCAAGCCTTACAAGAACTGCTCCATGATCAGATGGATTTATTGTTTCAGTAATCTATTAGCTTCAGTCATGCTAGTCAAACACGACTGCTGGAACGCACTCAGAAAGGCTAACTACAAGCTTTAACACTTCAGGCAGAATCCATTGCAAACTTTAAGTCTGTAACCTCAAGGTCCCAATTTTTCCGGGTAGGCAAGTTTTCAAAAACTATGTCTACTATTGTGACACTTTGAAAGTCAAATGAAAATTAAGAAGATAAACTTGTATTTAATAATTGACTTTTTAAAAGAATTAAACTGCTATAGACAAACTTTGGCACGATCTAATTTATGTTTTTTAATAATTAGTGCTGTGTTCGTAACCCATCTGCATGACATGATTTTTCAGATAATTGAGTCACATTAAAGCTTCACTCAGAGCAAGTTTTAGCTTGTCTTAAAAACATCAAATTTATGGAAAACAGACAAAACTCAAAGGTGCCACAAATTTTTCCACAAATGCTGTTTAAAAAAATAAATAATCATTTAGACTGCAGCAGGCAGCTATCTTGTCCATCTTAACATGATAATTGTAGCTTCCAATAAAATTCTGTACAATAAATCCTTGTTGAGCAAATAAATGAGTAAAGGCAGTACAGTGTAGTTATGTGATTATTCAGAAACACTTAGCTGCCTGAGATTACATATATGGTGCACAAGTGAATGTAAAAAACTTCTCTAGTACTGCTAAGTGTAGCAACGTAACAATCCATGCAACCTAATATCCTAGTAATAAAGGTTATCCTATCTTGAGGAGAAGTGATCCTTCCCTTAACATATCTCTTCAGTTTTAAGATGAGAAGCAACTCAGGCAAATTCCTGGTATTCTGCAGTTTCACAGCAGATGGGAAGGCCACATGAAAAACCACAGCCATTTTAAACATCATTTGTAGTTGTCTTTCTGACATCTTACCTAGGATATTATTAAATAGCAAATCAGAAAACAGCATTCAAGAAGTTCAGCTAACAAAAGTACTTTTCTCCATCCATAAATGGCATACTGTAGTACAATGTTAGCCCACAAAACCCATTATGCTGAAAACTATGTGCCACACACTTACCCAAAAATGCCACTCTATGAACTTTAACCCAGATATTCATGTTACCTTTAAAGCACACAGCAACTGCTTCCTCAGAGCACTACCCCCCTCCACAACCGATTCTAATTGCTCTACTGCAAAACAACGTTTTATGACAGTTTAGCAGGCACCAAATCCCCCAGCAGCTCAGGAAAAGGCCTCCCTTTAACAAATTTAGATTTGTTGTCCTCTGCATTACCCAGAAAACAAGTAGCAAACAAGAGCTTCACAGCAATGCACAGAAGTTGGCTGCAAACCCAGATCAATAAGCACTCTAAAACAAAGGATCAAAGTTTGGGCCATGGGATTGGGGAACTTATTTTATTTTGGTTTGGTTTTTTTAAACGAATATTCTACCTATTTCTCAACCCTGCTAATGGTCTGCACAGCGAAGATTAATTTGCCACATGTAGTCTGCCTTCCTAGGATCCAACCTCCACTCCGAATGGAGGAAAGAGCAGAAAAAATTGAGACCATCCTCGTCGCACGAATCCTCCTCTCCTTCACACCTCCTGTAAGGCAGTTCTGGAACAGTAAAGCTCTTCTCCACTTCACCAAGGACTGCAGAAGACAATGTCATCACGTTCCTCCCCCAGAACTGTAGACTAATTGAACTGAACTCAGGAAAGTTTGAAGATGCCACTACACCATCTTATCTCCCCTGGAAACAGGATTTTTAGCATGTGTCCAGAACTTTAACCACCAATTCTTTCAACTCTGGGGACAAACTAGGATTTCCCTTTTCAGAAGGAATCCAAAGAGGCTTTAACCACAACTTCTGGTTTCAACCCGTTTATGCAGAAGTTATTCTAGTGATGGTATCAAGTGTGCCCTGTAATAGGACAAGGGGCAATGGATGTAAACTACAGCACAGGAAGTTCCACCTCAACATGAGGAAAAACTTCTTTATTGTAAGGGTCACAGAGCACTGGAACAGGCTCCCCAGAGAGGCTGTGGGGAAAGTCTCCTTCTCTGGAGACTTTCAAGACCTGTCTGGATGCGTTCCTGTGCAAAATATGATAAATTATACAGTCCTGCTCTGGCAGGGGGGTTGGACTCAAAGATCTCAGAGATGCCTTCCAACCCCTAACATCTTGTGATCCTGTGGGTCAAACCCCACAACCTTGAGAATACCTTTAGCTTAAAGATTCTGACTCCAACTCTCCTGAAAGCATAACTTATTTAACAATAGATGGAAGGAACTGCAGAGTCTCTTAGAGAAGTGGTGGTTATGCCTTTTCCTTTGCACAATTTTCATGCATACTCTGGGTGTGAGAGTGGTGTATTCATTGGTAGTTGGTCTTCTGCACTCCCAAGTAATAGAACATAGGAAATTCTCATGCTCCCTCCACCCACAAAACCTCATCAACAACAAAAACAACAATCAGGGAATGGGCTGTATGTTCTGATCCTATATAGTTACCTAACTATTATGAGGGCAAGTCATACATAAGACAGCTAAAAATTGAAGAAAGCTTAAAACTAGTTGGCAGAAAGACAATCTCTGTACTTGCCATTGGTTTCCCTGATACCAGATGACTGCTCCAGTAGTCCTTCACACTAGCAGCAAAACGGCTGAAATTCATCCCTTGATGCAACTCCAGTCAGACTAAGACGTTTCCACAAGAATGAATCAGGCCCTGTGTATCTAAAACCAAACCCACTAAAGTTTCACTGAAGCGAAATTGCAGGAGTACAATCTATGGATAACAGCTGGAGAACATTAACTCTTCCCCCTCCCTTTCCTGGAGTTACTTTTTTTTTCTGTTCAGACAGGAAGTAGTCATATACCATACTGCATAATATAAGGATCCTGGGATATAAAGACAAGTAGAAAAGGATTACAAAGAGAACTCAAAAAGGTTTTTTTAGCATAGTTAACCCTGCCATAACCCTTGAGCTGCCTCCACATTTTAAGACACACCGCTGAACCAAGATGGCAGTTCCTCCCCATCTATGAAAAAAAAAAAAGGGGGGGGGGGAAAGCGGGGGGGTAAGGGGGGGGGGGGGAACCAACCACCACCACCACACAAGCAACTCAAAACAAAGTAACTAAGGGTATTTTAAGGGATTTCAGCATAGCAGGAGGCCGAGTGCCGTGTCCCGGTTCCTGGCGGATTGTCCCGGGCCGAGAGAAGGGGGATCCAGCTACGGACCCTCTCGCCCGAGTACCCCACATTCCGGCCCTGTGCGACGCCCCGCTGCTGCCCCAGTAGTCCTTTTCTCCCCCTCGACTCACCCTCGCTGCCGTACTGCTTGCCATTGTTCGCGCCCATCCTGCCGACTTCATGCTCGCCGCCTCCTCCCCACGCTGCCGCGCAGCATCTCTACCGCGGGGTGCCGAGCGATCGCGGATGATGGAGGGGAGCAGGGAGTGTGGGCGTGGGGTAGGGGGGAATTCCAGGGAGTTTTCACGGCGACATGTCCAAAGCAGCCTTGCAGCCTTACGACTTCCTCCGCTTTCTTCTCGGGTGGTCGACCCTCCCTCCTCCACTCCCCTTCAAAAATGTTTTTTTTAAATTGTTGGAAAAAAGAGAGAGAAAGAAAGAAAAAAAAACTTTTAAAAATGTGATTTATCGATACGCCTTCCCCTCCCCGGTTTCCAGCCGGGGTGTCAGGGTAGGGGGAGGCGGCTCCAGTTGTAATCCACAAGCAGGACGGGCGGGACGGCCTCCGGGCGCAGGCTCTGCCGCCCCACAGACGGCGCTGGGGCTCCTCCAGCACTTTAGCGCCGCTCCGCCGGGAAACTGCTGCCAGCCACTTGTTGCCTGGGGAGGGAGGAAAGGGAGAGCCGCCGCCTCAGACTTTTGTTAGCGGCAAGCGCCTCCTCCCGGCGCCAAGCGCCTCCGGGCCGGGAGTGGGGAGAGATGGAACCCAGGGCTGGGAGTGGGGAGAGATAGAACCCAAGGCCGGTCCCGGCCTTTAAAGCCGAAGCGTCCGGCCCCGGGACTCCGCTTACGATTGCCCTTCTGCCTCCCTCGGTATCTTCCCGGCCGCTGCCCTTCCCGCCGGCGGTGGCCAGCACCGGCCCGGCCTTCCCGTTCTTCTTCTAGCAGGGGTCCGCCCCAGCCCCGCCGCTCTCTGGCCGTCCCCAGCTCGCTCCAGGCCGCGGAGGCTGTGGAGCGGCGCTGCCCAGCACAGCTCGCTGTCTGTCTGTCTGCGGTGGGACTGGAGGGCGTTTGAACCTGTGTTCTAGATGCTGCGGATAGGACACTTTCGTGGCACCTTCTAACCCTGTGCAGCTCTCAGGAGCTGTCACAAAGTCACCGTGTGTACAAGGAGTGTGCACACAGGCGGTCCGTTTGCCTGTCGTGCCTGGCTTCTCCGTTTTTCGGGCTGTTTTCTCCTTTGCCACCACACTCGGCTACAGTGAATCACTCCTGGCCTTTGTCACCGCATCGAGGAGAAACAGCCAACTTAATTTAGCCTCTTCTTTCACCGTCAAAGACAGAGTCCTTAACTCTCAAGACCACAGGGATTGTCGGGAAATCAGAAGCAAATTTGTGCCTGTTCAGCATAAACATTAGGGCTGTTATTACAAAATCTGACAAAGACTCACCTACCATTGCCAGTGTCCTTTAAACAGGCATTTACCTGAAATGGTGGACTATGCTCAGAGGTTTAAATGGTGTAAAGGACAGCAGTGATGCCCTCTCCCAAGGGCAGCCCACTCTAACAACAGAACTGGGAAATGAAGTTTTCACTACTGCAGGGAAGTTCACATCACCTCTGCCCAGCAGAAGGGGCTGGATATCAAAAGGCACTGCCAAATGGAAGTGAGGGTTAATGTGGCATATTAAGGGCATGGACCTCCAAAATATCTATGCAAAACAAAACAAACAAAAGTTTCCTTAGGGCAACTGTTAACCAGATTAAGTAGTGATACGGGGTTACCAAAGGACTTTTGGAAGAGCCAGATTGCAAAGTAAAACAGAAGGATGGAAGTTTGCAATAGGTGGAGAGAGACCTTGGAGCAGGCACAGTGCAGCAGATCAGTCATGATTTGGGGCTGCCAAAAGTCACTTCCCTGGCATCTCACCTCTGCCTCAGTCTGATGGCGCTGGCTCTCTGACAGCAGGTCAGGGTACAATGAGCTGGGAGTGTGGGAATACTTGTGGCACACACTTTGGCACAGGAAGCAACACAGGTACATGTAACTATACCTAAAATGTGGGTTACACCGATACCTGCAGGAGATGTGTGTGAATAGGACGCCCACAAACCTGGAAGAGGGGTGTGTCCTTGCAACCCACACAGCCTGGGGAGTGACATGCTCACAGTCTTGCCTGTGTGAGACTAAGACACTGCAGGATTAGTTATAGAAGAGTTTTTAGAAGTTTATGGATATTTACTAACATTTTGCAAGTATCTGCTATTGTGGTTTATGTGTTCCATTGCTGGTACTGATCCTCAGCATACAGCTCACTGATTACCAGGTCATTACATGTCCTTATTAAAAGGACAAAACCGCTTCAGTCCTGATTTGATTTAAACCATGAGTTGAGTACTTTTCCCTGAACCACACTATGAGCTTATGTATGAAAAGCCTGTCTTATGAAATATATTACCACATACACAAGACATTCACAGCATGTACAGATAATTCTGAGCAAATTACATCTTTGTCAACATATGCAAATGGCATATGAAACTCTAGAGGCAAAAGTGTCAATACAGACAGCACTACAGAGAAAGCTTCTAAAACCTGCAGTTTTGGGGGATGGAAGGTTAAGTTAAAAAGAAAAAAATGTGCATTTTTATTAAGAGGTGGGCTGATAGCTGAAATCGAAGTGAGTACCAGCAGCACAGATGACTGACAAGTGATTAGACAACACTTATTAGGCTCTAATCCTGTCACATACTTGTCATTAATGCTTCTCATGAAAAAGTTTTGATCCCGATTCCAGGTGACTACACACATCCTTCAATTCTCAAAAATCAGTGCAAGTCTAAGAAAATACTGCTTTCTGGGATCAGACTTATCAAACAATCATCCTAGGTTTTCAAAATAAAATGTGAGTGTCTAAAAAAATACAGTTTTCTCTAACCAAAGGATAATTTCTAACTGTTGATATTAAACAAACTTTTTACTGCACCAAAACAGGTAAACTTTGACACAATTGTCTGCTTCCAACATCTGTATTCTTTTTGAGAGTTGTCTGTCCAGGGAGTGAGAAAGAAGCAATCTGCCTTCTGTAAAATGGCAAAAAGCTGTGGTATGAGCTAAATGTTTGCCTCACATACAGGCCCCCACACTGCCAATAAAGACATGCAACTAAATGCTTTTTTTAACTGTAACGTGGCTTGTAGGCTTTGAAAAACCCAGCCTAAACACTTGTTAGGAACTCACTTAAGTGTAGGATGTTAAAATGCCCTGTGCTTTCTATGACACTACTTCTGTCACTTAAGTCCTCACCTCCAACTTAGGGGTGGGAAAATGTGGCTAGCACATCCAGCAATACCATCCTCCCTCTCAGAAGGTATTGCAGGGTAATTCTAGTCTTCAGCTGTGAGAGAGCACACACAGGCTGAAACCAAAATGTATTACTGCTCCATGTGCAACCCAGCTCCATGTGCTACCCAGCTGTGCTTAGCCTGAAATACATTGATGGGAGTCATCACTGCAAAGAGCTTCCTAGGCAACCCCTCAGTGACTCATGTAGTCTTTGTGCTGTGTATCCCACAGTGGTCAATTACCTGAAAGTTTAACTGTCTGGATAAGGAAAAGACAGACTTCTGATCAGATAGAAGACAGAATTCTAGTGCCTCGAAGGCTGTGCATTTGTTACAGCAACCTTTCTTGCATATCAGAGAAATTTTTTAGGAAAGATAATATCACATAGACCAAAGTACACATACGTATGCAAATAATTTTGTGGGACTCAGAAAGAACAGAGCTCCTGTGAGAACATGTAGCAGTTGCCTTCCAAACTCAAAATTTGATGCACCACAACTAAAATGAATCTTTGCCAAGGAGTATTTTTGCTCATCAAAAGCAGCATAGCCTAGTGCTTTGTGAGACAGGAAGTTCAGCCATCAAAGGCAACCTGTAGAGAATAAAGATATTAGATAACTTGCCACTCCATCAAGTTTATGGTATAAATCACACAACTATTCTGACATGACCAGAATGAAAAGGAAAAACAAAAAAAAAACCAACCCGAACAACCAACACCTACCAAATAAAAAGAAAACAAACAAATTAACAAAACGCACACACACAAAGCCTAGAGAGGAAAGAAAGAATATCTGTTTAGGAAATCTGAATTCAGCTTTCAGATGAAGGACTGAACATTTCTGCTACATACCCTTCTACATTCTTTCTAGAAGAGAAGGAGATGAGATGAGATGAGATGAGATGAGATGAGATGAGATGAGGTGAGATGAGATGAGATGGAGAGCACATGCAGAAAGCATAAATTACCAAATTCATTTTGGTGCAAAGACATAAAACTTTCAGCAGAAGTGTATTTGTTGCAGAAGATACTACTGACAATGGGCAACTGTTTTGTGCAAGGCATTTAGGACAGTCAATCTTCGAGCATGAATGAAAAATTTGGGAAATTATAGTTCAGAGAGGACCTACAAGTCTCAACTAAGACTGAGTCATCTTACAGCCCTTCAGCATTTACCAAATACTTGGCTCACTGTGAGATTTGCTATGGGAGTCCAGGAGGCCTACTATGCCTAGCCACATGGTTTGGCACTTAGTAACATTATGGTGCCTGTGGATGAGACCCAAGAAGATAATTTAACAGTTTCAGAGATGTTTCATTCATTTGTGCAAAGCTATACAGCAGTCTTTCATTTTTTTTCTCTCTTATTGTTTTCCTCCTTGTCTTCCAGTTGGTCTGTACCACATATGTTGAGACTATTCAGCTTGAGCTGCAAACACAGTGTATTTATACATAAATACAAAGGATTGGTAGGAGTCTCTTGGCTGGGACAGAGTTAAACTGCCTGAACCACATCATGTAATTCCTTTGTGAAACTATTTACAATAACCCTTTAAGTTACCCTAGCTTCAAGATACATAGAATATACATAGAATACATAGGATACATAGAATAAACCAGGTTGGAAGAGACCTTCAAGATCATCGCGTCCAACCCATCAACCAATCCAACACCACCCAAACAACTAACCCACGGCACCAAGCACCCCATCAAGTCTTCTCCTGAAAACCTCCAGTGATGGCGACTCCACCACCTCCCCAGGCAGCCCATTCCAATGGGCAATCACTCTTTCTGTATAGAACTTTTTCCTAACATCCAGCCTGAACCTCCCCTGGCGCAGCCTGAGACTGTGTCCTCTTGTTCTGGTACTGGCCACCTGGGAGAAGAGGCCAACATCCGTCTGTCTACAACCTCCCTTCAGGTAGTTGTAGAGAGTAATAAGGTCACCCCTGAGTGATGATGCAAAGACTCTGAAAGCACATCAGTTCTGCCATCTTTTCAACAACCCAAAGGAGATGTAGTGCTTTTTCTATGGACAAGAATAACTTCCAGGTTTGTTCCTCTAAATAGAAGTGATATGAGCCCAAGTAAGAGAAGAGGAGATGAAGTACTCTCAACTACTGTTTTTGCACAACTGAGAAAGATGCATTGTTATATAAGACATGCCTTCCTGTATTGCTATTTTCATTCATGGGGGAACATTAATACATTTTTCTTTGACTTGTGTCCTGTCCCAGTGAGAGGAACATAGAAATTATTAGGGCTGAGGAAGAACAAGAAAGCTAGGGGCTGAAATGTTTCTACTTGGATGTGTTGCTACAATTGTTCCTGGGAGCATTTGTGTTACATCTCTGTTTATTATGGGCCTCCCTGTGTGGTGTGTTACATGTCTCATGATGCACCATTTTTTCTATTCCATGAATAAAACCATATCAATTTTGAAAGAAGTATCATAACAAAGGGTTCTGGATAAAGAGGAAAAAAAATAAATTGAAAGCAAATTAATTATTTCCATAAGGCAATACCCAGCAATTCCAGGACTACATATTCTGTCTCTGGAACTTTTGCCACAGTAGGCTTTGGTGTGTGTGGTATTTGGGGTTTGGTTTGTTTTGTTTTCCTTCAGTTTTAGTCTAAACTTTCCTCTTTGAGATAAGAAGACACAAAAATCAAAAACTTCTAATTATTTCTAAGTAGCTTTATGTCAAACTTCAATTTAAAAGCCATTTGGAATGCAGCTCTTCAAACTCCAGCAACAAAACTAAGGCTAGTTTCCTACTTGGTGTAGGAAAATTTGATTTTTCACATTTGAGGCATTTTAAGCATTTGTTTCAGGTTCTGCATCTAAATAAAATTATTTTTTAAAATTACTATCCTTTTAAAGACAGCAGAAGCCAAGTAATATCTTTCTAATTAATTTTACTTTTACATCACCATGTTCATATGGCTGCATATATATTTTGAATGCTCCGTGATAATATCTATGCTGACTGCTTTTGAGCATTCTGAAGTGAAAAAGAATCCAAACAAAATGTGACTAATGTATTGCTGACAACTTAAAGAAATTATTAAAAGCAGATTGTTTTGTTAACTACAAAATGATCTATTAATACTATAGATCAAAGTTATGGCCTCATCGCTGTATGATCTAAGATTATGTGTAATTTCATCATTAGTAGCCTCAGTATAATTATTAGTGACTTGATCTACATGATTAAAAAGCTGGAGGATCTAAGGACAGCTCAGATTGTATGGTAAGGCATAGGTTTTAGCAGAGTCTGTTCTGCTGGCTGAGAACTCTCATAGCATGCTCTCACATGAAGTCAGGCTGCTTCAGCCAAGCAAAGGCTCTGGTACCACACTGACTTCAATATGTCTGATTAAAATGTGTTAAATCAAAGTGGTGCTCAAGTTCTGGGACACTGGACTATAGTGAGTTTGTCTTATGATAGGTGCTGATGGGATCACAGAACAGATGAAGTACAGGCAATCTATGAAATAAAGATTCAGTTTTATTCTATTTTTTCTCAGAACTTCAACTAATTCAAATCTTAAAAATTATTCTCATATGTGATTTTAAAACATTTTTTCTGATACTTTTCAGTTTTATATGAGAAAGTCCTCACTCCAACTTGATTTTCCCCTTCTTCCAACAGCAAAAGCAATAAAGTTCAGACTGTGTTGAAACATGTTTTACATTACATATAAAGTCTGTTGAAAAGAACAGTGAGTTTGCAAAGCCAAGCTCCTACGTCTCAAGTATCAGAAAACACAGGAATGAAGATTGTGTGCAACTCCAGAACCACCATCTTGATCTCCCTTGCCTTATCCACAAAATACCTCCCACAACAGACAAGACTAAGGCCTACAGTCAATGATATGAAACCACTTCTGCCATAAGCAGTTTTCAGTTAGATAAATTATGGTACTATAATGCTTAAGCACAATGGATGCATAGTAGAGGCAAAATTAACTCTGGTGTTTCATAGCTTATGTCTTGCTTTACAATTTTGATGTAGGAGTTTTTTGTTTGGTATAAAACACAGGGTTAGCTGGTGCATTCTCCAAGAATTAAGCAAAGAATAAACATAAGAACATACATTGTCTCATCTCCTTGACATCTACAGTGATCATCTGCAGGGTTGGAAGCATAAGCTCTGCTAAACAGTTTAGTTGAACTAAGAGAAACACTGATGGCAATGAAGATTGTTTAAACACCATGGTTGTGCCTATTCTGTCTCTCTTGGGAGCCTAACTGCAGCACACTGTGCAACTAGTGTTGTCAGGTTTCCTTTCTGTGAAAAATAGAGGATGGTGATATTTGTGCCTGAGTTGCCTGTAGTAGATACTCGCACTGTGGATGCTCCCTGAAGAGTGATGTGGACAAACCTGGAAATCTCTGTCTAGAAACAGACTTCAGGAAACCATACTGGGGAAAGATAAAGTATTTTTTTCAGTTATCTGTATCATCTCCCAAGAAGCAGCAGGTGCTGCAGGACCATGGGATGTTAGACAAAGGACACTTCATTAGACTGAATTTCTTCTCAGCATTGCATCTCTATAAGCACTACTCCTTATGATTTCACCTTTCTTCGGTACTCATACAAATAGCACCACATCATGTGCAATTTCACATCCTTTCCTCAAATCTGGCGAGTTGTATTCTCAGCTTCTCAGGACCTATTTATCCTAGATGCTTCACTCAACAAAGCTCCCTTCCAGCCATCTGGTCTTGGAATTGTTAGGGTTGGAAGGGATCTCCACTAATTTTCCTCTATATTCATTTTTTATCAGTGTTCCCTGAATCAACTGCTTTCTTTTGGTCTCTCACCTTTGCTGCCACCAGTTCCATTCTTCTCCCTCAGACTGATGTTGATGCAAAACATCCTAAGGAAATTCACAGGCAATGGTTCTTGAATTGTTCAGCCACAATGGACTCCCTCCCAGAACTTTACTCCTTTCATAAGGAGACACAACACAATTCAGCCACATGAAAGGGATTTTCACCAAATTTCTGTGAGAAAGTTTTGTTGTCTTTCAGAACTTCCTGAGACATCACACCTGACTTGTCCAGCCTGCAGCCAAAATGCCTCATTTTCCTTTGGTGGTGTCACTCCCTGCACAGCCAGCTTGGACTTCCTTCACACATTCTGGCTTGACTTCCCCCAGTTTTCAGTGAATATTTCACAGATAGCTCTGCACAAGGCTTACTGGGAGAGAAAAATAATCTCTTTGATGCCCCTAGATATCCTCAAAGACCTTGTAGAATTCTGTCTTACCCAGTCACTAGGTCACTCAAATTACAGATGGACCTGTAAACCACAGGGTTTGCTGTGAGGCAGCTTGCATCCATTGAGAGCAACCTATGTTCTTTCTCCCACAAGTAAAGCCAACATATGGTGCCTCTGTTATCAGTAAGGCTAATGCCACTCTATCATCATATGTCTTTCAATCTTAATTAGTACTCTGACAAAAATGGGCACTTGAGGAAGCATGCCCAAGAAGCTCTTCCAAAACTGTAAGCTGGACTGATATGCTAAGAAAAGCACATATATGTACACGTCAGCATTTACCTGTTGGAACAAAGCTAAGGTGCAAATGCTAGGCATGAATCCACAGAGGACACTGATGGCAGCTGTCCCAATGCAAAGGAATGGTTCAAGCATGAATCTATGAAAAGCATGGATACTTACCCCCACACAATAGGACAGTCTTCTTTGTGTGCTCCTCTAGGAAGTTTTTCATATAATAACAGAGCAAGTTTTCTCTGCCAATGGCAAATATTCCAGTGGAGTGCCATAAAGACAGTGTCTGCAAGTAAAGCCAGCACAATTAGCATTCATTTGATATTTCAAAAAAATTTATGAGCCATCACCTAATAGGCTAATTTCTGGCTTAATTAAATCAATCAACTGCTTCTGGGAAACAAAGTGTCATTGCTTCATTCCTAACAATCAGATTTATTGTCCTAAATATTTTTGCCCATACATATTAAATAACTTGCACATGTCCTTCATAGTTAAAAGAAATATTATACAGATCTTATTACAAAGTGAGCCAACAGCTGAAGTATAACTTTTTCAACTTAATTTTCATTGATACTTCTGCTTTGTGGAACTCTGCCCTTCATCACACAACATGCCGCTCATTGATGGTTCCAGGAGGAGCCTGCCTTTTTCATTATGACCAAGCTTGGCTCAAAGAGACACCCTATGATGGTGCAAAGAGTGCAACAGAGAAGGGTAAATCCTCTCTTCTGGATCTGATGTATGGAAATTAAGAGGAGACCTTCAGATAACTGGGATCAAGTACCTAACTCATTCATTTCCCTTGGACAGAGATCAAGAAGATGTTGGTAGTAATCAGTAGAGTGACTTAAAACGTCAAATTCCATATTGAAATACTAGAACAAGGGGCAATGGATATAAACTACAGCACAGGAAGTTCCACCTCAGCATGAGGAGAAACTTCTTCACTGTAAAGTCCCCAGAGAGGTTGTGAAGTCTCCTTCCCCGGAGACTTTCAATATCTGTCTGGATGTGCTCTTGTGTGACCTGCACTAGGTTATATGATTACATGGTCCTGCTCTGGAAGGGATGTTAGACTCAGAGATCTCCAGAGGTCCCTTCCAACCCCTAACATCCTGTGAAATATTGTCTGTTGCTAAGGCTCCATATATGTTCTCTTTAGATGTTTGGGTTTTTTCACTCCACTCCCTTCTCTTTATATGTCAAAATCTAATAAATACTGCTTCAAGGAATATCAAAATTAATAGTTTAAATTAAGACTAGTTTTATATATGTTGTAGTTTGAGCTGTGAAAGCGGTTGGCTGCGGCACCCTGGATGGATTGAAAAAGGCAGTCGTGGAGCCGGATTGTTCCGACTGGCCTGCCCCAGGGGTGGAATTTGCCGCTGAATAGGAGAGTAAAGGCTTGGCTGAGAAGTTGTGAGGTATTTCCAGGTGACCAGGATGTCCCAAGGAGTCCACAAGGAATTCACGCTGCAGGAGAAGGACTGCGTCGCTGGGAGGTTCCATCACATGAGGAAGAACAACTGGAATGGACTGATGCTTGAGCCTGAATGAGAGACTGTTTGAGTGGACGCCCAGATGAAGATATGGACTTCGCCGGACATGTCATCAGAAGTTTTCTGATCTGATGATGTGTTTGGGTGCAAAGGTTATGGTATGAAATACAGGGGTGGCATGTTGTAGTTTGAGCTGGGTGCCCCCCTGGTGCATTCACTTCCTGTGTCCAGAAGTCCAGCCCAGAGGGATGGACACAGGAAATTGTGTATTTCCTACCATAATTCTTTGCACCACTATAAGATCCAGTGCGGAGTCTGGCACTTCCTCTTTCCTTCCCTCTCCGAGACTTGGTAACTGGGGGAGAGATCTCCCGGCCATGGGCCTGATTGGGCCCAAGGCCACAGGGGGATGGGCAGTCTCAGGCCTGGCCAGCTGAGACTAGCCCAGCAGAGGGAGGGGGAAGAAGGAGCCCTGGGGGTTTTGCATGCAGCCTCAGGTGGGGATGGGATCTTTCTTTGTCACTGCGCTTTGGGTTTTCTGTAACATTCACTGCTTTCTATTTAAACTTTCATCACTTTTGCAATCCGTTTGCCTGGGTCGTTATTTCTGCCTGTGGTGGGGAGGGGACCTGCCCCCAACCCATTACAATATAGTAGTTTAAATTAAGACTACTTTCAAAGCTGGCATCTTGCAACCTCCACAGGAACTGTGAAATGTCTATAAGCCTTCAATAGATTTCTTCTGGTAGAATTTGCTTTGTCAGTATTTAATTTTTACCATCTCAAGTCGTGTGTTCTCTGCTTTGTCGCCAAAATGACTTAATATCTGAGCACTATTTCTCAGCCATGTCTGGTTAAGGTGCAAATGACATGGGTTGACTTGAATCTGTGGCTGATACTCAATACCATGGTGCTGTCATACAAGCTTCAAAATCAAAGCACTGGGTGGAGCAAAGTATTATGGGGCTTGAAGTTCAGATTGTAACATAAGAAGCTTCCTTTTCTGGTTGCTGCTTTCACATGGGGCTTTGGGAAGGCAGGGGTAGGGGGGCTAGGTTGTTGTCTTCTGTTGATGCATCTGCATTTTGCTGCTTTTTCTGCAAATAGGCTAAGGTAATTGTGCACTGTATTATCTCAACTCATCATCACAACCTGGAGGGTTTTGTGTCACTTTCCCTCACTTCTGTGTTGGAAGGAAGCAGGCTGTGTTGAATGAATTTTCACTTCCCTGATAAATGCAGATTTGTGTTAGCACAATGGAATGATGGGCATCTGGGCAAGAAAAGACCTGCTTCTGCTTCACATCATGTTCATGGGAAATAGATGGACATCACAAATAGGTGAAGGACAGTGGGATAACAAACTTTCCACAGCCCCTTGAAGGAATCACAAAAGCACAGAATGTTAGGGGCTGGAAGAGACCTGGAAGGATAATCTAGTCCAACCCCTCTGCCAGAGGAGGATCACCTAATACCAGATCACACAAGAATACATCCAGGTGGGTTTTGAATATCTCCAGAGAGAGAGACTCCACAACCCCCCTGGGCAGCCTGTTTCAGTGTTCTGTCACCCTCACAGTGAAAAGAATTTTCCCTATGTTTACATGGAAGTTCCTGTGCCTCAGCTTCCACCCATTGCCTCTCGTCCTGTCATTGTGCATCACCAAGAAGAGCCTGACTCCATCCTCTTGGCACTCACCCTTTACATCTTTATAAACATTAATGAGATCACCCCTTAGATGACTCCTCTCCAGATTAAAAAGACCCAGCTCCCTCAGTCTCTCCTCATAAGGAAGATGTTCCACTCCCTTAATCATTTTTGTGGCTCAGCACTGGACTCTTTCAAGCAGTTCCTTGAAGTCATCAAACTGAGGGGCCCAGAACTGGACACAATATTCCAGATGTGGATTCACCAGGGCAGAGTAGAGGGGGAGAAGAACCTCTCTCATCCTACTACCACAGTCCTTCTAATACACCCCAGAATGGCGTTGGCCTTCTTGGCCACAAGAGCCCATTTCTGACTCATGATCAACCTCCCACCCACTAGGGCCCCCAGGTCCTTTTCCTCTTCACTGCTCTCCAACAGGTCAGTCCCCAATCTATACTGATACATGGGGTTTTTCTTTCCCATGTGCAAGACTCTACACTTGCCCTTGCTGAATTTCATTTCATTTCTCCCTGCCCAACTCTCCAGCCTGTCAAAATCTCTCTGAGTGGCAGCACAACCCTCTGGTGAGTCAGCCACACCACCCAGTTTTGTGTCATCAGCCCTTATCCAGGTCATTGATGAATATACTGAATAGTACTGGTCCCAGTACTGACCTCTGAGGGCCTCCACTAGGTACAGGTCTCCATCTGGACTCTGTCCCATTGACCACAGCTCTCTGACTTCTTTCCTTCAGTCAAATCACAATCCACCTCACTACCTGATTATCCAGACCACACTTCCTCAGGTTAGCTGCAACAATGCTGTGGGAAATGGTGACAAATGCTTTATTGAAATCAAGATAAAACAGATTGACTGCTCTACCATCATTTATCCACCTGGTTATGTTCTCATATCAGGACCATGAGCCAGGGTCTCACTGCCATTTAGTTTCTAGGAGAAACAGTACACTTCACTTTGGTTTTTTTTCAGGTCATAATGCTGCAAGATACTTAAGAGCAAGACACAAAATACAAGCTTATGATGCCTTTAACGTAGTTATTCTCAGCAGAATCAGTAGACCATCAAGGCATTAGAAGTTAGATATGGTTTACTCCAACAGGGAGTACTTGGGACTGAGCCATTGGTCAGTCAAGGGTCAGATACCTTCCAGATCCCAGGCAGCCTTGCCAGCTCAGTCTGTTGTTCCATGAAGCTGCAAAAAGCTGCTACAAGTTTTGTTGCAGGCCTGCCATATCTTTGGGTGCACTTCCTTGTGGAGGTTGTGAATTTTTCTTACATCCCATCTAGTCTCAAACTGTCTCTGTCAATGAAGGCTTGGGGATGCCTAAAAAGCCCACACTTACTACCCTGATTACTAGCGTATTTATGAACACTTGGACATCTTGTGCCATAATCCTTGGAGTTTTCAAGGGACACCTCCCAGGTGAGGTTTCTTATAAAGATAGGCTGCTTGTACTGATCGTGTACTATCTGTCCCACATATTCAGTAGAGACACTAGTCCTGCCCAAGCACCAGATTATTCATTTCTCCATGTTCCTCACAGTTTTTATTTCTTCCTTCTTGCCCTTTTCCCCAGTAAATCTTAACTTTTAGGTTAAACACAGTGTGTTAATGTGGACACTGTCATAATTCCTTGATTTTGTAACCTGCTAAGTCTAAAATTCCTCAGATAGGGCATTAGTCTGCAAACATTAGCAGATTTGATATAGAGGACATATCAACAGCTCTTTTAAGTCACTTATTTCTTATACTAAAGCAGAGGAATTTTGGACTTACCAGTCTTAGAAAAATAACTTTATATGACAAGCTTTAAATCCTGTACTACATAAAATGACATGCATAGTTTATGTGCTCTATTTATGAGGTACCAGAATGCTCAGTGTTGATAACAATCCATTTGCTGCCTCTCTAAAAAACTTTTAAAACAAATTCAGGGCCAATATACTTTCTAGTCAATGACACTAGTGACCAATGGAAAGATCACTCCAGACTTCTCTGTACAGCAGGGTGATCAGTGAGGATATAGTTTACATATGTATTTGCAAGAACAGCTTAGTTGGTTCAAGTTCTTGCCTAGTAAACAGAAGTCAAGTTTGAACCCCAAGTGGTACTCCCACCTAAGCTTTAGCCTCAGTACATCACAGCCATGGAATATCTAGATTTTCATAGCAGGGGATACACCATAGTCAGGGATATAGTTTACCAAGGTGATGGAGCTCATCTGAGATTTCCTTAAATGTGAGAAACTGGTCTGTGTAGTTAGTGGTAGTGGGGAAGACATGTTCACACTCATCCCAAAGCAAGAAAATAAGCTAAATAACCTGCCTTACAACATCTTAACAGATCTGAATGTTTATGTTACCAGGTGCTTGTACCAGTCAATTTCCATAGGTGTATTCATACCCTCCATGTTACTGTCAAAGGTACTCTCCTCGGAGTCCTTTAATTTGAAGTCAGCAAGGGGAGCTTAAAAGTCCACAAAGGTTCCCTGAGGCCAAGTACAGAGCAAACTCTTCCCTGTCTCTAGCTGCTCATGCAATTTCCTAGAGCAGCTCATAACAATAAAAACTGATGTATCTCAGTCACTCCCAATCTTTCCCATAACTGGGAAACCAGTTTCCCATAACTGGAAAGCCAAGTTGCAAAATGAAAAATCTCTCCCAAATTTCCAGATGTACCTGTATTCATGGTGACCTAGCTGTAATGAAAGGAAGGGGGGCTACTGGAGCCATGCAAGAGTATGAGCTGAAAAGATGCACTGTGTGATAGACAAGAAAGACGAGGAAAAACCAGTCTCGCATTCTCTTGTTTATGTGATGTGCTTTCCCTCTTGTTCCTGTACAATGCATCTTTCCAGCCAGGCTCTCGTTGCAGTAAAGCTCTAAGGACCAGTCACATCTGGTTTTACCCCAAGAGCAGCACTGGTTGACAATACATTCATGCCACATTTTCCTTCCTATACTATGATTCCTGGTCAAAATTATGAGCAGCCTTCAGCACAAAGACAGCCTTATATCTATACTTATGTAATTTTCTGTCTGATAGATGTTTAGTTTAGAACAGGGATTTTTCAAATTTTCATTGTATGATTCATTTATAAGTATAGGTTGACTGTCATCTATTCCTTTGCAGCAGGTTAAATCAACTTTGCAACTGCTTAATCAAAGGTAAACAGTTTAGACTGGTAGATTTTTTTTGCATGGATACTTTCTCTCTTAACTATAGTGATGCACTATGTATGGTGCAACCTTGGACACTAGGCTATGGCCTGACCTTCATCTTTGAAGGTCTCAGTAGTCTACGCAGTTCTCCCTGTGAAGGCTTTACACTTCATTATTTGCCCAGCAGGGCAAATTCAGGCTGATGGCCAGAATTCAGCTTGGCAGGGCAAATGTGTAGTACACAACGACCTTACTCAAATAACAGTTAATTTGCTGGATCATCAGGCTCCATCCTCTTTAAGACAATTTTTTTTCTGGAAGTTTTCTACTATCAGCAAGGCTAAATAGTATCTAGAGTTGCATTTTCTAAAACAGAGGCTTCTATAACTTGTCCTTTTACTGCCCCTTTCATTGATAGACATCAAGTTAAAGAGTCTGAGGAATACAAGGCATTTTAAAATAAATTCTTTGGCATTTATGAACTCTGGTGACCAGGCTTAGAATGGTTCATTATAATGGATACATTAATGAATAATTCAGAACCACTCATGGAAACCACCTCCAGCAATTTCCTTTTAACTCCCTGGTAGCAAACAGTGAAGACAGCTACAATGGTTGGCTTTATCAGGACGTTAAGGCTGTTACAATCTTAAAAGATAAGAATAGCAGCACAGCAATTTCAAGTAGAAGTTACATTCTACGAGGTGATATCAAGCCAATGTTCTCATGAAAGCATTCATTTACTAAGCTTAATGAGGGCAATTTGTCAACAATTTCACACACCATTTGCCTAGAATTCTCCAATGCAGCATTTCACTGTGTGCTCTTCCTCTCAAATAAACTATGTGTTGTATACAGTTTTGCCTGTCATTAATCATCTTTTCAGCACTGCAAGTTGAATGCTGCTTTCCCAATAGGAGGCTGAGGGAGCAACCTAGCGAAAAGAGGAACAAATCATGGGGGGGGGCGCGGTGGAATAGAAATGTTCACTTGAACAAAAACAAACAAACAAACAAAACCAAACAAAACTACAAAACAACAACAACCACCCCACCCCACCCCCCAAAAAAAAACAACAAGAAAGAAAATAACAAACCCCCAAATTCTAGTATGATCATTTCCTTCTGCCCATGATAACTGCTTCTAACAGCAGCTTATGCAGATCTGCTTTTTCTATTATTTGAGCATACAACTACAGAATGCAAGTGGTGCTTCCTTCATCTTTAAAGTTCAAAGTAGAGGCTAAAACCATGAGTCAGTTTAAAATAAAATATTTTAAAACCAAACTGTTCTCCCCTTCCATACTGTCACCAGCTGCTGGAATTGTAGTTTTGTGTTTCAACTAGGTCCAGTTCAAAGATGACTCTAAAAAAAGCACCAACAAACAAACTAATGTATTTATTGAAACTATATCTACAGAAGGCTTGGATTAATAACTAACTAACTTAAGAAGCCACTGCTGATGATTGCCAGCATTTTTCTGCTAACCGAGATGCCTGAGGGAAAAGCAGATGGAAAGTAACTAATAAGACCAAGAGTGAGGTTTGCTGGCTGTAAACTGATACTGTTGGTAAATCTGGAACTCGTAAATGACTCCCCTCGATGAAGGAAGAGAGGCAGATGTTTCTGCTGTTTCAGCAAGGGTTAGAAGAAAGCAAGTGAAAATGAAAACAGAATTATTTTTTAAGATTAGTCCATAAATGAATAAAGCAACTGATATCACACAGTTCCTAATTTTCTGAGATACCTCTGATAAGTTTGAAGCATTTGAATCCTCTGAAATTATCTTATTACAATACTTCAATATACCAACAGCTATAAATAACTGCATTCACTGATGACTCGCGCAGTAGGAATATGGGCAAGAGAAAGCATTAAATTTGCTTCTGAACATTTTTGATTTTTAAAGAAGTGTTGGATGAATTCCCATTCTGCAATATGCTATATCTTACTCCTAAATAATATTGAAAACCTGAAATTAAGTAAAACAAAAAGGGAAATAGATGGATCTGTATGTTTACCCTCAACATAGGATCCCTCCCTGTTGAGGGAAATGCGTTTAAGGAAGGCTGGCTGAAGGGTGTGAAGGACAGGGGGAGCTGTACTGAGCATGTCTGAAGGGACAAGGCATGACTCAGTCTACAAAGCATTTCCACTGAGACAAAGTGCTGCTGTCATCTGTATTGACTGCATTTTCAAGACAGCCAGCAGTGCTCTGTTACACTAATGGTGCTCTTTCCTGCCAAAAGCATCTGAAAGGAGGATGTTGTTTTCTGAGGCACAAGAAATCAAGATTTCACTGGTTTGGCCTTCAGCAATTATCAACGAGAAGGTAAAATGAAATGTGAGTTGTGTGTATGTGTAAGTATATCTTGATGTATATGACAAATGCAAACCTACTCTTTTTAACATTTTTTCTGTTTGTTTCAAGATAGGTATTCCACTGAATACTTAAACCACCCCAAGTTTCAAAACTTCAATTTATTTTTTTTTTCCTGTGATATTGCACCCAAAAGCATTAAGTTGAAATGTTCTGAGCTCCTATTTCCCTCCAGGCTTCCGAGAGATTTTAACCTATAGGGAAAAAAAGATAAATCCATACTAAAAATCAAGCATACTTTTATTGTAAATGAGCATTCTAGCATTCTTTTACTCTTTTGTTTCTTTCATCCAAATTTAACCACTTCCTTGTCTCTAGTAATACCCAGTGAGCTACCATCACCACTCAAATTCAGTAAAGTAATTTTTTAGGAGCTCCAGATACAAGCTTTGAAAATGCACCACTGGCCATAGTTCACAGTGTGGTTAGTCAGAAAGATACTGTAAAACTGACATGCAGATGATGTAATATTTCCAGCCACAGAAAATTCTGTGTGCTTGATTAACAAGGTCAAAGGGTTTTTCCCTTTTCTTTCACTCCTGCAATACAAAATTCATCATGGCTGCAGAGTGCATTTCAGAGGAAGAAAGGCTGGCTTAACATTTTACAAGTGAAGTTATCTTGTGAACATTCAAGAGCCATCTGGAAAATTCTGGAAGCCTTAGGCTATTCAGGCCTTTTATCGAAGTAAACCTCTGTGTGTTCAAATCCTTCTGAAAAGTGGATCTGCAAGAGACATGAGTAGTTCCAGTGTCTGCTCTACCATGGGCCTTTCCTACAGCAAACTGAGGATACTTAGAGCAGTGGCAGAGGCAGGGTGTCCATAGGAATGATTTCACTCACAAGAGAGAGACCAAGGATATGGAGAGTAAGCCTCAACCCATATTGTCAACACTGGATCAAACACTTCCCCTTCAAAAAGTATAAATTTAATGGGAGGAGTACTCTTTACAGTTTCTTACCTATTATATAGGTTACACCACTCACTGCCCTGCAGCAGGATGTGGTCGCATAAAACTCATTGATTAAATGCTAAACCCCAGACATTAAAGAGATTAAGATGGGAGTGTTTCAGTTAATACTTTCACTAGTTTTGTTACTACATGGTGAAATATGGACACCATCTCAAGGATACATCACATTGAAGAAAGGAGGTTAAAGGCTTTAAGGATGCTTTTACCTCAATGCAGTTCCACTGGTAGCCAACAGAAAATCTACAGGTATGTGCAAATGGAGCAGCAGAAGTAAAACTCCACCTCAGCTCCTCACACTTCAAAGTTATTATTTTGAAGTGACCATGGTTCAGGAACAAAAACTTTCTAGAATGAAAATCATAAAGGCAGGGTCAGGAGTTTCTCTTATGAAAAAAATCACACTATACCTCATGTGAGGCTTGTGAAACTTGCTGCCACAGGAGATGATGGGGACAGACAGCATCAGTGACATCAGAAAGGATCTTAAACATTTATGGACTGTAGGTCCACAGAAAGGCAACATGAGGGTATGCACTTTGTAAAATCCCTAATCTAACAGTGGTAGACCAATTGCAATGCAATGGGAAGAGACTAGAGGAAATGACTAAGCTTTCATGCTCTCACGAAATAGCAAATGTAGTTAGTTGTCCACGCTGCTGAAGAGAAAGTGTACTGGGCAAGATGGCTGGTCTGATTTTGTAGAGCATGACACGATGATCTTGAAGGTCTCTTCCAACCTGGTTTACTCTATTCTATTCTATTCTATTCTATTTAGAGAGTTTATGTCCTTCTTCATAGGCAGTTAAAATCTGTCCTGCTTACAACTGCACCATTGGTGATCCACATGACATTCATCAGGCATACCTCAAAACTATTAAAATAAGCAATCATGTTTTCTGTACCAGATAGATCTGGATTACATGAATATATTATGGGCAGCCTTATAGTTACTTCATTTTTTCACAAGACTGAAGAAAAACATCATTGTAATTTTATGTTCTTTTATCTGCAATCCTGTCTGCAATGATGATTGTGTCAGGCACCCATCTCCTGCTTAAATCCAGCATCTCAGCCCTGTCCACCTCCACAATGATGTTCCATAATGCATGCTTGTGACAAACTTGCAATCACATCTGACCTTCGAGTCCTCTCTCCAGTTCCCTGCTGCCTGCCAACAAATTCTGGCTAACACTTAAAGAAGACATCTCAACACTGACCTGGAACCCTGAGTTTAGTCTACAGTGAGGCCCCTGCAGTTTATTAAAAGAGCACCCCAAATACCCCAGGGCTCCTGACCCTGGATACTCACACCTCTCATTTGTCAGAACAATGCAACTCAATTTTATTATAGCATCATTATTATTTTGAAGTGTGTGTGCTCTTTTGCCTTGAAAAATTTAAGAACAACTCAAATTCAATCAGTTATGAAGGTGCAAAAGAGTATAAAAAATCAGGCTTAACAGTCAAGTGCTCTTTGTAAATGCTTATTTCAGGTGGGTTGGTGAAGGCTGGTGAAGTGACTAGACTAACAAGCTGTCTCAGGACTGGTATGCTCTGACAGGCTGTACCTACACCTAAGGGATGCATTTCTTCTTGTTCAGGATGGTGATCTCTGTTCCAAGACTTTCTGAAGATGTTGCTAAAACCTTGATAATTGTATATCTTTAGTTAAGACACCTATAAAATACTTATAAAGTCTAGAACCTCTCACAAAACCCAAACTGGAACAGTTAACAACAGTAGGACTGGGTGCTTAAGTAGATACCATTACTTTTAGGCTAGGTCACTGGAAGGTTTGGGGGGAAAAAACCCATACTACATTATTCAAGTGCATTGATACGAGAAATGTAGGTTGTCTTCCAACAGAAATCACAAGGCTGGTAAGAGTCTCAAAAGTCACATGGGAAATGCAGGCATTACACAAACTATTCCTGGCCCATGTTTATCTAATCCAGTTGCAAAGACTTTTGGTGATGAAGACAACTTTTCCACTACTTCCATGTGCTTGTCATCAGAACTTATTTCCTAATATCAAATTTGAAACTTCCTTGCTACACCTCACCAGATTTTGCTCTCCCCACCATGGACATGCTCGTATATGTGAACAGAGTTATCATACCTTCCCTTTTGATCATCTTCACAATTGGTCTTGGATTCTCTCTCCTTAGTCTGTAAGAGTTTCTAAGTGCAGCACCCAGACCCAGGCACAATTTCAACCACATCACTTTATCATTCAAGTTAAAACCTTCTCAGAACCTTACTGTCCTGTGCAGTACTGGAAGCTACTCCACATGCAGCTGCAGCTCCATTTCTCCCTTGGACTTCGGGCTTTGTCTTTTATGCAGCAGCTTGTTACTTAAATTCTACTGTTGACCCATCTATAGGTTCTGCATACAGGCACAGGCAGCTGTATTCTCTTGCCTGTTTGAATTGCTGTAGCCTTGGCGGAAGTGATAAATAGACTGCTGCAGATTTATAGTCAGTTAGCAGATGACTCAAAATTGCATGCACTTAACTTTTATTTCTTCTTTACTTTATCAACAGACTTAAAGTCCACAGGGCATGTAAATTCCACAACGTTTTCATTCTTTCTTGGACTAGTAAAAGTGCAGGTCAAGCAGTGGGGGTTCATTATACAGGACAATGCTAACCTGAAGTGTGTTTTCTTACTCAAACAAAAAAAGTCAGCATGCCCTCAGGAGTATACAGCTCAGACTTAACTACAGCGCTCTCTCTCTCTCTTTTTTTTTTTTTTTCACATGCTCAGCAGTCTTATATTTCATGAGGAGTTCAGCTACTGAAGACCAAACAATACCAGTTACATAAGTAAACTGGCTGCATCAAGCAACATGCAGTAGAATGAGACTCGAGACTGGAAAGAAAAGTTTGGTCTCTCTCAAATTAAGAGACTATAGATCAGCATGTGCAAAGCTTAAAATCCTAAACCCAGCAATTAGCACAGCAAAGGCAATGGGAGCACAATGTTTCTAGGAAACTTTCGACAATTGTTTGGCGGATAGGAATGAGTATTGTGGAGATGGTTTTACGAAGCTCTTTTTAAGAAGCTTGGAAAACACACTCAGAGTCCAACACTATAAAGAAAAAACAACTGAGAGGGAAGGGGAAAGGAAAGGGAAGATCGAGTCCAACCACTGAGGGAGCTGGGGTTGCTTAATGCAGAGAAGAGGAGGCTCAGAGGAGACCTTACTGCTCTCTACAACTACCTGAAGGGAGGTTGTAGCCAGGTGGGGGTTGGTCTCTTCTTCCAGGCAACCACCAACAGAACAAGAGGACACAGTCTCAAGCTGCACTAGGGGAGGTTTAGACTGGATGTTAGGAAGAAGTTCTTCATAGAAAGAGTGATTGGCCATTGCAATGGGCTGCCCAGGGAGGTGGTGGAATCACCATCACTGGAGGTGTTTAGGAAGAGATTGGAAGAAGCACTTGGTGCCATGGTTTAGTTGATTAGATGGTGTTGAGTGATGGGGTGGACTTGATGATCTCAAAGGTCTTTTCCAACCTGGTTAATTCTACTCTATTCTATTAACCCTACTCCTCCAAGTCCATCACTAAACCATATCCCCAAGCACCACATCTACATGGCTTTTAAACACATCCACTATAGTAACTCAACCACCTTCTGGGCAGCCTGTTCCAAAGCCTGACAATTTTTCAGAGACTTTTTTTTTCCTAATGTCTAGCCTAAATCTTTCTGGTACAGCTTGAGGCTGTTCCCTCATGTTCACTAGTTACACTTCAGTTGAAGTCATCCTTGGTTCATGAGTTGGTGCCTTAACCAAAGGCTACATTGTGCCCCAAAAAAGGCAAACTGTGGTAGAGCAGAATGAATGAAGGAGTTGCAGCAAAGTAATAGCCACAAGGAAGACCCACAGGCTTATCAACATGGAAGAGAAAAGAGACCATGAAAGTCACAGTAACTCATCAAATTTGAGCAAGAACGGGTGCATGCTGCAACAGCTCAGGGACGAGAATAATCAGAAAGCAAAAGGTACCTGGTTTTCTGGAGGGGATGCAATTCTATAACAATGCAGGCAGAATGGGCAGTTCAGCTGTGTTATGGTGAAGCTAAGCTTCCCTCTGCAGTGGTGTACTTATGAATTATTTTAGATCTAGCTGCCTGCTTTCCATTTTCAGCCTTTGCTTAGAGTTCCCTTTTTTTCAGAGGAGTAAATGGTGAAGTCCATATGAACAGAAGAGAAGGAAAGTCAGAACCAAGGATGCACTGGTTCTGAAAACTGAGCCGTGCATGTCTTCTTTTATTGTTTTAAATAAACTTGTTGAAAAATACATATCTCAAAAATACCCACTTTAGTATAAATTGTTTACTGGAAGCCTCTAACTAGTTGACCATCAGCCCACAGAAATACATAGTCATTACAAAAAGTATTCCAGTATTCCTTGCACAGCAAGTACTAATCTTACATTAGCCATTCACTCTTTTATTAGAGGACACTGACTCTTATTGGGGTTTGGTGGTTGGTTGTTTGTTTTGTTTGTTTGTGTGTGTTTGTTTTCTCTCAGAAAACAGCTTTGCTGGAGATATTGACTCTGGCTTGATTGAAAATTACCTCAGTATTGCCTCTCTGAAGATCTTCCAATTTAAACCACTCTGAATAACAGGCCTAGTAGAAGGCTGTGCTGGCTCTTGACATTTAGTTCAACACAGGTAGCTTTATTAAGTATGGGAAGCACATTTAATGGAGAGTGTCAAGTCATGTGAGTAAGCGGTTTCTGAGCATTAGGTGAAGAGGATATCAAGATAAAATGGTCTGAGCCATACTTTAGTCTTCATCCATCTTATTGACACAGAATTAATTGCAACCACATATATCATCATGAACCTTTTCCTCTATTAAACACTAGATATCAGACATTGATTCATTGGGCTATACTGACTCAGTGATGAAAGTGTCAGCAATATGCCTCAGAAAGGGATCCAAAAGCATGAGGAATAGTTCAACTTACAGAGTGCTGCTGTTGGAATCTCAGAATTTGTGTAAATCAACCACAGACTTTACTGTGTGGAGAGAAGAACTTGAACATCACCATGCAAAATTATATGGTCCTAATGCATACTCGTTTGTTCAGTTTACTGTAATACCCAGTCTGCCAATATTAATTTCTTAATGAAAAACTTAAATCTGGGAAACTACATCACCACCAAAATGACAAAATCCACATCCCGATTAAATCTCATTCACTTGAATGATACTTACATAGAAAATCACTGCAAAACCCCCCAGAGTTACAACAGAAGCAGGCAAGGAAAAGGCACTGTGTTTGTTAAAAGAAAAAGCATCTATCTCTTTAAAGAATCCAAATCAACATCTTCACTAAAATCAATTGATTTAAAAACAAAAGAAAAACCAAACAAACCATAAAAAACCCCCAACAAAATCCCCACTCAGCAGAATCACACAGAATCACTGAGGTTTTCAGTTGAAAATAGAAACCACATTTCTATTGAATACCTCTGATAAAGAAGGTAGTAGGAACGAAACAGTTAAATTCTGGATATCTTAAATACTCCCACCTTTCCCTGCAGCTGAAGCTGTCTGCACATAATTTGAGGAAGTTGAATTAAAGGAAAAGTATATTGTATAAATCACATGTTAAACTATGAAACTATGAGTATGGAAAGAATGTAAGTGAAAGTCCTACATATTTTCTGTTTGCCTTTAATTAGCGATGGAGTCCTGATCTTGATTATCCTAAGCAGAAAATCAAGACCAGTCCCTGAAACCAAACAGTCTTCCCTTTGTGGGCCTCTTCTTGATTTATGTAGGGCTTTAAACACACAGAAAAACCCAGAGCTGGGGTTACTGTTCTTTCACATTAGGTGATTCTTTTGAGGCTGCAGATGGGCCTTTTATGCCTTACAGCACAAAACCAGAGAACTGGGGTTAAAAAAGAAAGAAAAAAAAGGAAAGGAAAAAGAAAAGAAAGAAAAAAAAAGGGGGTGGGGGGGAAGAAAAAAAAATTAAAGAAAAAGGAAAAAAAGGAAAAAAATGAAAGAAGAAAAAAATCTAAAAATTACATTTTGCTAATTATTTTAGTTATTTATTTAGTCAGTGGTTCACACAACCTAGATGCCCATCGTGACAACCTCTCTTGATGGTTTGGTTACTACTGTGTCACTTTTAAGCAGATCAAATCTCTGACAGAGTATTTTGTGATAACTGAACTTGGTGTATTAAGAAATCTCTAAAATGCCAATGGAATAGATGCTTATTAAGGCAAAGTTTAAATTATGACATGGTATTCTGCACTCTCGAAGCAGCACTGAAGTTGCTTCACTCAAGCTGCTTCTTTGAGCGATTTCTGTAATGCATGTACTTGCTTATTTGCCTTGGAACTCACATTGAAAAGAAATACATTCACCATGCTATAATAAATGCCTAAAAAAGTCAGATACTCTAAATTGTATAACTTCATTCTTAGGGATATGTTGCTATGTAAGAACCAATGTTCCCTTACCTAACATTAAACTCTGAAATTAATTTCACTTCTAACAATATCCATAGTTAACTAGCCTCATGCAATACTAGCATTGTAGAAGATCTCAAGAGGCAACACACAGATCTGTCCTTTGATGCACACAGGAATGGACCAAAAGGTCCCCACGAGGACAGGGATGGTGGACACATAACAAATTCATACCAAACTCAGAACAGGTCCAAGATGCTCAGCTTCATCTTTGCATCACTCAGTGCAGGCAGACTTTACATTCCTTTTGTTGCCAGTTCAGATGGGCAGGATGGGAGAGAATGAAGAAAAGAAATATGGAGCCACATTGTTACTGTGATATCTTACCACCATTTTTCAAATTCCAGCACCGAAGTGAAGATTTTACTTTGACCCAATGTTCCCCAGGCCACTAGGTGTTCATAGGGTAACCTATCAGTAAAGTCTAATGTATGTTTCAAAACCAAATTACCATTCTGAGGAACGAGCTCACTGCTAAATTTTAAATACAAATAGTTTATTATAAAATAAAGGCAAAACAGCACTGGGCACATAGCAGATTCACTAGAGGTGTGCCATGTTGAGCTTATACAGATGTCAAACATACATATTCATAAATATCTCCACAAATCTCTTTACATTTCCCAAGCACACTCCACCCCCACACCCCCATTCCCAGTCCCGCCTGTTGTTGACTGCGGTCTTCAGGGCTGTGATAATGGTTTGCACTCTTGACCCAGCCAATCTCTGACATCTCAATGCCTTACCCTCCCTCCATTTCTCTCCCAATACACATCCTACACCACACAGACCACAACCAGCTTAAGCCAATCAGCTTAAGAATCGAGTCCCGCAGTCCCCAGCAACACCAGCACCCACCGGCACCCACCAGCGCCCACCTTCCCCTTGTGAAAGCCAAATATAACAATTTCTCACACTATTTCTCATTTGAGCAGCTCTTTCCTCTCAGGTAAATTCTAAACAGATATGCCACATACCAAGCACACTGCAAAATGATGTCTCATATCTTGTTGCAAATGCATATGGTCTCACATATTTCATAACCACGACAAAACTTGCACACAAAAGTTGCATAAATAAATCTGCCTAAAGTCTGTTGAAATTATAAGAACGGCACTGACAAAGAGCAAAGCACCCCCTTCTTCATGCAAAATTCTCTGTATTTTCTTCTTCACACCCTGATGATCATTTAAGGAAAATTATTTGTTCCAGCAAAGCTGTTTTGGTGGATCAAGGATATAAAGGACATCTGTGTAGTTGTCTACTGTGGGAAAGCCAAAATCTGATCAACAGGAAACAGCTCTTATTGAAATATTCAGGTCAAACAAGACATATTTGGGTAATTCATTAATGTACAATATATTTGTTTTGTAAAACCAGAACAAACAGGCGAAGGATTTTGTCACATTTGTTTCATATCTCTCTGCAGTCTGTGGTGATCAATTAGGAATACACCACTAAGTTAATTATTATTCAGAGTAAGCTCTCGAAGTAGATATTTTTGCTGTAAGTTATCTGACCTGCATGAAGCTAGTGCACATTCATTACAGGAGACATCCGTACAGAGCCTCAAATCTTTCGTAGACTACTTGTGGCAGGAAGGGCAGGTTGTTAAATGCACATCCTGGAATCACTGCATTTGCTTTCATCACAGACTTTTGCTTCTGGAGTACAAGCCAGCATTCAAAACTATCCACAAGTCTTTACAGGAATAAGCATGAAAGGTGAAACCCAAATTATGTAAATGCCACAGATCTGACCATGGTAGCCCCTATCTTGTGGGGTGCCTGGTTTCCAAGGAGAGATCCAAAATCTAAGGTCCTCTTTGACAGCACACTGCAAGAATTAAAGATCTAACAAAAGAATTCAAATTAGTCAGCCTCTAAGTTAGAAGCTGCCTGAAACCAGACATTGCATAAAGGTCACTTAAAACTACCTGATAAAAGGAGCTCTCACGAAAGGAAAAAATGAAGAGGGGGAGTGGCAGGAGGAGGTCAAATCAGCTGCTCTCTGCTGCACAGATTGCTTGTCAGCCTCTTCCCAAGAACTGATCATGGGTCTCTTTGGAAGGAGGTGCCTAGCAGGAGCAAAATGGCAGAGGTGCCACTCTAAGTGGTCCCAGCAGAAAGCGGAACATACATCTCCCCTCACCCACATGAATATCCATGTCATCCACAGACAGCCATACCTGCATTTTACACTGCAGCTCAGATTATTTGGTATTCTTTGGTGTTGACTGAAGATGTCAGAGTTGTCACTCTGCAGCATGCTTTACCGCTAAAACAAATTGGCAGATTATTTTGGAAGTGTTTCAGGTTTCAGCCACCCTCAGGCCAAGGAGAGTTGAATCAAAATTTTCCACTTCCTGAGAGGAAAAATATGGTAGTCACTACCTTTTCCTGCTTTCCAACTCAACACGAGAGAACAGCAACCACTGTTGCATTTGTAGACTCTTGTGCATAGGCCTGTTTTGAGAACATCTGTGGATATAGGCAAAGAAGGTATCATTTCTTGATTCTAGATAATGGCTCTACTGTAGGAGTTGGCCTGACGTTTGGACTTGTATGGATGTTCAGTGCTTATGGTCAGTGACATAACCAAAACAGGGTGAAATACAATGCTTAGGCATAGAGGTTGGAGGCATGCTGAGCTGGACCTCTGAGAGCTCATTACTATTTTCCAATTTGAGTAGAGTGTAGGAGGCATATTTTATTTGAAATATTGGTGGGGTAACACTCTAGAAGAATTTAACCTCCTTTGCTCTTATAAAAGCACCAAAACAACAGACTAGAGAATTACAGAACATAAACTATTGAGTAGCTGCTTGAGATGACACTCTGACCATCCCATCAAAGAAAAAAACATACCTCAAATCCTAAAGAGTTTTCTGAGTGCATTTAAGTTTTCTGTAAGTGAGGGAAAAAATCTTTTTATTTCATACTGTTCAGCAGCTATTTACAATTAAGTGTCTGACTTCTTATAAAATAAACTAGTTGATAACTACCAAAGAAAACCAACAAGCACTCCTGTGAAAATATTCTCAGCTATGCATAAAAGAGTCTTATACATATCAGTAATTTTAACAGTCCATGGACAAGTCAATCTAGCAGACTAGGTGAGAGAAAATAAAGGTCAGGAACCTGATTCAAGCAAGCACTGATGACCTGATGGCAATGTGTAGGACATGCTGCTTCAATTAATTCCATTGCTGGAACAAAAACTTGGTGCAATCAAACAACTGTGTTTGTTTAACACAGTTGTGAGATTTTTTTGTAGTCTGTTTTATGATGCAAGATTAAAAGAGGTCAAAGTATGCTGTGTACAGAAATGCTATTTTACTGGACAAATCCATTCAAATAATGTCTGCCTGATAATCTAGTCCTGAATATGTGAAGGCATTATCTAAGTTTGTTTTCTGTGGGTTTCTTCCCATTTTAATTGTCCCCAGACTTCATCTTTTGTAGGATAAAATTGTAAATAAGCTGTCATATTTGCCCTTGTGTAAAAATCCTTAAACCTCAGTAAAACAATTCAATAGCCTTGTTTAGCCCACTAGTGATGCAAGAATTATACGGAGTTAGCAAATCAGTGTTTACAAACTGACAATGTGTCATGCAGTGCAAAACAGCCTGAGGTTTTGGACATGTCATAAACCTATCCCAATGTTACCCAGAAATTATTGTCAGATGGGTCACACACATCTAAATTTGCAATGAACACAATGGCCAGAACTTGCCTCGTGGTGCAATGATAGACCTCAGACACACAATGCAACTGGCACACTTTTGTTCAATGGCCTGATTAGCTAAGATTTCCCACCATTGCTATCACTATCCAAACTTAAACATGAAAACTATGGTGTGCTGGTTTTGAGCCACATAAAATATCAAAACAGCACCATGGTCTAGAAAGCATGACAAAATTGCTGCTTTACTTCTTATTTTAATCATTATGAACTATTGATACTACAGGCTCAAGGTATCTAGGGAAATTGCTAGAAGCAATTGCAGTGACAGTTTGTGAGAAATAATGAGAACTTCCAATGATGTTGGTCTCTTCTCCCAGGCAGCCAGTACCAGGACAAGAGGACACAGCCTCAGGCTGCACCAGGGGAGGTTCAGGCTAGATGTTAGGAAAAAGTTCTATACAGAAAGAGTGATTGCCCATTGGAATGGGCTGCCTGGGGAAGTGGTGGAGTCGCCATCACTGGAGGTTTTCAGGAGAAGACTTGATGTGGTGCTTGGTGCCGTGGGTTAGTTGTTTAGGTGGTGTTGGATTGGTTGATGGGTTGGATGTGATGATCTTGAAGGTCTCTTCCAACCTGGTTTATTCTATGTATTCTATGTATTTGTTAACCTACAATAATAGTATTGGCACACATGGACAGCTGTCACTAGAAGTTCAAAGTGGCAAGTATTATCTAAGGGCTGTCTCTATGACTCTGCACCCAACAACCTTGGCTCATGTCCCTACTTCAGAATTTTCTCACCTCCTGTGTTTTCTAGTCATGTTATTTCTTATTAGCATAATTAAAGCTAAGTTTATCACATGCAGCCTGACATTGTTCAGTCACTTCGTAAATGGTTATGTTATTTATTAGATTATTACATGCTAAAGGGGATTTTTAGGTCTATTAAAAGAGTCAAGAAGTAATAGGTCTGTACAGCCACATGATAATTTTGGTCCTGAGTGCTGAATGAGTGTCAAGGTAAAAGAAATTTAAAAAGCAGAATGCAAAATTATGGTGGAAAGACAAAAGAAGAAGCAATTGGTGTGAAGAAAAATTATAAATTAATGAGAAAACAACAAGAACAACAAAAGCAAAAAAAACTGCTGGACGGGCTTAATTGTCTTTCATATATGTTTCCTCAGATTCTGAAGAAAATGTGAATGCAATTAGCAGTTATACAGGAAAGCCAAAATCCCTGGTACAAGTAGCTTCTTATGGAGGGTCAGGAGCTGCTGGACTTTCTCAGAAGTCTCAAAGAAAGGGGTGACATAAAGCATTGCATAATGGAGCAAAAGCATGGAACGTGTCCTGAAACTACCACAGAAATACCTTACAGGAAACCACCAACTAGGAAAGGCATGACACTGCTTGAGATGGAGATCTGAGTGGGTCACATCTTGTCCACAGGATCAGACACCTATTAATGGCTGATGACTACATTGCTCATCACAAAAGCTGAAGACTTCAGTGAGCATGAGAAGATACTCCTCCTTCAGTAGCTGGCTGAAAGTGCACACAATTATTGACAACATCCCATAATTCCATGATGCTCCTCATCTGCAAGTAAACAATTGGATGAACATGTTGAGAAGAAGGAGCAAGAAGACTGGTGGGCAGGGAACTCTAACGCTTATAATCAGAAAGGGGACCTGTAGCTTATTGTCCCCATGCTATGCTATGCATTGTTATGCATAGCATATTGTCCCTCATTGCTACACATGCAGGAAAGATTTGGGATCTGATGGGGCAAGATGATTTCTTCAAAGCAGTATTTCCTTTATGATGAACAGCAAAGGTATTTATTAGTAGAAAGGCCAATCCTGTGGCAAAACTGAAGACGAAGCTAGGATTGCACTTTTCAGGTAGAGAATCAGCACAAATGAGTTAACAAAAGTCTGGGTTTTTACAGGCGAAGAGAATAACTATATTTTTCCACCATTTTATAACTGTGAGGACAACCAGAAAATGCTTCCAAAATTGATACCATACATGCAGATTAAAACTAGGCTGCAAGCCAAATCCTTTGCTTCAGTTTCACTGGCAGAGCCCAGCAGACCGCCACAGAGCTGCACTCAAGCAGCATCAAAAGCAGCTAACTTCCCACTGTATTTGGTGACCCCAATATTAAAAGTTACAAATGGCTTTGTGCTCAGAAACATATCAATTTTCTGCTAGGGTAGTTACATGCTGATGTCTTTCTGCCCTGCTCTCTGTGAAATAACATTCCCCCTCCACTGAGGCAATGTAACTTGTAACCATAGTATTAACCCTGTCTAGCTGTGGATGTGTTGGCCTGTATTGGTTGCTGATGAAGGAAGTTCCTTCATTTCATCAACATGTGAATACCTACAGTACTCTTACATAAATGTAGGAAAAGTAAGAACGCTGGAATAAATTGCTTGCTTTGATCTTTGCCACTTTTCCTTCCCTCCATTCATTAACCATTCTCCAAAACTAATAATCTGTCAAAATAACATAACTTCTTGGGTTGTTTTTTTTTCAGTTTAGCTATCACTTAACTTCTTTGCTATTCCAAATGGTTTGGTTTCATATCTGTGCGTTAATGTATGAAATGTGATACCAAGAATGTTCAAAGTCAGGTGATGCAAATCTTAGGCTTTATCTCATGATCACAACTTGTTAACATTTATTTTCAAGGAACAGAGGCCACATACTGCACATATGAAAAAGAACATACAATCACAAAATAAGAATATACTGTACTTTGTAGTAAAGCTAAACCTGGACATGCAGACTTTAAATTGGTGATACCTATTTACACTGTAACATTTTCTACTCTTTTAGTAAGGCCCAGGTAGGTGGTTGGGGCCCCACCCCTGGAGATACTCAAAGTGAGGCTGGACAGGGCAGATGACACCAAGCTGGGAGCAGATGTTGATCTGTTAGAGGGTAGAAGGGCTCTGCAGAGGGACCTCGACTGACTGGACAGATGGACGGAGTCCAACAAGTTGATACTTAACAAATCCAAGTGCCGGGTGCTGCACTTTGGCCAGAATAACCCCATACAGAGCTACAGGCTGGGGTGGAGTGGCTGGAGAGCTGCCAAACAAAAGGGACCTGGGGATGCTGATTGACAGCTGGCTGAACATGAGCCAGCAGTGTGCCCAGGTGGCCAAAAAGGCCAATGGCATCCTGGCCTGCATCAAGAATAGTGTGGCCAGCAGGAGCAGGGAAGTCATTGTTCCCCTGTACTCAGCACTGGTTAGGCCACACCTTGAGTCCTGTGTCCAGTTCTGGGCCACTCAGTTTAAGAAGGACATTGAGACACTTGAACATGTCCAGAGAAGGGCAACGACGCTGGTGAGAGGCCTCGAGCACAAGCCCTATGAGGAGAGGCTGAGGGAGCTGGGGTTGCTTAGCCTGGAGAAGAGGAGGCTCAGGGGAGACCTTCTTGCTGTCTACAACTACCTGAAGGGAGGTTGTAGCCAGAAGGGGGTTGGTCAATTCTCCCAGGCAACCAGCACTAGAACAAGTGGACACAGTCTCAAGCTGCACCAGGGGAAGTTTAGGCTCAAGGTGAGGAGAAAGTTCTTCACTGAGAGAGTTGTTAGCCATTGGAATGGGCTGCCCAGGGAGGTGGTGGAATCACCATCCCTGGAGGTGTTCAAGAGGTGATTGGATGTGGCACTTGGTGCCATGGTTTAGTCATGAAGTCTGTGGTGACAGGTTGGACTTGATGATCTTTGAGGTCTCTTCCAACCTTGGTGATTCTGTGATTTGGTGATTCTGTGATTCTGTGAATTCAAGAAAATGGGAATGGGAAAGAGGAGAGCAGGAAAAAGAGCCTTAGCACTGTTTTCTGATTCTGTGTCACTGCTGTAACCATGAAACCTTCTTCGGTTCCTTCTTCCTCAGAGCTTCCTCCTCTCCATCCCCTATCCCTTTCTTCACCAGCTCCCATTCTGCTCCCACAGACTATCTGTAGCCCTTGTTTCTAGCTGACCCCCTCCACAAGCCTGGGTTCCCATGTGCTTGCTGAGCCAAACCTCCTTCCTTCTGCAGCACCAGGAACTTCTTTCCAGTCTTCCTCTCTGTCCTCGTTGGCAGCGTGTAAGGCAGTGCTGCTTGGATACTCACTCAGAGCAGAGGAAGAGGTTGCCATTTGCCACCCAGCTTCCAAGATTCACCCAGTCCAAAAAGGCAGTATGGAACAAGTACTTACTGCACTGTTTGAAGGAATAGCCCTTTGAAAAGTTCACCCGTCAGAGTGATACAATGAGTAAAACATTGCTATTCAGCTACATCTGGCTTCTACAATAAGTAGTGATTTTTTAAATGAAATCAGTATGTTGAGGATGTGCCAGCTGGACACAGTAAAACAGGAACAGCATTCTGTTAAGCAAAGAAAGAAAAAGGAAGACAGATATTCAGTGAAGCACATGTGACCCTCAGTTGAAAACCCAAAGATGAAAGTAGCTATTTACGAAAATATATCAGAAAGAGAATCTCCAAAGACCTGAAAGTCCATGTTTGCTGGTCATACAGCCAACTACCAGTCTCAACATGTGGCAGATAATTTGACTGTAGATAATGCATTCCAAATTAATTTGGCTATCCAGCGAGAAAATTGCTTTTAGTTAGGTGCCGAACAACAACAACAAATCCATGTGGTGTCAGGATGCTCAAGCATTTTGAGAGCATACTAAGAAATAAGAACAGTTTTATAAACTAGGCAGGTGTGGTAGTGTGCTCAAACCCCCTTTTTCTCTACCTTCTGGAGATGAAGGAAAGGGAAAAGCACAAGAAAGGAGCAGGGGAACACACCTTCCCCTCCTAAGGCCATAGTCAGTGGACATATGGGACCCTTCCCCAAGCCATGTGCTAGAACCCTATGCTGGGGCAAGGCCAGGATGCTATGGGCTGAGTTGCCCACTCTTTGGTGACATTACAACAGCACTTAGTTGGGAGATACTGAAAAGGAGTGAGCTGAAAAGCATGCTCTCTCACACACACTCTCTTGCTTGCATCATGGATGTGGACTATAAGCAGCAGTTCTGGAAGGTTTTTCCAAGAACAGGAAACCATAAGAGGATTTCTCACAGTTACCAACGCCGCCTTGTGAGTAAAACTGGGATATATCCTAGAGTAACTAGGAAAGGCCTGCCTCCTGTTAGTGGGAAACATTCACTGCTTGTGGATTCATCTTTTCCAAATACTGTTTTTCAGTTTTGTAACAATGTTCTCATATATATATATATATATAGAGAGAGAGAGAGAGAGAGAAGATATTTTCAACTGAACACCAAATCTGTATAATTTTTGTAATTTTGTATATAGTTACATGGGTGACAGGGTTTAGATTTATGAATGTTTATATTTTTTACTAATTCTCTGCCTTGCCACTCTTTATCTGTAGAAGCAGGATTTACCATTATCCTATTGTTTTGTTCGAGGAACCAAACTCATTTGACCTATGAAGCAAAAGACCCTAACTCATTAACAGTATTATTCAGAACATAATTTCTCCAAGTGATCTCTTGTTAGGCACTATGTGCAAGAGACCAAAATGTAAATCAGTGCAGTAAGTCATGGATCATCATAACCACAGTTTTTGTTGGCTTTCTGGAAATGTTCTTAGACTGCACTTGATTAGTGTAAGTTAATGACATATGCAGTCCTTTTTTTTTTTGGTATTAAAAACATCACTGTAGAGGGAACATCTTTTAACAGAAGGAACTGCCCATCAGCAATTTCTTAGTTTTATTTTAGTGGAGAATTTTTGGCACCAAGAGCACTATGTAGGTGAAAATCATCATCTCGTATCATAAAACTTTGCACCCGTCTTTGACAATAACTACATGAGGTGACCTTAAGGTCTAACCTAATAATTTGAGAGGACTTGCATACAGTGGCAGGTGACTGTGAGATGTGTGTGAAATTCAAGTGGGGAAACAAAAATGGAACACAGGAATATTTGAGAGTTTTCTCAAAGGTATTGTACCATCTGGAAAGGCTGGCCCCAGTGTGTGCACAAAATGCCACATCCTAGTGAGGTTACTACACTGTCAGCGGTGTAACAAAAGGAAAAAATCAGAAAAAAACAGACCATAATAATTAGTATTGTTTTTTCCTGATGAGCCACCAGTTTTGTTGCTTTCCAAAAATCCTGATACAAACACTGGTTTTTGTTTTCTTTTGCAGTCAGCAAGCAAGCAAGAAGCCAACCAAGCATTCGGGGGGTTTTGAAACACAACAGGGTTCTGATGTCAACCAGAAAACAGAATTCGTCGTGAATTAATAAAACAGGGGGGAGAAGAAACACTGTCAGTAGGTTTCAATAATTTGCAGTTGAGTAATAGGAAAGAAAAACAACCAAACAAACAAAAAACAACCAAAACCAAACAAAACCCTAAACAAACAAAAATCCCCAAAACACAACAGTGAGAGAATAGGAACTCTAGGTTTTTTCATTTTATAATGCAAGTGCTTTGGACATACTCTGTACTCTATAGGTCTGATATTCAGGAAGCTTTAGCATCTAAAATGTACGTGTACCAGGAATGCTCTGAAATATTTAGCACTTCTAAATCTAGCCTGTTCCTCTCTTACAGTTCAAACACCCTAGCTTCCTGTAATATGCTAAAGATTAATACCTGAGATTGACACATCCCGTGCTCTGTCTGCTGTAATTATTTTTTTTCCTTCTGTGCTGTGGAAGCCACTGTGAAGTGCTAGAAAGTTAATCTGGCTCCAGATTAAATTTAATCAATTTTAATGTTAATCTCAAATTTAACACAATCAGGTTCCAGGGGGGAAAAAAAAGTTAATAATTGTCTCCAGTACTGCATTCCAATTAAAATAACTTCCCTGTCTTGAATATCAGCATTAGAGATGAGAGATCAAATTAATATGCTTTGCTTGGCTGATCATCTAAGATTTTCCACTGGCATTTTCTCAAACTGACAGCAGTAGAGGAAGGCAGGGGCAGCAAAAATATTCTGGGGTTTGCTGTCAAGATGAGAGACAGAAAAAAGCAGCACATGTTGTTATGAAAAAGGTTGAATATGGTTGGGAATCACTGGTGTATAACTAGTCCTAACTGAAATGCTTCATTACCCACACAGGGGAGTCATGTGCCCTGTCCACAGATTGCAGCCTGAAACTTCCTAAGTAGATCTAGAATTTCAAGTGAACTGACACACAGCTCTGTGCCTCACTTTAGGCTATCCTGCAGGGAAAATCAAGAAGTCTGTTACAATAGGTTCAGAAATCAGGACTATGTCTTCTGTCACAAACATCTTCTGCAGTGCTTCATTTAAACGCTTTTTAAATAAGTGGAAGTTTAGTATTTCTTTGGAGCATGATAAATAGCAAAGCAGTTCTTCTCTGCCATCTTCTGCTTCCTTACCTCACTTTTATCCCTTAGAAAATATGTCAGATAGAATCCTAGAACTGTCAAGGCTTAAAGAGACCTTTGAGATCATCACATCCAACTGCTCACCTAGAGCTCACAATCCCATTACTACTGCTAAAACAGTAGCACTAAACCATGTCCCTAAGCACCACATCCACATGTCTTTTGAATACCTCTAGGGATGGTGACTCTACTACTTCACTGGGAAGCCTGTTCCAAAGCTTGATAACCCTTTCTGTGAATTTTTTTTTCATAGTGTCTAACCTCACCCCCCAACACAACTTAAGGCTGCTTTCCTTTGTTCTGTCACTGGTTGCCTATGAGAAAAGATTGACCCCCATCTCGCTCCAACCTCCTTTGAGGTAGTTGTAGAGGGTGATGAGGTCTCCCTTCAGCCTCCTCTTCTGAAGACTATAATAAACTGCAGTTCCCTCAGCCATTCCTTGTATGACTTGTATTCAAGGCCCTTTACCAGCTTAGTGTGTCTTTGGACACGCTTCAGTAATTCAATGTCTTTTTGCAGTGAGGGGCCCAAAACTAAACACAGTATTTGAGATGTGTCTTCACCCATGCCAAGCAGAGGGGGCCAATCATGCCACTAGACCTCCCATCTAATTTCTGATAAGGTATTATGTATCCTCTCCATGCCACTAGCAACTGATGCTTTGAAACCCAAGTTGAAGACCTGGCAGAATTACCATATATTGCCAGATATGGAAACTGAATCACTCACCTCAGAAAGTCTATGCAGTTTATGGCACATCCAACTTCAGTATCTGAATTAAAATGAGAAATCTGAATCCACATGACTCACAAGCTGAATAGGAGAAAAAACATTTAGAAACTGATATGTATATGGATTATTTCTTCCAGGTCTGATTAAACAAATATAAACCAAACTGAGTTCTTTCAGGTCCAGCTAAAGATGTTGGCAGGAAAGCCTGCCATGAGATCCTGGTAACCCCAGCTCCAACTTTTGGGTTGTTTTTTTGGGATTAATTTTATTCCTAGAAAATTTGTCTTGTTCTTGCACCAAGACTCCCACTTTAGAGGCTAGTGGAACTCCTCCCTGCCAGCCTTTCCTGCTACTGGGAGGAGAGGAAGCAGTGACATGACAGCGTAGGAAATTAATACAGCTGCAATCTCAGCTCCATACAGCTCAGGGGAACAAGCAAGCATTGCTGGATGCCTCAGCCTCTCTCAGAAACTGGAGAAAGGTGTAGGAGAGCAGCTGTCAGGAGGAAGGCTCCAGTGCTAGCAGGAGGGACAGAAGCGACTAAGGAATGGTATATACTTGCTAAGTACAAGACGGTGACAGCACTCAGACTCGAGAATGACAATTCTCTGCTTGTGCCATTACAAAATGAAATCACTGTTGCTTCCTCTTCTGCCTGACTGATGTATATACATGTAGTCTGATTTATACATGCAGATGATTTATATACATGTAACCTTAGAGCTGTCAGACTCCACTGCAAATAATGAGATCCTGACAGATGAAAAACTTTCCCCGTGAGGACACAGCTGCCAATCAATGGAACTCCAAACCTCCCAGCTTCATCATTAGTAATACTGCAGGCATTACCAAAATCACAGGCAATATGCTTTGGATGAATTTCAATCATTTGTGCTGCTGTATGAAGTGCTTATTTCTCCACTTCTGCTATGGTCCCTCACCCACACAATTCTACATAAGCAGCCCTGACATATGGCCTGAATTATCCCTTCCCTTCGATGTAGGATTTAAATCACCTCAACTGCCCAGCAGCCTGCCATGGATCAGCTACAAGAATGAATCACCTGCTGAGATGACATCTGAGTGTACCAGCCAATGCCACGGGAATGACAGGGTCAGGGCAACTCAGCAGTTACCTTCCTGTGGTAAGCACAAACAGAAGATGGAAATTAAATGATTGCTTTTTCCACTGCTTCAACAGATTCAACTTCTGTGAGAGAGACATCATTTTATGAACCTTTTTCAGTTCAAAAGACTCCTTTCAGAAGATTTGGTATCAAAATAAAGCAGTGCCCAGGCTGCCACTTTTACACATGGACAGCACAGCAGATTAGCCTTGAAAAATGAACAGGATAAAGAGGAAGTGAACAGTTATTTATGTTTATATATATTAGTGATTCCCGAGGGTACTGCATGAATGTGTGTCTTAGAGACTTTTGAAGGTTCTCAGCCTGTACTATTACAGCCACCTCCTGGCATGCCCATACCTTTTCCTCTCTTTCCCTTCCTTTTACTCATCTCTTTTCTGAGAAAAGAAGCAGAAAGGAGCAGTTGCAAGTACTAAATTGTAAAGCTGGAACCTAAGAGGAACACCAGTACAGGGACAGAAGAATGTTTTGGGCAGTAAGAAAGGCAAAGCTCTGTGGCCTTTCATTGAATGAGAAGACACTGTTCATCTTTGTATAAGTACATGTAGAAGCACCAGTGAGGACTGCCTTCAACCATTTGTTAGTGTGGGATACCAAACACCTATAGAACTCCTGAGCAATAGAACAAAAAAAAAAAAGAAAAAGAGAGAGGATGTCAAATGCAGTGAAATGTTTTAGAAGTAAATTAAGGTTAAAATACCTCAGTTCTGCTGCTTGCCTTATATGAGAATACCATAGGCATTTGAATAATCAGATATACCACAAATATTCCTAGGTAACTCAAAGCACAGGTCCAGTTGCTCATTTCAGTGTTGCCTGCAGTGATCATGGGGCACACTCACAAAGGGAACACTGACATTTGCCTTTGCATCACAGCCACCACTGTAGCAACAGTGCAACAAATGCAGAACACAACTGACAAATGTGACATCCCGAGGAAATGCTTCCTAGGTTACAAGTGAATCAGCAGAAATTCATAAAGTATTCCAGTACTGTTTGGGTTTTGTTTTGGTTTGGTTTGGTTTTTTCCTTACACAGGAAACAAGAACTGTCATAGAATAGTTTAGACTTCACATAAATAATTCAACAGGGCTGGGTTATTAGACAAAAGCATCCTGTGGGAAATTTTGTAGTGGAGCTCTGATTGTCACTGCTGGTGTCACCTACTGGAGCAAACAACATGATTTGACAGTAAAAACACAATCTATGAGCTCGTGGCTCTTAATAGTAACTTAACTTCCTGCAGGCAGACATCTGCTTCTTCCTGATTTTCTCTCAGACATGACAACCTTTAGACAGAGTAACTGCTATGGATGAGATTGTCTTTATTCAACATTTGATGGGGTTGTTCCTTACCAGTAAGTCACAGCATAAGATTTAGCAGTTTCCACCAAAAGCACAGAACTATGCAAAAATACTTCAGAATTTCAGTGATTTAAATGGAGGAAGAAGTCCACCCTACATTCAGCAAATGAAAATGAGTATTACAGTTCAAGCAATTCCATGTGTGCCTCTCAACTTCTGGGTGTGTCTGACAGGTGCAACCAGAACAATCACAAGTGTAAGCATGAGCTAGAACAGCATGCAAGGACATAAGGAGTAAAGCATCCCTCTGAAAAGCCATTTCTGGGCACAGAGAATAATTGCTTGTAAGTGGAACAGTCTGGTTCTCTGTCTGAGGTGATCATTCATTGGTATTTGGGGCATGTATTGAATCTCATAGAAAGCAGTATATTGATGAGGAAAGTGAGCACTGCCAGCTTTATTAATGGTTCTAAGACTGCAAACTTGGTTTACTTGCAAACTGCTTTATGTCACAGACTTCCTATAAGACTGTGGATGCCACACAGCCCAGAGTCTGATTTCAGGTTTCAGGATTTCATACACTCAGACTCAGATTCAATCATCTGTTTGTAAAATCTGTAATGTTTGTGGCTACTCTCATTTCAGCAACCGCTTAATTAAGCATGTTCAGTTTTTTAGAGCTTAGAGGCTGGGATCCAGGCTTCTGAGAGCACTTCTGTGAAGGCTAGAATAGTCTTGTGCTTGCAAAGATAAGGAGATGGTGGTCCAATCAAGTGACTCAAATATTATGTAAATAGCTAATTGTTTGGACTCATTTTCAAGAGTTGATCCCTTATCATTAGCAATATTCAAATTAAGTCAAAACACTTACAGTTCTCTTACTTTTCCTTCAGATTAAATAGATTTTAATCACTGCTCTACTAGGAATGAAACTAAACATTAAACAACTTAATGTTCATCTAAATGGATTGTAAAGCAGCTTTTCTCCATAAAAAATGTAAATTACTTATGAAATAAAGCATTCAGGTTAATACCATGTCTACATCTCCACATATTTCTCCTGGCCTGATCTATACACTTGTTTGTGGCTCTATAAGAGTCAATGACATATTAAATACGTAATAAGAGCAAAACATCATCTCATATCATTGCTTGCCCATCACTGCGCCTTAGCAGGAAATTTTCCTTACAGTTTGAGTGTACCAGCTACAAACATGGTTTTCAGTGAAGTGTTTTCTGAATCACAAGCATCTTCTCTGGTCTTAAAAAAATAAAGAGATTGAGTGTGCTTTACAGTGCATAGCAAAGGGAGGACTTCATGGCATATCAGCCAGATGTAATATAAAAATAGCTATTTTATGCTCTTGACAGTTTGGCTGAGGTAGACTCAGGATGAAGAGGTATGTCTGGGGGTACTTGACAAAGGGATGCTTTTGTGTTTGTGATCTCCACCTATCCTTCCAAAAGTCAACACAGTAACTTGACATATTTTTTGCTCCAGGGATTGTCTACAACACCCAGAAAGAAACCTTGCCCACCATCTGGGAGCATTGTGGGAGGCAGCAGACTGATACTTTAGTGACATCTATTTGTTTTAAAAAGGCAATGCTGCTCATTAAACAGATGAAATCCTTTCAGTTTATCCATCATGTAGGCTACTTAAATGGCTAAGACTGGCCCAGACCTGGACTGTAAGCTAATGTTGCCCTAATTTCCCACTGTCTTAGGCTGCCTTACCTTCTACTATCCTGAGAGAGCTTGTATTTCTTACTGTCCTCAATCTCTCAACAGCTAAGCTCCCAACTGTAAACAGGTATGGTGGTTTAACACAGCCTGCTTTCATAACCCCCTCTTGCCACACAGATGGGAGGAACAGGACATGTTCTTTTTGAGTTGATGGACCCCTTAAAACAATTTCTTCACAGCTGAAACACAGGTCTGTAGAGAGGAGTTCTCTGCTTAAACATGCCCGAGTTTGCCCCAGCACAGGGGTCTGTGCCTGGCACATGGCTTGCGGGGATGGGCCCACATGTATCCACTGACCACAGCCTTGGGGATGGGAAGATGCCTTCCTCTGCTCCCTTTTCCCACACTTCTCTGGGTTCCCACCATCCCACCTCTGTGGGGGGAGCAGGAGGAGAGGGGGTTTGCCCCATCCTCTTGAACTGGGGAAACAAGAAATAGGCACAGTAATCCAGATGTGGTCTCACTAGGGCAGAGTAGAAGGGGAGGAGAACCTTCCTTCACCTGCTGGCCATGTTCTTCTTAATGCACCCCAGGATACCGTTGGCCTGCTTGGCCACAAGGGCACATTGCTGTCCCATGGAGTTCTGTCCACCAGAACTCCAAGGTCCTTTGTGGAGCTGCTTTCCAGCAGGTCAACCCCTAATCTGTACTTTTGTGTGGTGTTATTCCTCCTCCGGTGCAGGACTCTGCACTTATCCTTGTTGAACTGCATTAGGTCCATCTTTGCCTAACTTTCCAGTCTGTCCAGATCTTGCTGAATGGCAGCACAGCCTTTTGGTGTATCAGCCAATCATCCCAGTTTCATATCATCAACAAGCCTGCTGAGTGTAGACTCTGTCTCTTCATCCAGGTCATTGATGAATATGTTGAACAAGACTGGACCCAGTACTGACCTGTGGGGAGCTACAGGTCTTCAATTAGACTCTGCACTGTTGGTCATGATCTTATTGTTTAGCCTGTTCTCAATGCATTTCACTGTCTACTCTTTCAACCCACATTTCCTGAACTTACCTACAAGGATGTTATGTGAGTTCATGTCAAAAACCTTACTACAGACAAGGTAGACAACATCCATTGCTCTTCCCACATCTATCCATTCAGTCACACCATTACAGAAAGCTGTCAGATGAGTCAAACATGATTTCCCTTTAGTAAATCCATGATGGCTACTTCCAATAATTTTCTTTTCTTCCACGTGCTGAAAGATGACCTCCACAATGAGCTGCTCCATCCAGAGACAGAGATGAGGCTGACTGGTCTGCAGTCTTGCCTTTAAACTGTATGACCTACTTATAGCTTTTTTTCTTCTTCTTTTTCTTTTGGTACAGGTTTTACAGCCACATAAAACCTCACCAAATCATTCCTGTCCATTCTTAACTAAAAAAAATCCCTTATTAAGGCTGCCTGTAATTGTCTCAGAGGAAGAACCTTTAGAGAGGGTTTCCCTCTCATCCTAGGAATTAGTTTAAGACCACACAGCACCATCTGTGAATCCTAGTATGCCTTGAAAAGTACGTTAGATAAAAGGTACAGTCAGCAGGTATAAATAAGTACTACATTACTGTTTATAATGTGCTGAAATTGAAAAGGAAACTTATTAAATCATGCCTTGAAAACTGTTTATCTGTGATTGTTGCTTTTCTCAAAGATGAGGAAAATACTCAGCTGTTAAGATTAAGAACAAAATCAGTTACTCATCATATAAATGATACTTGGTGGGTGTGCTGCTGCACACATATATTAAAACAAAGGGGGAAATCAATGCAGTTGCTCCATCCTAGTAATATACTCTACATAGTAATATACTCTGCTCTAGTAATATACTCTACAACTACCTGAAGGGAGGTTGTAGACAGGTGGAGGTTGGTCTCTTCTCCCATGCAACCAGCACTACAAGAAGAGGACAGTCTCAGGCTGTGCCAGGGGAGGTTTAGGCTGGAGGTTACGAAGAAGTTCTACACAGAGAGAGTGAGTGCCCATTGGAATGGGCTGCCTGGGGAGGTGGTGGAGTTGCCATCATTGGAGGTGTTCAGGAGGAGACTTGATAGGGTGCTTGGTTACATGGTTTAGCTGATTAGGTGGGTTGGGTGATAGGTTGGATGTGATGATCTTGAAGGTCTCTTCCAACCTGGTCTATTCTATTCTATTCTAATCTCCTCATGAGATATACAATCAGTTAAGCAAGTTTTCCACACAAGTAAATAATTCAGAAAGTACATTTTTTTCTGACAAGGTGGTGGTTTGGTTTGACTCACCTTCTTTGTAGACTAGATGCAGGTGATGTATGACAAGTATCTGAGAAGTGGCAACTAGGTGACATTAAGCCCTACATACTTAATGAGCTTAATGTTTCAAAGCATTTTTCATCACCCTTTTATGGCTTGCAATGCAATTTCTCTTTGTCGTATATCAAATAATTAGCCACAATTGTGGTAAGATGATCTAGTATCCTTTAAAAAAAAATCATGTGTATTATTTCTAGGCACAAGGGTTAATATGTCTTGACACTGTCTTTGAGTCAGTGCCTAAAAATGCACATTCTGCCTGGCTGGCTGCCTGGATGATTTGCTTAAATCTACTTTTAAGAAACACGAAGACATTGAGATTCTGTCTCACTTAGACAAATAAATGCAGTCTGCTTTGCAGAAAATGGATACCATATACCTCCTCTTCCTTTTTTTTGTTCCTATTTAATATGATCTGGAGGCTGTTTAAAGGGCAAAGTAAAACAAAACAAAACAACCCCCACAAAAATACAAGTCCTGTAAGATGTCTTGAAGGAAATAAAGCTAAATTCATGTCTATAGGAGGCTCTACAGAACTTCACTATCTCTGCTCATTGCTTTTCTGTGGTTTCATAAACCTTAGGCTACAGTAATAACTAATGCATGCTGATATATGGTGCTCAAAAGACTTTTTCATTATTCAAACAGCTAAAAATCATAGATTCTTTTTTGTTGGAAGAAAGTTTTTTTCAGATAATCTAATCCAGCTGTTAACCCAGCACTGCCAGGTTAAGCCATGTCTCTCAATACCACATCTATGTGCCCTCAACATGTCCCTCAACACCACATCTATACATTTCAGGGATGGTGACTCAACCACTTTCCTGGGTAGCCTGTTCCAGGGCTTGATAACTTTCTGTGAAACTTTCCCTGGCACAATTTGAGGCTGTTTCCTCTTGCCCTATCACTTGGTACTTGGGAGAACAGGCTGACCCCCAGATCATTAAAACCTCCTTTCATATAGTTGTAGAGAGCAATAAGGTTTCCCCTCTACCTCCTCTTCTCCAGACTAAAGAATCCCAATTCCTTCAGTTTCTCCTCATTAAAACTTTTTCTCCATATCCCTCACCAGTTTTGTTCCTTCTCTGGACATGCTCTAGCACCTCAATTGCCTTTTTGTACTGGGGACTCAAAACTGAACACAGCATTCAATATGTGGCCTCAGCAGTGCTGAATACAGGGTAACAATCACTTCTTTAGTCCTGCTAGCCACATTGTTTCTGATGCAAGCCAGAATGCTGTTGGCCTTATCAGGAACCTGAGCATACTGGTCCAGCCGGCAGCCTGGACTCCTGCACGCTGATGCAGCAACTCTGTCTGGGGAGATACTGTTTTTCTAGCCTTCATCTGAGTGACAACCATGGTTCAACATTTGATTGAATAAAATTTATTTTTTGAATTTTTTTTTTTAGCAATGGAAATTAAAAACAAACAAACAAACAAGTGCTTGAGATAAATTGCTCTTTCAAAAACTAAAAAGACTCGGGTATTCCCAAACCTCATCAATTCATGAACTTCATGTTCCAATCACAGAATTGTCAGGGTTTGAAGGCAACCCAAGGACCATCTAGTTCCAACCCCCTTGCCACGGGCAGGGACACCTCACACTAGATCAGGTTGCCCAGAGCCACATCCAGCCTGGCCTTAAAAACATCCAGGGATGAGGCTTCCACCACCTCTTTGGGCAACCTGTTGCAGTGTCTCACCACCTTCGTGGTGGAGAACTTCTTCCTAACATCTACTCAAAATCTACCCTTCTCTAGCTTGGATCCATTCCCCCTAGTCCTATCACTACTCAACATCCTAAAAAGTCTCTCACCAGATTTCTTGTAGGCCCCCTTCAGATATTGGAAGACCACAATAAGGTCACTTTGGAGCCTTCTCTTCTCCAAAATTAGAATCCCAACTCCCTCAGCCTGTCCTCATAAGAGAGGTGCTCCAGCATTCTGATCATTCTCGTGGCCCCTCTCAGGACACATTCCAGCACATCCATATCTTTCTTGTAATAGGGGCTCCAGAATTGGACACAGTATTCCAGGTGGGGTCCAGTCACAAATGAAAAGATTCACAACACATAAATCAGAGTAACAGAAGCTTGCTTCCTGAACAGACATTGTCAGAATGCCAGCTCTAACACCAGACACATTCTTGGTTACCATTATCAGCTTCGTTTTTACACTAAAAAGAATTTTAACTGAAAAAGAAATATTAAAGTTAGGCTTCAAATAAATATTGAAGGGCAGGGAAATTCCAGGACTAGCAGCTTACACCATTTAAGGCCAAAGCAAAATCCTGCTTAAAGATTCCTAGTGAATGGCATAACAATCTAAAACAATGGGGATATTTTGAACTCTGGCTGTCCACTGATCACTCAAGTTTGTATTATAGTTAACGGAGCACTCACTTCATTATCTGAAACATCTGTCCTAGGACCATGGGGAAACTGAAATTCAGACCTTATCAACAGTTAAAACATTTGTTCATATTTTATTTCCAAAAGAAATTAAACCTGCAGTTTGATTTTGTTACAAATTTAACACAGTGATTTTTAGAAATAAGTTAAACAGCATTAATATGGCTTTTAACAGAGTAATACAATCAACCTTTTGATTAGAATTTTGCTCTTTGTTACAATATTTTCCTGTGTTTCTGCAGTACATATATGAAAAAAAAAAGTGATTACAAAGTTAATCTTTATGTGCTCTAGCCTATATTTTCCTACACATACATCTCTGCATGTAGTGATACATGCGTGCATATAGCTTAGAATTATAGAATCAACAAGGTTGGAAAAGACCTCAAAGATCATCAAGTCCAACCTGTCACCCAAGACCTCATGAATACTAGACCATGGCTCCAAGTGCCACGTCCAATCCCCTCTTGAACACCTCCAGGGATGGTGACTCCACCACCTCCCTGTGCAGTCCATTCCCATGGCTAACAACTCTCTCTGTGAAGAGCTTTCTCCTCACCTTGAGCCTAAACTTCCCCTGGCACAGCTTGAGACTGTGTATATATGTATGTGCATGTATATATGTCTGTGTATACACAGAAGATATTGTACTGTGTTACATCCACTGACTAGTTTGTCCACAGATTGCTCACCAGACCAGCCGTGCGTGACCAGCATTCCTTTACAGAGAAGTTGCTCAACATTTTGCTGTTTGCTTGCTGCTCAATGTACCACCCTGTACTCTCTTTACTACACAATATGGTTATGTTTACAGCACTATTACTAAAACATGAGGGGCTCACGAAAATGAATCTGTAGCCATACACTGAATAGGGCTTATCCTCACCTTCCAGAGGAAAAGACAAGGTATGACCGTATCAGTGCTGTAAGGAACTGTTAACTCTCAATGACTGTATTCCCATCGTATTTCACACAGTGGAGTAATTCAGTCATGTGAATTAATTATCAATTAAATTTTGCAGGTGTCTGCTCTTGACTCAACTGCCATTTTCACAGAATTTTAAAAGTATTTTTAACCAAGTTGAGATTATTTTTACCCTTCCCCAGATGAACAAGAAAATATTTCATATGGAGGCAGCCTCCTACTAAACATGAAGCAATTTCTTCAAAGTACAAGGCTGCTAAACTTCAAGAAAGGAGAAGATATCATCAACTTGGTTCTTTGAAATTGTTTAGTCTTCATCAAAGAAGTTTTAGCTCATTTCCCTACCTACAGATCCACTTGAGACAGATGTCCAAAATGGAAAAATTCTGTTCAAGCTGTTAAATCTAGCAAAGAAAAAAATAAAAATGGAAAACTGAGTGCGCAATTTTTACAACAGGAAATACTGGGCATTATGAATTACATTATCACCTAGGCTAGTATCATGCCTCTAAAATTAACTTTCAAATGCTCCAAGTAACACATGTAAATAATTTAACATGCTTGCCAATGAATTACAGGTCTTTTTCATGGGTTTGGATGAAGAGAGCACACAGCTGTTAGAAGGCTGTAACGTGACCTGAGAGTGGGATTTTTCTGCCAAATTGTTTCAGCAGTGCTGAAACAGTGCTGATCTAGTTCTGGGTATGGCTTGGAGTTTCTCACTGTCTTTGTCTTAGGCCATTTGAGTCCAATATCACAACATTTTCAGACCATCACAAATTTGTGACATCCTTTTTTCACAACCATACCCCATTATTTCTGTTTAAATGAATTCAGTAACTACAAGCTCCAAATTTGCCTGCCTATAGAACAGCCTGAAAATTTTGCCTGTTCTGATGGGAATGAAACATAGTCATATGAAGCAGAAAGCTACAAAACTTAACCCACATTTTAGCAGCTAAGCATTTCTTCACCAAGATAATGATTATGCTGTCAGCGTATGTGTGTGTATATATATATATATATATATATATATCTGTATTTTAAAACAATCAGACATTAGCCCAGACACTGGAGATGAGCCCCCCAAACGTATATTTGGATATGTAGGTGGGCATTGCAGGGGGGAACTTTGCAGGGAAGGATAAAAGGATTAGTTCTGGGGTTTAGAGGCAATTTACAATTACCGTAGGTATTAGCTACAGGTAATTGCACCTACAGGTGTTTACCTGTAACCAAGGGCTTCTGCTGCACATCTTCATGAAAGGGAGTAAGTTTAAGTCCTTTATGGCAGCAGTAAACTAACAATTAGTGGAACCAAGTTTTTATAGAATGCATGCAAAATAGCAGTTTTTTTCCAGGCAAAAAGAAACTGCCCAGGTTTCATGGTTTTCCAGCTGAGTGATATTTGCTTTAGTCTGTTGCTTGGGAATATGCACAGAATATCTCCTCAACAAGTAATACATATTCTCATAAAAGAGACAAACACATTTTCTGGAATATGGGAAAAAGTTTGTGTTAGAAGGGAGTGCCAGTATTGTCAGTTCTAAGACATAAAATAGAGAAAGAGGAGGGACCTAGCATTAGCTGTACAGAGTATCATCATGCCTTTGAAGTAACTGAAACCCAGAGCAGAAATATACTTATGACTCACATGATTTGGAAAGAAATTCACAGCAAAAAAGAGCAACCCACATAGCAAAGGATGTCAGAGGATTGCTCAGCTTGTTTAGCATTTTTAATTGGCTGCTTTACGTGCAAAATCTCTTGTAATCATAGAATGAACTGGGTTGGAAGGGACCTCTGAAACACAGATAGGTTCCATCTCTTCAACCTGCCAAGCCATTGGTTCCATACAGTCCAATAAACCCAGTTGTCTCTGTCCTCCATCTGGTTGGAGGCAGGGCTCTCTAATCACCACAGCCCCTCTGGGATCACCTGCATCTTTTGAAGATGTTTTGGGAGTCCTTTCAGAAGAATCAGAAGCAGTATCAGCTTGTGTGCTCTTCTTAGGTGATTTTTCCACTGGAAACAGGCTGCATTCTTCATATTCTTCAGATTCTTAAGATTCAGATTCTTCAGATTCTTAAGTTTCAGATTCTTAAGATTTCCCCTGTAATCCACGTACTTGTGCAGCTAGGACTGTAGTGGGTTTTCCACCCCATTTCCTCATGTCCTCCCCGTGGTCATGCAAGTAAAATCACAAGGTACACCATGGTGTCTATCTCCCAGACTCTCTCCTTCAGACAGGGGAGCATCTGTTCCTCATGGCTGAAACACAGGGTTGTACAGGGGAGGAGAGATTTTCCTCACTTCCTGAGGCCTCTGCTAGTTCCATCCACTGACCTTGGCCATCTTCCAAAGCCTGATAAATGCTGTGTGAGCAAACAGTAAACAGCTCTCTTTTGTTCCCCAGTTCGTTCTTATCTTTTGCAGGACAAACTACTTCTTTTCTCTTGCACCACCACAAGCACATACAGGACCCCATCACATCAGCACCCAGAAAGGAAATACAACACCCAACAGAAAAGGGGGGGGAAAAAACAACAACAAACCAAACAACTAAAACAACAACAAAAAAAAACTTAACAAGCTTCAACCCTTAACTGAATCCTCTTCTCAACCCTCTCTAAACCCATTTACAGTCTTATTTAGCTTTATGAAAGTCAATTCTATATTTACAGTCAATTTTATATTTCTAACTATTATAAAACTCAGCAGCTTATTTATTTTATAAACCCAACATTAAGTCTAAGCCAAGAAAAATAAAACTAAAAGCTTTGGTGGGGGGGAAGGGGGTGGAGAAGAGGGGAGAGGAATATTCCTTTTATACCAAAAGACAGCCAGAAAACCAAAATGTGAAATGGGCTTTCTTGAGCAAGGAAAAGTAGTGCTATGGAAAGACAAAACATGGTTCATAGCCAAGCTTGCCACCTAACATTCTGCGAGGCTTCTAAGCCCTCAAGCCCATTCTTCATCTCAGCCCATTCTAAGGATACTAACCATGGGACACAAGTATTTATTCTGACCTCCTTCCCTCTGTTTTTTTTTATGGGAAAGATAATTTACCTCTAGTAGCTGCAACAATGACAAAAAGTTAGATCTTTGGGAAACAGCCTGTACTATGTAAGCCGCAAGGCTTTGGAAAGGGGAAAGTGGATACTCTTGATGATGCAAATGCTAGACTGAACAGAAGGCTTGATTGAAAGGTAGCAAACCACTTGGTACGTGTACATGTTATTTAGTACACCATGTTCCTCATGTTCAAGAAAGAAAGAAAGAAAAATTCTCTTCCTTTTCCACTAGCCAGTACAGTGATGCCATTCCAATAAATACTTGCTATATTGAAACTGACAAATGCTGGATAAAATATCTTTTCTAGTATTCAAAAGGTTAAGTGGAAAAAATAAGACTGTTAGAGTTATGCCAGTCCTACAATTAAAGTAGGATACTGTTGTGCTGAAAACACATTTTTCACTAACAGCTTCTCCTATAGATCATAACATTACTGCACTGAAGCCTGCTCAGAATCTTTTGAAAGTAAATGAGAAAAGCCAGCAGAGAAATCTGGTACAGACAGCAGTTATTTACAGTAACATAGGAATAGAAATGGTCCCTTAAAAAGCAGAACTGCAGACTTCTCAGAAAAACACAGCTACCAAAACTTAATATATACTATGCAAACTGTAACGAAAATGTTAAATATCTAGGGAAGGAATTTATGAACTTTGCTAAACCCCTGAAATTCAAAACTTAGCTTGAAAAGTTTCCAAAACCTCTTTCCATTTAGGCTATCTCTCTTTACTGAAACCATACATCATGCATTCCAAATGCTGCTATTGCATTCCAATGCAACTGTGAGCACTAGTAGCTTGGAAGGACATCAGCATATCTCAGTCATTCTACTTTTCCTAGGAGAGACTCACTTGCTTCTATTACTGTTACCCTGCTTCCTAGGTCCCAGAGCTTGTGCTCTTCTAACAGTATCTGGAAGACTGACAGTAGGGAAAACTGCCAGGACGTAGGGACTGTTAAAACTGGGAGAGGCTAGAATTCAAACCTGACAGTAGAATGTTCAGGCAGGACAGGAGGCTAAGTAAAGAAGAAAAATTTGGGGAAGAAGACAGGGAGAAAAATAGTCAGAATAGACAAAAGAAAAGGGAAGAGCAAGGCAGAAATGAAAATGTTTCATTATTTGAACTACTGGCAATCATTTTAGTGAGAGGACAATAACACATAATCCCGTTCTTCTGAAATTCAGATTCTACTTACAGTTTTCCTGTGTGTGGAGCAAAGGAAATGGTTAGGAAAACACAAAGAAGGTTGCAGTGTGCATGCCACTCCAAAGAATTTTCAAAAATCAAACCTAACCAAAATTGGAACTGCAGGTCATCAGTCTAGACCTTTCCAGGAGTCAGAAGTCACTCAAGCTTTTTGTTTAAAACTATACTGGTTTTCTTAACAGCAACAGAGAAGCATTTACAAGCCATTATGAGTAATAGCAGAGGCCTCACAACTACACTAGCCAGAGAACTCACCAGGATGTTTCCATCTACCACTACAGTTCATATTAGAGTCAAGCAGTATCCCCAGCTGCAAACTGTTATAGTAATCAATGAGTTATGCAGCTGATCCAAAAAGTCAGAGTGCACAGCTCGCCTTACTTCATCATTCCTCAGATATTTAGCATAATTTTCTCCTCCTTCCCTTGCAATTCATAGAAAGGCAGACCTATCTTTCCATGCTTTCATGGAAGAAAAGGACTGTCAGCTGTTTGCTTTTATTTAATAGCTGTTTCAAGGGCTTTTCATCAAAGAGAAAAACAAACAAACAATAAAGACAAAATGCAAAAGGAAGGCGGGGGGAGGGGGAAGGCAAACCACAGTAATATTTTCAAGCCAGAAGGCATGATCTGATTAGACCACTTGAACAATGGCATAGATTCCCCCCTTATCAGTGAACCCTTCAGCAATAAGGTAAAGGATCATAGTGTTTATGTATCAAAGTTGGACGCTAACCTCTCAGCACTAGTAGGTTTTCTTGTGTTTTTGCTAAGTAAGGAGGATCACTTTATTGCTTCTTTTGGCATCACTGAGTGTGGTTTGGGAATGAGGAATGCACAATGAACTTTTTTTTTTCTTTTTAATCAGAAACATACTGCAGTAACTACGTTACTATTTGATACTCTTAAGCAGTCTGCTTAGCAACAAAGCTGTCGCCTTTCAGGTGCCGTCTGCACTGGAGCTCAGCGGAGCTCTGGTGTGCATGTCCTCCCATATTCCAGAAAGCTACACACAGCAGGAGTGGAACGGCCAGAGGATTCACAGCTCTAGTAAGACAAGTCCTCAGTGGATTAAGACCTATTCTTCTGTTTAAAGGATGAATGTACATAAAATCCCAGTGTTTCCATAAAACATTAATAGTTCTAGAACAGCAGAGCAAACATGGGCTGATTGCAAGGATTTAATTGTGTTTGCCTTCTGCAGAAATGTGAAATCTTGATCTGTCTTTTACAAGAGTTTTAGCAGCACGCACATGTGCTTTGTTGCATTAGCAGTAGTACTGTCTGGGAAACATATGCAATTAAATTGATTCAAGGAAAGAAAAGAAGATGGCCCATTGTCTATTGTTCCTAAAAAAAACAACTCCTGTATCTGAAAAACAGGAGCTGATGGATGCAGCTCTTATTAAATAGAAGACAGAAGAAGCAAAGATGAGCATAGGTTTGTACTGAATTTTCTGGCTTTCAAGGAAGAAATGCTGAGGGGTTGTAAGTGCTTAGATTATAACTCTTCCTGTTTTCAGGTTAACCTTCACTTTAAAGCAGTATGGAAATGCATTCAGTTGCTTTATTTAACCACAGCAAATGTTCAGCTAATCACATGAAGTAGCCAACTAGATTTGTCTCATAACTCCCTTTATAATTAATGGAGAAACAGCCTAGACATGCAAACTTCAGATAATTTAAGTTAACATGACTGAAGTCATGGCTACAGCAATGTACACTAAATGGCAAATATTTGCTTATTACATCTTTCTCAGAGCTATAGCTCGTAGAAAGCATCCTCCCTAGCAAGGACTAAATAAAAGAAACATATACACTTACCGGTATTTCACAAACATTTTGCCTAGAATGGACACTGCATCTGAATGGAATCTGAACAGTTTAACTAGGCACACTGAAGAGATAAACAACAAATTTCTTAAAATATTAAAGAAAATGGATGCTGAAGAAAGGTGAACATTCTTCCCCAAAGCTTCACACAGAAACCGCTTTCCTCAGCTAAGGGTTTACAGTGAAGGAGGAGGAGGGGGAAGGGACCTAAAATGGAACAGCCATCTACCACTACTGCCCCTTAGTTAGATGGAGTTCTGTACAATGTCTCAAATGTTAGTAAATGACATTTTTGTAGCATGTTTTGCTAAGATTATTTTGCAGCTTCAAGAACTGAACGGGTATCTCTGTCATGACTGACACGCTTGAGAACTTATGCGAGAATCCTAATTTATGCCACCCAAAAGGCTACCATTAGAAAAACTGCATTTAAAGGATAGTAAATGTGTATTCAGAAGAGCAATCAGGCACTCCTTCATCCCTAGGTATCACAAGTCTGTCTCCAAAGTATACTGGCTGCCACACACTGTGCTTCTTACATAGCCTTTCACAAAAAGTTTCCAATGAGCTGAGACCCTGAATAATGCTCTGAAGGTGAACTTCAGGAGAACACATAAGCCAAAGTCTTAACATATCTCAGCACTGGATTAAGGATCAAGATCAACTTTTTCTTGCAGGAAATAGGATAACTAGGTATAGGATGTGCACTCTAAATTACAAAAATGTCTTCTACTGTTCAAGACTCTGGAATAGGTTGCCCTGAGAGGTAGTGGGGGGCCTCCTCCCTGGATGTGTTCAAGGCCAGGTTAGATGAGGCCTTGAGCAGTTGAATCTAATGGAGAGGCATCCCTGCCCATGGCAGAGAGTTCAGAGTAGACAACCTCTAAGGTCTCTTCCAATCTAAGTTGTTGGAATTCTATGATTCTATGAAGATCCTTAATCCCATCTCACCAGGTGCCTGTGGGCGATAGTTGCTTGAAAGTTGCAAATGTGGTTCCCAGCTGTGTCATATGCATGTGTGTGTTTCCCACTAACAGGCATTGGCTCTGATTCACCAAAGGGAGCAGGGTGAAGCCACTGGTGCCATTTCTGGGTTTGTGTGCTGAGTGCATCTGTGCCGATCTACACATCCAGCCACATGCACATATGTGTGGCACGTGGGTGTTTGTATATGTGTATCTGTTTGGAGCACATGCTCATCCTCATTATGATTAGGCTTGGAGCTGCAATACTCCAGGCTTTTATATATATATATATATATATATATTTCTAGTTATTTCTAGTTATATTTATAAAGTACCTATCACCATACCTATAAACAATCTTTGGAACCACTCTGAGGCAGAAGTAACAGCAAGGCTCAGCCTATCCGTACCTCAGCACTTCTGCCTTCAACTAATTTGGTGGTTGTAGACCACCCAACCAGGAAAAAGAGATGGTTCATTATTATTTAAGCAGCTGGAGGCTGCTTCAAGATCACTTGCCCTTGTCCTTGTGGGCAACTTTAACCTGCCAGACATCTGCTGGGAATTTAACACTGCAGAGAAGAGGCAGTCTAGAAGGTTCCTACAGTGTGTGGAGGATAGCTGCTTATCCCAGCTGTTACATAAACCTACCAGGGGTGCAGCCCTGATCGACCTGCTGTTTACAAATAGAGAAGGGCTGGTGGGAGATGTGGTGGTCAGAGGGTGTCTGGGGTCCAGTGACCATGAAATAATAGAGTTTTCAATATACCATGAAACCAGGAGGGGCATCAACAAAACCTCCACACTGGACATCCGAAGGTCAGACTTCATCTTATTTAAGGAACTAACTTGGACAATTCCTTGGGAAACAGCCCTTAAAAACAAAGGGGTGTGCCCAGATGGCCAAGAAGGCCAATGACATCCTGCCCTGTATCAGGAATAGTGTGGCCATCAGGACAAGGGAGGTAATTCTTCCCCTGTACTCAGCACTGGTTAGGCCACACCTTGAGTACTGTGTCCAGTTCCGGGTCTCTCAATTCAAGAGAGATGTTGACTTGCTGGAACGTGTCCAGAGAAGGGTGACAAAACTGGTGAAGTGCCTGGAACACAAGCCTTATGATGAGAGGCTGAGGGAGCTGGGGCTGTTTAGCCTGGAGAAGAGGAGGCTCAGGGGAGACCTCATTGCTGCCTACAACTACCTGAAGGGAAGTTGTAGCTAGGTGGGGGTTGGTCTGTTCTCCCAGGCAACCAGCAACAGGACGAGAGGACACAGTCTCAAGTTGTGCCAGGGGAGGTTCAGGCTGGATATTAGGAAGAAGTTCTTCACAGAGAGACTGATTTGCCATTGGAACGGGCTGCCCAGGGATATGGTGGAGTCCGCATCCCTGGAGATCTTCAAGAAAAGACTGGATGAGGGACTTAGTGCCATGGTCTAGTTGACTGGATAAGGCTGGGTGATAGGTTGGACTAGATGATCTTGGAGGTCTCTTCCAACCTGGTTGATTCTGTGATTTTAAAAACAAACAAACAAGCCACAAGACTTTGATGCCAGCCTTCCTGGATGGTGTTTAATACAGCCTCTACCAAGCTACCCTATTCAAACTCCCCATAACAGTTCCCTCGTTTGCTTTTCAGAAAGTGTTAAAAGCTGTTCCTGGGCTTTGTTTTGGGAATTTTTATATGACCAATAGCAACAGTGCTCTGCAGAGTAGCTCCCATTGACTTACCTTGAGGTGTTTCACAACAGGACACCAGGGTTAACACTCTCCTGTGACAGCCATAATAGAGGCCTTGAGATGCTGGAACGTGTCCAAAGAAAGGCAACAAAGCTGGTGAAGGGTTTGGAGCAGAAGCCCTATGTGGAGAGGCTGAGGGAGCTGGGGTTGCTTAGCCTGGAGAAGAGGAGGCTCAGGGGAGACCTTATTGCTGTCTAAAACTACCTGAAGGGAGGTTGTAGGCAGGTGGGGGCTGGTCTCTTCTTCTAGGCAACCACCAACAGAACAAGAGGACACAGTCTCAAGCTGCAGCAGGGGAGGTTTAGGCTGGATGTCAGGAGGAAGGTCTTCACAGAAAGAGTGATTGGCCATTGGAATGGGCTGCCTGGGGAGGCAGTGGGGTCACCATCACTGGAGGTGTTTAAGAAGAGACTGGATGAGGCACTTAGTGCAGTGGTTTAGTTGATTAGATGGTGTTGGGTGATGGGGTGGACGTGATGATCTCGAAGGTCTTTTCCAATCTGGTTAATTCTATTCTATTCTGTTCTGACTTGACACATTTGTCTGGAAGGAACCTTCAACCTTCCTCTGAGTCCATAATATGCATTCCTGCTTGCCTTTGGCCCCTGTGCTCCTCTAACTTGTGGAGATGTGACTTTGATAGGCTTATGCTTCCTGAGATGGGTCTGGGAGCAGCTTGACCAGGGTATTACTTGCATCTCCCACTGCCATTGTCCCATTGTGCTCCTCTGTGTATGTACAGAAGAGGTTTTTACCACAAAACCTATCAGTGATGCCTCTGAATTTCAGCCCTTGGAGGTGGTGGACAAAAAATGTCTTTTTAAGTCTTTTGAGGTGTGGTAGAAGTCAATCTCTCTGATGCTAAGAGGGTCATATATGGAAGTCTTTGCATCCTGAGTTTCAGAGTATAATAAAAGGGCATTTAGCAGCCCTTTGTTATCCAAGGAAATTTTTTATTTGTTTTGTTACAGTCTGGGTTTTTACTGATGTTAGAAAATTTTTTTAGCTAAAGTAGTGCTCAACACTGCCAAAGAATTCTGATACTGAACAGTAATGTCTGCTCAGAGCCCCAGGCCTCTGGGGAAACGCTTGCAAGAAAAAAAAAAGTCAAGTACACAGTTTAACAGAGCTTTTAGCTTCTGTGAGCTAACTGTAGGGACCTGGGCATATTTGAAGGGTTTCTGCTTTTGGGGAGTTTTTGCAAAGATGAATGGATCAGCTCTTGACTGCTCCTTCAGAAAAGTGTTTTTTTTGTCTATTGCCAGACAAGAATAGAATTTATTTAAAGAGGGAAAAAAAACACACCACAAAAGAAACATTGCATTTTATGTAAAGTAGTATTTCTCTCTGTTGTTTAGCTTTGTCTCAATCTTAAATGACACTAAGAAAAAAGGAAACAAGAATGTCTGTATTCTATGCTGCATTCTATGCACTTTATAGATTTTTAACTGCTCTGCTTCCTTAAGTATTTCTAAAAATAAATAGATAGATAAATAGCACACAGTAAGGCTTTTAAATAAAACTGATTTTGGAAGCAACGGGGTAAAAATGTCACAGATTTTGGACATACGTGTTGGCTATTATATTCTCCTCGCCCAAAACTTATGCAGATTAGGAATCAAATTCAGTTCCAAATGGTTCCAGAAAATAATTATATTGCTTTTACAAAAGAACTTATGCTTCTGAACATCAGGGATGTTGTAGCAATGAAAACAGGCTGGTGTTTCTGCAAGGCTTTTTTCTCTTCCCATTCTGGAGGACTTCCTTTACACAAGCTGCAGGAGGTCAGAGCATCTCCAAATCCAGAGAGCCCTCTTTTCTGCATCTGGCTCCAGCTTTTGTCTGGACTGCACAGATCCTTCATTCTCTCTCCTTTTTTTAAAACATTTCAATTCTTCCCTCACCCTCCTCCCACCCCCAGCCCCCCATCCCACCCCCCTTTCATTTGTTTGTTTGGTTTTGTTTTCTTGCAACACATGAGAAAATTCTTGCCTAACTACTTTGCTTTGCTGTTTAAATCTTTCTTGAGATAGGTCACACAAAATGCTCCACTATTTCTCAGCCAGAAGTGAAGAATCCCAGGCTTTCATGAGAGCATGTCATGGTTCTGAACCACTTCTGATTCACACCACAGGCTACTCAGACACCCTGCTCCACATGTGGAAGATGTGCTCATCAAACCCTCTACCCAGAGCCTGCCTGCTGCATTCCCCCAAGCAGGATTCTGCCTGCACCATTCCTTACTCTTGCAAACTCTGGGCTCAGCCTCTTGCCCTTCTACTGATAGGGCTGCAGTTAAGAACAAGCATCACACAGAGGCATCTGCCTGCCTTCATCTGCACCACCACTAAACTGGTCATGGACCTCAGCAGCCACACATCCCAGAGGGAAAAGACCCTTAGAAGTCCTCACAGTGAGTCACAATGCACACTGCACGTCAAGACTACCAAGAACAGAAGTCAGAGTAACTAACTACTAAATAGCACAATGTTTTTGGCATCTGACTATATAAGCCATCAGAGTTACTTCAACCTCTTAATCCCCAACAGCATTCTGTGTTCTAGACAGGCAGCTCATCAGTACACTAATCCTAATTAAAGTTAGGCTTGTGCCTCACAGTCTTCTTCCTACAATGATTCCTTTAAAATGCAACAAATGGAACCTCCAGTTAAGCAGCCTCTCACTTCCCCTACGACAGAAGGATTTTATAGAAACTTTTTTTTGTTTCCATTCCTACATATCAGCTAATAAAACTTCAAAGAAGTTGTTTTCCTCTCCCACAGAACTAAATCCAGCTACTAACAGACTAATGTTATTGCTAAGGTATGTTACTTACAAAGCAAAATAAAAGCATGGCAAGTAAAGGCTGAATAATGAAGTCATCATCATTTCCATTTCATCCATTGATTACTTACCCAGGGACTGCTCCTCTGGGGTGCAATGATTTTTGTGTGCTATCTCCAGTCATTGGACTGACATGAAACGGGAAGCATATTTTCCCACTCAAATGTTTCAATATGGCCGTTACATTTGCCAAACTCAGTGTCTCCATGTTGAATGAATGTACAGCATGAAGTGAACAGTGGCATGCTCCTTTGAGTATTCTGCATTCTGATCTTTGTGGCAATAGCAGCCAAGTTGGCAGCTTCACAATTTCCGAGCCTTCACCAGCAAAAGGCATCTCTCTAAAAACAAACAAACAAAAAACCAACAAGCAGTGCAGACCCTCATTTCAGCATCTAATAGTCATTAGAAGCATCTCCTTGACAAACATTTTAACACAATTAGGACAGTGAATAAAGTTCTCTCTCCACCATGCCTTCAAGCATGAACTCCTAGCCATAAGGAGGGAAGTCACTATCTTCAATTTCCCAAGTCCTGCCCATCCTGGAATTCTGCTCATGTGCGTATCAGATTTTTAAAACTGGCACAGATGTTACAGATTTATTCAGTCAGTATCAGGATTCTCAGTCTTGAATTAGCAAAAAATTATTTGTCCTGCAAGCTCTTTCAAAGTGGCAGAGACCAGCAGCAGAGCAGATCAATGACAGTCTGAAAAGGACCAACTGCAAAGATGATGTTATTTTCATTACGATGTATGCTGCTCTGCATGATTCTAAAATTTCGTGTACTTTAATACCAGTCAAATATAAATCAACAACTCCTCTGTATTCAGCCTCACAAGAAAGTAAAATGAAGTTTATGTTTCATTCCAGCACTTTAATGGCACTTTATCTCAGTTCAGAAAACAAGTGATATAATGGTTCTGACATTAGAGCAGCCCTTGCATTATTAGTCACAAAAATAAGCTTTCTACTACAAGTTTCTGCAGAGCAATACTGGCATCCAGTGGCCATTTGAATGAATCTTAAGTGGCTGCGTTCTGCAGAGGAGGTGTCTTTATATATGATGTGAAAAGATGGCTCTGAAATCTGAAGTCAAACACAGTGGGATGATTCAGTTTCTCATAACTGCCTATTAACTCCATTCTTCAATGATCAAAGCTAGCTATCAACAAGTTTTAAGAAAATCATTACATTGTCATACATTTTGTGTATGTTGAACACCTAAGGGTTTGGTTTGTGCTTTGGGGCTTTTTTAGCTTTATTTCTTAATTTTTGTCACTCCATGAAACAATGACTCTTTCAGTGGTTATGGTAACTAGCATTACGTTTTCAATGCTTTCTGCTTGCTCCAGCTGAGATAAAACTAATATGTATCCAAAAAGAACTGTATTGTGTGGCACCTACATCACCTCAGTTTCCATTAGCAATCATGAGACTGAAAGAAACAACAAAATATTCTAGTTGTATCCAAAAATTAGAAACCACACCTCAGTGAAGAATCACCTGTTTCCTGAGTGAACACCATTGAATCAGATAAATCTGGTGACCAGGCATTTCTTGTGACATTTCTTGTTAACTCTCCCTGTAAGCTGCTCTGCAAACCAGTGCTCTGCAAAATCAGGCTGTGTGCCTGCAGACTCATCAGCTGAGTAATATGGCCATGCATGAGCAACCACCCATATCCAAAGGCCAGCTCATTAACTAGTTTCTCTAGCTGAAATACAAATTATTTTGGTAGCTGAGGTCCCACTAACCCTAAGGTGGCTTTCTAGAATGACAACTTTTAACTTCTCTGCCATGAAAGCATGAAGGAGTGCAATAACAAGATAATTCAAGCAGAGATGGGACTCAGCCAAAGCTGATGGTCCCAGATGGCCCTGCTTCTCCAAAAACAGATAGGTGACTTTATCCCATTTTACTGCTCTGAGAGCAGTTGTCATATTGGGTACAGTTCGGTATTGATATCCACACTGGCCATATAGCTAACACTGCATTCAGCCTATGAGACAAGACAGCATACCCAAGACTGAGAAGCTGTCTCCTTCAGCTTGTTCTGAAGATCTCAGAATGGATGCAGCCAGGCCCATCAGCCACCTGACAACAAATCCACCTTAGTATTGCCACATCTGTCTTACCTGGGCTTTCCCTCACTGGGGGATTTTTCAGAACCACACAGTCTCCAGCAACCAAAGATCAATGATATTAAAAAATAGCTTGGTTGTATGAAAGCAGTACCAAGTTAAGAAATAAACAGACAGTCCAAGCATAATGGGCTAGATCAGGAACCAAACACCAGGAAAAATTCCTGCCAAGCTCCAGGCTAGGATATACCCAGCAAACTTCTGAATTTAATGAGAGTGGACAGGAATGCCCAGAGAACATAGAAGTGACAAGACACATCTCCATCACAGGGACAGCCTCCCTTGGCACAACCTGTCTGTCAGCTCTATAGAAGCATTCTGAAACAAACTCTTACAAAAAAATGCTGAACAAATGGGAAAATATTCAGATTCTGGTTTTAAACACTTTTAGAATTTGAGTTTCACACTTCTTACCCTACACTCCACCCAAAATTAAAGACAGATACTCAATACAGAAGGAGTTTTAAAATATGTTAAGGGAAAAATTGTGACAAGAATGTTGGCAATGTTTGGGGTTTTTTTTGTTGTTGCTGTTGTTTGTTGTTGGTTTCTTTTTGTGTGTTTGTTTGGTGTTTTCTCCACATACAATTAAAGGACAGTGCATTGAAAGATTTATCTACTTTCTGACCCAGAAGAGTTATGTATATCTCTACATAAGATGCAGTCACAAAGATACTGGTGACAGCAAAACTAAATATCCTTGGTAAATTAAATAGAATCATTGCATATCTTAAATTCGAAGGGACCCATAAGCCAAAATCAGCAATCCTCACACTACTGGCAGAATGAACTCTCAGTAAATAGATGCAAGATATCAGATTGGGAGGAATCAATACACTGGAGGAGGCTGATACTCAGAGGAACCTAGAAACCTGAAAACATGTCTGGCAAGGAAGCTTGAGAAGTCTAACAAATTGAGGTGTCAAGCGTTACACATGGGTGGAATAAACTCACAGGGCAGGGGCTGATAAACTAGAAAGTATGCAAAGAATACCTGACAGACAGACAGCTGGAGTCAGCAGTGTGCCCTTGCAGCACAGAAAACCAACTACATACATGATGTATGATAGAAAGCTAAAGGAATTGTTTATTCCCCTCTATTTGCACATGAAGGGTAGTGTGTCCAGTTTGTGAGGTTAAAAAAAAAATAATTAGCAAGAAATTATTCTCATGCTCTGTGGTCTATTCAGTTCTTTCCAGATTTCATTTTCTTACTTTAGCATATTTAAAGTGATTAATAAAAGGAAAATGAAATGTTTTCTATTCCTTGGAATATACAAAAAATTAGGAAAAAAAGATCAAAATAAAAATAGTCTTGTGCTCATAAATGTCACCGTAGTTGAAGATCTCTCAAACAGCCATTATGAATTAGGAGCTTCCATTCCACAGACACAGCACAAATGTGTTACAAAAGTAGAAAACATAAAATATACTCTTCAAACCTGAAAAATTTATGAAGTGAAAAATAAGTCTTTCCACTCCATCTGGATAATGTTCTGTAAATATTACCCCTTGCTTTCCAGTTGTGGTTCTACTGTTGTATTTTACCACAGGAAAACCATTCCTTATACATCAACATTCAAATAAGACAGTTTGAACTCGATTACAAGGGTTGGCAGCTTCATGTCTTGTTTCAAGTCACGGGTTTTAGTTTGCCTAATGTTTTTTTCATCCCTTAAAATGTGTTTTTCAACAATGGTTATCAGCCCATTTCAGTTCCATTTTGCAGAAGGAATACATTTGTTAAACTGCTTATGATGAAAGTGAATGGCAATAAGTACTTTACAAATAAAAATACAAAGGACTGAAAAAAATCCCTCTAGCTTCCCATGATAACTTTAAAACAAGCACACAATGCAACAACAAATGAACAGCTTTTGGTTTAGTTTCTCATATTACTGTCTGTTGGTCTATGCGACAACATTGTCCAATATTCACAATGATACACACAATTAATATAGAGGTTTCTATAGCTTTCTTTTCTACTTCCCAGTAACAGATTTTATTAAGCAAACACTAGGAAGCTGCATTAGGTTGTTTTTAGTTCAATCTTCTCATTCCATTATTATACTGTAATAAACATGTCTGTAATTGCTATTTGCAGGTCAAATTTGATAACCTACAGTCCCGATACATAAACATTCCAGTACAACTGTTAAGTTTGAAGTAGTTCTTTCCATAAGGAATCCTCTCTCCACCACACCAAAAAATCAATTTTCATTATATTTCAAAACTTTTGCACCTTTTTACTTAAAATGATGGTGCTACCTAAGCCATACAGTTGCAGAACACGGATGCAAAAATATACATCTGGCCTGGGACAAGCAACTTCCTTTAACAAAGGTCAGTGTAACTATGGCTATTTGTTTCATCTGTGTTGCATTTCAGCCCAAGACTGAGAAATCTAAACAAGAATGGAAACATCATTAGCCCACAGGTAATGGTGGGTTCACACTTCACCTGCTGTCATTATAGGAGGAATTTGCCAGTGTTGCACAAGAGCAGCTTAAAATTTTGTCTCTATCATTCCATGAACCACAGCACTGCTAGCAAACCACATCTTCCTCTGCTTTTCACATTATTAGAATAAATCAGGAACTAATATGCAATATCCACACTATTGTGTTGAACAGCTTTCAAAGTGCCACCAGGATTCACAGCAGCAAAAGAAATCATAAAGCTTGCTTTCAGTGAAGAATGCCACCACCTGCTGTTAGGGAATTTTAATTTTAGCTCTTTGGAGCACAGTCTCTTTTTAAGAACATAATAACATTAAGCGTAAAAGTGAATATCACATTACAAGTCCAGCTATGTAAAGCGTACCCAGTCATATAAATTATGAATCACCACAGCACTAAGTATTTCCTTTTAAATAAATGACCTCAACTTGTGACTGGGACTGTAATTATTTTTGTCTCCTCCAACAGTCTGAAAGTTTTTTCCAGTATTTGGCTCCAAACTGTGTAGCCTCAAACATAATTAGTGGAGCTCTTACTTTAATTAAAGTCTTTCCTAAGCCTTCATTATTAGCATTTACCACACCCTGCCAGCTATACAACTTGTAAAAAGCAGTTTTACATATAGATTTTCAGAGTCTTCCCTCTTGCAGATGAACAGTCAGTAGCAGATGCATGCCTTCAGAACTCACAAGATTTCATATGCAAGAATGAAGGGCTTGCAATTTTCCCCATAAGATGGCTTCAGAAAGAGCTTCCAAATAGTTCATCAGATTCAACAGGGCATATTTTTTGGCCAGGAAGACTGTCAGTTAGGTGCTACCACACACTGCTGTTTACACAGTGCTACTTGTACCCATATGCTGTGCTTCCTCAAAGAATACACCATTTCAAAGAGCCAAAGCCAAGCTGTCTTTCAGGGCTTTTTTTGGTTCTTTCTAAATGATAGCTGCACCTTTGTAAAGCTGTGATGGTAGCTGCTTACCAGATAGTGACTAATCGAGCATGCTCCCATTAATGCAGCTTATAGCTAGTAACTCAGAGCAAGATTAACTACTTCTGTGTGCAGTGGGCAAGACTACACACTTTTTTCACTAAGAAGTTAAATAATATCTCTTCATTCTACATTATGTGCTGGTGGCCATGATGTGAGTTCATCCTGCTCTAGACATGAGGTTGGACCAGGTGACCACTAGAGATCCTTTTAAAGGCAAATAATTCTGTGATTCTGTAAGTCATTTGCCTGCTTCTAAACTTTCCTGGCATGATACCTGCTGAAGGAACACAGTTCAGATCCATACACACTGCAGAACAGATATCTTGCAAGATGGACTGGAGATATTTTCAATATGGTTACTTCTACTAATATGCATAAAATTGTCGGAATGATCCCAAGTTAACCATGGACTACATCAGCTTTTTGGATGACAAATACCAGTAATGAAGAGAAGCAAGGAAATGCCACTGTCTGCTTATGAACTCTAGTAAGCTTTTGTAAAGTGCAAATAGATGATATTTCTGTTTTAAGACAGTCAGGTTTTAATTTTCCAGTTTTACTTTTCACAACACATAGTATTACCCCATCAGTTCTTCCACACAAAGAGTCATTTCTCTATACAGAATACTCCAGATGTACAGTCCTGCTGGATGCATGTTTCTATGTAAACCAGTGGAAAAGAATCATAGCAAGAAGTTATGGGAACAGAGAAAGCTTATAGTTCCAAGTGGTTTCAGTGCTTGACTATGAAGGTTAATATGTTTGCTTTGTCTCACTACTTTTTTCTATTATCCAAACAGACAATGTTCTAGCGATGACAAGCTGTCAAGATGTCAAATGCCTCCATTTTATTAAGCAAACTATGATATGGAGAGTAAGTATGTTCCTGTTCATTGGTTCTTGTCACAGACTAAAGGGAGTTCCATTTTGCTGCTCAGCAGTACTGAAGTGTCTTCCATAACCTCCTCAGAGACTAAGAAGTGCTTCATAATAGCTTTGATAAGGGGAGCCTGTCCTCCTAGACATCCTATCAGCAATGCAAGACCTCTAGAGGTAGGACCCATTGGAGCATAATTAAGAATTACCTGAATTACATGAGCATGTCAAAGTCTCCTACTGGAAAAAATGACTTGGTATAGAGGAGTGTAATAAATGCAAAATACAGATGAGAAAATGTAAAAACAGCATATTACCAGGTGAATGGAGAATCAGAGGAGGGAGGAGAATCATATTTAAAAAGGAGACAAAGCTAAATTTGAGACACATTAGGCACTACCTGCTGGGACATCTCAGGTGTTCACAGAATGCTGAGCTAGCACTAGAACATTTAATTAGTTATCTTCAATCATAGTTCTGAAAAGGTAGATGAAATCTAGAAATGTCAATATTGGAAATGACATGGCAAATTACAGATAGATCTTTTAACTTTGCAGTTTCCATTTGAAATTTCATGCTGTACAGTCACTAAGCACTATAAAAAAAGAGTCTTAGTTCCTTTAAAGTGTTTGTAAATGCCTTATAAATTTTAATGGCTGTGATTTATTTTCTTCTTGTAACGGTTTAGTGCTTCCCCAACACAAAATTGAGGGGAAAAGTAACACACAAAACTCAGACCTGAGATAAAGAGATAAGAGCTTAACATATTGTAAGATATAATCATGATGCACAATTACCTTAGCTAATAATCTGATTATTCTATTAATAGAATGCATGATTACTTAGCTTATCTTATTTGCAGAATAAGCACAGTGAAACACAGGGAAAAAAAACAGCACAAAACAGACAACCAAAACCAGGGAGCTACCCCACACCCACACATCTCCCCACCATCCCTGCAGAAGAGAGCCAACACCCAAGAACCCAGAACCCAGAAGCAGCAACCAGAACAGGAAGCCTCCCATATTGCAATCTGAACTTCAAGCTCCACAATACTTTGCTCCAGCCAGTACTTTAATCTTTGAAGCTGGCATGAGTGCAGCACGGTATGAATAAAAGCAGCAGATTCAATTCAATCTATGACACTTCTCTTTTTGCAGTAGGGCTAGTTCTTTGGACAGCAGTAGTGTTTAATCATTGGTAAGGAAAAAAAAAATTGTTAACAAGGTTCAGAGGTATGCATCTGCAGCATAAAACAAACCAAGGACTGTGGCCTGGAACCACTGGCAACAGAACTACTGAGACTATTAATTACAACTTTTGTTTTCATTGGCAGAAGCTAATAAAAAGTTAAAATATATGGTGCACTTTGATATCATGGGAAGCACAGGGAATGGTGCCAACTTCAGCTCAGTCCAGTCTGAAATTATGTTTCAGAAGAAAGCAAAGCTGTCACTCACAGATAATGCAGGTACTCCGTTCAATTTAAGACTAATCACTGAAAAATTCACTAGTATTACAAATACAGGCTATCCAAAATGGAAGATTAATATTGGTTTGCACCAGTTCTTCTTTTAAATTTTAATATTTTTAAAGGTTAAACAACCTCTAGATTTTCAGCCAGAAGTTTCAAAGTCAATGGTTTCAATATGACTGCTTCTGTGCTTTTATTTTCCTACTGCATACTTTTTGAGAAAGACTGGAGGCTAGAAAAGACAATTACCATCACTTGTACATAATAAATAACTCCTTTTAAAAATATAACTAGTCAACTATTTCCTTCTGTCATTAGCATAACAAGGATGTCAGTTGGAATGGAGAAAGGGTAAAACCAGAGACTTCAAGAACACCCATGACACCATCCATACCTTCAGATACCTTCTGCAAGAAGTGCTTGTGTGAAGTATTACACAAACTTGCTACTGGGTAGGTGCCACTAAAACTAAGAAAATATGTCTGAGAGTTGGAAGAGTGGAAGGGAAATGGTAAAGAAGGTGAGATCTCCAACACAGACAAAGTATCCTGTCACCTCCAAAACCCAATGCCAACCGTTCGTAGAAGACTTTTCCAGAGACAGTTTGGTTTAAGCCGCTGGCATTGCTAGGAAATTTCTTTCACCATGGAAGCTTTTTCTTCTTACATAATTTTTACCATTTTACTCATTAGAGATCTTTTAAAAATACATGATAGCCTGGCTCCAACCCCTAGAACTGTTATATTTTTCTCCATCAAAAACACAACAAGGAAGCCTTGGTTTCAGTGATTTGCCTCCAGTTATGTTTGGAGGCAACAAATACAGAATACATGCTACAGAAAAAAACCCACACCTTTCCAAATTTCAGGTTTGGAATGTCAAATTTCTGTAAAAAATTCAAGCAACATCATAAATTTTGGAAACAGCAAACCATTGTCTCAATCATAAAATCATAGAATTGTTGCAGTGGGAAAAGACCTCTAAGATTAAGAGTCCAGCTGTCAAACTATCCGCACTGTGCTTCAGGGCCATGAGCAATATCAACTGAATCAAAAGCAGAACTGAGGCTGAGGTACTGAGAAGACCCTTTTCTTGAGACATTAGTGTTCATACAGTAAGGCCAGAAAAGAATGGTCCAATAAAATGTGCAAGTATGGGACATAAGGCTTACTTAAAACAAACCAGAAAAATCCCGTCTTTCAGGCAGACTGGAATGGACAGGTCTGTCAGTACAGAAGTCACCACTACCCTTTCATCACGTTTTCCAAAGGTTAATTTCTTCCATATTAAATAGTCTGTTCAGTCTGCAATAGTCTGGCTTTAGTTTCCAGTTACTGCATGATACTATATCTTTTTCTTCAGTATGAGGGTGGTGAGATGCTGAAATAGGTATCCAAGAGAGGTTGTGAATGCCCCTTCCCTGGAGGTGTTCAAGATCAGGTTAGATGAAGCCTTGAGTGACTAAGTCTAGTTGAGAGGGAGGTTGGAGTAGATGACCTCTAAGGTCCCTTCCAACCTAAGTCATTCATTGATTCTATGATTTTTATTCAATGAAAATAAGATGGTTTAGCTTAGAAGGGACCGCCATGAGCAGGGACACTTTCCATTACACCGGGTTGCTCAAGGCCTCATCCAGCCTGGCCTTGAACACCTCTGGGGAGGGGACATCCATGACCTCCCTGGGCAACACGTTGCAGTATCTCACTACCCTCACTGTAAAGAATTTCTTCATAATGTCTGGTCTAAATCTACTCTCCTCAAGCTTAAAGCCATTGCCTCTTGTTCTGTCACTATAAGCCCTTGTAAAAAGTCCCTTCCCAGCATTGTTGTAGGCACCCTTCAGGTACTGGAAGGCTGCCATAGGTTCTCCCAAGAGCCTTCTTTTCTCCAGGCTGAACAGCCCAAACTTTCACAGACTGTCCCCATAGGGGAGGTTCTTCAGCCCTCTGGTTATCTTCATGGCCCTCCTCTGGACCCACTGTAACAGCTCTATGTCCCTCTTATGCTGGGGACACCAGAACTGGATGCCAAACTCCAGGTGGGGTCTCACAACAGCAGAGTAGAGGGGGAGAATCACCTCCCATATCCTGCTGGTCACACTTCTTTTGATACATCCTGGGATATGGTTGGCCTTGCGGGATGCAAGTGCACATTGCCAGCTCATGTTGAGTTTACCAACGTGAGCCAGCATTGATCAAGTAATCTTTTTCACGTTTTAGCTAGCAAGTCATCCTTCATTCCTTTTGGGAGCCTAAAAGCAACTGAAGCTCCTCAACATTTCCACTGAGTTGTGATGTCTGTCTACATTAACCCCTCAACACAATAGGATAAAGCATCCCACCAGGCCTTTACAAATTTTGGGTTTTTTTGATCATGGGTCAATTTATATGATGCCAGGCCTGCCAGCAGCAAAGGGGATTACACATCTCCCAAAGAAGGAGAAGGATGTTATCACAGCAGTTGACCAGGCTCATTGACAGAGCTCTAAACTAGATTGGAAGTGGAGAATGGGAAAAAACAGGCTTGATAGAGACAAGCCTGGAACATTTGTGGGAGGGCATGACAGCTTCCCTGCTGTCTCCATGGAGGTAGGGGATAGTGGGCCATGTGTGGTGAGGAAAAAAACCAACAAGAGAGAGCTCTGCAGCTTACCCATTTAAACCCATGCTAATTTTTGTTGTCGTAAACATTACCAGAAAGCATATTCCAAAAGCTGAAAAGTGCAGAAACTGATTATCATCAGTTCTTTGCTTAAACATGCCCAGGCTTGCCCTGGCATGGGGCTCTGTGCCTGACATGTGGCTTGGGGGGAAGGGCACATGTGTGTCCACTGACCACAGCCTTGGGGAGAGGTAGGTGCCTTCCCCCTGCTCCCTTTTCCCATGCTTCTCTGTTTTCCCCATATCTGAGCTCCATGGGAGGTGGATGGGAGACATTTTGGATGTACTGCCACAGGGCACCAATGCTCCAGGTGGGGTCTCATGAAAGCAGGGTGGAGAGGGAGAATCACCTCTCTCATCTTGCTGGTCACACTTCTTTTCATACAGCCGTGAGTCGGCCACATGTGCTTGCAGCCCAGGATACAGTTGGCCTTCTGGGCTGCAAGCACACATTGCCAACTTATGCTGAGTTTTTCAGCTCACACCCCCAAGTCCTCCTTCTCAAGACCGCCCTTGAGCCACTCTTTGTCCAGCCTATATTTGTGCTTGGGATTGCCCCCAGGTGTAGGACCTTGCACTTGCCATTTGAGCAAGAATTTAGTTCACTTGCACTAGGAACTGAAAATCCACTTGTCCAAGCCAATTTCTTACACATTTTTATTTTTACTTCAATTTTTTTTTCCAGTGGAGCTTTAAAAAGAGGCTTGACAAAGAAGCCATGCAACAAAACTGCCTTAAGTGGGGATTTATGTGGTGATGAAACCACACTTGCTGGGTTTTCTTGAGTATTTGACAATAATTCTCCTCCTCCTCTGGGTTTGGCATTCATGGGTTCCCTGTGGTGGGTCCAAAGAAATGGTCTCACACTGAGACTTCTAATAGTTTACAATGAAAAAATGTCTTCAACCTGGAGACCATCCAAAGATAACTGCATAGCCAGTAATATTATATTTCCTTTATTCACTCTTGGAACTTCTGCATTAGACTTTGGGAAGGTGACATCACAGCTAATTTTGCAACATGTAGTCAAAGAATCACACTACTTAAAAAAAAAGATGGACAGTTCACAGGTGATGATACTTGCACTCTGCAGTCATTGAAATTCTTAGGAGTCACACCCCAGCACCGAACACCAGTCCAGGTAACCAGACAAGTGCTTAGACTGAAGATAGAAGGGGATAGTTAATTAAAAACAGAAGTCCAGTTACCTTTTGTGAAATATGGACTAAAATGAGCAGTGTGGTTTGCTTGGTATTTCATTTACTGGGTACATGCTTCAGATTAGGCTATTATAAAGGTATGTTATTTCTATAGAAAGGATACCAAATGGATCTAAACTCAGCATGGTATCACATGGCACCGTGTATTTGTTTGCAACACCAAAATCAGTTTAAACCTCATTTTTAGGTTAGGTGAGCCTAACACATGCCAGCCTTTACCAAGAAGGAAGTTATCTCCATGAGTCTTTGCCTTCAGTACAAAGCTCATATTTTGCTAAAAATCAACTCATGTCTCACTAAGCACAGAAATAATATTGCCATCCTGTGGCAGTCCATAGACAACGCAAAATTTGGCAGGCTTACACCACTTGGATTTCAAGAGTAGCATTTCAATGAGGAAAAAAAAACAAAACAACAACAACAACAACAAAAAAAAAAAAAAAGAAAATAAGAAAATAAAATAAAAAGAACCACAACAGAAAACATGCAGCAAAAGAACCCAACCCAAAATCAATCAACCAAATAGTTTGGACAGCAATTGTATTTCAAGGAGACACTGAGGCAGACTTAGGTATTCATGGATATCAGAAATTTCAGTTTTATTTAGCACATTGGATGATACTTGAAATGCATCTGAATTCTGCACTCACAAAGTTTCTCTTTTTCTCTCATCATCCCAGAGAAAAGATCAGGGAGACCAGTAAATCTGACTCCACCTTAACCATTGCTGTTATCTCCCTTAATTGCTTCTTATTTAAGTCCCTGTTCTTAAAACCAGAATTCTGCATTTCCTCTCTCTGTTTCTTCCTGGGATAATAATTGAACACACTGGTCACTTTTCTCAGAGAAGGTGCTTCAACAGCCTCATTTCACAATCAACAGGATAAACAGAACCATAGAATGCATCAGGTTGCAAGGGATCCTCAAAGGTCATCTTGTCCAACCCCCCTGCAGTGAACAGGAACATCTTTAACTAGATCAGATTGCTCAGGGTCCCATCGAGCCAGACCTTGAATGTCTCCAGGGATGGGGCCTCCACCAGGTATCTGGACAACATGTTACAGTATTATACTACCCTCATTGTGAAGAGTTCCCTCCTAATATCCAACCTATATCTACCCTGCTCTAGTGCAAAACCATTACCCCTTGTGCTATTGCTACATGCCTCTATAAACAGTCCTTTCCTGGCCTTCCTGCAGGTCCCCTTCAGATACTGAAATGCAATATGCAGTCCAATCTATAAAAACAGAAAAGCTTACAAATAACACAGGAAAACTTCTTGCTTCTTTACTGTTTTTACTGTTTATAAAACTTAGTAATTTTCCAGTCTAGCTGATCATGCAAATAAATGAACTTATTCAGACACCTTTCCACCTCAGCATTGGTTTACAAAATAAATAAATAAATAAATAAAAAGTTCCTTGGAAAAGTCTTCAGCATCCTGTATCAGAATCCTAGTTTTCCCCAGAAGAATACATTCTAGTGCTTTGTTTTCCTTATCTATAGTAGTAAGCTGTGATCCTTTAAAAGCAAGCGAGTTTAAAATAAGACTTGAATTGCACATCTACAACAAACCTCAGCTCTGAGACAGACTTGAAAATCACACCTTGTTCTAATAAGGCATTTTCATTCCAGCTGTCAGAGATTTGAGCAAGTGTTAAGTAAACTGGAATACATATGTATTTACCAGTTACCAGAGCTTTTCTTTACATTTTTACCTTTTGATTTAATGTCTGCACCTGTTAGACACATATAATATTCCAGAAAAGAAGGTATAGCATAAAGCACAAAACATTCTGCAAATATCCCATTTGCTTGGAAATTTCCTCCTCCTTCCAGAAAGAGCGGAGAAAACCATAATAATGTGAAGCAGGATGGCTTTTTGGCACTATGACCTCTATTCATTAAAAGCCAGCTGTACCTAACCAGCGCCAACTCACAGAGCAGGCTCACAGAGCAGATTCACCTACATTAACTCAGTAGGAATGAAAAGAAAGGAAGTAACCAAGAGACTTTTGATCGCATTTCAATTCTCACATTGCCTTAGCAAGACCTCCCTGCTGTGCTAATGCTTCTTTGCTTCACAGAGACATAACCAATAAAGTGCGAAATCAGAATACTTTTGGTTTACATAATCCGCAAGAGGTGTTGCTGTTGACAGCACTTCACTCCCAAACCTACTGCTGGATTCTCCTTATGGCACTGCAGACAGAGAGCAAAATGTAGATGGAAATTACAACAGAGTTAAATACCTCAATGTAGCACCTGAGACATAAGAGGTTCTAAGTTTTCATAAGCAACTATGTTATTCCCATAGTAAAGAGTCATATTACCTTTAATACATCTGGCAGTTAAAGCATCTAGTTATTAGCAGAGGACAATTTGAACTGTTTACATGAATTAGAGAATTTAGAAATGTAGAAACAAAACTTAATTTAAAAAGAGAGGAGGCTTGCTGGTGACAAAACAGAGTGGTTTGGCACAAACCTTAACAGAAACTTTATAAGAAAATATTTAGTTTACTCACAAATTAGGAGCATTTGTAGAATCTTTCTTCAGTACTGTCTTTGTAGTCCAGAAATTATGGACAACACCATTCTGGGGTGTATTAGAAGGGCTATGGTTAGTAGGTTGAAAGAAGTTCTCCTTCCCCTCTACTCTGCCCTGGTGAGGCTGCCTCTGGAATATTGTATCCAGTTCTGGGCCCCTCAGTTCAAGAAGGACCTCAGGGAACTGCTTAAGAGTCCAGCGCAGAGCCACAAAAAATTATTAGGGGAGTGGAACATCTTCCTTGTGAGGAGACTGAGGAAGCTGGGGCTATTTGGCTTGGAGAGGAGAGGACTAAGGGGTAACCTCATTAGTGTTTATAAATATGTAAAGGGTGAGTGCCAAGAGCATGGAGCCAGGCTCTTTTTGGTGATGCCCAATGACTGGACAAGGGGTAATGGGTGGATGTTGAGGTAAAGGAAACACGAGGAAAAAAATTTTCACTGTGACAGAACACTGGAGCAGGCTGCTCAGGGGAGTTTGGTGTCTCCCTCTCTGGAGATATTCAAGACCCGCCTGGCTGTGTTCCTGTGTGACCCGATATAGGTGATTCTGCTCTGGCAGGAAGGTTGGATTAGATGATCTTTGGAGGTCCCTTCCAGCCCCTAACATTCTGTGATTCTGTGAATTCAGGTGTAGGAGAAACCAAAAGCTTGTTGACTGAATGAGAGGTCTCATGAGTGCAGCATAGCATCTTAAGTGGTGGTTCATGAAACAAACAAAACCCAAACAAACAAAAATAACAAAAAAACCCCAAACCCTTCCCCACAAAAACACCAAAAACCACAACTGTCCCCCAACCCCCCCTTAACAATGCTCCCTATAACACACAAACACATGTGGATTTATTCAGGATTATGACTGAGCAAGATTTCTTGAAAGAATGCATGACTGTGACTGGGAAATAAACCCATGTGATATATACATGCTACATTGGGGTTTTTGATATCAGTCTAAAAAAAAAAAAAATCACATATTTTTGATTCTCATCTGTGACCTGGGCCTGGCCTCATAAACCCCTTCTGTGACTCAGATCTCTCCTGATTTCTGTGCACAGATGACATTTCAGAGTTCAGTATTGGTAATTTAACCTTATAAGAAGTTTTTGTATATGTTTGCACGCTCCCCTTGAAGGAAGGACACAGAAACCGAGCAAAGTGCTGAGGAAATCACTCAACTGCCTACTGAACTGTGCCTTGAACTGAACTCTTCCCTCAGAATGAAAGGCTTTGTACTGCTCCCAATTCCCAATCACAGTAAAAGTTTCAGTGAAATCAAGAGTGCTGTCTGGTTTACCTCAGTTTTCATGTGAACTAGGAGCCAAATTAAATCAGACATATATTTAGTAAAGTTTCCCAGACAAAACTTTCTCAGTCCTTTTTACACCTGATGCTACTGAATGCTCCACCTACAGCCACATCACATTTCCTGCCCAATATTTCTGAGGAGGCACTCACCAGTAAGAGCTGAAGTGCAGGGTGGAACACTAGAGGGCAACAGATGCCCTTTAATAAGCCTAAAGGAGCCCTAAGGCAAGGTCAACATTTAGCCCTTTCTTACTTTTGACGGCGGTATGTTCCTTGATGTCAAACTCTGTTTCAAACGTGTGCAAAGGAGATGCATGTCAACGAGGCTACATGACTATTTGTACACTTACTGACTACCAAATACTTTCCTTCCCACTGACCCTTATCCCTCTGCTGTTCCTCCTTCCCATTAAAGTGTCATCCATGCCTTTCAATGACAAACTTAATCTTTTGCATGTGGCACATGTATTTATCAATTTTGCCATAGTAAAGTCCCTAGTCATAACTGAAAATAAACCTCTCTTCCATTAAAACGATTAAGTCTTAATGAGGTGCATTCTAACATTTTAACAAAGGAGAAAGAGGAAGAGGATTTGGGCTGATTTCCTTGCAGGATTCTACTAATGCTAGTGAGTAATCTTAAGGATTTACAACTTTTATTATACAAATTCACTCTGAGCCCTGTTATGATGTTCCCATGAAACATTTTCACTCCTTCCCAAAAACAGTCCTGTACAGAATAAATGTATTACTCTTCTACTTATATATGAAGATATTGTTTTCCAAAAAGGGTGGGGAAAAAAAGTGTGATGCTCAAGTGTGTCACTCGTCTATCAATTTGCATATGAAATTAGATAAAGAAGAAAAATAATTAGACAAGTTGCAAGTAAGCCTTCATTTTTATTGATACCAGGTGAGTAGGGAAAATAGTTTCACTGCTTGAAAATTTTCATACCAGTTGAAAAGCATAAATCATGTTCTGCTGGGAAGACCATTCCTTGTGTGTTTAATGATTAAACAGTTCTTAAGAAGCACAACAGTTCCCAGGTGGGACAGAAAGAGCTGTTTTCTCATTAAACTCTTGGTTTTTTGAGGGGATGACTCTCTATTCTGGGTGCATGCATGTGCATGTGTGTATTCAGGACTCCAGCTACCTGCAACTGTCACAAATACAGGTTTGTAAGGGAGCACATCATTGCTCCCTTTGCAAATATCAAGTAATGCATGATGGTGAGTAGGTGAAGCACACTGGGAGCCAATGGGCTGTCTGTCTTCAAAGGTGAGACCACTGGAGGAGCTGGCTATGGAAGAATCAGTTGAGTCCAACCAGCTGCTCAAAAGGCTGTAGGACCTGGGGGTCAATCAGAGACCCACCTCATGTGCCTGTGTCTCTCCAATAGCCAAGTGGACTTATAATCTGAAGAATCCAGGGGGTCCTGGCAAGGTGTGTGCATGAAGAGGTCTGCACCAATAGCAGGAGGGGAACTGGGGGACCTGTGGGCTCATATGTTCACATGCTAAAAACTGAAGAGTCCAGGGGTGGCTATCTGGTAGTCTGCATGCCTAAGCCTAGATGTTGGAAAGATTGTCATTGTACATATACATATGCAAACATAACTATATATTTAACCATATTAGTAATAATTAATGGTAACCATTGACAGCAATTCTATAATTACTAGAAATAATTATATATTAATTATAGGATACATAGTTAACATCTTAATAATATATAATGAATGTTGTGTACATATATAATTATGTATTAGTGTTTCACAATAAGAGACCTTCATATTATTCAGCCAGAGAGAATAACATGAGGCCAGTGTTGCCATTCGCATACCTGCCTGTGTTGGTCTATGTGGTCAGCAGGACATGTGTGTGTGGTAGTTGTGCAGGGTGGTGTGTGCATGCACATACATGGAATACTCACTCAGCCCCATCAGTGGTTGAAGCAAAGAGCATGGAGCTATGGCAGCCTCCTCTCTGTTGGGATACTGGATCCAGCACTCTCAACATACAGAATATAGCTAGAATTATCTATATATTCTAGATGTTTTTATAACCATCCACTCTGTAAAAAGAACTAGCCATGACATCCCCTCTGATAAGTGTTTCTATTTCTGAAGTCACTGATTGTTAGATAAATCCTAGCCTCTTCATTTGCTATACTATACTACACCCTCTTTTTTGGACCAGCTGACACTGTAGCTCATATACTCCATAAGGCTTGCTGGAAGACAGCTACAACACAAGTTACTGTATTTGCTAAAAAAAATAATCCTTTGATATCTGACATTTTCTAAGTGACACACTTCAAATTAGTAACTAATCTTATAGTTGACTTCAAAGGCTTTGATAACAATCACAAAGCACTAAAAATAAACACAGCCCTGCATTTTGTTGCATAGGAGAGGAAGAAGCAGAAACAATACTATGTCTAAAAAAATATTTTATTGTGATGAACTGTACCTCAGGCAAACAAATCATCTAAGTTATTAAAGTGCCACAGAGACACACTTCCCAGAGGGCCTAATCCACTTGGATGACCACTATCAACTGCCTTATCAAGAAAGCTGACTGAAGGTGTTGGCTTTACTCTCAGCCAAGTGACCAACTACTGATGCTTGATCTGTGGTAGTTTCTGCCACTCACAGGAGCACTGTGCTTGGGCTTCCCAGCAAGGATTAAGATTCTGTACAAGATCATATTTCTTCCTGTGCCCCTGCCAAGACAGCAAAGACAGTGCTAAAAACTGTTTGACCAAAAGCAGAACAGAGTCATTAAGTTTTTCAGATGAGCTTTCACACACTGCATTCATTTTTCTTCACATCAGTGCAGAAAAAAATTATCCAGCCTTCATGCCAGGAAACTAATAGAAATCCTCACTTCCTTACCAATAATCACAGTAGTACAAAGCAACACAGCAGCTACTGTAGGGACAAAGCTGAATTCTGACTGATAAGCATTTTGATATTGAAGGGAAAGAAAAAAATATTTCCTGTTGATCAATTCTTACTTCCCAGGTAGTACAGTGATCATGGCAAGTACCAAAATTCACCATCAATGCATTAGAAACCTCAAGCACAGTTTTTCCTTCCCATGATGCGGAAGAAATTAAACAGTCACAGCTCTGCTCATGCCTCGGTATTGTCACTTCCTCTCCAACTGGTGCAAATCGGTATAGCCTTTTCCAAGTCACATAGTACCATATTTGTATCAAAGCCCTGAAAAATTGAAACACTTTCTAGCTTTGTTTCTCTTTCAAGAAACCTTTTGCCCTAAACATAAAGTCTCTCACAGCCCAAAACAAACTTGGGCTTTACAAAATACAAACAGTAGCCAGTTATTAAACTTCACTGGTTACCTTCTCTGGTAAGAAATATTTCTTCTTCTGGCTCTTTCATCTACTGGTCAGGTTTCCTCATATCTTTCATCAGGCTCAAGAAAGAGAGATTGTAGTGAACTTTTCATAACTACTGAAAGGATTAAAGAGGACAAACAGAACTGAAAATTCTGCCACAGAAGAGATTTGGTTCCACTACAGATACCATCACTGTTACCTAGAGCTAGATTTCCTAGATACAGTTCCAAGACTCAAAAAAAAAAAAAAAAAAAAAAAAAAAAGAAAAAGAAGAAAATTAAACCAACATTGTGAAACTGCCTCAGCTCAACTGATTCTTCAGAGCTGCAGGGGAAGTGCCAAGTGGCTGATCTTGGTCTGTGTATTTTACATGTTAGATTTTAGAATTTTACTGATTTCTTTGAAACTGCTAACACAGCAAAGATGCAAAAACCAATCAGAATTAAATGCATAGGGATTGAATCTGGGAAAATTAAGCTATGAGCCATTCAGAGGTAGCCTTGCCCTTCCAATGAGAGACAGAAAGTAGCTGCAGGCCTGTGTTCTTAGGGAGAAAGGCTACAGAGCATGATAGAACCAAAACCCATGTTCTAAACTTGTGGGAAGATTCAGCCAGAGCATGAAACAGGTTGCTTACTTGAAGAAATCCACTTCCTCTCAAGAAATTAAAATATTAAAGACATGGTATAGACTTGTCTGAGTAACAGTCATATGCCAAGGCTAGGCTGTGTTTTAACTTGGAGTGGAAAAAAAAGAGCAGATCAGTGCATAACAGAAAGCATCAATCAGCAGAGGGTTCAGTCCTACTCAGGCCAATGCAGCTAAGGCAGAGGGAAAAAGGGGAAAGACGAGAGGAGCAGCCTCACTTGGCTAATGAAATCTCATCTCCAATTCAAGCTTCTTGGAGCTAAGCTCACATAGACAAGTGACAGGATCCTCTCCTCACTTTGCCATCTCACACCACCAGTACTATCCAGAATGGAAATTGTTAGGACAGTAGGAAGAGGCTATATTTGATCCAAGGATATCAAATTGTGCATGTACATGTCTTCACTGCACAAGCAGAGAAAAAGTGTACATCTGTACATCTAGCCTTCAGTATACTTATATATACACATGCACATATTCGAGTCATATGTATGAGTACAACTACATTCAGACTCACTAACAGTTACCACTTCATTACCGTCACATTATAGTGAATTTAAGGAGAAGACACAGAAGCAGCATCATATTACTTAATTTAAGCTTGAGGACTTGCAATAGTGACTACTAACACCTGGTCTAGAGCACAGGTACATTGGAGTTTTGAGCCACTGAAACAGCAGGTTTTAGCTCCTGGGAACAAGCCAGGTTGCAGGAAGCATTGTGTATCACTGAACCCTGCAGTTTTCAGAAGTCACAGGATCTAACCTTCTCAAAACTCACAGGACCTGTTTAGATGAGGTTTAGATCTCCAGCATTTGAAATAAGCAAATCCTAAAGGAGTTTAAGTTGTGACAGTAAGTAGTTCAGCTCTGGGTGTGGTTAGGATTGGCTGCTTTGCCCAAGATTTGCCCCTTGGGTTTCATTCCCACACTGACTGCTTCAGTGCAGAGGCATACCTGCTTCATCTTATCACCTTTCTCTTGCTCAGATGAAAGGCATAATTACCTAGCCAGAAGATAATTTATTTAACCCAGAAAGATGTCTTTTCCACCCAGAATTTAATACAGTGCATCACCATGGAGCAACACACTCAAACCTGTGCAGGAATAACTTGAGCACAGCATACAGCTGATGTAGGCTGATTGTTTCAGGTAACTATTTCCCCTCCTCATTTCATGAGCCATCACAAAGGTCTCATTGTTTCTCACCAAGACCAAGGACAATAATATTTTTTGTTCTGTTTAATGGTATAAATAAAGCTTTTTGTTTAAAAGTAGATCAATTCATGCTGATAGAATGACTTTAAGGCTTAAAGGAACCAGACCAGCTGAATGTAGCCACCAGGCTGCTACCAAAGCAGTGACATTTTCACAGAAGTGAAAGAAAAGTTAAGGTACCAGTGAAGAGAAACCAGGAAGAACTAGCAGACATTTCTTGCATTCACCTTCCTTCAGTTTTGGCTGCTCTAAAAACTACAGGTCACCTTACCAAGAAGGAGAGTATATTCATGCTCTTTGAGAGAAGGAACCTTGTTCTGTCTGACTGAAGGGGCATGGTTCTGAATTAAACATGTCCTAGAACAACAGTGGGAAAACTGAGGCAGGCTTTGGGCATGGTAACTTCTTTCTCAAACAGCTTAAAGTTATTTAGAGGGGGAAAAAAAAACCAAACCCAAAATAAAACAAAACAAAAACCTCCCACATTTGCAGCTATCACTTCCTATGGGAAATAAAACATCTGTTTGCAAGACTGAAGCTTTCCCAGTGTGCTTTTAATTCTTGAGGAGCAGGGTCTAAGTCCTTGAGTAGCAGAGCCCTAGGCAGGCCTGAACAGAGACTCAGCCCAAAGCCAAAATCCTCTAGGGGCCATAGCAAACCTAGCAAGTGTGTAGCAGATGACAACAGACATACTTGCACTAGTGACAATTACATCAATCCTTAAAGAGCTTCTATAAAAATAATAAAATGTAAGTGTATTAGAGTCAGACTGGCATTTTGCCTAAAACCTCTCTAGAAGCTTGGAAACTCTTCCCCAGAAAGTCAGTCATATTACAACTGCAGTTTTGTATGTTCTCTAGCTTTTCAAAGATTCCACAGCCTTCAGAAAAGTATTAGAGTGTGGACTTAGAGTTTAATTAATTCCATAACTAATCAGGAAGGATGTTTGTATCTCAGAATAAAAATGTTTATTTCTAAACTTAATTTTAGATAAGAAAAAGACAATGTATGCCTAGGTGGCCAAGGAAGTTCATCCTGTTTCAACTCTGTAGTAAAAAGCAAGAGACATTTAACTCCCATTTATTTATCTCTGCATTTCTGACAATAAAAATACTGACTCTCAAGTTAATTTCAAAGTCCAGCAGATGCAGGAAATAGGATGCTAACTTCAGTGCTCCATGCCTTTCCAGCATAAAAACTACACACAGGACAGAAACAAAAAAGCCTAATGTTATTCCACCAAATACCCATATCATCCATTTTCATGGCAGAAATGAGTTTTCAACTTGTAGTATGTGTTCTGAAGTATCTGAAGCATAAACTACAAACCAAGCATGGTGCTTATTTGAAATTCTACATTTTAAAAGGTTAGTTATGACAACAAAAATTTCAGCACTGACTCTATCACTTAGTATGTGCAGTCACCACACTCATAATTGCAGGGAGTTGTTTTTTTAGGACTAGCAAGTGAGCACATTTATTGGTGTATCAGAAATAACTTTTTTTCCATAATTATAACCAGAAGGACTCCAAACAGAAGATGAATATCACCAGGTGGGAGGCTGGGGATACAGAATAGAAACATGACAACCAGCATCAAATTTATTCTTTTTGTTAACCATCATACAAACTGTTTACAAGCTTTCTGTCTCTCCTCACTGTCACTGAATGCTGACCTGTGTATGTCCTCTCTTCTTCCATTCAGCTCCTACACTTCCAGCCTTATATCAAGCACCCAAGTGGCAGTTTCTACAAGAAAAATATAGCAGTGGGGGTATTTTTCCATAACAAGGACACAAGCAGTACCAAGGACATACCTATAGCTCACAGTGGAGTAAGATTGCTGTTAGCCAAGCTCTTCTAGGGCTTGAGAATAACAGGCCTTCAAGAGACACCAGTGTATTCTCGCTTAATGGGTGCTAGAATACTCCAGAATATATTTAACTTTACAGTTTTTACCAGGATTTGCTATACAGACATAAAACTGGGACTGAATATCTGAGTCACCGTAGTGGCTTACGCAGTAAGTTCACCCAGTGCACTGGATTCAAAACAAACTGAGAAATGATGATGCCTTTGGTGCAGGCATCTCCCTTATTGCAGACAAACCGTACATTTGCTCCCACACATGTATACAGACAGGAAACTAAATATACAATTACCCAATTTGCAAGTGTGACACATGTGCACACATCTTTGAGAACACACCCTTCATCCTGTATTTTCCCAAATTTAACTCCTTTTCTTTCCTCCCACAGACACCTATCATGCTTGCCAAATAAAATTCTGGAAAAAAACAAGAAATGAGTAGTCTTGGTCATTCTGTTTGTTAACCAAAATGTTTTTCAGTCAGTTAGTGCTTTATGTAGGCCATGTCAGTACCACTAGAAAGTAGTAAAGATGAGTACATTGTTTCCTAAGTCTTATTAGTGGTAAATGGTAAATAACTTTTAAAAAGTACACAAGCAAGCTTCTCTTGGTTACCCTCCAATATATACATCAAGACTGAAGGAAGAGGGAAGCTACCTGTAGACTAAAACTACAATATTAAATTCAATACCAGACTATTGGACATTTTGGCTTTAAGCTACTCCAGTGCCTGCCAGCGGTAATGAGAGGCATACCAGTATCAGGCATACAGGATGGCATAACAAATGCAGAAGTAACACCAAACTGAAAGAAGTGTTTTTCAACAAAGTGGCCGAAGTGTGGGGCCTAAATGCAGAGAATGAAAAGAAAGGAAGGAAAAGGCTAGGACTAAAGATAAATGACAGAAGCATTAGTACAATACTTAAAACTACAAAAAACAACAAAAAAAAAAAGATAAAAGAGCTTAAAGTCTCTCTTTTTGTGTGTGTGTGTGTGTGTGTCCCTGGAAAAGGGATCATTACAAGGAGTAACTATTTCGTTCCTACTACCTTGGCTAATCTTGAGTGTAGCATTAAGAGAATTCCATAGGACACATTTAGGTAACCATCCCCTCTGAAGGCATGCAACAAGCCCAAGCCACAACTGCCTTCAGGCCAAGGTTACAAAAGCATGTCTGTAGCCAAAGCCTATTCCTGCCTCCCTGGGAAGTTATTGAACTACCTGCTGAAGTGGCCAGCCCTTACGAAAGATGGACGTCAGTGACACTCATATGGTGGTTCAAGTAAGTGTAAATAATGGTTGAGGTTACGTAGGAGAGGACAAACAATGCCAGGATGTTGTACCACTGCCTGGCTCCTTGCTGCATGCCACAAGCACCCCCAGTGAGCAGACAGGCTCTGATAATCCCCTTACATTTCATTTTAATTTCGGAAGGACACACTCGGCCACTTAGGCTGAACAAGAAGGCTGAAATATTTAAAGTATCTAGTAATTGATTAACCCTAACTTTACCTATAGCAGACTCATATTAAGACAAAATGCTACTAATGCTACTTATCCATCAAAAAGACCAAGTGAATCTAAGCTAGCTCACAAGCCAGTATAGACTCTGATCACTGCCACTGTCAGGGAAACCTTCTCAGTGCAACAACTGAGTAAATCTGAGTAAATCTGTAGATCTACATGCGCACATACATTTGCACCATGGGTTTATGAATACATAGCTGATGTCCCAGGGCACCAGCTTACATCTTGAAGAGATTCTGCTAACAAGCAGCCTCAAACTCTACCTTCAGTTGTCATGTGACATACTTTTTCAGATTACTACTCAGTTTTATGATACCATCTTGGGAGCAGAGACTGTGAAGTTGATGACTGCTTTCTAAATGGAGACTAGACTGCAATGCAAGAGTAGACTCTCCTCCAAAATGAAGGATCCATGCAGTGACAAACCTTAGCAATCAATGACAATACAACACTAGATTCTGGTCTGCAGGGATTATTTCTGGAGTACGAGAAAAATAAACATCAAATTTCTGAAGCCCCAAACTTCCAGGGGCCTGCCTTCTAAACAAAGTTATAGGCTCCAGGACCTATTCATAGAATCATGGAATTGTTAGGGTTGGAAAGGACCTCAAGGATCATCTAGTTCAAACCCTCTTGCCATGGGCAGGGACGCCTCACACTAGAGGTGTTAAAGGTGCTTTAACCTCCAAATAGACCTCTCATGATGAAATTCCAGAGCATGGCAGACATAACTCTCAGTCCAGCATTTACTGCAACCTGCACTCTAGATACTGTGTGATCTTTGCAGATCAATTGTCAAACTGACAGTCTAAAGAACCATGAGCCCCAAATAGCTATGATAACCTGCTGCCAAGCTTTTGTATCTTCATAGACACATATGTAACAGAGTGAATCTGAACTATGTGATCATTAGCAACCTCTCAGTTCCTGAGAATTAATACTTTTATGCTTTGTTTTGAGACTTTACCAGGGAGGTTATAGCAGCCTCACCCCCGTTTCAGCAGGCTAAACATACTTAGTAGTTCCCTTTCATCATGATACTAAACCAAATTACCGGTTCTTTTTGTCTATTGAATATATACTTAGCACTAGATTTTTTCAAGCTGTAAAAGGTTGACTAGCCTATACTTATCTTTCCAAAGAAAAACTTCCTTCAGGCAGCTCAAGATCTGGAAGTTTAGGATATGCCAGAAGAAGACAGAAATCATAGCTTCCAAGTACTATGATACATTAGCTGCAAGGAAGAGACAATCATCACATCAATTTTGTACAGAGCAGCTGGAAAAGCAGCAGTCATAGCACTCACTGTATGGCTATTTCAGGACTGTACATGGCTGGCTGTACTAGCCTCATGAACCAGCTGTATTTCTTTCTCTTTCCAGTGAGAAACTCTGCGACACAGAGACTTAGGAGCCATCAGAAATTTAATTGTGCTGTTCTGAAGAAAGATACTGGGTTTCTTAAACTTCAAAGAACTCTGGGGTTGTACTACACCAAAACCTGGATATTGCATTTACAGTATCCAGAATTTTAAACACAGAGTAGTGGGGTAGATTTTCTGTAAAAAAGGACTAAAGAGCACTAACCAAGCCTAAAGAGAGTGTACTAAAAGGCCCAGGTAACATCATGGCCAGGGCTATAAAAAGCTGCAGCCATATGTAGAAGGGTAAAGGAGAAATGTTTCAAGGTTTTGTTTTCCCTTTCCTGACTGCTAGGGAGTATTGGAAGGGAAGAAAAGAAGTTGGCCCTGGGTTATAAAAGAATACTTTGTTACTTCGTAATGCAGAAAACAAAGGCATAGAGATACTGCGAGAGAATTTACTAAAATCATATTAAAAATGAGGGATTTTGTGGATTATGGTAGTTACAATGCTCCATGTGGAGTGGGAAAATGAAAGAAATAAAAACAGAAAAAGGTGTGTGCCTAGAGTGCCTAAAAAAGTGGTGCAGTGGTGAAGAAAAGGGACCTAAACCTCTGGCCATTTCTCCAGAAGACAATTACACCTCTTTCCTTGAAGGTTGGTATCACCACCCTAGCAAGATCAGCTCCATATTTCTTTAACTTTCTCATTGCTCTGTAGTACCTTTTTACTGAGATAATGAAAAACTTGCCCTTCAAAGCTTTAGTACTATTTATGACAGATCATCACAAAAATGCAACCTCTAACTGGATTATTTCATTCACTTGATCACATGAGGGCATGACCACATTACTTACTGTATTTTAAAATGATAATCCAAGAAACAGAGTCACAGAATTGTCAGGGTTGGAAGGTACCTCAAGGATCATCTAGTTCTAACTCCCCTGCCATGGGCAGGGACATCTCACACTAGATCGGGTTGCCCAGAGCCACAACCAGCTTGGCCTTAAAAACTTCCAGGGATGGGTCTTCCACCACCTCTTTGGGCAACCTATTCCAGTGTCTCACCACCCTCATGGTGAAGAACATTTTCTCTAACATTCAATCTGAATTTACCCTCCTCTAGCTTGGATCCATCCTAGTCCTATAACTACCCAACACCCTAAAAAGTCTCTCCACTAATAATATCTAGAGTTTGGTTGGGATGTTCATCTAGACGTCAGTTCGGTTCAGGGCTGATTGCTCAGGCCACAGCACTTCAGGTCTACTCCTCATGAACTCTCTCCCTTGTAGCCTGAATAGTTGAAATCTTTGTATTATTTCTTACTCAGAAGTCATTACATACCTCTGACCGTTGTTCCTGTATTTTTATTATCCTTTTTGGAGGTAGACTTGGGGAAGCACTAAGTGGAAAAAAGAAGTACAGGAGGAGAAGCAGTATCATAAGAGTACTGGCCATTACTGACAATGATACAGGCAACTATAACAACACCTATATCCTGTCCCTCAGAAATATGGAAAGACAAACAGTATGTAAAACAGGAGTTGTTCCCTCTGCCTGCCCATTGAGCATCACTTCATACCTGTCTACACTGGTTTTTTATAGCTGTTCAGTACCATGAGGTTCTTATCATAGTATCATAGTATCAGTCAGGGTTGGAACCTTCTTTGGTTATTGCACTCTGAACACCACAATATCAGCAGCAAAACAACTAAAAGGGTGGTTCTTCTGGAATACTGGTGCTTCTCAATAGTCTGGGTGTCAAACTACTTACTACCAAATATACTCAACCCTAGACATTTACAGGAAGCCTAGTTACACAGTTGTGGTCTCCTGCTCATTTCTAAGTTTTTGACTACATTGAAGGATAAGAAATGCTGTGCCCACTTCTGCTCATGCTGGAATCTGAGTGTTCCTAAATACAGCAACAAAGACACTTTGATTCAAGGGCTTCTTTCCTCTTTTTATTTTTAAACTAAAAACCAAACCAACCAAACAAAAACCCACAAATAAACAAGAACCCACAAATAAACAAAAAACAAAGGCAGAACTTTAGCTGCTATTTTTTTTCCCAATAAAAACATCTTCTCTTGTATATATCACAGATACACGAATAGAAGCAGTGATTGTCAATACATTTAATTCTCCAAGTAGAGCTTATAAACTCACTGGTTTGTGATGATTGTATCACTGTACAGTGGCTAGTCCCGGTCCTGATATCTTAGAAAGTCGTAGAGGCAAGAAAAGGGGAATGGAAACATGTATTTTTTAACCAGTAATAAATGTTAGCTTTACAATTGCACCCTGAAAACCTAAACCTAACATAATGCACAGTGGAGTCCTGTTGGTATAAAATCAGCCCTGGAAAGCACTTGAAACACATACTGTAAAAACTCAAGAATTTTGTCTTTTCACCACAGGAAGAAATTACGTCTGTTAGATGTTCACCAGTTAATGAATTGATCTAAACTATATAATCTTCACATAGGAAACATATATTCTGGTATCTCAGTCCAACATGATTAGCCTTCACTGTTGTGTAGCAAGCTTTAAATCTGCAGGCAATTTTTTGACTGCTAGATAGTGCTACTCAATGACAAAAGCTTTAATCTTCACACACTGATTGCTTTGAAAAGGTTTTATTAAGCACCTTGATGGCAATATTCTCATGAACACCTCTTCTTCAGGAGTAAGACAAATAGTCTCATATGAGAGATATACACCAGAGAGGATGATCTTTCCTCTACCTATTCTGTTCCAGTTAAATAATGATGAATGATGCTGTCTACCCATGTATTTTCTGAAAAGCAGAGCATCATGTAGTATCAAATGATTCTTCATGCATACTCTGACTCTAATTCTGACTTTAGCAAAAGTGCAGCTGAAGTTGAGTACAATATTAGTACTTCAGTATGGTCTATATTAAAAAGTGTTTGCAAAAATGGGTATAATCAGCTGGGAAAGTCAACAATCCCACTGACATTGCGCTGCTTATTAGCTAGTGTGCTGTGGTTCCTCTATTTTTTTCCCCAGTCTGCTGTTAGTTTTGATCTTATTTCTCTGTACCATTGCAAAAACAAAGGTCCAGCAGAGTGTTATGCAGAAAATCCTGCTGAATGAATAAAACTGTTGTATGCAGGAAACAGGAGAAAATGGTGCTACCTACTTGATTTGAGACAGATGCAGCCATATGAGGCTTAGGTAACTTTATTGCCATGCGGCAAATACTGGAGATGGCTACACAAATGACTGTAAAATAAAGCAACATTGAGTCATGGGGGATTTGGACAGAAAATCTTCCAAAACCAAAACAAAACAGTATCATAACACATGTGGATACCATTAGGAAACACCAAGGAGCATGGGAGAAGTTTTAACTCTTCTTCATACCTCTTCTCTAGGAGGTTAGACATAAGGAGGTAAAGTTATTTCCTTTGTTAGACGTAAGTGAATAATCCATGATCAGAATTGAAGGCGATAGCTTTTTACCATACACCTGCATGATTTAAGTGGCATTGTGGAAGCCCCAATCTGAGATATAATGGACTGAAGAAATTTCTCAGCATCCTCAGCAGGGAAGATCCTGCGATAGAAATCTTGACCCTAGCTGGTGTATCATGGTGACCCCTGACCTTACAGGACAAACCATGTCTGGCTTTTCAAGTGAGAGCAGTAGAGACAACACTTAAAATTTGATTCCACAGTACAGATTACTTGTAATATAGAAGTCAAAGGTCAACCTTCTTAAGGAAACATGGTGAAAACATGCATTCCCCTTTATGCAGCACAACTAAGTGCACATCACTTGTCCTCCAGATCAAAATACAGATAAGCCAAGAACTGCCTTACCTACTGCAGTCACCACTGGAAAGTCCTCCTCCTCTTATGTCACAGTTATGCAAGCATTTGCCTAAAGGATCAATCACTACAGTCCATAGAAGTGAAGGGAAAAGCATTGTTTCCTTATTTCCCTCAGTCTCTGCAACAAACAGACTGCTACTGAGACTTTATCAATTATTTATGCAACTGCCATTCCTTCCACTCTTTATTTCCCAGATTCAAATACATCCCTCTCTGTACCAAACTACAGTTTAAATTATTCATTCAACTGGACAAGATTTTTCCTCTGTTCATCATTTAAGCTCTTGTTTATTTGTTTGTTTGACTTGAACCTTTGGAACAACGGTGATTTGTGGATTAGATAATACTGAGTTTGGAAGAAAGCAAAAACTATAGGTTGACCTAGCAAGGAGGATGGAGTACAGAATATTACAATGACTGTCACAGGCTTTGCATCATATCATAATTGTGCTAGCCTGATCCATGTGAATAATGGCACTCACAACAACTGGATAAGTAGCTGCACCAGCTGAAGTAGCTGTGAAGTTTGCATATTCTTAATTTACATTGACTTCTGTATATCCATTGCAGCACATAAATGCTAGGTAAGCACACAAACGAATAAAACACCCAAATAAATGTGCCAGTTAGCTCCTTGTGCTAACACTCCAAGTAACACATTTGGCTTGAGTTCAGAAGATATTTCTTAGTTTGCTAAGATATTTCTTAGTTTGCTAAGAAATATAATTAAAATAGAATCACCTTTTTAAAAACTGCCTCTACTGGCATGTCCCCATTGTCAAACACTATTATGTATGAAGGGTACCCTACCACAGAAGCTAAAGGAAAGGAGGGAGAGGGCTTTAAAGTTCATTTTAAAGCCACAAAAACTCCACAACCGCTCTAGAAATATCTCTCCTTGATTCTCTGAATTTTACACTGAACCTGTAAAGGTGTTAATCACTCCGAAACAGCATCTGTCCCTCTTTTTCAACTTTGTGCATGATGTCTTAAATATTATGAATGTTTAAATTCTCAGAAAATAACTTCTCACTCTTCCTTTCCCATTCTTTGCAGCTTGAAAAGTCTTGTTACTCATATAGAACCATTTTGTCTACTATTTCCTCTAAACAACACAGTAAGAAAATGCAGAACCTGAAAGTTCTGAAATGAGATGGGAAAGCCCCAATAAGGCTAATTACTGTCATTACACAGACAGTTACTGTGCAATGCTTAATTATGAAGATAACAGTTGTGGCACCATGCCTAAGACTGAATCAAGTATTTGGCTTCAAAAGTGTGAGGTTTTTACATAAAATTTCTAATTTATATTAATTTAATAAACAAGCAAGCCTTGCTTACATTGAAAAGAGAATGTGGAATCTGTGTTAGACGTCTCACCAACATTCTCAGACGTTCTTTGTGGGTTTTTTTAGACAGAAAACAAATTCTGTTTTTCTCTCTTCTGGTCCACTCTGCATCATGTTACTCTGCTAAGCAGTCTTCCCATCAGGCAGGCAAGAATGTCCTATGGTAAAGTACAAGAAAAGCTTAAACTCTTTCTTACGATGATGAACTGTATCTCTGCCTTCGATTAACAGCACTCTTCAAATATATATTTTCCAATGTTAAATAGTTAGATAAATCGAATGGATAATGTGTACTCACTATCAATATGAAACTGACTCACAGCTCATTGTTGACAGTGAATTGCTACTACATCCAGTGATACATGAAGGAAGGCTGGTTGAAATGAAAGCTGAATAAAAGCTGAATTAAAGGTAAAATTGTAGTCACACCACATCTCAGCAGCCTTATTTTAAAAGACCATCTGCAACTTCTGGCTGACAGCTGGAATAGGTCACTCTTCCTTTCTGACTTCATGGGTATCTCCTGGGGAGAGAAAGGATGGGGTCAAGGAGGAAGAATGCTGGCTGTGTTGGAGACAAGAAGTCTTACATTCAGTCTGTTAAATAAATATCCGTCCAACACAAACCACATCCCCACTTCTTTGCCTTGTCTCTTCTAGAGAACTGCATGTAATAATGAAAAATAAATGATTTAAAAAATGCCCACAGGGAAATCCACTGCATTTCCACCTCCACGAGTTGGGAGGAAAAAACATGACAGATGTTAGGAGGCCTTGCAGAAGGTGATATATAGACTGTAGCAATGTAGGGAGACATGCAAAGGCACAGAATACAGGAGAACAAGACAATCACTAAGTTGTCCAGATTGAAATGGAACTTTTTCAGTCATTAATTCTACAAAAAAGCATCATTATCCAGAAACTGAATGCAGAGGGACTTTTAGGTCAGTATCATTCTGTTGCAAATCCAGGTTTCACACAGGTTTGGTCGAAATGGATCTGTCTCTAGCTAGTATCCCAGACAGTTCTTCATAGATTTCAAGGTATTATTGTATTTTAGTTACTTCCGTCATTAATATCCCATTTAACAAAAACTAGGAAAAGTCTATGCTTCTACAAAAGATTCAATTGGGGCATCAGTTCTTATCAAATGCCACAAAGACTACAACTATTAGCCTTCATGCCCACATAGATTAGAGAAGTATTAAAAACATTTCAAATGAAAGCAGAATCACTTCAAACACCAGAGCACAGCAAGCCTCTGTACATCCTGTCAGGAGTGATGTATTTTGTGTAACTCTTTGACTGTAGCTTAGAGAGTAGATTAGACACTGTTACTTCGACACTTTTATTAGAGAGCTTCAAAATTCTTCCTCATGTAACTAGTACAGAGTCATAGAATTATGGAATTGTTTTGATTGGACAAGACCTCCAAGATCATTGAGTCCAACCATCAACCTAACAGCACCATGGCCATTAAACCATGTACTGAACACCTCCAGGGAAGCTGACTCCACCACCTCCCTGGGCAACCTATTCTAATGTCTGACCACTCTCCCATTAAAGAAATTTTCCTAATATCTCCCTAATATCTTCCTAATATCTCCCATTAAAGAAATTTTCCTAACACCCCTCCCACCCCACCCTCCCCAGCATAGTTTCAGGCCATATCCTCTCATTCTATCACCTGATACTAGGCAGAAGAATCCAACGCCCACCTCACTACAACCTTCTTTCAGGTTTACCCTCAGCCTCCTCTTCTCCAGAGTAAAAAATCACAATTCCTTCAGCTGCTTCTCCTGAGACTTAATCTCTAGACCCTTCACCAGCTTTGTTTCCCTTCTCTGTCCTCACTTCAGCAACTCAATGTTCTTATAGCAAGAGGGCCAAAACTGAACACCATATTCAAGGTGTGGCCTCACCGGTGCTAAGTACAGAGGCACAATCACTTTCCCACTCCTGCTGGCCATGCTATTCCTGATACAGGCCAAGATGCTGTTGACCTTGACTACCTGAGCACACTTGTGACTTGGTCAGATGACTGTCAACCAGCACCCCCAGGTCCTGTTCTGCCAGGCAACTTTACAGCCACTAATTCCCAAGCTGTAGCATTGCATGGGGATGTTGTGATCCAAGTGCAGGATCCAGTACTTCCCTTTGGTAAACCTCATAAACTCACCTCAGTCGACCAATTCAGCCTGTCCAAATCCCTTTGCAGAGCCTTCCTAACCTCAAGCAGATCAACACTCCCAACCAATTTAGTGTCATCTGCAAACTTATTGAGGGGGCATTCAGTTCCCTTGTCCAGATCATTAATAAAGATATTAAAAAGAACTGGCACCTGTACTGAGCCCTGGGGAACACCACTAGTGACCATCCACCAACTGGATTTAACTCCATTTACCACCACTCTTTGGGCCCAGCCATCCAACCAGTTCTTAACCCAGCAAAGCATCCACCCATCCAAGCCATAAGCAGTCTGTTTCTTCAGGAGTATGCTGTGGGGAATCATAGAATGGTTTGAGTTGGAAGGGACCTCTGAAGGTCATCTAGTCCAACTCCCCTGCAGTTAGCAGGGGCATCCTCCACCAGATCAAGTTGCTCAGAGCCTTGTCAAGCCTGACCTTGAATATCTCCAGGGGTGGGGCTTCAGCTACCTCCCTGGGCAACCTGTTCCAGTGTTCCAGCAATCTCATAATAAAGAACTTGTTCCTAATATCCAGTCTAAATGTACTGTTCTCTAAATGGTGTCAAAGATTTTGCTGAAGTCCAGATAAACAACATCTACAGCTTTTCCCTCATCCACTAGTGGGTCTTCTTTTCATAGAAGGAGACCAGGTTCATCAAGCAGGACCTGCCCTTCATGAACCCAGTATCCTTCAGACTTTACCCAGCTGCTCTGGGAAAACATTGGCAAAATGCAGTCTAACCTTATTTGATTATAGCTTTGATCAGCTTTCATAAATGAGAAGAGAGAAAAGGCAGAAATCATTAAACACTATGTGGGTATTTCTGAAATTGGCAGTGAAGGTGAAGTTGCTGTGCATCTATTCAGTTTCACTTGGTTTGGGATTCTGCCCTTTCTGCTTGCACAGAGGAAGTAGGAGCTCATGGACAAGCTTCTTGGAATTGCTGAGCATAAAGTAGGCAAGAATAACATCTCTGAATGCTCAGTCTCAAGGAAACCATCCACTGAATTTTGAGACTTTCTCCACAAGCAGTCTCACAGCATTTTGTACAACTGTTAGTACATCTCCCCCTCCCCAAAGAGTAAGAACCATGTCAGTCCTACTAGAACTTGGGTAGCTCCTTATTTCAAGCCTTCTACATATGACAACTTCACAAGACCATGATGATGTGAATTAGGAAGGTTCTCTCTCAGCTCCACTTTCCCAGTTATTCCCTCCTACAGAGAGAGAAGTGTGTTGGATGGAGCTAGCATGTCCATGAATCTTATACTGAAGGCAACATTTCAATTTCTGCATAGTCCTAAGATTACTGAGGGAAATTTTGCATTCCATGTTGAGGAAAGAATACTTTGTATTAACTATACTACCATCAATTAACCATTGCTATGTTTGCAGTCGATTTATGCTTAGGACCTATTTGTCTGTAAGACCTTTCAGTGCTGTGGCTTCAACTGCCCATTACAACAGCAGTCCCTTTTCATTTAATTATGTCATTATGTGCATTGAAAATAGTCCTTCTAAGCAATTTGTTCATAGAAAATGACATCATGCCCTTTGGAAAAAACAGAAGGAGGAATCTGTGAAAATAAATGTGCCATGGCAGGGGACCAGTTTGGACTAAGGCTCCTTCATACAGGGTGAGCAGCTATACAGGGAGCTCACTGAAGGATTGAGTCTTTTGCAACTGCAAACCACCAGCAGGAAGTAGCCTCTGTGTAAGGAAATGATTAGGTATTTATAGCCTTCACTGTGGCCAGTAAACAGAATTAGTGTGACTTGGACCAAGATATAATTATACAGGAGCTTAACGATCTAAGCTGTTGTGGGAGGAGAGTGTGGGGGAACAGAATGAAGGGTCAGCAAAGTGCATCTGTTTGTTTTCTCTCCTTCTGTCTTCAGAAATGGCATTCACAGAGCTATTTTTATTGGGGTTTTCAAGGAGGTTCTTCCCCCCCACCTTGTTCAGGGTGTGTTAGATTCATAACAGGCTCTTGAAGAAGTCAAGAGTAAGGAGGTGCTGGATTATATTTCTAAGTACAACTCCTCTTCAGGATGTAAGTCACTGAACTTAAACCACCATCAATCTCATTTCTCAGCAGACATCCTCAAACCTCCTAGACAGGTGCAAAAACGCTCTCTGAATGGCAACTGCCCACATGCTGTGAGCTGACAAAGTTACTCTGCTGCCCTGGCCAACAGCACAAATTGAAGGTCTTAGTGAAGAACAGCCACTGATTCTGTAACTGGCTGCTTTAATTAGAAATCTTGGGTAGAGTGGGTCAGTTCCCACCATCTTAAAGGAAATTAATCTCCAGCACACATAATTTCAGGAACTGTAATTGGATATGCATTTGATTCCTTATTTTTCCTACAGTCACCCAGATTGAAATCCACCCTGAGCAAATTGTGTTGAATGTTACTGTTTCATTCCAACTTCCAAAAATTCTGCAAGACGTGCAGGTTCAGCCTGTTGTTTTGAACACCTTGATCCTTTCTGACTGATCCTTTCTGGCCCTGGGATATGTTACTTTCATTAAAAATAAAAATTAAAAAAAAAATGCAAGCAGTTTGCAGTACCCTGGAAAAAAAGACAAAGGCAATTAATATCATTATCCCTCTAAGTGATGCTGAAAAGCCCCCTAATGTTAAAGGCGATTTGAAATGTGACTTTAAGACAAACGAGAACCCGTTTTGATTTACACATAGACTGTGTATTCAGATGACTTATAGACAGGAAAGTACAGCACAAGAAATTGTGATTTACTGCCATTCTCTTCATTCAGTGGAGCTCATTATGACTTTGACTAACAAGCCTCCCTATCAGCAGGAGTAACCCACTGCTTTGTCAACTCAATCATCTCTCACCTAACCAGAGCACAATTCCCTTAATCAATTAGCTCTGTCAGGACAGACACCAAGTTAAGAGGTGGAGAGGGATTCAAGTGGTATCCATTTGCTCCATGAATGCTCAATTAGAGAAATCTCAAATCAGAGCTAATTAAAAGCTCCTGCTTTGGTCAGCTGTGCTCTTGCTGAGCAGACACACAGTTAAGCACTTGCAAGCAATATACAAAGCACAGGTATGTAGGACAGGTGTTGCTGCATAGCTCAGGTAAAGGCTACACAGATTTGAACAGCTGCAGATTACAAAGCAGCTATTCAAGAATTTAAGTGCTCCTCGCCTTGTGCTGAGACAGCAGAACACAGCTTCATAGCTCCTGCACTGTTTTTGAAATCAGTTTATCAAAGGTTTGGTTTTCTTTACAAAATGGCAGCTGCCAGGTTTCAGCTTGACCAGTATTATCAGCCTACATAGTTAAAGCAACCTCAAAACTGAAGTTACCTTTTTTAGTGTAAAACTGTTGATAAGAAGAAAACCCATATTATCAAGCAGATAATATCAGCTGGATTCAAGTGACAAGTGAATTTAAAGAATCAGTACATCATAAAGATGAGTCAGCTACCATAGAAAACCATGCTTTGTTCAGTGTTATAAAGTTTGGCATAGCAAAAATCTGTTTCTCTGTGCCCAAAGATAAAAACTTGAAACATCCAAAATTAATCAGAGTGAGGTTTATTCCGCAAGAATCAGTCTATCATTTTGATCCAGACTTCTGCAGTTTGTCCTTCCAAACTAGGCATCTACTGCAATCACATTGGATTTTCTTTTTTCATAGGATGTATTGCCGATAAACATAACCATTTACACAAATTCCAGCATCTTTGCAGTCGCAGCAATTGAAGGCATCATCACTTATTCACCTGGAATAAACATCATGTCAAAAAGTAAGTCATCCTTTAGCTTTTCAATGAAAAGACATTCTTTAAATACCATACCACTTGCAGGATATATTTTTTTCATAACATATTTACACAGAAGACATACAACAGAAAAGTGGAGACCTTATTGCTCTCTACAACTACCTGAAGGGAGGTTGTAGCCAGGTGGGGGGGGCTGGTCTCTTCTCCCAAGCAACCAGCACCAGACCAAGAGGACACAGTCTCAAGCTGCACCAGGGGAGGTTTAGGCTGGATGTTAGGAAGAAAGAGTGACTGGCCATTGGAATGGGCTGCCCAGGGAGGTGGTGGAGTCACCATCACTGGAGGTGTTTAGGAAGAGACTGGATGGGGTGCTCGGTGTCATGGTTTAGTTGATTAGATAGTGTTGGATGATAGGTTGGAATTGATGATCTCGATGTTCTTTTCTAACCTGGTTAATTCTATTCTATTCAATCTATTCAAATGTCAATTATTCTCTAAACACTACAATAAAAAGAAAAAAAAAAATCAAACCCTGAAATTCTTTATTTCCCAACAAGCTCTGTCAATGACACTGCACGCTTCTTTGCATTGCGTGGGATTCACAGGATCAGGGAGGGTGCCCAGCGCATTGAGGGTAGGTTTGCAGGTTTTTTCCATTCCTTTTCCATTAAACTGGGGGAGTTTGGAAACTGCTAAAGTCAGGAGAACAGAAATCACCATGAGTACTACCCTTATAGTGCAGGTCTTTTGATGTCAATGGAACTGTATTTTCCAGAGAAGTTTCAGACAGTTAGTCATTGGTGACAGTGCAGGATAACAGGCTAATTACAGCACTATTTCTGGACAGCAACTTTTCGGCTCCATATAAAGTACTTTAATGAGACAGCTGCCATCATTCTTAAGGTACCCAGAGTGAGAGAAGATAGCTGTCATGTGCTGTCATTGCAAGCACTGCTAATATCGCAGGGTCCTTGGAAACCCCAGCTAAGAAATGAATAGAGTAAATTTCTGTTCAGAGAATAAATTGTAATCTTATAACATTTCACAGACAGTTTCACGATCAGTAGTCTATGTGTTCATCACAAACCCCTGCTTTGGAGAATTTCATGATATAAGGAGGAAAAACAAGAGAAGTCAGAAAAAAATTAACACAGTATGCTTCACAACCCATTGACAATTCATCCAACTGTAGTATTAACTCACTAAAAGGAATAAGAGAACAAAACTTCAGAGAGAAAAATAATCATTATATTTTATCACTTAGCAGCATGGGAAAGAGACCATTTTATTTTCATTCAGTCAAAGAATTAAAGATTCTCCATTGACCTCAAGGACATAAACTACCATACAAGGTACACACTGAAGTACTTCACTAAAGCTAACCCCTGACAAGCTAGTAAGATCTGTTTCTCTTTGCCAGGAGCTGCTCAGTACCTCTTGTAACCCCCTTTTAAATTTTCCCTGCACTCCATACTGATTTCTTACGCCAGTTCTCCACCAAGTGCTTACTCAAAGGTTTCGCTCAGGTTCATGGCTGTGCAGCATCCTGAAGGTAGAGTGTAAATCGAATTATTTGGGTATCATTCAAACATCAACATTATTTTAAACTCATTGTACAGCTATTACAACACAAGGATAAGCAGGTCAGCCATCAAAGCTGAGAAAATATCACAGGCATTTTCAAATAGAGCTTCAAATGAAAGATCCATAAAACTGCTTGGCTCACATCTACAGAAATGTGAACCTGTTTACAGAAAGCTTTGATCTTTTGATTCATGAAGAGCATTTATACAACAGTAAGTCCAGATTATTCCACTTCAACTGCTCTTCAGTCAACTAGAGAAACAGGAGTTTCTCCCATTCCCTTTGTGATGCATTTCGCCAGCAGCTCAGGTACACAGTTAATGTCATATCTTTATAGCAAAAAACACTCTCCCCTTCAGCCTTGCCAGGATATCATCAGAGTCAAGACCCTTCCTCTCCTTCCTCCCACCAAGCTCACTGTAAATTTGAGCAATTCTACTTTTTCCTCTGCACACACACACCTCCTTCATGTGTTTTAAGAGTTTTAGTCTTTGCTCTGTTACAGAATCACAGAATTCATCAGGTTGGAAAAAACCTTCAAGATCATCAAGTCCAACCTATAACCCAACACCATCTAATCAACTAAACCTGCCTCATCCAGGTTCTTTTTAAACACTTCCAGTGATGGTGACTCCAGCACCTCCCTGGGCAGCCCACTCCAATAGCCAATCTCTCTTTCTGTGAAGAATTTCATCCTAACTCCAGCCTAAACTGCAAAATTGTTTTAGAATCATAGAACCATAGAATTGTTTGGGTTGGAGGGGACCTCAAGGATCATCCAATTCCAACACCCCTGCCATGGCCAGAGACATCAGGTTGCCCAGAGCCACATCCTGGCTGGCCTTAAAAACTCACAGGGATGAGGGTTCCACCACTTCCTTGGGCAAACCTTTCCAGTGTCTCACCACCCTCATGAAGAATTTCTTCCTAACATCTAATCTGAATCTACACATTTTTTTTCCATTCCCCCTAGTCCTATCATTACCTGACACCCTAAAAGTCCTTCACCTGCCCCATTTTCCCCCTTTTTACTCTCAAATCCCAGAGCACCTGGGCTCTGTTGGAGTCTCCTCCCACCCCAGCTGTGGCCACTTGGCCCTCCCCACCCACTCCACTATTTAAACACCCCCAGGAAAGGCCGAAGTCCCAAGCTGAGCCCATCTGGGCTGAGGATCCTCCTCTCATCGCTGGTGAGTGCCCATGGTGCACACTGGGTGATGGTGGTGGTGACAACAAAGGCCGGGGGGCCTGGTGGCCCCCCGGTTAGGTAGGAAGAATGTTGATGATCACTCCATTGTCATCCATGGGTGCTGGCTGGGCTTCCTCACTGGGGCTGAGCTCCTCTGTGTGAGATCTTGGCTGGTGAGAGTCTTGCCTGTGGCTCTGGGATGTGTGCAAAAATGGTGGTGGTGGTGGAGTAGGAGCTGCTTAATCATATGATATTATGCTAATTACACTATTTTTATCTGAAGGCCCCTTGAGTCTGCTCTCATCATCCAGTAAATCTCTGCTTTTGTGCCTCATTTATAGACTATTTCTTCCCTTTCACTGCATCCTTTCAGAAATAAGGAAAGGAAGACACATTCACTTATCAATCAACTCTGAAGAGGGGCAGGTTGGAAAGTGAGAATCTCTTATGAATCACAAGACAGCATAAAGAACAGACAGGACAAGACTGCATCTTCTCCATTGCGGTTATGTTTCATGGTGGTAAATGCGGGGGGGGGGGGGGGGGGGGGGGTAGTTCAAGCTGGGTTGGAAATCTCAGTCACACTTCTCTACAGGAAGAATCACTGAGAAAGGGAGATCGTGACAAGTGAATACCCATCCTTCATACAGAAATACAGAATTAACCAGGTTGGAAAAGACCTTCAAAATTGAGTCCAACCTATCATCCAATCCCATCTAATCAACTAAACCATGGCACCAAGTGCCTCATCCAGTCTCCTCTTAAACACCTCTAGTGGTGGTGATTCCACCACCTCCCTGGGCAGCCCATTCCAATGGCCAATCACCCTTTCTGTGAAGAACTTCCTTCTAACATCCAGCCTAAACCTCCCCTGGTGCAGCTTGGGACTGTCCTCTTGGTCTGGTGCTGGTTGCCTGGGAGAAGGGACTGATTCCCACCTGGCTACAGCCTCCCTTCAGGTAGTTGATGCTCTGCAGACTGTGGAATTTGGCTTTTGTAAGTCAGCTTTAACTCATAATCAAACACCTTATCTGTATCTCATTTATCTATTTGTGATGTTTAAGGAATATGTTAGTAGCATGGCAAAAGGAGGCTTTAATGAAAATACACCACAAAAATCTCTGAAATGAAGCTTTATTAAGAATTCTGTATATTAAAAGATGATGAATGTTTTATCTGTATTACTTCCATATACTGGTAGATCCACTATAGAGGAAGGGGCACCCAGGATAACAAAAGGAATAATGCAAAGCAATTTCCTTTAAATATTCTTGAGGACATTACATAATAGCTCCAGTCTAGCAGGGCCCCAAATGCAGGGCCTCACCTGAGGCTGCTCCCACAAGATCGGGTCCATGAGCTTTATTCAAGCTCAGCCGTGAGCCTTCACTCTTTGCCTGGCCTATGGTAAAGAAGTATCTATGAATATATCTGGCCACAGGAAACCTATTGATCTAGGCACTAATTCACTGACTGGCTTTCTCACTTGACCTCAGTCAAGCCCTGTTGCTGTGAACCTACTGAGTGATCACTGCACCTAATCCTAATCTAAACGCTTATTTATAGATTGACCTTCAATCTGCCTCATGGCCAGAATACTGTCTCATGATTTAAACTCCTGTTAGGATGTGGTCACCATCTCCAGATTTGCCATGCTTAGCTTATGTGGGCAGTGAAAGATGGACTCTGGCTAGTGAAGTCTTCTTTCCTGCTAGTCCAAGGATCACCCTTGGCTTCCAGCTCTCCATCCCTCAGGGAGCACTCTGGATCTTGACACAGTCTGTATGCACAACATGGGATGATCAACAGGTTCAAAGCCTACTTCTAGAAAGGCAATCAAAAGATTACTTTATTTTTTAAGAGGAAAAAAATCAGACACTGAGAGGCTTTTGCCTGAACATTTACATTCTTTCTTTTGTCTTCTCCCCCTACCTAGAGAGAACATTTTCAAGTTTATCATTTCCTAGATTAATCATGTCTAATCTTTGTGCATATTAGACAAGTTTGGCTTACTTTTTTAAGATAGCAACCATCTGAAATGCTAAGTACAATGAACTTTAGAAGCTCATGGCACTGAAAGTCACATTTGTTCATTCTAAGTATAGTCAAAGACCATTTTAAACTGTGTAATAAAAGAAGCTTGCTATAGCTTGCCTAGCACAGCGTTGCCTGATCTATTCCTGGGATTAGATCTTTCTGCCCTGCACAAGGATTAGAATTAATTCTTTTACTAGCCACTCCACAAGAAAAGTTAGTGCATGAGGACTACCCAGAATTTAACCTAAACTAGAGAACTGAAGTAGTAGGTATGCAACTGTTTTTAGATGAAGCTATGGTAGGAGCTGGTTTTCACTTCTATTGTAGAAGTGAACAAAAGATTAGGGAAAGACATACTCCTTCACGAATAAAGAGAATGGAAATAAAACATATCCGTATGCAAATAACAGTTGTCTCATTCTAAAGGAGAAGTAGTGAACAAATTCTTCCAAAACACTGAATCAAAAGTTATGTCCATGCCACTTTAAGGATCACTTGTTATAACCAGAAAAAAAAATATTTAACTATTTCAGATCATCAGTCACTAATACAACCATCATAAGACCTTAACGTGTGCAAAATGTCAGTATGGGAGCTTCATGTGAGTTAAAGATCAGTTTAACCCTAAAATAATTAAAATGTATTTGTACATCTAGAGCTACAATGGATTCCTGAAAAAGAAAACAATAATCATCTTTGGATGTGCATTTCAGGTTGCATTCAAGAAGTAGACAGACTTGTGGGGCAGTCACGTGAAAGTAACTCAAACTTTTAAAATTGGTTTACCCTTTCTCAAGAGCAGATTGTAATGTAGAGAGTTTATAGTGGGCTTTGTTAGACAACTTAAAGTGCTTTCTAATGCTTGCATGAGAGTTAGACAAATGCAATTTATTGTTCAGTACAACTTTAAAGCAAAGGTCTTCTTTTCGAGCTAAAAAACCACCAACCAAAATCTTCTACCAAGATGAAGTATGCAAACATAAATCTGTTCACAACATACTTTGAACTATGCTGCAAGATAGTGAACATTTGTTTGCTCAACAAATGCTCTATGCAGCCAATCTACATACCAAACTATTAATTTTAAGGTAAGGACACTTCACTTCTTTAAAGAGAGACAAGTTTTGCCTGGTACTGTAAGGCAAATAGCCATGCAATGTAGCTAGTAAGTTAAGTTTCCTCATCCACCAAAACACTTATGATACATTTTCCATATTGGGATCTTTCTCAATCTGCATAGCTTTGCAGTTCAGGTTTAATCAGAATCAATTGTATCATTTCAAAGAAGCAGGAGGAGTCTTTCTTAATGTTTTAACAAGAAAAATCAAACTATTCCTGTTTTGAAAATCATACAAAGTGCTTTCCAAAGATTTGAGGTCTGCTGCGATGGGACTCGTGTCACAGGGGTAAAAGGAATGCACTGTTTACATTCACTGTGAAATCCAGGCAAAATAGAAACCTTTGTGTAAGTCATAATCGATGCATTCAGGGCAGGCCGCTCAACTGTAAAACTCCTGTCTTGCTGAAGATTTTATTTGTACTATGTACAATGAGCATTTCACAGACATATCCAATGATTATTCTTGTTCCCTGGAAATAAGAACAATGAGCAGTCAGAAGATGCAGTTGCAGGGAAAATCATGCTGAAGTTGAGTATTATGGCTTCAGGCAACTGAGTAATAGTTCTGGAAAAGGAAATTATATGTCCATCTGTGACACAGCCATCATGGGATGCAGCACATTCATCCAAGACAGATATTTTTAAAATGTTAATTCCAAGTACCCATAGGAGACCCTTCAGTCCAACATAAAAATGCTCAGCATACAGATGGTACAAATGAAGTTGCACAGGGGGAGACATATTGTTTAGTATAGACGGGTTCTTTAACATTCAAGTTTTAGGCATCTCAGACCAGGTGCTCCAAGTTACCAAAGAGTTTTGACTTTCATTTGTCTGTGTTTTGATTATTACCTTAAAAGTTAGGCCAATGCCCTTTGCAGAGCTCATTGAAGTATCTACACAAATTAATTTTTGTGGAGTAGACACTGTTCAAAGTGCACAACAGATGTGGCACTGGTCCAGCATTATGAAGGAAACAGGAATACAAGAACCTCGGGTAGATATGTAACAGCTTCCCGCAAGCCTTGAATTGCCCAAATGCACCTCAGCATCCTACCCTAGACTATCCTACCCTTATTGGACAATGGGAGGCACAGCTGTCTCCTCTCACTCCAGCATGGTAGCTTCTCACTTGGGCTCCACAAGAGCACAAGGAGAAGAGATTGCAAAGTCTGTCAATACACTTGGATACCTTACAGTCATGGCCTATAATTTGGTTAGTGAAGAATTGCCCATTTCCATGAGAGATTTTTTTTCTTTCTTTTTTTTTCCCCCTGACTTACTGGCATTTTTTTGTGTGAAAAGTGTTTTACTGTGGACATTATGTATCAATGTATATGAACAAAATATGTGATTCAGTCAATAATACAGAGTAAACATGCAGTTTTCATCAGTGCCTCACTTTAGGGTCACATCAGTCTTGAGAGGGCTGATCCTCAATCTTGCCTGAGAATGAAAAATAGGATATGTTGATCTAATTACAGAGTATGTTGATGCACACAATCAATGAATAAAACTGGAACTGCAGACTAATTGAAAAAGACTGTCTGAAGAGTCCTCACACCTCTATTCCTCCCTCAATGACTTCACTTCATATGATGTATCAAACAGTTTAATAACCATACACTTTTACATTAGAAAAATCACTGGGGCCAGAGGAGCCAAAAGTTACAAATAATACACTTTGTCATCACATAAGGTCTAGGCTATGAGGCTTCTCTTACTGATAATTTCCTCCTTTAATCATAGAATGGTTTGGGTTGGAAGGGTCCTCCAAAGGTCATCTAGTCCAACCCCCCTGCAGTGAGCAGGGGCATCCTCTATTAGATCAGGTTGCTCAGAGCCCCATTGAGCCTGACCTTGAATATCTCCAGGGATGGGGCCTCAACCAGCTCCCTGAGCAATCCATTCCAGTGTTCCATCACCCTTATGGCAAAGAATTTGTCCCTAATATCCAGTCTAAATCTGCACGTCTCCAGTTTGAAGCCATTGCCTCTTATCCTAGCACTACAGGCCTTTGTAAACAGTCCCTCTCCTGGCTTCCTGTAGGCTGGTCTTCAGGTACTGGAAGGTCTCTATTAGGTCTCCCTAGAACCATCTCAACTCCAGGCTGAACAATCCCAGTTCCTTCCACTTGTCCTCAAAGGAGAGGTGTTCAAGTTCCCTGATAGTTTTTGTGACCCTTCTTTGAACCTGCTCTACCAGGTCCATGCCCTTCCTGTGTTAAGGGCTCCAGAGTCTGATGCGGTACTCCAGGTGAGGTCTCACCAGAGCACAGTAAAGTGGCAGAATCACCTTTCTGTCTGCTGGCCATGCTTGTTTTGATGCAGCTTAGGATGAAATTTGCCCTCTGGGCTGCTAGTACGTGCTGTTGTCTCATGTCCAGTTTCTCATCCACCAGAATTCCCAAGTCCTTTTCTGAAGGGCTTCTTTCCATCACCTTATCCCTCAGCCTGTATTGATAATGAGGATTGTTCTGGCACAGCTGCAGGATCCTGTACTTGGTCTTGTTAAACCTCATGAGGTTCACCTGGGCCCACCTCTCAGTTTGACAATAAAGCAATGCATTTTTCAAACAGTTTTAAACTCATTCTAGGCTGCCTTAACTTTCTCTGTCAGTGTTTGACCCAGGAGACTCTTGAAGGAGCAGGACCCTGTCTCTTCTCCTGTTCAGAATAAGCATGCTATAAGACTAATCAGAAAACCACACTTCACTATCAGGCTTATGGCCAGGGTATGTCACAGAAAGAGCTTGTTTACTACAAGCATGCTCTTGGAGAGTATCTTCCCAAGGCAAGAAAGCCTAGCCTAGAAAAAAACAAGAGAGGGGAATTTTATTTGGTGAAGTTCCAGATTTAATCATTTCAGTCTCCCCTTCAAGTAAGGAAGCAGTTTCCTTTTGATAGATGTCTCCAGCTTTGAGGGAGGGCTCTCGGGTTGCTACACAATCATCAGGTTAAAAGCCAAGTATACACACCACTCAGGTGGAATGACAAGCAAAAACTTTTCTCAGACAGTCAACAACTTTCCCTAGCCAGTATTTTGATGCACTTTTAAATGGAGTTAATATAAATTCTTTAGTACAGTTGCAAATGCAAAACAAAAAAATTCTCAAAATAAGAAAAAAAAAGTAATAAAAGCACAAAGAGCCCAGTGTATTATGTTTCCACAGACTTGATGTGTATTACTCTCAAAATTTTCCCTTCATACAGGAGATTCCAGTCCCACAGTCTTACCACTGCTATTTGGATGGAAGCCCCAGTCTTACTCAGCATGAGCACTTTGGTTATGTTCGGAGGAATAAATCTAACAGCGCACTGTGTTCCTTGTCAATTCTTGTGATATTACTGTATATAAATACCTGTGTTTACTTTTCATTTTCAATAAAACTACACACTTTCTTTCAGATTTTTTAGACAGTAAAATACATGGAAAACAGAGCTCCAGGATCAAGCAGCTTTTGCTGTATTTTTGAATTATTATTTGAATACGAAATACCTCACTTTTCTTCCTTCCCTACCAACTACTTTGTTATACTTGTAATTTCTATGATGAACATAGGCAAAATCAAATTTTTATTTTTTTTTTGTTGTTATAAAGGAATATCAGATCTACAGGTTTTAAGCCTAAAGGCCTTTATTTTGAAGCCACGGGGAGGGCTCCACTCATTAAGGTGTATTAGTCATGTGCCCCAAGTCAGCAGTGAGGGGTCTGTAACATCTCTTTCTGATCTCTAAGTAAATACAGTTTCACTGCAGGCTAATGTAAAGAAGAGAAAGTAAGATGTTCAGAGCTTGTCACCTAGCTAGATAACAATATACAAGAAAGAGACTACAGAATTAACAATGGACCAGTTCTGGAAGCAAACGACAAATGGTGGTACAGTCTACTCAGTATTTCTGCTGTGACAGGTGAAATGGTAGATTTCTGTTTAATCTATCTATCCATCTGCAAGAAGCCCAAGAACAGCAACCTAGAAACAGGTATAGAATCAATCCTACTGCTATGTTACTTGTGAAAATGCCTATTTTGTGAAATTCTGTACCTGCACATACTCTGCTGTCCAGAAATCTCCACAGGGCCCAAGAAAACAGTTTCTGAACAATGTTTGCACACCATTCCCTATGTGTTGGGTAACATGAGTCTTTCAGTTTGATCAGGTTCATTCTTTTACAGATGGAGACGTTTATAATTTGTTATTGTTTTTGTTAAATCAACTGAGGTTTGAAGACAGGAAAAACCCTTATGGAATGAGGTTTCTGAAACATGACCAAGCCAAAACCACCAAAAATAAGTCTGGCCGGTCTGCAAAACAAAACTCTAAGTCTGTCTCAGGCCATTCCCTGTGTTGCAGCTTGCTTCTGGCAATACAAATTCACCTTGCCAGTTTATTACAAGAGGAAAAAACAACTTAACCAGCCTCAGGTCAGTGGCTGAAGCCCATGTCTTAATATCAGTTGTACAGCCAACTGAAAACCATTAGAAGAATAATGTTTTCTTCTCATTGTATTCCTCTTCAAAGTAAACATCCATAGAAAGGATACAGTTTAGAAACATAATCCGAACAGTACTACTGTACAAACATGAAGTGACTTTAGTAACTGTACTCCAGGTTTACGTCTGCAGAAAAAGACATCATGTGGCTGACACTGTCCAGATGTCCTCAGGAAACCAGAATGAGATCTTACTGAGATGGCTTCAAAAACTTTAGTGAAAGTTCAGACTGTTGTAGTTTCCTTCAAATATTTAACAGCAACCTTTCCTGGAAAACTCCTCTCTTCTTAATAACTACTGGCTAGAAATCTCATCAACAACTAATTGAATGGTTAACAAAAATCATTATCTTAGGGGACCTCAGAGTGGCACCTGAAAGTCATTTTGAATACAAAATATTGCCCACTTTTTGCTTTATGTCAAAACCACATAAAACAGCAGTTGTAGGGAAATCATGATAAAGAGAAAACTAAGACAGCTTGAGTTTTCCTGTGAAAGATTCCACAAAGGATATTTACCCAGCCAGTTGATGACTACAGAGAGAGAATTCCAGACATGTGGGTGTCAGCTAAGAAAGCCTTCCTTTCCGCTTCCACAGCCACATATATCTACTTCAGGATGGAAAAATAAGAATGATGGGTGAAATGTTTGACATGAATATATACTCCTTGTCCTATACAGGCCTCTTGATGGATTGTGTTGAGAGCAAATGTGTACCATACAATTTTACTTGGATAGAAAGAAATAACAAACATTTACACAGTGATCAAGTCACCACTAAACATTGCTGCCTCTACTGAAGACAGCTGTATAATTGAGCCCCCTAGAAGAGGTTTGGTTGTCAAAAAGGTCACAGATTTTGAGCTTCAGTACATTGTATGCTAGTAACCATTAAGATCTCAATGTTTATCTAGATCTTCTCATATGTACTGTCTTTATTTCTTATTCCAAACACTGGGAATTACTGAAGTACTATCATATATGAAGACTCCTTGATAGCCTTTTCATACTAGCGTACTGGTGTTGATTATGACTCTGTCATACTCTGCAAGGATACAAAATCTTGCTATTAGGCTTCCTCCATTTTTTTCCAAGTTAGGAATTTTGTTTGAAATTAAAAAACTAACCAGAACATAACTAAATGCATTATATCATTAAAATGTCTATATTAGTAAGCGAAAATTAAATATTGTTGTACTACTCACAGCTGATAAAATCTATCTGCATTCAAAGTATTAAGAGACCATGTGAGGCATATAGTTGTGCAAAGAGGCATAACCACAACAGTTTTTACTCTCTATTAAGCTTAACTGTCATGTGAACCTAGTGGCCTTTCACTTGAAAAGACTCAGTTTATTCTTTTCTAATGCAAGAATCCAACATTCATAGCAATTATCAAGTCATATGAGCTTCCAGAGCATAAAGAGCTGATATTTGCACTTCATCATAAGTCAAGAAGGATGACTCCACTTCCTGATTGCTGAATTTACTGTAAATCTCAAAAAGTGACTGAGCCCAGGTCTTCCCGAAAACTTATCACAACGGAAAAACAAAGTCGTTTACCCTTCTTCTTCCATGCCTACACCCCAAAGGAAAATAAGATTGTACCTACTCATTACAGAGCTCTACCAACTGCTCCAGCCACTCTATTGTTCTGGTCTGGATTGCTTTCCTTGCTGGTTTTTAGTCTCAGAGAAAATTAATCACTGAAAAAACACACCAAAAAAATCCTTCACCAATTTTCAGAGAATAGATATATTTAACACCAATGGTAAATTTAGAACCATTATCATCATTACAAAGGAAATAAACCCAACCTTCTCAGATGAAAGACTACCCTATCACATCTGGTTCCCCACTGTATACTGATATCCTTTCATTTATATTACAATTTATGGAGCACTTTGGTATAGAGCATGCATTCACAGGCACTACATAGATGAATATCTCACAGACTTGACAGGATGGATAATATTCCTAACTATTTTTAATAAAACAACAACAGCAACAACAAACCCCACACCATACCACACCAAAACCCAAAAAACCTATTGAACATACCAACAAAAAAACCCCCACACCTTACTTCCTCTGTTAAAAAACACATGCTTTGCTTTTTTTGTCTTAAATACTCCATTATTAGAGAGTCAGTGTCTTTGGGAATTCCTGTTTCTAGCCACTGTAGGACAGAAAGTGAAGCACTCATGTTTAGTGCTTGGCATGTTTAATCCACCACAAAAATTCTACAATTATGTGCAATCAGTTCAGACGCTATCAATTCAGATTCTCTCCCTACTTGAAGTTTCTTGAATTTGGTTGAAGCCACCTTTCAATTCTGACTAAATAAACAGCTAATTATGGCTGTATGTTGATGAGTGACAGATGTTTAAAGGACCATTTTTGTGAAGAAAAAAAAAACACAAAAGAAAAATTAATGAAGAAATAAATGCTTAACTTCATTGAGGAAGCATTCACTTTAACTGCAAACTGTTGACTCAGTATTTCAGTGCTAATGACATACATAAATAGCAATCATAACCAAAGAAACTGACGAGCTAGGATCTATAAATGCCTTATTTTTATTATTTTTTTTAAATACTGAAACTACAAAACAAAATTTGCAGCTTGTTTCAGACAAGCCCCATAATTTCTTACTAAATGTGAATTTTCATGACCTCACTGTCTTGGGGAAAACAGGAGGTTAGACTTGTATTGCATTTTGAAATTTGCTGCTACAGAAATCAAGCTTGTCAAGATGATAGCATCAGTCACCTAGATTTTAACCCTTGCCTGTTTCCATCCTAAAGAATGTAGTTAGCCAACAATGTAAGGACTTCCTGTGTTTTAAAATTAGCATTTGCACAATCTGAAGAAAACATAATGATGGGTCTGCTTCTGGTAATTGTGGGTTACACTGTCACAGCAGTTTGCAAGAGAGGAAGGTGGTGAAGGGTAAATGGGGAGGATGTGGCCACCCCATTATAAAACATAGTACTGTGAAGCCATCTGCTTGACTAAGGATAGTCCTCAGAGGAAAGGACATACCGCCGAGATTCACCATAGAGCCCAGTTTATTTCCCTCAACAAACTGGCAGTTATGCAGTGCCTTCATGACCCTCTCCCCAGTGAATTTGTCTCCTATGGTAAAGCAGGACTTTGATGATTAAGAATAGAAGTAAAAAGAAAGTCCAAATTTTTAATGCAGGTGTAATGCCCCACTACAAACAAAGGTGTGAATACATCCTTATGATTAACATGGCTAGACTCCCTTATCTCTAGATAATCATCAGGGTGAAGCATGAACATCAAAAAGGTGATTCAGCCATATCTTGGAAATGCTCATCACTTTCCACTGTCTGAAGAGAAAAGTGAAATAATTTTCATTAGATCATAGTCCTCTCAGGAGGATGGAAGCTGATCTACCATACTGACACCAGAGCTTTTAAATGTGAGTGCCAGTGATACACAAGATATTTTGGCACAGATGTCTTCTGGAACAGTGCTGTTTCAAAAAACACCTCAATAATGCTGACATTTTCTGACCAGAATATGTGAAGGATCCTGAGACAGCTACGGACTCAGGTTTCAATGAATTCCCATTATGCTAACAAGTCATTTATTCGCCCAGCTGTTTCCCGCCACCAGAGTAAAGGGAGAGAAGCTAAAACATACAAGAGATCCTAAAATGTATTATCATGTGATATTACTTCAACCAACATGATGCTGTTTTGTCAGGGAATAACCTCTTGTTTTTATAATTACTGTCATGTATTTGCCATCTTTTGCATTGTTCTTGAGTACTTCAATGAATGGTGTGTTAAGTCAGTACCTGAGGTAGAAAGTGCATTGATAATTATTTTCCTATAGACCTCTCTCCATCTCATTCATTGAGTGATAGGGTCCCCATCTCTAGAAAAATGGCCCAAAGTGTTATGCAGGTGTTTCTCTTGAGCCCCTTGCCAAGCAGTGCTGAAGCATGTACAAAGAAAAACAACTAAGCCAGTGAAGGGCTTTGAACACAAGTTCTGTGAGAGAACTGGGATTGTTTAGGCTTCAGAAAAGGCTGAGGAGAGTCTTCATCACCCTCTACAACTACCTCAGAGGAGGCTGGATTGAGGTGGAGGTCACTTTTCTCACATGCAAGAAGTGACAGGACAAGAGGAAATGGCCTCATGTTGTGCCAAGGGAGATTCCCTTCACAGAAAGGGTTATCAAGTATTGTAATGGGCTGCTCAGTGTCACCATTCCTGGAGGTGTTTGAAAGATATGTGGATGTAGTGCTTAGGATCAGGGTTTAGTGATAGCATCTTAACAGTAGTGGTGGGATTGAGAACTCTACGTAAGTGGTTGAACTTGATGATCTCAAAGGTCTCTTCCATCCTCAACAGTTCAATGATTCTATGAAATAAATGATTAACATGCTCTTTTTGTTAGAAATGGTATCTGAGAGATAGAAGAGCACCTTAACTTCATTCAGTGACATTGCTTCAGGTAAAATTTTTTATATAATTTCACAGAATAATAGATAAGAACTTTGGCATGCTTCACCAATTGTTTGAAGAACAAGTGGGAGACATTATTAAGTATAGACAGCTGACCGCCTCCTGAAACTTGCCAACTTGGTCAAAATCTCTAAAAGCTTTAAACAGCATTTATATTGTCATCACCAACCAATAAAGCAAAATCAAACATAAAGCCTTCATGCATCTTTTCTAAAAGTTCATTTTCATGTTTTCATAAAATCCATCCAAGAGAACACATTTATTAAGTTTGTTTTTTCTCCTGGGCACTTTTTATTACTGCAGGTGAGCTGCAAAGCAAAATGTGACTAATTAACTTTGACAGCATGTTTATTCGATGAAGTATCAGCTTGCAAAGCACAGAGTCAGTTACAGACACCTACTGCCAGACTGTAGAAAAGAAGTCACTGTTAATCTGCTTAACTGCAAGGATTCTCGAGCTCCCAGAAGCCTTCTGACGCAGGCCTGTGGGACCCCAGCAGTGATACCCCTACGCATAAACTATGCAGGCAGCAAATCCTTGCTTCTTTCCTAGGTAAACCAGCAAACGAGTGTATTGATTATTAAGAACTATTTCTGCTTAGAGTGTGGAAGTGTAAACAGGATGGATTAATAATAACATGCTAAAGATTAAAAATTACTATCACATTTAAATCACTATTCAGTTAATTGATATTCACAAAGCATGTGCAGTGAATTGGAGATTATTTACCTTTGATAACAGCGTGAAGGGGAGAGCTCTGTGCTAGGATGTCTCTTGTGGGGCTGGCTCCCCACATGCAGGGCCAGTGCAGCCATAGGCTGTTCATCAGTAAAGAATACATTACACTTCAAATTGCACCCAGAAGAATTAATATTTTCACTTATTCTGAAATGTGAAATAAAGAAATTACTCTCGGAAGACACCGTGTTGTGGGGGACATGCCAAACTACAACCAAGTGCCCCTGTGCCTGACAGGCTACTGGGGGTGAGCTGCCCAGCCACCTGCCCCCACAGGGGTGCCCCTCTGAAAAATGTCTCAGGCAGCCTAATATCCTTGCAGGTCAAATAAGAAGCCTAAAATGCTGCTGTTGGAACTGCAGCCAGCAGAGAAACATTATGCCTGATCAGCTGAAGCCCCCTGGGTTCAGGATGGATATCAGGCTGCAATAAAACTGTCAGCAATGTATGTGGCTGCAGTCATCCACTTATGACCTGAATTTATTTGCTTCAGTCCCTTCTCCATATACCTGAAGTTGCCTTGCATATATCTGCACTAAACCTGAGACGGGTATTGCATATTCTTCCCCAAATCCCATCCCTCTTTGCTCTGGAAGCATGACAGGCTTGTCCAGAGTAAGGGTGAGCAACTGAACTGATGGCTCTCTTTGTACAGTAGAAAATGGTTACAGACCTCATTCAGACCATGTTTCCACTTCTGTGACCATGAAGAAGGACACTTTCTCAGAAACTAGAGAGGGCCTTTCCTTAAGGGAGCACCTCTTCATCATATCCACTGGACTCCACTACCTTTAAACAAAAAGCATTGCCTGCTTTTCTGCAAAAGTGGATGGAAAAATACAGTCCTTTCTGACACTTTTCCAGCAACAATTAGAAAGACTGCTCCAGGTCTAATGAAGTTCTTCTCAAAGTACTTATTTATTGCTAAAAGATTCTTGTCTAGAAAAGAAAGGAAATGTGGTAACTGCTCAATACATTGGTGGGTCTGGCACTTGCCGAGATCAAGTTGTTTGAGGTTCATCACCAACTGAGACAACGTGCTTTTTAGAAAGTTTTAGTAAGGAATCTGTTCAGCACACAACTTTTACTTTTAACAGTAGCTGAGCAGCTCAATTCTGTTTTATTCCATTGTATGTGACATATCTTTCTTTCACTTTGAGATAAAAAAATATTAACCTGAAGTCATAAAGAGCCATAGTGCTTTTTAAGATACATGTCTTAGCACAATGTGTTTTAGCTATTAAAAATCTCATTCCACCTGTATGCACGAAACAATTATCTGATTATATCAAGATATGAATGCACCTGTTTCAGAGAATAGGCATAAGTGTGGAGTCTGAGTAGATTAGCAAACTGATTGCACTGCACACAAAAATAAGCAAGCTGTTGAAAATTTGAAAACCTAGCTCAAAAGAGTTTCCATGTCCTAGGAAGAATGTGAATCTTTTTAACAAAATCTCTACTGATTTGCAAATCCACATGAAAACAGTGTCTTCTGTCCCTTCAGAATACTCTTTTGAAACTAGAGAAAAAATTCCAGTGGTTAAGTTTTTCAGCATCCTTCAGGAAATAAAAGCAGGTTTCTACACTCCTTTAATAGGTTTACAAGTACGCTCCTGTCAGATTTGAATGTAAGTACAAGAAAGTACATGAGGGGTTTTTTTAATTATTTCAAGCTCGTCTTTATAGCTGGGAATGCATTTGATCAAAATAATAAAGTGTATCACTGAGAGACCTTCTGCTGGAATTTATCAGTCACTAGACAATTCCATTAATAAAGAGTTATGCAAATTGAATTATCTTTCATCTTTCCATCACTAATTTCTTTTCTTCAGAGCATCTAAACATCCTGCTTTTAGATTTTTATCATTTGTTTTTCATCATTCCACAAACTGCTTTTTTTTTTGATAGGACAATACTGACACTGTCTCTTTAACCTGGGAACTTTTTTTAAGCATCAAAAATATCCAATCCTTGAAGGAAATATATTCAACTTTGAGATGAAGTTGGTTTCTTTTTTCCTTCCTTTAGAACCATAGATTCAGTAAGTTTGGAAAAGACTTCTAAGACCATCAAATCCAACTCTCAACCCAACACTACCATGACCATTAAACTATATCCCAAAGAACCATGTCCACATCTTTCTTTAACATCTCCAGGGATAGTGACTACCACTGGGCAGCCTGTTCCAATGCCTGACCAGTCTTTCAGTAAATAATTTATTCTTTTTTCTCTTTGTTGCTCAACAGCAGTTCTTTGTAAGAGAATACAATGATTATAAATGAACAATAAATGTCTAAGACCTTGGATAAGGACAGTAGCCACACACAAATAACAGACTAGGCTTTAAAGTTCTGCTCATTCTCTAAACACTTACAAACTAACTAGACAGATTAGATTCCCTGTCTGTGAACCACTTCTTTTTCTTATTTTACTTTGCTTAATTCTAGCAGAAAACCTTGAATAAATCAGAAGATGCAAAAGTGTCAGTTACAGGCCTGGGACACAAGCTCTACTGCTTAACCTGCACAAACCATTTGTTACCCTCTGTTTTGCCCATCTGTAAAATAGGGGCATTTTCCACCTTTGATACTTCTGATATTGCAGCATTTCTCATGAGGACAACTCAGATTTCTAAAGCACTTTGGGTGTGGCAGGCAGCAAGGGCAACGAAAGTTCTAAAAAGTGGTTTTGCATAGTTTCATAAATTGGCTGTCCTGGCATCTTAAAGTTTCCCTGGATCCTCTTGAATAAAATCCTTAGCATAAAAGTACAGGATGCTCATTCCAAAAAGCAAATATTTCTCACAATCTCCCAGTGGGTACAAAGAAGTTAGGAACAAAATCACTCTTCTCTAAAATAAGCAAATTTTATCAAATATTATCATTTAAATGGCCAGATAATATGTCTTAAGACATCAAAAAACAATACTGTCCATTTTAAATAGAAAACTTTCTGCTTCTTTTAAGTTCTAGAGTCCTCTGGGAACAGTGGCATTAGGCATACGTACACTTTACCACTTCCAGTCAAACAAGTGCTAATAAGTAACGTGTATGCATCTGCACATTACTCTCTTTTCACAAATAAGCTACTCATTACTTTACTAGAAGCACTATAAGGAATCTATTTTTATGATTGTTGCAATTACACACAAGCCATATTTGGCTCACATTTAAGATCGACTGACCCCCTTTAGCAAACCAAAGAAGGTGAAGTATTACAGGCTCATACACACATATTTCTAAAACATTTAAACATACTTTCAACAATTGACATAATGATGGAGCTCAAGATCAAAAAAAGGACATTGAAGAGGTTGGAACACAAATTCACTACCTCCTACAAGTTTTAGTTAAATGGTGTTTGACTATACCAGTAATCTCCACAGGATTAGCCAAAGTTCAATACTGACTATTGTTTTAATGCTACACAAAGCCATAAAAGTACTGTGTCCAGTTCTGGGCCCCTCAGTTTAGGAAGGAGGTTGACTTGCTGGAGCGTGTCCAGAGAAGGGCAATGAAGTTGGTGAGGGGTTTGGAACACAAGCCCTATGAGGAGAGGCTGAGGGAGCTGGGATTGCTTAGCCTGGAGAAGAGGAGATTAAGGGGTGACCTTATTGCTCTCTGCAACTACCTGAAGGGAGGTTGTAGACAGGCGGATGTTGGTCTCTTCTCCCAGGCAACCAGCACCAGAACAAGAGCACACAGTCTCAAGCTGTGCCAGGGGAAGTTTAGACTGGATGTTAGGAAGAAATTCTAGACAGAGAGAGTGATTGCCCATTGGAATGGGCTGCCCAGGGAAGTGGTGGAGTCACCGGCATTGGCAGTGTTCAGGAGGAGACTTGACAGGGTGCTTGGTTGCATGGTTTAGTTGATTAGGTGGGTTGGATTAGTTGATAGGTTGGACATGATGATCTTTAAGGTCTCTTCCAACCTGGTCTATTCTATTCTATTCTATTCTAAAATTGATGTTTGCAATTTCACATCATTGGCAAGCTTGTGTACTTGTTATATTTCATATATAGCACAGCAGGTGATATTACATGTCAGTGTTCTAGTGAGAAGCATACAGGCTGCGGAAAGTCCTATTATGTCCTAACACCTGGAACAAATATCCCAAATGTATATAAAAATAATTGATTCTGGATTCCAGGCAAATTGAAGCTATTAAGAATGCAAATACATTTTAACTGAGTAACTAGAAATAAATTCTGGAAAATATTTGAAATTATGACTTGAATGACTTGAAATTATGGCTTACAAGATGTTTGAATTAATTTGTTATCATCAATAAATAAACTGTAATTTTAGAATTTCTAATTTAGAAATTAGAAATTTAAACACAAACCTCCCATGTTGTGTTTAAAGACTTCATTTCTCCCATGTTGAGGAAAAGCAACAGTTGTATATGTTTGCTTTGATGATGAGAAAGCTTCTCTTCTTCTGATGGTGAAACTGACAGAGTCTGAAACTGACAATGCAAATCCCTCTGCAGCACACAAGGTTCATAAACACTCAAGTCCCTCAGGATTGCAGATGCCACACTACAATCACTTGAAAGAGAGAAATCTTAATTCAGGCAATGCAACATTGGCACTTCTGCAGCTGCAACATTGAGAAAGGAACTCTTGGGATTAATCTAACAAATGACATGGCAACACTTAGTGAGTAGAGCTGCAGTTGGCATCACTACAGCACTCTGCAGTTTGAGATTAACACCTCTCACCTGCTCCTTTATTTTGGCGCTGCTGCAGAGTCACACACCCCAGGTTACCTCAGAAGAAAATACACTTTTGGACTTAGAACATAATCTCAGAAAACAAATAAGGCTAGGTCCAGTCATCAGTGAAGCAAACACTGCTGTGAAGAAGGGTTAAAATGCCAACTCTCCTGGATGACTTGTCAGGGAAGGCATGGTCTCAACTGGTCCCCTGCTGCAAATGACCAGAGATGGCACTTTGATTCTCATCTGAAAAACGTGTCACGCACTTCCTTGTGCCACTGAAAGCCAGCATTATTTTTATCTTGGTCTATTAAGCATTAATAAGGTGCTTTTTCTGATTCATCATCTGGGAAACAGTTTTTCTGTGTTACTGGTGCACTTGAGCCAGCCAAAAAAAGATGGATATGAGCTTCCTGCAGGGGCATTGTCCTTATCATTTAACTTGACACACCAGCTGTGGCTGAACCAGACTGTCCTCAGGGAGGGGACATAGGTTGATTGCAAAGAATGTTTTTATTCTTCACAGAGAGATGAAGCTAAATTGGAATTGGATTAGTTGGCTACTTGTCTAACTGACAACCCTTTGGCTGTTTTTGGATCCTTAGATGTACAGATTCACAGATTGCATCAGGTTGGATGGGACCTTCAAAGGTCATCTCGTCCAACCCCCATGTACTAAGCATGGACACCTCCAACTAGATCAGGCTGCCCAGGGCCACATTGAGTTGGATCTTAAATGTCTCCAGGGATAGGGCCTCAACCACACCCCTGGCCAATATGTTCTAGTATTGTATCACTCTCACTGTAAAGAAAATCCTCCTTATCATCAGCTGAAATCTACCCCACTCCAGCTTCAAACCATTGTCCCTCATCACGAAAAGCCCTTCTAAACATTCCTTCCCCTGCCTTCCTGTAGGTCCCCTTCAGGTATTGAAATGTAGCTATAAGGTCTCCCCAGAGCCTTCTCTTTGCCAGGCGGAACAACCCCAATTCTTCCAGCCTGTCTTAATAGGAGAGATACTCCAGCCATCTTTGTGGCCCTCCTCTGGGCCAAATTCAGCAGGTCCATGCCTCTCTTGTGTTGGGGGCCTCAGAGCTGAACACAGTACTCCAGTTGAGGTCTTACCAGAGGAGAGTGACAGAATCACCCCTCTTGACCTGTTGGCCACGCTTCTTTTGATGCAGCCCAGGATGCTATTTGCCTTTGTCCACCAGTACCCCCATGTCCTTTTCTGCAGGGCTGCTCTTCATTTCATCATCCCTCAGCCTGTATTGATATTGAGGACTGCCTCAACCTAGGTGCAGGACCTTGCACATTGCCTTACTGCTCATGAAATTCTCCTCAGACCACCTCTTGCTGCTTGTTCACAAGCCCTGGTCCTCACGGGTGACTTCAATCACCCCAACATCATCTGGAGAGACAGTGCTGCAGGGCATAAGCAATCCAGCAGATTGCTGGAATGCATTGATGATAAATTCCTCCTCCAAGCAACCACAGAGGAACCAATGAGGAGAGGTGATGTGCTGGACCTTGTCCTCACCAACACGGAGGGGCTGGTGGGGAATGTGAAGCTTGTGGACAGCCTTGGCTGCAGTGACCATGAGACAGGGTTGTGAAGAAGAGGGTGCTCAGCAAGCTTGAAACCCATGACTTCAGAAGAGCTGACTTTGATTTCCTCAGGAGCTTCCTTGGTAGAGCACCATGTGACTAAGCCCTGGAGGGATTTGGAGCCCAGGAAAGCTGGTCAATTTTCAAGGATCATTTCTTCCAAGCTCAAAGACAAGGCATCCCTAAATGGAAGAAACCAGGCAAAAATGCTAGGAGGCTTATGAAGACAGACCTCCTGGTCAAAATCAAATATAAGTGGGGAGCCCACAAAGGGTGGAAGCAAGGACAGGTAACCTGGGTCAAATACAGGGAAATTGTTTGGGAAACCAGAAACCGGGTTAGGAAAGCTGAAGCCCTGACAGAATTAAATCTGGCCAGGGACATTAAAGATAAGAGAAAAGGATTTTACAGGTATGTCAGGGAGAAAAGGAGGGCAAGAGAGAATGTAGAGCCCCCCTGCAGGGAATCAGATGACCTGGTTACTGACAATATAGAAAAAGCTGAAGTACTCAATGATTTCTTTGCTGGAGTGTTCACTGGTAACCACTGGTAACCACTTAAGCCACATCACTCAAGTCAGGGAGGGCAATGGCTGGGTCCAGAAAAATGAAGAACCACTCACAGTGAGTGCAGATCCAGGAACACCTGAAGAACCCGGAGGTGCACAAGTCCATGGAGTCTGACAAGATCTATCCACAGATCCTGAAAGAACTAGCAGCCAAGTTCACTAGATCACTAGCTATCATATCTGAGAAGTTGTGGCGGCTGGTGAAGTCCCCACAGATTGGAAAAGGGGAAGCATAATCTCCATTTTAAAAAAGGTGAGGAAAAAAACCCAAGGGAACTACAGACCAGTGAGTCTCACCTCTGTGCCAGGTAAGATCATGGAGCAGATCTTTACGGTAACTGTGCTGAGGCTCATGGAATATAACAAGGTGATCTGTGACAGCCAACATGGCTTCACAAAGGGCCTTCTACAACAGTTACAGGTCTGGTAGATATGGGAAGAGCAACTGAGGTCGCCAACATGAACTTGTGCAAGACATTCAACACCATCTTGTATGACATCCTTGTCTCTAAGATGGAGAGTCATGGACTTGATGAATGGACCACCTGATGGATAAGGAACTGGTTAGACAAACAGACTCAAAGGGTTGTGATGATTGACTCAATATCCAGGTGGAGAACACCCACAAGTGGGGTTCCTCAGGGATCTGTACTGGGTCCAGTGCTGTTTGACATCTTTGTCAGCAATATGGACAGTGGAATCAAGAGCACCCTCAGCAAGCTTGCTGACAACACCAACCCATGTGGTGTGGTGAACTCACTTGAGGGAAGGGATGCCATCCAGAAGGATCTTCACTGGCTTGAGAAGTGGGCCGTGACAACTGCATGAGGTTCGACAAGTCAAAGTGCAAGGTCCTGCATCTGGGTCAGGCCAATCCCAGGCACAAATACAGACTGGGTGTAGAGTGGGTTGAGAGTAGCTCTGAAGAAAGAGACTTGGGTGTATTGATTGATGAGAAACTCAACAACATGAGCCAGCAGTGCACTCATACATCCCAGAAGGCAGATCATATCCTATGCTGCATCAAGAGGTGTCAAGAGAGGTGATTCTGCCCCTTTACTCTGCTCTTGTGAGACCCCACCTTGAATGCTGTGTCTAGTTCTGGTGTCCCCATTAGAAGAGGGACACAGAGCTGTTGGAGCAAGTCCAGACGAGGGCCACAAAGATGATCCAAGGGCTGGAACACCTCTGCTGTGAGGATAGGCTGAGGGAGGTGGGGTTGTTCAGCCTAGAAAAGAGAAGACTTTGGGGGGACCTTATAGCTGCCTTCCAATACCTGAAGGGACCCTACAGGCAGGCCCTTCCAACCTAGGCCATTATATGGTTCTATGAAGTGTGACCACCACAATGAGGGAAATGATTCTCCCCCTCTACTTTGCTCTCGTGAGACCCACCTGGAGTACTGCATCCAGTTCTGGTTCCCTCCACATAAGAAGGGCATCTGACTGATTGAGTGAGTCCAGAGGAGTGCAACAAAGATGACCAGAGGGCTGGAGAATCTCCATTATGGGGACAGGCTAAGAGAGTTGGGACTTTTTTTCTACAGCTTTGTTGTGATAGGATGAGGAGGAAATGGATTGAAGCTTGAGGAGGGTAGATTTAGATTGGATATTAGAAAGAATTCTTTACAGTAAGGGTTGCCCAGGGAGGTTGTGGATGTCCCCTCCCTCCACATATCCAAGGGCAGGTTGGATGAGACCTTGAGCAACCTGGTCTAGTGGAAGGTGTCCCTGCCCATGCCTGAGGGGGGTTGAAACTAGATGATCTTCAAGGTCCCTTCCAACCCAAACCATTCTATGATTCCATCACCCTTAAAGAAGTTGTTCATGTTGAGGTGGAACTTCCTACATTCTAGCTTGTATCCATTACCCCTGGTCCTATCACAATGCACCACTAAAAAGTGACTAGAACCTTCTTCTTGACATCCTTTAGATATTTAAAAACATTAATAAGATCTCCTTTCAGTCTTCTCATTTCTAGGCTAAGATGACAGTCTTATTGTGTTCATCATTGTGTAAAGAACTAGAACTGCATCAGACTCAGTTCCAACTTAAAAGTTATGTCTGCAAGAGGCAGTTGCATGGAGAGGAATAATTCAAGATAGGAGGATAATACGGCTGTGGAGATATCCTTTCACTTTGTCAGACAACAAGAGTCTTAATTTGCTCTCTCTCAGCCCAAGGCCATTCAAGGGCCAGAATCACTGGCCATTCTGTAGGCTGGGAAATCCAGTTCATCTGTCCTCTTAAGAAATGACTGGGTCACAAATTTTGGTAGCCACTAGTTTGAATTCCTTGTACTTTTCGATCGCTACAACATTAAAACAAAACAAAACAAATAAACAAACAAACAAAACCTAGGTAGAAGATAAGGTTTGAAAGACAGACAGTAGGTCCAAAAAGCAGGGGTGACAGTTAAATAGCCAACTGGGAATGAAAAGACCACATGCATTATTAAAAAAAATTAAAAAAAAAAAATTAAAAAAAAAAAAAAAAAAAAAAAAAAAACCCAAACAACCCCCCAACATGTTTCCTCTAGTAAGTAATTCGCAATAGCCTCAATAAGGAAATACAGACGTCTTTCAGAAGCAAGGCAACAACACAGCAGGGTCTTCTCAAGATTCCCATCATGTAGTTGTGGTGAGGAGCCACCTTTAAGTTCATGAATGGACTGGAACTCTAACTCACATTAAAGCATATGCACTGATCTGCCTATTGGATTTCTGACTGCAGGAGTAAAGCTAATGTGTACTGCCCTGATACAATCTGCCACTGGGAACACCTTCAGACTTTGACCCTGTTACTTAAGCAGTAACTACAGACTCATTTTGTTACCAGGCATAGGGAAACTTTCTGATATGTTTCATCATTTACACTGTTACACATTACAGCACTGTACTTTATTCCTATGGAACTCTCTGGTGAGATACCTCCATTTGGGATACTCTTGGACTAGACAATTTTACCATCAAAAGTAGAGCTTTCTGGCTAATTATTTCCTGCTGTCCTCTCTGTGTCTCTTTTATTCCATTAAACAGACAGTGTTTGGTATATGACTAAGAAATGTAGTGTAACAGAAAATATGCTAGAAAGGAAATGATTACTAATCACTGACTTTTGCCCGACACAGCTAAAATGACCTATTTCCTCAGCTCATCAGCTGAGCAAACTTCAAGATGTGAGAAATCATCTTTGTGCTTTGGCTCCAAACACCATTTCATTTCTGTAATGAATTCAAGAAGCAAACAGGACCTGGGCTGAAAGAGAAGCATGAAAGAACTACATTCATTCCAAAAGCAGAAAACGTGAATGGGAATCAGACAAATATAAAACATAATCAAGAGTTTATTAAATAAGTTTAATATTTTTAATATACAGGACTCAAGAAAGGATCAGTTAGGTTAGCATTTGCCCAGGACATTCCAGATAGGAAGTAAATACATGTTAGGAAGTAAAAGGTAAACTGCTCTTAAAACAAAACTGCACTGTAGCTTTGGACAGCAAGAAGAAAAAAAGTTAATCAGAGCTCTCAAGTGACCATTCAGACTGGAAATTAATTACAGATGTAAGAGGACCGATTCATTATCTCCTGGAGTTTAAAAGTATCCAAATACCTTATGAACAGGTAGCAAACCCCCAAATGGATATGCTCTTCTTATACTCAAACTGCTCGAATGTCTCAGTATTGCCAGGGCTGGATATAGTTTTCTGACAAAGTAATTAATCATCACGCATGCTTTATAGTTAGCACCATGAGCCACATGCTTGGTGTTCAAATGTTTTGATTCAAGAAGCTATAATTTTGTGGTGGCCTGTTTTTGCCAGGAATTCTCAGAGGAGGTAGTCCTCAAATATCAGCTCATCCGAAAATTTCAAATAGCAAGTCAAAATCATACATTTACAAGGGCCTTTGGGACTTCCATTTCTCTGACTCAAGAATGGCACTAAAGGTTTCTTATCCTTGGAAAGTACATAAAAGTACTGAACTGTAAGAAATATTCCTCTGTAATTTCAGCTATAAGGTTTTCTCAGACCTCTGGCAAGGAGGTGTGACCTCACTCCCAATAAAAATTTGTCTTGTAAGGATGAAATTAGTTACTGGCAATACAGTTATCTAAAACCAAATAAAATCTCTGGAAGACAGAATTTAATATTGAATTAACACTTTGAAATATAACCAGCTTTGCCACAAGACTTGCTTCAAAGAAAGGGACCTACTATGCAGATCTACAACTTGCACATAAGCATACACACAGGCTATGTCTAAATTGGCAGGTAATTCAGCTCAGTGCAAGCAAGCAAGTAAAACAAGGCAGCCGCCATAAGGGCCCTGCATCTACATGAGAGTTTATACTCTGGTCCAACTTTAGTACGGTTAGTTGGAGACCAAATGTTCCCCATTACAGATACAGTTTGAAGCTCTCTGATGGACCAGCCACTGGTCCATCTGGAGATGATTAGATTCTTCCTTAGGATGATTGTTTAATGCTGCTAATTCAAACACATGACTCACTTAGGCAATCACAAACAACTCCTGCTTGTCTCTTCTCAGTTTATTGTCCTCTCCTGCTTTGCACTGCTCTGATCCATCATCCCCAGGACATTCCCAGGACACCATGCCCATGGCATTTTAACAGTTCTAAGGACAAAATCAGGCTTGCACTCTCTTGAGAGTTTGAGTTTGCTCCTGTGTGCCCACAAGGAACGATGTATCAGCTTAATGGCTGTTAGGTGAGACAAACTCCAACTGTAGGCCAGAAAAACCCTTCATCAACAGGTGGGGCTGACTTTGCTGAGACACTTCAGGAGCCAGGGGCTCTCCCATTCCAACCCCACCCAACAGCCTGCCACCTTCCTGTCAGGTTTTCACAGCTTACATCCCATTGATTCAAAAATATGTGGAATGCCTCATGGTCCCAGGAATTATTTTAATTCAGAAATCTTTGGGTGAGGAAGGCTGTCCACCACTCCTTTGCTGCCCACTGTTCCTCTGAGGATCAGATACAGGTGTGTGATTGCCTACAGGGTTTCCACCTTCCTGAAATATTTGCCAACCCTCCCTGAAGATGGCATGGTGAAGGTGACACCACAAACCTCAATGTCCCAGAGAAATGCAATTACAGAAAAACCGATGAAACTCTGCTCCGAGTTGGGAAACACCAAGAAACTTCCACAGCACATTCAGAAGGGGGTTGCTTTTTCTTCTTTCCCTCATCCTTCAGTGTGACAGAATCTTGCTGTTTGTGAAGGCCATGGGATAGAAAAAACAACAAACCTTCCTCTGGGGTTTAGAAAGCAAAGCTAGCGAGGACCATCGTGCGAGCTGCCTTGGGGCCACAAACGCATTCCTTTGTTCAGGCCTCGGGCAACGGCTTTAGAATATAGAGACGCTGTAATGGCAAATGTTCACCGTTTGTGATTTAATTTCAGGTGTTGGACCAGAAGACAAGCCGCGGGCGGGGGGCGCAGCGCGGCCGCTCCGGCGTCAGCAGGAGCCGCTCGGTGCCGCTCTTTCCCCTGCCGCCGCCCTGTCTTCCGAGCTTGTGTCAAACCCACGTGCTCCGACAGCTTGCACTGGGGAGCGGCGCCCAGCGGCTGGGCCCTTCAGCACCGCCGCCGGCCCCGCACTGCGCTTCGCCCACCCGCACAGGGACAGCCAGCAGCGGGATCCGCACAGCGGCCCCCGCGGCCTGTGCCGGCCCCGGAGCGGCGACGGGCAGGAGGGCGGCGTTTTCTGCGCAGCGCCGTGGCCGTCGCCCCGCCACCGGCGAGCGTCAGGCAGGGAGGAGGCCCCGACCCAGCCCTTCCCTTGGCCCCCGCGCCCCGAGGATGGCAGCGCTGCCCGCACGAGTAGCTAGCGGCGGTGTCCCTCCTCTTTTTTTTTCCGGCAACGGCGGCGGCGGCGGATCACTGTTGTGTGGGAGGAGGGCGGCGGGGATGGACTTGATCTCTCAGGTCTCCTGTTAAGGCGGCAGCAGAGCGCGCCCCATCGACCAGCCAGCACCCGCCAGGGCCGAGCCGCGCTGCGCCGGGCAGGGAAGGACCGGCCTCCCGCCCGCTCCCCGGCTGCTTTATTTTTAAGGGGGATCTGCTGTTCCTCGCCCTTTTACCCCCTCCCCTCCTGCTCGCACACACGCACGGGGACACGCACGCACCCTCCTCCGTTGCCCTTTCATTCTTTCCTCCCCCCCCCACCCCGCCGTCCTCCCGCGCCGTCTCTTGCCGTGGCAGATGCGCTGGGGGTCACCGCGCAGCTGGGACTATGGTGAAATTTCCAGCGCTCACTAACTACTGGCCCCTGATCCGGTTCCTGGTCCCTCTCGGCATCACTAACATCGCCATCGACTTTGGGGAGCAGGTAAGGCAGCGCCTCCCCCGAGGCGACCCCCGCCCTCCTGCAGGACGAGGAAGGAGAAGCGGGCCGGGCTCTGCCGAGCCGAGCTGGGCCTGGCCCGGCCCGGCCCGGCCCGGCCCCGCCGTTCTTTCGCTGCGGTCGGGCACGGTGGCCCCTGCGCCCTTGGAGGCGGCCGCCGGCCGGTGCGACGTGCATGCCCAAACCCACGGGCTGCTGCGCACCCCTGCCTGATGCATGGGGAAGGACGGGGGTTTCAGGTGGTTGGTTTGTTGGGGTTTTTTTGTTTGTTTGTTTTACTTCGGTTCACCCCCTTGTATCTCAGGATTATATAAGATGAAATTACATAATGCGTTCTTCGGGGGGTGGTTTTGGTTTATCTGCCCGCTGACAAGGCTACTCAGGTGCAGCAGCCTTAGCGCAGTGCAGCGCGGCTCGGCGGCCGAGACAGCAAGCCCGGTGGAGGTAGCAGCTGGCTCGGCCCGGGGACCTGGCATACTGGAGCGGGGCGCGGGAGGTAGGGTCGGCAGCCGCCGCCTCCCCGCCCCCGCTCGCCCAGCGGCGCTGCCCCTGCTGCATCGGCTTGGCCCTCGCCGCCCCGCAGCCGGCAGCCTCCGCCGCGGCATCTCGGCAAGGAGGCGGCTTCCCGGCGGGGCCCCCGATGAGTGAGTCTCAGGCTCCGTCCGTTCCCCCCCTGGTGTTTTGTGAGCCAGGTGTCCGCGGTGATGGGTACAGGACAGAAGCCTAATGTGACGGGCACAACGAGAGGAGCTGTTGCCACCAGATTTCTTCAGCCGTGAACATCAATGCACTTCAGCCTTGCTGAAATTCTGTAGTGATATTCGTGACCTAAGGCACCAGGAAAATACCCCGATGTCCCCTGATAGGTTGTCATTCTCTGTTATGTGCAGCTCTCCTGCTTCATCCTCCTGATCCTCATTTGCTGCGTTTTCTCTGAAAATGTGTTTTGTGCTTGACGTACCCACTTCTTTGACCAAGCTTTCTATGCAGGTTGCTGCTTTGCCATAGCACTGTGGTGTGAGGAAATCTCTGGTTTCAGTACTTGTGACCGGTAAGGCCCTGGTCATGTGTCAGGCTGCACTATATAGGGTCTGTCATTACATTTTGGTAGGATAGTGTGCACTAATAGTTATTCATGGATGTTTAAGCTGGGCAGGCACAGTAAATACTGCATCTCAAATAGCTTTTATCCTTGCCCGAAGTCAGTTTTGCTGAGAAGCTTTTGTTTTCTTAAATGTGTTCTGTGCTCCTTGAGCAAAGATACCAGAAACTTAGTGGGTGCCTTCATCAGTTTGTAAAGAAAGTGAAAGGAAAAATATTACAGTGGGAAAATGTAGCTAACATTAATCATAAGTTTGTCATGGCTGTGTTCATTGCATTTTGATTCCTGAAATAAGTCATGACACTAAAGAGTATAATTCCATCTTTGTCTAACAACTGCATACTTTCCTACTAAGTCAAACTTCTATAAATCGTACCCTCGGGAAGAAAAAAAGGGAAAACTAAAGATAGAAGTGACAAGGGGAAAAGTGTTTTAAATGCTACTATCTGTGCCACATTATTAACATATAGCAGACATTAAATTGGAAGTTCACTCAGCAAACTGAGTATGACAGGTGCATGTACAGTTTGCTTCATACAAGGTCAGCTTGATTCAAAATCCATGTGAGCCCATAAAAAACATCCCCTTGGCTTCAGTGTACTCCTGACCAGGATTTCAAAGATCAGCAAGCGAGACATTACATTTTATAAGTGAGGGGCCTTCTGTCTGGTTGAGTACCAGTGACACAGGAGAGATGTTCACATATGCTTGAAGTAGTGTTACCCACTCTGAACATTACCATAAAAAGACAGGAGGACAATAGATCAGAAATAAGAGATGACTGTAAAAATTAGAGACAGAGTGGACCTTGCCTGACCAGGGAAGAGGAGGTGTTTAAGAAATTGTGTAGGTCATAAATCTTTTTGGTGCCTCTTACTCATAGATTGCTCTCTCAAGTAGGGAGAGTATATGGAAGCAGTGTTCAAAGGAGAGGCCTTTTTAACAAAACCTAGTATTTCTATGTATGCGAGTTTGAAAAGTGAGAAACAATGAGGATCTCACCTTGTTTTTTACCTTGAGAGACTCTTAGGTGTGCTGAGTAGTTTTATTCAATAGGAAACATCACTGGGAAACTGGCAGATCTTTTGTATGTGGCTGTCTCTAGATTTCTTGCTACTTCAAGGGAAATTTACAGTAAGACTAGATAATATTTGTAGAACATAGAATAGAATAAACCAGGACTCTCACCATTGCCATTGCTCGTATGAGATGTTTTCTGTTGCAAGTCTGTTTAGTATGTAGGAACTAAAAAATGGTGGATCAGTGCTCATGACAACTAGAAAGCTCAGCTCCTGCAGTCATTCCAGAACTACTATAACCAGTTGAAGGGCCCCATGTTGACCCTTGGACCCAACCTCAGTAACCTGTTAGGTAAAAGCTGCATTACAGAGTTACTCAGATCTAATGAGCTAACCTCGTCTGTTCACCTCATAAAATCTTCTTGAACTGACATCTGACTTCCCCCCACCCCCTCCCACAAAAAGATTGTCCTGTTTCATGACCAGGAAAATTATCAGAAGGTTAGAGAAACTGATAATTCCTAACCTTTTTCCATGATTTCCTTCAGCAACTTATTTTCCTTACAAATGATTTATAGTACTGTGTAACTTGCATGGAATAAAATGCAATATAATTTTCTTCCTAGAGTAATACCTTCAGGAAAACAGACCTCACTATTTGGGCTCCACACAAATCTGTGTGAATGTGAATGTGTATGTGTGTGCCCATGAATTTACTTTTTTCTGTAGGTATGCACGCACACAGAGAAATACACACAATAGAGTGCTTTCATACCAAGAGCTTAATACTTAACACCAGAGAGAGATTCTCCTTTTCAGTCTTGCTGGTGACAGCATTTAGCTCTCAACATCTTATTCCAAGATTCACGGTAGTTAGTGTTTTATTTAGAGCTCAGCTTTTGGAGAGCAGAGTTTGCATTAAAAATCCCAACTTTGGTGAAAAATGTTGGATGGGCTTGCTTGGAAATAAATAAATAAACTGTATCCATGTGATGAATTACAACACCTCTAACAGCTCACCTAGCAAATAGTACTACCGTTACCCCATGCACTCAAAAATCCATCACCACTTATAGCAGTTTTCTTTTAGTACAGATTCAGAGCTGCCTGCATATATTATAGTGGTGTGATTTGCAATATATGGGAATATTTGCATTACCATTATTATAAAGGAGGAAAACTGAGGTGTGCATTAGGTCACTAACTTTCTCAGAAGTACAGAATCAGTCCTTAAATACAATTTGCTGATGTGGCTGATAGCTCTCTGATGCTTGCAGGATGGCAAAGACTAGGTGGAGAGCAACATTTTGCTTGAGCTCAGGACCTGTCTGCAGTAGTCCCTTAATTATCAGTGGAAACAGTTGAACTTTTCCTTTCATGCTATCATATAGACAAGCCCTGAATCATTAGTTTCAGTTGCTTGAAATTGCTTGGTTGGGCAGTTTTATTTGCTAACACAACTGGTAGGTATGCAGACACAACTTTGTTCAGTGGCTTGTGAGTCCTTGGAAACTGAAAACAAGCAAGCTTTCTCCTGAGGTCACTCAGGCGCTCTGGTCCTGCAGATAAATTGAACAGTGTAGTGGCTGAGATCAAACAGGTGAGCTGTAAAATAAATGCTAAATGTTTTTGATTCCAAATTATTTTACAGTAATTGCTGGAAAAACATTCCTGTTTTTCCTTGTATTTCAGTAGATTTTTTTTTATGTTGGTTTTTTTCCCTAAGCAAAAACACGTTGCCAGAAAAGGAGAACAAGTCATGAATAATGTATCAAAAAGAATTAGCGAGCTTATCTCCTGCCCATGCCGTTTGCAAACTTAGTAGGGGGTTAAACATTTTGATTAATGCTTTATGAAACTATTTTTTGGGGTAAGTGTTATTGTCTGGACGTTCAAAACAGGCAATGGGAGAGTTCACATTTCCAGCTGTTCCACAGGGATTTGGGCCAAGTTGTGTAACCTTTCTGTGGCACAGTTCCCCTGCCTTTGATGTGTGCCTGGACCTGTGTGTGTCACAGGGACGCAATGAAAATTCATGTGTCAGAAGTGCTCCAAGATGAAAGGTGCTGTATGAGTGCAAAGGACTCCTGTTATTGCTGCTGTAAGAGGTTAGAGATTCATTTAAGCTGCACAGGACTTTAGTGCCATATAAACAAGAAAGCTAACAAGGTCTTATAATTGGTGTAGAGCATGACTGTGTGTTATTATCACAGCCACATTATTAGTGGGTATGCTGATGGAAATACCTTGTTTATTTTTTAAAATAATGTGAAATGCACATCATTTAAAATTAAATTTAGATGAAATTGTGTTGAAGAAGCAAAGCTCTACAGAGTATATTATCAACAGATTATTTATTTATATTTTTTAATTTCCATGCTAATGTCTTGGATGACTTAATTTGTCCTGCAGGAATCACAAGCCAAGTAGGGAAGTGTCTAGTAAAGGTAGGTGAAATACATCTAACTTCCCTGGTGGGAGTGAGAAAATCCAAGTGAGACATTACATGAAGGAGCAGACACCAAACCACACACACTTGAAGTAGTAGTTTTCAGAATTTGTGCCTCAGTACTGACTCCACAGACTTTATTCTAAGCAGAGCAGCTTTACTTCCTTTTCATGCCAACATGTGCCATGCAGCCTGAACTCCTATGCCGTCCACTGAAGGTTTTCAAGCCAGTCCTAGGTGGGCTGTAGAACACACAGGCAACACTTGAGACTACACAAATAATTAATTAGCCTTCTATGTCTATTTTAGTTTTGTTGGGCATTAGATACTAGACATTGCATTCACCAATTGTGCAGAGCCTTAGCTGGAGTTTCACAGCAAGCAGTGCATGCTGAGACCTGTGAAGAAGTCAAAAGTCTCCTAAAACGTTTGCAAATCTCAAAAAACCTGCTGATATTCTTAAAGGTAACAAAGAAGCATATTCCCAGCAGCTAAACTAATATATACGTGTATTTTATAGCCCATAGGCATAAAATAAACAGGTTAAGAAGAGCAATGGAGCCATCATTGCTGAAGATTTCCTATTATACTAGAAATTATGAGAATGAGCCTACAAATGAGGAGTCCTATCTCCTGCAGTGTTCCACGTAGTGTAAAATACGTAATCTAGAGCTACAGTCTGTGCTATGCCTCATTTTTCACTACCATGTCTTTCTTTTCTTATTCTATCCTTCCTTCATAAAACCATCCAGTTCCTCATTTCCTGCTTCTGTTGCCTCCCACTCCCTATGGCTGTGTCAGCTGAGCTGTAAGGATTTCTCTGGACTTACACTTCACTGTTGAGAACTAAATTTAAAACGTGGATCCAGAACTGAAATTTTGAAGGGGGTTTGGACCATTGTATTCTGCATCGTGGAGAGAAATTGCCACAGGGAATTTTGAGTTGAACTGACCATTGGGATGGTTTCAGGGGTTTCCTTGTTTGTTACTTTTGGTTCAATTTTCATGAAACCAAGAAAGCTGATTTTAATTCCCATTTGATTTGGTCTGAACTGATTTTTATTTTTCACTCATTTTGCTTCTACATGAAGAACTTGGTTGTATACAAAGACTTATACAGCATGACCAATCTTACCACAGAAGTAGCTTTTAGTATGCATATAACACAAGGCTTCAGCTCAGAAAGTGCAGATTCTAGCTATTCCTATCTTGGTCTGAGATAAGGCATTTGTGTCTGTGTGACTATTGTTAGTTCTAAAATAGTAATGTTTCACAGGGCATGAAGTTCATTCCTTCATGTTGCTAAATGGATGCAAGTTGCTGTATAAATAGAGCATTTAAATATATCTGCCAGCTCATCCAGAAACCTCCGTGCATAAAACTGAGCAGTTCCAAACAGATTTTGCTTTGTAGCTACTTTCAGAAATCTGTGATGTCTTTAAATAACTTATATTACTGCTGAGCTCTATTCCAGTTTAAATGGCATATCAGAACATGTGTTTCTTAATTTACTTATTTTTTTAGTTTGTATTGACCTCAGATTTTATCAAGCTAATCTAACCTAGTTATCGGTACCTCATGCTGTTTTTCACAGAAACCTGTGGATTTGGGGGAGAAAGAAATAGGAGTGTTAATATGCAATTAGATCATCAGATCACGCTTTCTTCTGCTTGCTTGATTTTGTACCCACATGGTGTTGCGGTATCTATGGTCTTAAACACCACTGCTGCCTTTTGAGGTAACAATTAGCCAGAGAATTAAAAGAACATCACAGTCTGAAACAGCACAACGCTGCAGTTCCCTCATCTTTTATAACCTCTGTGGTACCATGTCCCTTTCAGATTTTCCAAAGAACATTACTTGCCTTGCTTCAGAGTTTTGTCTCCACATTCAGTTTTTCTTCATAGTTCTGTTCTGAGCTAGTGCAGAATAAAAGTGTCTGCATGAAACATTAACTAAGAATAATTCCAGGTGTAAACATGCATTTGGTTCCAAAGAGGGCTGAAATACAGCACTGTTATTTGCAAAACCATGATTTATTTCTGTAGCATTTTCAAGGGCATTCTGAACAAGGATAAAAGAAAAATACCGGAGAATTAGGAGAAGTTTGTTAAAAATAAGTGTGCTTCAATGGCATGAATTCTGAAGTGCCAGATGATGTAAGAAAACTCACCCAAGATGATGCAAAAAATTGATTTAGCAGAAGTGTTACTGCTGGAGAAAGGGTGGTACCTGTTGCCCAGTCTGCTTCACTGTTGTAAGATGGTTCAGTGAGAGGTCATCTTTTAGCATAGGAAGCAAATAAACTGCAGGATGCAACTTAAACTGCAGTTACTTGCTTTGTGTAGCCTTTTTGCATTGCTATAGGATTGCTAAGGCAATTGTTTCCAACTTTTTCCAATTTTCAGAGTCCAGAAATTTTTCCAGTGGAGATGCAGAAAAATTTTGCTTCCATGCAAGCTTGTAGAGCATCTTTGTGTTTACTCTTTTTTTTTTTTTTTTTCTCGACAAGGGGTGGGTGTCACCTGTCTCTGATTCCTTTTAAATATTCCCAGTGGTACAGGTTTCTGTGTGGCTGAAAGTTTACCACAGCAGAGCACATACTAGTATGTTTGCTGACAAATAACTTTGAAAGCCTTTTGGCTTGGAGGTGGTCTGTCTTCTGGCCTTCTTATCTATGTTCTGTACTTAAATTTTGGAATGAAGTTATATGTAGCCTGTACCTGAGCTTTTATGTGCTGACCTTTGATCTGTATAGCTGCATGGTTTTCACCTACCCTGGCCAAAGAAATCATTGACACATGCTAGCCAGGACTGATTTGTTACCCCTCATCAAGTCAGGTAGACAGCGTGTGTAGGTATAAGGGCTACAACCACATGGCACCAGCTGTTCCTCCTCCATTTTTTTTTAATAATGGGTGTTTGACTTCTACTTCCCTGAAAATACATGTTTATGTTTAGATTTTACTGGGCTCTTTTTCCTGCTCACTTCCTACACAGACCATGTTACCCTTTCTTCATTCTGCTGCATATCAGCAACCAGTATCTTATTTTTAAAACCTCAGTGAGGAGCAGCAGCTGTTTCTGCAGTGACAGCTAGCTAGGCTGGGGTACCTCTGATCCACCTCCATCAGCTCCCTCATTGCAAAGGCTTTTCCTGCCACAGCATACCAACATGCTCCAAGAACTTGGCAGGCTTTGATCTCAAATCTGCTGTCCTGCAGAGGAAAGACAGACTCTTGCACAAGTCCATCGTTACCATTTCCTCTGTCAGCATCTTACCAATTAAAAATAATTTAACTTGTTTGAAAAGAAAATGAATAGTTAGCGGCATTACAGGGCAGGAAGACACTTCACATTTTTTATTCTGGTGAGGGGAGGCAGAAGGTCAATTACCTAAGAGGAAGCATTATAGAAATGGAGCATTTGTAGTTGGATAAGTAAGAGATTTGATAACCATCTGCAGTTGTATGAACTGCAGTGTGGTCATGAAGGAAAGAAAACAGGATTAGTTAGGTCTCTGCCCTGGAGAACATGGCCAGGAGCAATGAGAGAGATTGGGGCAGTTAAAGACAGTTTAGACCAAAAAGGTTTCCAGATGATTTTCTGAGTAGAAGGCTGGAGTCGTTCCCTCTCACACATGCTTCCTTACAATATGTGGCATGGAGAGTGCCGTGCTTTAGATGGCATTGGGTGGTGATGGTGGCGTTTTATGTAGGCTCAAATTAATTGAGTCACCAAAGACAAAGTGCTGTGATCTCTGTAAACAGTCACCAAAATCAGAGTGTTGTGCTCACTTTAAAAAGTGTTGGGCGTAGTAGGTCAAACCTGAAGACTATGTCTTCTTGTTGAAGGAAACAAGCAGCTTGGGAGCCACATACTCCTCAAATGCACTCAGTGCAATCTAGAAGGATGATGTATGGGCTATTAGCATGACATTTTCCTATTAAATTGTACACACTAAGATAAAGTCTCCAAAACTTGCAACTCAGAGGTGCAGAGTTTCTGTTACTAATGACTAGTGGTTGTGATACAGTCTTCGTAACAGTGCTCTGTTTTTCACGAGAGCACTTGCTGAGGAGAGAACCTGGAGTTCCCTAGCTAATAGAAGTATTGACTATGAAACCCCTGTCTTGTTCCTTTTAGAAGAATGTTATGAAAGTGGCATGCCCTTTGCTGCGTGAGTGAACAATAGACAGCACTGCAGTCTCCCCAGCAGAGCTCCGGGGAAAAAAGTCCAAATAAAATGATCTTATTAAAATAAGGGGACCTTTCATTATGAGCGAAGTGGAGTGGTGAGACGTCCTCAGTGTGGAAGTCAAGATCTTAACTACTTTTAAACTGGGGTCTTGATTAATTTGTTTAAAGGGCTTTAAGGCATAGTTGCCATTAGACAAGACTTGGCAAGCACAGGGGACATTTCAAGTTCTGCTGTAACATAGAGTGAGCCCTGCACCCTTGCTGTCTTTCCATTTTGGTGAGAGTCCTTTTCTTTCCTTGGTTGTCCCATGGGTGCTGGAGCAGTTTAGCTACGCAGACGTCTGTGTGGCTTTGTCACCTGGCTGGAGCCTCCAGTGCATCTCCTCACCCTAACTGCTATGAAGGAGTCCATCCACTTCAAAGCAAATAGAATGAAAGTGGTAATATATTCCATCAGCTCATGCCCTTCCTCCCCCACCATGGCATTCTGGAGATAACTTTAAACCTTAGGATTATTTGCAACCCACTGAAGCTAAGAGTCCTGGCAGAAGTGAAAGTATCAAGTAATGTACTTGGAGGAGTAGATGGCTTTTGCCATTTGCATGGCCTATGGTGGTGGGAAATAAATCTTCTTCTGATCTGAGTATTTGGATCATCCTCTTCATTAAATTTTAACTTTTGCCCTCTCTTGCTCATAGCTTTTTGAAGCTCGTGAAAATAACCCCAGATGTCCACAGTTTTGTGCAGTCACAAAGGGCGTCTCTGGTCATTCTTCTCTGTACTTCAGTAGTACAAAGCAATTGGTGGTGTGAGACTGAATGTAATCTGGCAGCAACTTCTCTCGTGTTTATGTTAGGCATGGTTTTGCAATCTTAAGCATTTGCTTTAAAAGAGAGAGGAAGTCCAAACCACAAAACATTTTTCTGAAGGTAGCCATCCTCAAAACACTTTCTGTTTGCTATAGGTAAATACGTTTTTCAAGTGATGCACCCATACACATCCTCATGTATGTAGTGTGCCACGAGCAGGGGACTGCCTTTTTAGAAGAATTGTACGCTGAGTGGTGCTAAAGTACTGTCTTGATTAGTTACTAGCAAAATGGTTAAGAAAATAAGGACAAGAGTTGTACATGGAGCACATAGAACTTGTGTCCCTTACAGTTTCAGCCGCCTCTGTTTACATGATGTTATGGTGTTTGTATGTGCAAATGCTGGTTTATTTTTTAATCAGTCAGTGGCTTTGTACATGAATTTAATCCTCTCCAAATGTGACCTTGAGAGTACTCCTGATCACTGTGTGACTGTTCTTTATACACTTGTGGGTATTCATTTTGTTTCAGAGTGTTTTATTTCAAAGCATGAAAGCATGACGACCTTTCAGCATTCACCGTCTTGTTCTTATATGAGATTTCTGCGATGCAGTCAACGGTCTACTGGTTAGGACATGCTCCAGCACTGTAATAGTCTTGGGAAGAGCTTTTGTCAGCAGTGCCTTCTTGATCTAAGTAGTGTGCGTGGGGGTTTCTGTTAGTGCTGTGCAGAGGCTGTGAGAAATCAAAGCATTTTCTTCTTGTAGGTGTGACATGGTGAGCTTTGAATCGCTGTCCAAAAGAAGGCCAGTACAGTTGTGGGCTAGCTTTTCCAAATCATGACATGCCTTTTTTGTGATCTGCAAACTCCTACCACATTGTGGGTGGTTGCATCACTAAGGAGAAAATACCTAACAAAGGCACAATCATAGCCTCAGTACTTCATCAAGCAATTTGTGACTTGATTTCCAAGGGTTTGGTTGTGTTCACAGCCATCTGCAGAGGTGGAGTCTGTTGTATTCTGTGTGCATCCACTGATTTGAAATGGAAAATGAGAGGGGTTTAGATCAAGAGGGAAGCTGCCTAAAAAGGGCAAAGCCTGGCAACTTTGGCTTTGGAAGTACTGGCACGTCCCAGAAGTCCCAGTGTCCAGCAAATGCCTGTCTTGAGTTCCGAAAGCGTTACTGATATCTCGCTGAATAACAAACTAGATGTTTTCTCTTCCCTCTTCCTGCTGGAAGTGTAAAGTAGACAAAGGAGGCATGCTGTTGTAAATTTAGCTCAATGAAAAGGCAATCAGGCTTTCTACCACCAGCATGAAGAAGAACATTAAAGCAGTACTCATCCAGCTGACAAAGGATGACCTGTGCTGAACTGTAGAAATAATTGGAGGAAAAGCCATGACTCACAAATATCCTTGACCTTTTTTCAAGAGTACATAAGAATAGTATCAGCGCCTGGAACCACTGGATGTGAATACAGTGATTTCTAGATGACTTTGAGTTATATTTTGAATACTATGGAATACTATGGCAAGGAATAAGCAAATTGGTTGGACAAGGTACTGGTTTTGTCTGCAGCTCGAGGAACAAAGGCTATTTTGAATATTTTTTTTCACTCTTAAGCACACTTGCAGCATTAGGGACCCTAAGCACCGTTTTGCTTAGTTGTTGACATGGTGTAGGAGTAAGGGATGCACGGACAGCTTGCAACAGTTACAGAAAAGGAGTAGTAGCCATTTTGTAAGAAGTTATTGGTGCAGTTTCTAGGAGTTGGTTTCAAAGACAACTAAAAGCATGAGTGTCTCTGTGAAGAATATTGCTTCTGTAGTCTAATGACATTGAGCATCAAATTCCTCTACACTTTCCGTTTTGGACAGACAAATTCCTATAAGCTCAAATTTTCTGTGTATATCCCTTTGTTTGGTGAAAGAAAGAAAACAACCCTTTGAGAAAGAGAGAATCAGGATATAGAAATAGGGAGTAGTGCAGAATTTGATCCCTTTTTTCCCTTCCACTAAATGTCTATATAGCATCACACTGAAGCAGCACCATAAACAAGAGTTTGGTATCTGCAGCCTACTAAGCTGAATCAAGAAGAGTTGAGAGTCATCACTCTCACCTTTTGTTGTTGTTTTTTGGCTCTTTGTTTACATGTATTTATTTAAAATTTGGGATTTTTTTCTTTCAGCCCTGGGTTAGGGCCTCCCCTGTGCTCTGGTAGTTTACGGTCCTAGACAGCTCCTGACCCCTCCTCTTCTGACTCCTCCTTCTCACACTGCTACCCATTTACTGCCCTCTTTTAGAGTAGTCTATAATCTTCAATTATGTGCTTCCCTTCTGTCCTCTCTGCTTTTCCTTTTCTGTTCCTGTCCAAAGACTGCCTCCATAGTATGTCACTTTGCTGTTTGCAGGCAAATGGTTCATTGTAATTATGTCAGCAAGGTGCACACTGCCTGCCCCCCAAGAAATTCCTTCCTTGTCTACTAGAGGCCTGGTTCAGCAAGACAAGTACTTAACTTGAAATCTTTTTGATGTTCATGAGCTTTAAATTTAGGTCTAAGTTAAGCACATACACAGGTATTTATCTCATATGAGGCATCTAAGCTTTAAGTGAAGAATGCGACCTTTGTAAAGCTACAAGACTTTATCTAGCAAAGAATTCTTGTTTGCCTCTTCTTCTTCCTACAGACATGCAGTTGCAGTACCAGGGAACATGCTACTGAACTACCAGTATTCCTTCTTTCACATCCCACTGTGTCAGGCCCAGGTTTTGGTCAGTCTGGCCCAGATGCTTTTGCTCTAGGAGCAGGCACGTTGCAGTGCTGGTGGGATGTGGCTGTGACTGCTCTACCACTGACAGTCACCTGTGGGTTCTCTGATCCTCACCGCAGTTCCTTGTTTTGAATTCCTGCTCAGCGTAGTGCTGTGTAGCAGAAGCAATGAAAATTTTCTCCCTGCATTCTGGTGTCTGATCGCACATGGTAAAGGTCTGCTGTCCTCACTGGTGGGTTTTTTAAGACATTGCAAACAAAGGTCAGAGTGATTATTCTCTCACTGTATTAAACCCAGTTTCTGGTCCACAGGTATGAATGACACTGCCTGCATTCCTCACGTGCCTGTTCACCCCACCAGATAGGTCTCCTTGCTGTAGCTGACCAGGGATGTTTTCTTACCTGCCAGGTCATAGAGATAAAGGTTTTGAGGTGCTGAGAGAATCCAATCTCAGCAAAACCTCTTTTGGGTCAGGGAGTACTTCTGCTCTTTCATCCATTTTTTCAAAGGCAATCTTTTGAGGAAACTTGGGAGAAGCAAGTCAAGCTCAGTCATTTGTACGTGGGCACAAAAGCATTGCGTGGAGATGTCCAGATACTGTCAAGCACGTCTTCAGAGTGGACACAATGTGTCCACTGTGAACCCGTGCATCACTTGAAGGACTTTGGAGATGTTTATAACCATTCTTTACATTAAAAGTGCTTTTTTGAATGCTATATATAATTTGGCTTCAGACATTTCCAGGTCATAATTAAACTACTAGGCTTGTTCCAAATCAAGGATGGATAGCACAAATAGCACTGCATGAGTCAGATCCACCATGTGTTCTAAATTAAATTATGCTGAACCAACATTGATCTTAAGGATTTAAATAGATCTAAGACTTTTATCAGATATCAAGATCTTTAGGCAGAAAATGCATTTTTACAGAGCTTGATAGTGAAGGAAAATATTAGCAGAAGTGTTGAGGAGAGTAACAAAGCAGCAAGCTGACTGTATAATGGAAAGAAACAAAGCACGCAACCAGAAGAAAGTATTTTGAATAAACAAGTTAGTGAAATAACATCTTCAGTAGCAGATAGCTTTTGGCTTGCCTAGCAGTCTCTAGTGTTTAGATTGCAAATCTCTTCTAACTTTACTGAAACAAGGTCCTCTCCTAGTGAATACAGAGGGATGTTTCCCTACCTAGATACTGCAAGCTGGCTGAAGTATTACCACAAAAGCCTTGTGTTTTCTGGGGAAGGAAAGAGGAATAAGAAATACATGAGGATAACATAAAGATGAGAAGATAGGAGATCCTGGAGCATTTTTCTGATGACCTGTCTCCCAATAGAGTTAATATGTGCTTCAGGTGAGATTTCACCTGGGATACTTGGTACATTTCTGGCTGGACATGCTTAAGACACATCAGTTTAAGCTTGTTCAAAAGATCAGGCAAAAGAAACTCCAGCTATTAGCTTTGTGGTTTTGTCCCTCATCATATCTGAGAAGGAGAAACTGGAATGTTTTGTGGACTGAAACATTCTGTGATTCTACAATTTCTGTACCCTAGCAGAGATAGGTGGAGCATGAGTAAGGTTGTTCTCTGTAAGTAGATAAGGGAAGATGTTAGCCTACCTGCAAACAAAAGCAAATTGGGTAGTGACATCTGACTGTAAATAGGGAGTGTTTCTAAGCTATAAGTGAGGATGGCTTCAGGCTACCAGAAGAATGAGGTTCTGGAAAGAGTAGGGGTAGGTAAGCCAAACTACTTGTTTTTAAGATTGAGTCACATGCTTTGAGCACAGGAAAGGACCAAAGCCTACACCCTGAGAAGTTCTTTCCATTCCCTGTGTGATGGGAAGAAAAAGAGAAAACAGAACTTGGTACTTTGTTGTTTTGTATACCTAGAGATATGATATATGATCCATATATACACAAAAAGAAATGAGGGGCCCTGAGTAGAGATGCAGGAAAGCAAATGCTCAGGCTTCAGCTTATGCTGTCCAGTGAAAAACTAAGAGAACTTGTTGGTAAAACCCTAATTTTGAATGCCTTTCTCTTCTCAAAGTTATTTTTTAAATCTCTCTGAATATGTTGTTATGAAATACTTGGGTTTGAACCTCTCTTCCTTTTAAGTAAAGTACCATGGCTTACTTGAGGCCTTTCAAATCACTGTTCTCTTAGAGGGTTCATTGGGGTGCACAATCCCCCAAAACGCAAAGTGTGCCCTTACCCAGGGCATGTAGGCAGGGCAGTTGCTTATGCAGGGTTGACATTGCTGCTGCTGACAAACAAACAAAGCTCTGTTCATTCTGCTCTGCTCATGAGCAGGGGGTGGGGAACGGGACAGAAGAAGGATGAGCTTGTGGATGGAAACTGCTCAGTTAAATGAGAAAAAATATAAGAAGAAAATATTAAGGTTCATAAAGAAATGCTTTCAGTGTTGACATGTTAAACAAAACTTTGAAGGGTTTGGCAATGACATCTTTGTGCTGTTCACAGCATAGTTTATCTGTCATTTTTTCTGTTTCACATGTTAATGATAAATTGAAGCCAAGTGTCAGGGTTTGCTTTGTCATTGCCATTGAGCCTGATTTAGGACAATCTCAAAACATGAAATAGTTTCCCTTTTTTTTGCTGCTTGTGTCTATTTGTAGCATTTCAAGTAGCAGGCTCTCATTGTAATGCGAAAATCCTTTTAAACATTGCTTCTGTACTGTAGTCTTAGTAAAAAGACAAGTGCCAAAAGTACACCAGAGAGGGAAGCACCCAGACTGCACCAAGAGCAATAGGAGAGAAATGCTTAACTCTTGTTGGCCACTTTGAAAATACCAGTCTGTGTATTTCCATCCATTTGAATTAGGCTGTTCTGGTCCTTCAGGAAGCAAAGTGACCATTATTACAGTAATGAGATATTAAAACATCTCTCACCAGTTTTATAAGACATGGTACCTTCAGAAATGTGGCATTGTAGAAGTGTGGGCATTAAATTTGTTAGCCTCTGCATAAATGCAGCAACTAAGAAGCCATATTTGTGTTCCTCTAGTTCATTAAAAACATGTTTTTAAAATGTTTTCATTATATGGCTAGAGCTGTAAGGAGTGTTAACGCTGAAACATGAGAGGCTTGCTTCTGTTTCTGGGAGATTAAGTGTTTTCACCGGTCTGAGCTGAGATTGAGGGAGAAATTGTCTTGGAGGTTTCTGTATTCTTTCTGGTTACATGATGTACATGCCAGTGTCCAAACACTGACTGAGTATGGTCTTGACAGAGGATGGAAGCAAATGGCCAGACCATGAGGTGTGTCATACCTGCTTTGACATGTGACCATCATCTGGCCCTACAGGTTTGTCTCACTCTGCCACTGCCATACGTGCAGATAGGTGAATCCACTGGCCTTTATAAAAGTCTGTTGACCTTTACATGTTTTATTAGCCAGGGCAGAGGTCAGTCTTTGACAAATAAAGTAGCAGACCTATTTACTTTATATTTACATGCTAGACTCCTAAAGGTTGAACTCTTTCTGTGGCGAGGCTATTTCCTTTTCATCTCTAATGATCACTTTTCATTGCTGACTAGTGCAAAGGCAGATGAGTTATGATCTGGCATTTCCCTGAATGTGTTCAGTCTTTGAATATTCATTATGCTTCCCATTGCCATAGATAGATAGCAATGTCCTTAGAAAGTGGAAAACTGATTTTTTTTCTTCCCTAGTCTTTTTGAAAGGCTGATCTTTTTCATTCACTGTTGGTAGTGAATTAGCAAATTTGCACTATCATTGTTAACTAAGCAGAATAAAGACAGTCTGGAAATAGAAATTGCTGCAGCCTGTGCAGGGAAATGTCAGCTGTTGCTCAAAGTTATTATGAAACTGTGAAGTCATCAGAAATCATCCTCATGTGAATGTCAGACACAATGGTGGGTTAGCGGACTGAAAATAAAGAGACAGAAGTCTGGGAAAAAGAAAGAAAAGGAATATCACATGACATAAAAGCGGCTTCAGTTCTTTTTGGCTCACTGGAAGTTTTTGGCTGTCTTTAATAGCTGATATCCACAGAAAAAGATACATGAATATCCATGACCAGTAAGTGCATTCCTAATCCAAGATGGTCTGTAGAGTTTCCATACGCTCAGTGGGAACTGTCTGCACGTTAACATTGAAGCCATGCAAAAACATGACCCTTGAAAGTGAAGAGGAGGAGGAGAAGATTTAGGAAAGGATAACTTATCTTGTTAATGACACTGAGAAATAAGACACTCAAGAGAAACTCAATAGCATCAGTGGTAAAGGTCCCATTGCCCGTGCCAAGGATGAAAAGGAAAGCCTTTAAGAAAAGAGGCAATAAATTTACTTTCAAAGTCCTTTATCACCCATTACATAAAAAGCCTGAGGGAATGAGATCTTACAATTGGAAAGATTCTTAATGGTCCAAAATTCAGTCCAGGCCTTGGAACAAAACCTATAGTCATCACATTTCTTTGCTTCCTGGACAAAGAACTTATTATGTAAACAGCAAAATAAAATTCAAGATCCATGGGATATGCCAACAAGCAAATCTCCCTTTACTCGAACAATTAAAGAAGAGATCAGGAGAGAGAAACAAATGCAGGGCTTCAAACAACAGTCTGTTAATGCTTCAGACCAGTGTGGATTTAAGATGAAGTTCCTCAAGTTTTTCACTTCCAGGGAGTAACGCTGCCTGTGCCCTTGCAGTTACTTTTGTAACATCAAAGGTGGTGGTTCAAACAGTTCCACAGTTTGTCAAAAGTTAGTGCTGCTGTAATAGTGAGTGATATCTGTTTGTTTATATAACATGATTCAGCTTCTTTTTCTTCCACTAATGAGTGCTTTTTGTGTACTAGTGGTGTTCGAGAAGACAGAGGGAAGAATAGAAATGTTAGTTGAAACGCTTTATTGTATTATTGCATTGAACATACCTTTGTTTTGTATTGATTGTATAACCAGAACTCAGATGGAGCTCAAAGTCACAGACTAAATCAACTCAGTGGACATCTGCACGCATGATGGGACATTTTATGGACATGTTAAAGGGGTAGTCCATAGACTAAAGGAATTATTTCTGTGATATCACAGGATGGGAAGTGAGGTGCTGGTTATATTGAATAACGTGGTACCTGAGCATGACATAAATGGTATGATAAAAAGAGAATGTGCTTGTTCTGACTGGGATAGAGTTAATTTTCTTCATAGTGTCTAATATGGCATTATAGTTTGGATTTGTGCTGAAGACAGTGTTGATAACACAGATGTTTTCATTATTGCTGATAGGTGTTGCTATCTCTTTTTCTGTAAATGATGAATGACAACTACTTTCATTGCTGACTTTTTAGTCTATGGTAATGAGTTCTGTTTATACAGTTGATCACTGCTGCAGTGTAGACTTAATCTACAGCCACAGTCACTTTGAGATGCACCTCTTCCAGCCTGGCCTTATCAATGGGCCACAATGCCTTCAGAGATACACCTGCCCTAGTGTGGCCTTACAGTCACACTACAGTCTCTCCAGGGGAATACCTGCTCTGTTGTGGGCTTATTCATATCCACATGTTCTGCAGTGCTCCAGCATGACCTCATACACGGGTGTTTGAAGGCGCATCTGCTGCATCATGGACTTACACACAGCCACAGTTGCTTTGAGGTATACCTTCTTCAGCAGGGACTTACCCTTAAGCCAAAGTTCCTTCCGAGATACACTTTCTGTGGCATAGACATAACTACCACCACAGATGCTTTAAGATGTACCTGCTGTGGTGAGGACGTACTCACAGCCACAGATGCTCTGGGGTGTCTTGATTCCACATGGATTCATCCACAGGTCACAGTCCCTTTGACTCAAGTTCACACTGGAGTTTTCCAGCATGTTCAGTACAGCAGTACAGAAATGGCAGCTATGCCTTGGCCATCTGCCAGCCCAAGCACTTCACCACTGCTGTTACCAGAATGTTCTCAGGCACAACAGAGTAAGATGATAAGCAGTGCAGCAGCACAGCACACAGCGAAAGGAAAAAGCTAATGATCACTGGAATCTAATATATGGTAAGGCAAGCAAGCCCCATGGCAAGCACAGAAGCCTGACAGTTAATTGCTGAACAGCAATAACAGCTTTAAATTCAATACTGCACATTCCAATCAAATCTTTTGTTATCTTGAGCCCTCAATTGGGTGCCTAAAAGGACTGCTGTGGTTTAAGGCCAGCCAGAAAGCAAGCCCCATGTAGTCACTTTCTTTTGCCCCCCTGATGGAATGGAGGAGAGAACTGGAAGGGTAAAAGTGAGAAGACATACAGGTTGAGATAAATACAGTTTAATAGGTAGAACAAAAGCTGCATGCACAAGTAAAACAAGGAATTCATTCACCACTTCCCATTGGCAGGTGGGTGTTCAGCTATCTCTAGGGCTCCATTACTTGTAATGGTTATTTAGGAGGACAAATGTCATCACTTGGAAGTCCCCTCCTTCATTCTTCTTCCCCCAGCTTTTTATCTTGCTGAACATGATGTCATATCATATGGAATATTGCTTTAGTCAGTTGGGGTCAGCTATCCCAGATGTGTCCCCCTTCTTGTGTACCCCCAGCCTACCTGCTGGTGGGGAAGGAAGCAGAAAAGGCCTTGACTTTGTGTAAACACTGCTCAGCAATAGTGGTGATATCCCTGTGTCAACTCTTGTTTCCAACACGAATCCAAAGCATAGCCCTGTGCTAGCTACGGTAAAGAATGTTAACTCTACCCCAGTCAAACCCAGCACAATTGAGTACCTAAAAAGTGTTTTCTGCAATGTCTCCATTGGAAGTAATTTTTGCCTAATACCTGGTGATATTGTTGAGGGGCTTATTCAGACTCTAGAGAAAACTCACGAAGTACTGTGTGAAGTTAAAATACCTTCCCCATTTCCTCACCACAACCAGAAGGAAGATTGGCATTTGTGTTATTGAGGCTGACTGCAGCAGATAAAGATGATGTTGCACCATTGCTTTTTCTGTGATTTCCTCATGGGGAGTGTGAGTGCTGGCTGGTGTGGACAGGAGAAAGGGTTTCTCACTTGTAACTATTTGGGGACAGTGCAGCTTGTGAGCTGTATTTCAGAGACTGAGCTCTCTGTAAGCACCTTTATTGTACAGCAAGCTTCCATTGTGTTTATAAGCCCAGTCTCTCCTTCTGCAATCTTAATTACCTCCATAATCCACATGTGGCTGCAGTTGCAAGTCATGATGTTGCAAGGGTGTCCATAGAAAGTCATTAACCTCAATGACCTTTCCTTAGTTATCAGGAAGAACTTGCCATGCCAGCTTTTTTTGAGACAAGAAGAGGTGCAGAAAGTAAAGCTATGTCAGCCAAGGTCCCTGAATACTTTGAAGGCCCCCAAATTCCTTAGCAAAACAGTGATCAAAGGGAAAAATTTCCAAAGCTGGGAAATACAAACAGCAGGGTTTTGTTTTGTCTAATTGTGTTTATTTCTTGTGCAGCAAAATCTCTGTGCTATATCTTAGTCATACCCACTTCTGCATTTACAAACCTCCAACTGGCAAATGCAGAGAAAGTGGAAATCTAGTGCTTCAGCAAATGAGGATGGTTGTGCATGTGTGATTGTACAGGGACAGGAGTAGCTCTGACTGGGTACTTGGACCATGAAGTTCTACTTTCTTAGATGTTAACAGACTGTGTGAAGGAAGTATGTCTCAGGGTTACTGGGGAGAGGGAAAAGGTTCATCATAAGAGCTACCCCATTGCAAGGCAAAATACATACCAGGTCCAAATCCAAACTGAGTTTTCTGTGAGCGTAAAACTTGGAGAATTTTGTAAGTCTATGCCATCACTGCCACTGCCTGTGCCAGTAAGCAATTTTGATATGCTAAAGTTGACTGGACACACAGGAGCTCCAGAGTAACAGCAGTCAGATCTAGACTTAAAAGCTTATTCATTCATTTGTTCTCTCTTTCACATGCTGATGTTATCAGTGATGGTTGCTACTTCAGAGTCAGGTTTCAGGTTAGTATTTGTTGGCTTGTATGTTCAAATAACAAGTCATTTTCAAGAGTTAGCAAACTGCTTATTAGCATGACATGATCTGTGCATAAGGATGATCTTCTTTAGTCCCTCTTGGGAAATTTCATTTCAGGAGGTAGAGTTGTTATCTACAGCATTTCACCTTAATTCCTCTTCTATCTTGGCTTAAAGACCCTGGTTTCTCTTTGTCTCTTCGGACAGTCTGCAGCTGAATGTAAAATTGCATAACCTTGTTTGTAAGGCAAGGTTATGCAATTTTACATATTTTCTTAGGACTCTGAAAACTTGTAAGAGTTTCAGCTTCAAGAGTCTGGAAGCTTCCTCATTTGGGAGATGTTTGGATTCCTGGCTTAAAGCCAGCAGTAGATTTAATACCATTAGGCATCTCCATTCCAGTTAGTGAAACGACCTGCAATCAATAGGAATACAATAATATTCAGATAAAACCTTCTAATATTGCCAAGAAAGTATAATCCAATAAATTATATTATATTTCTCCCTTTAATTCCCAAGTATCAAGTCCATCCTGCTTCATGCTTCCTTCTGGAGTGTTTTTTGCTGCCTTCCTTATGGACAGTTTCCTGTGGTCTCACCTGTTTTTTGACCATTCTGTCCCTCCCTTCAGAAGGACTTGTAGATTTTACATTTACAAGCAGAAGAAAGCTCCTTTACTTCCTAACTCATAGTAGCTAAATTTGTAGACCTTGTCATATACCACATGGCCAGCTAAAGCTCTGAGAAAAACAGGAAAAGTGGTAAAGAAAGAATATGGTCTGCACCTCACTGCAGTTCTGGAGTGAGGCAGACACGGTTATTCTTTTTAGAGGACACCAAGTTCCTATTATTGGTGCTGTAAGGGAATGTGTGTAGAAATTATTGTATGACCAGCACACTTGGAAGTGTGCACCAGGATAAAAATGGATTTCTAGTCCTACCAAACATTTTGTACCTCTTCAGTTATTTAAATGAACAGTAGGTTAGGCAGACATGTGGAGTTACCTAACATAACAAGGGAAACACAAAGATCTTTTGCTTGTATGATTGCCAAACTGATTGTGAGTGACAGCACAAGTTGGGTTAAACTTTGGACTTTGTCGTTTATAGGCATTGATGTTTTGCAGTTAACTTTTTCACTTCCACAGTAGTTTGGAAAGGCATGGACATCACTTCACTTGGTGTTACTGCTTCTCAAATGGAGGAAAAGAGAAAAGCAAAATGTATAATTTCACAATGCAGGAATAAGCATTCTCTGCAATCTTAATTGTATTGTTATTTGTAAAAAAACACCTACAGAGCCCATTTTCTCTTTTACACTGTTGATTTCAGCAGCAGCCATGAAAGACAATAAAAGACACTCGATGATCCTCGAGGTCTCTTCCAACCTTGGTGATACTGTGATACTGTGAAATGAAAATGATAACATAAGTACTTTTTAAAAGAGAATCAAGTCCATCATGTTCACAACTTTCTCCACACAATGCAATAACCATAAACTTCATCAATTATTTAGATTTGCCAGTCTGCAAACTAAAACTGTCATGGCCAGTGTCAGTCTGGTCCTGGCACATGATGCATATGAGCAGATGCTCATAGTGTTCCACTGGCTTAGAAGCATCTTTCTGCATGCCTCAAGGGATTATTTTGTGGTTAGTCTCGAAGACACGTGGTACCAATCAAGTGTGATTGAATGTGGCTCAGATGTGGAATAGCAAAAGGCGTTTAGCATGGTTTACAGATCTAGCTTTAGATGACCGTGTTCTTATGTCACAGCCAGGGATGCCAAAATACATATTTTGCCCATTGTGGAATGAGTTTTACTACAGTAATCGTGCAGCCTTTCCCATAGTATTTCTATTCATCTATGATTCTGTTCACCTGTCTTTAGCACCTTCACCTACCTCGCTCCCATTTTTCTGAAGGCCCTTGGGTGCCAGCTGTTTGAGAAGCTGCTAGCATGCCAGTGCTCTGCACTACTCCTTTACAAGACCAGATTTGTCTAATGTCTTCAATTCACGAATAATCTCTTGAATTAACTATTTACATCCATTTCGGTTCAGTGAAATTAATTTCCTCTACAGTGACTACTCACTGGCAAAGTTTAAAGCCTTTTCCTGTCCTTTAATGTATATCACAGTTCACTGCATACCCTGTCCCTCGTTAGTTTCTTTCTCAGCTTTTATTTATTCATTTACTGTCTATTGTCTCAGACTCCAATTTTTGTGCTTTCCTTTGTAACTGTATCTGGTTTCACATGCTTTCTTATTGGTACTGACTGCAACTGACCTCTCAGCCTGCTATGCAAGAAACTTAAAATCTGCTTGTTTGAAGCTATGCCCATGATGTATTTATTATCTTCAAACCACAAATTCTTTCGTTGAAACAAGTACTGTCAAAGAAGTGGGACTGAGTGGGACAGTGTGTAGGAAAAACACATGCAAATGAACATATTTAATTTTTCATCACGCCCTGTATATCATTCAAATACTTTTTGGCATTTGCAAAACCTGCCCAAGACAGATGGCTCTGCCACCCTGTCTTCTGTCCAGCTGACTGCCTGCCTCTCTAGCCCTGATGGCTGTTCTCCTTCCCTTAGTGACAGTATTTGTGTTGACATTGCAGTGGCAGTGCCTGGTAACAGGATCCTGTACTTCCATGTGCAGTGGCCCATGGCTCTTTCCCTGGCCCTGTTCTAGGAGTAGGGTCTCTTGCTCCATATGCTGAGCCTCTGCATTTGTATATGATCACAGAAACACAGAAATATTCAGGTTGCAAAAGACCCTCAGAGTCACCAAGTCCAACCAATAACCCTACTTTACAAGGTTCACCCCTGAACTATATCCTCAAACACCACATCCAAATGACCTTTAAATACATCCAGGGTTGGCAACTCAATGACCTTCCTGGGCAGCACATTCCAATGCTTGAACACTTTCTGTGAAAAAGTTTTTCCTAATGTCCAGTCTAAACCTACCCAATCGCAGCTTGAGGCCATTCCTTCTTGTTCCATCACCTGTGAGAAGAGACCAGCATCAGCATCTCCACAACATCCTTTCAGGTAGTTGTAGAGAGCAATGAGGTCTCCCCTCAGCCTCCTCTTTCAAACTGAGCAGCCCCAGCTCCTTCAGTTGCTCTTCATAAGATTTGTTCTCCAGGCTCTTCACCAGCTTTGTTGCCCTCCTCTGCACTTGCTCCAGCACCTCAGAATCTCTCTTGTATTGAGGTGCCCAAAACTGAACACAATACTGGAGATGTACTGCGAGCTCATGAGGCTTTGTGTCCAGGGAGCTGCTAGTTCCCGTGCTAAAGACTGAGGCAAAGTAGGCATTGTGTACCTCAGCCTTCTCCTCATCCTTAGTCACTCTGTTTCCCTCTGCATCCAACAAAGGATGGAAATTTTCCCTATTCCTCCTTTTGTTGCTAATGAATTTATAGAAACATTTTTTATTATCCTTAATGGCTGTAGCTAGGTTGAGCTCTAGCTGTGCTTTGGCTCTCTTAATTTTCTCCCTGCATAGTTTCACTACTTCTTTCTAATCCTCATGAGAGACCTGTCTACTCTTCCAAAGGCCATAGACTCTCCTTTTGTTCTTGAGGTCCAGCCAAAGGTCCCTATTCAGCCAGGCCAGATGCCTTCCCTGCCGACTAATTTTTGGCACACAGGGACAGTCAAAACCTTGTTGGAAACTGTTGATTTTAATTTTTTAATCCTATGTTCAACTTTCTTTTCATTGGTAAAAAAACATTCACTCTACTAGTGTGGGTAAAATTCATGGCAATAATCTGCAATTACAAGCACATCATGATTATTAATTCACTGCAACATTCCTGGAACGTACTGTTTCCATTCCTGGATTGTTTCATTGGCATTGAAGGTATAAAAGCTGCATAATAACAAGTCATAAATTCCCCCTGGAGAACATTATGACATTCCTGTTAATGAAAATACTTCCAAAAGACTTAAAACAAGTTTTAATGATGTACCAGAGGAGCACACAACCATGCTGATAGGTTAACTGCATGTCCACTTAGCTCAGGAAAAGATGAGAAAATTTAAAGTAAAGAGAGGTTGTTGGGATGTCTTTGAGAGCATTTTTCATTCTTTCATTCAAATATGTATTATGTAGGCTTCTCAGATTTAGTCCTCCTGAATTACTGTTTTTAGGGAGTGTGTTAGGATCAATTTAGTACAAATTCTTTACAGCATAGCTCTGTAACGTCTTCCCAGTCTTGCTCTTCTACCGCCATACACATGACTCACTTGGGCCAAAATCAGTGGCAGCATCGGTGTTACAGGATTTCATCTCAGACCACTTCCATCCCTCCTCTGCCCTGGCTGTGTTGTTGTGCTTGACTGCCTTTTGCATGGACCAGGAGGTGCATCTGCCCTCCTTTTTTGTGCTGGTGCTGCCAGAGGTGGCAGCTTCCTGCAGCCCCATGACCTGATAGGGTTTGAGCACCATGCATGATTCGTATTATTTTTTCCACTCGAATTCAAGTTTATTGTAATCACTTTTTCAGCAAATGCAAAAGCCACTCAAAGGAAAACAAACATGATCTCTCAGTGATAGAGTACTTGGTCCAGTATCGACTGAAGCCAAAGAAATGTTTCTATTGACTTAAGTGGAGTGTGGGTGGGAGGAGGAATGCCAGGGAGGCTGACATGGTGGAGGCTGTGTCAGGTAGCTGCCTTGTCTTTGACCATGTGGCCCATTAGCCAGCCTGCTCAAAGGCAGCCTCTAGCATCTCTGCAGACAGCACTGGGAAGCTTAATCTGCATTTTAAAGAAAATAACATGGGTGCTTTATATATGATATTGCCAAAAATGCTTTTGAACAAAACATGACATTAATGCACTGTGAGATTTCTTGTCACACACTATCCCAACAGAGTACACATAATCCGCTGGTAAAGACCTCACTCCTGGGACACAGAGACTGTGGATTGCCTCTGATGAAGGAGAGTATAGTCCACTATGTTTGGGTTTAACAGCACAGCAATAAGGGGAAGGTACTAAATATCCTGACCTGACATCAGCTGAGGGATTTAGGCTGCCTCCTACTGCTGCTGAGAGCCCATAGCAGCTGGGTGCCTCATTCTCTGGGGGATTTTGGGGAGAAAATCTCTCCCCTAATTACAGTGAGGCAAAACACCAACCAAAGTGTCAGCTTAAATGTACATTAAAAAAATAGATTAATTAGTGTGATTTACTTGATGTCAGTTCATTAGTTTTTATATGTATATCTTACAAACTATTTGGTTGACCACCTCAGAAAGTATTTGAAGGTTTACAGGTGTAAGACCATGACTTACTGTCATTTTTACACTCCCCCCAAAAAATACTAACCTTCCAAGTGCTGAGTGATCTGGGCTTATTGGTTTTATTGTCACAATTGTTTTTAAGCAGATCACCAATGTGTATATTGTTTTTTGTCATTTAAATGCCTTCATAGAAGGCAGATTATGTTCTATAAACATAGGTGCATGTTTTGTGCACAGGACTTTTATCTCAGAGCACACTTCAAGTATCAATTAAGAATACTGCCTGAGGTATGTTACTAGTATTTCAAATGGTATGAATAAGGAGTAAATGTGTGTTACTAACAGTGGAGCAGCTACTGTGCCTCTCTTTGTCCATCCATGCCCACTCTGTTGTCCATCTAGTCCAGTGATTGCTTCTGACAGTTGCTAACATCTGGTGCAAGCTGGAGGGACATTTGTGAAATAACTTGTCCATTGGTGAAGTTTTGTCTGTCCTAAGCAGTGACATGTAGTGCAGTTGATATGAGGCCTCACACACACCCTGTATTGATACGGAGGATGAACCTCTTTGTGTAAAAGCTCTCATAACGCTTAGCATCAGTTTCCTTTTCTTCTGTGATGTATATGATGATTTTTAGGATTCAGATTTGGTGAACTCCAGTTAAAATTTTATTATGCAGAGGCTTGTACAGGAAAGACTTTGCTCAGTTGTCTTTTGTCATGAAGGTCACTTATGCCTCCTGCCAGAGTGCAAAGCCTCCTGCCATTCTCTGAATATCACAGCTTTTGCATATAGAAATCAGATATCCAAATCCACACAGTAAAGGTCGGCATGGAGTGTTCGTTATTACACTACTATTTATACTACTATTGCATTTTCCACTCAGTGGTTTCTACATATGTAAATTCTCAAAGCACTTTGCAAAGACACTATTAGAATGAAGGTCAGTAAGTCCGTGGCTGGACAGGAAACCTTTTTCACTTTGAAACACAGCCTTACAAATTCCAGGACATGTTTTCTTTCTGTTAAACTGTTTATTCTTCAGCACGGTATTGTGACTTGTTGATCTTTCTTTATAATATTCTTTGCTTCTTCCTGCTGCCATAGGGATGTGTGCATCCCTACAAATAGGCATGTCTTTGTCTACTGCTCCTCTGTTATCTGTGAGCCTCTGTTTGAGATATTTTTTTTCAGCAGTGAAAGAGGACTACAGAGTTCTTCACCTATCAAAATAGTATTTAACTTAAGAGAAGCAGATGTCACTTTCTGGTGGAGAACAGTCCTTAGATACAGAGCTCTTCTATTGCATGTGGGGCTCAATTCGGTTGATATGATGGTTTCCCTTGTCATATTCAGGATTCAGATCAGTAATTTGGGCACACATCATGCTAAAGCTTTTAGTTGTGACAAACACCATTAGCATCTTAGTCTGTGCATTTCATACAACATTATGCTTCTACGCCATTGTGGTGTATGCAGAAGTGATTTAAGATACTTGGCTGAAAGGTGCTTAAGAGGAGACTGGATGAGGCACTTTGTGCCATGGTTTAGTTGATTAGATGGTGTTGGGTGATAGATTGGACTTGATGATCTTGAAGCTCTTTTCCAACCTGGTTAATTTTGTATTCTGTATTCTCTTTCCTCCAGGAGAGCTATCACAGTTGTTATATTTTATTTTCTCTCTTTCTTTGCCATGTACCCACTTACAAGGCGTAGTTATTCCACAACCACAATCTGACTGCACAGAAATGCCAGACTGGGAAAAACTGATTCTTACCTCCACTGTTGTCAAAGGATATTCATGTTAAGCTAAATGTGACATAGTAACTTAGAGCAGTAGCTGTTTCTAGGTGAAGCTGTCTTTTGGTATAAACTCCAGAGTCTGAGCAGCTTTCATGGAAGATGCTGTTGTTTTTTACTATGGTAAGTTGTATTTCAGGTGCTGATGCAGGCAGATTGATTTTGGCTTTTTGGCTGATTTTCCTTTTTTTCCCCTTTTGCTGTGTCACTGCGCTGTTCTCTCTTTTTCAGACATCATTCCAGTGTCAGAGGAGAGCAGAATTACCCAGAAGGGAGGCCAGTGCAAGATACAGTCTCTGAATATTGGCAGAAGGAAGGAAATTCACTTTTTCTCCCACATGAATATAGAAAGTCTCCTGAGTGAATTATTCATGCTGTTTCCTACCCCAGGCTGTATTAGAAAAAATGTAGCAACAGCAGAGCCTTGCCTGAGAGTTGCTTTCTTCTCATAGCCTTTCACATGTGCTTCAAGGGATGGCTTCTTAAGACTGACCCTTTTTCAATACTGTGACCTCCTTCTATGCAGCTTAGTCCCTACAACTGCAACATAAATTGGACAGAATAACAACCATAATGATCATAGCTCAATTTCTGCTGTTACTGGTATATACAGTATTCCTTCCTTTTGTTCTCCCCCACCCCCCCTCAAAGGGAAAGCAGATGTTACAGACTAGCTGACTCTCATCATTTAATGTAATTTTTCTAATTAGCCCTCAGTATCCTTCCAGGAGTCTCCACAGGGCTGAGCCTTTCAAAAGCTGGAGATGCCATAGGGAAGCAGTGTGTTAATTCAGAGAGCCATGTTCCTTCTGACACTGCTGGTACTTCCTTTCAAGTCCTTCTAAATATCCTTTAAAGCCCCTTTCAAGTAATATTGCTGTCTTAACCACCCTGTTTTCTTGCTACTATCAAGCAGCAAAAGAAGTCTCAGCAGTTTCTTCAGAAATTGTCATATTAAGAGGGAAAGACTGAGAAATAACAGGACTTACAAAGAATCCTCCTTCAGCCCAAGGACGAAACATCTGCCCATTCAGCTTTAGAAACAGTCTCCAAAATGACAAGCCATTGTTCTATATATTTAGATTCAAGCTGTATCTTTTGAAGCATACATGTTCATTTTAATGCCAGTGGTACGTTACAGTAAAATAATTTTGCACAATTTTAACAACATATTTTTGGAGCATCACTGGTATGGAACAGCAGTAAAGCGAGGAAAGTTTCCTATTTTTCCTAGTATCCAATCTAAACCTCCCATTGTACAATTTTAGGCCATTTCATCTCACTAGGGAGAAGAGTCTGACCCCCATCTCACTATAACCTCCTTTAGGTAGTTGTTGAGAGCAGTGATGTATCTATGAGGAGAGACTGAGGAAGCTGGGGTTGCTTAGCCTGGAGAGGAGGAGACTAAGGGGTGACCTTATTGCTCTCTGCAACTACCTGAAGGGAGGTTGTAGACACGCGGATGTTGGTCTCTTCTCCCAGGCAGCCAGTACCAGAACGAGAGGACGTAGTCTCAGGCTGCACCAGGGGAGGTTTAGGTTGGATGCTAGGAAGAAGTTCTATACAGAGAAAGTGATTGCCCATTGGAATGGGCTGCCTGGGGAGGTGGTGGAGTCACCATCTTTGGAGGTGTTCAGGAGGAGACTTGATGGGGTGCTTGGTGCCATGGTTTAGTTGTTTAGGTGGGTTGGATTGGTTGATGGGTTGGACACGACGATCTTTAAGGTCTCTTCCAACCTGGTTTATTCTATTCTATTCTATGTATGCTATTAATTTTTTTAAAAAAATTACTAAAATGAAGGCTTATCCTCCTACAGAACCAGTCTGGGTCACTTCCTAGCATGCACTGCAAGTGAAATATGATTGAGCTGTCAGTCAATGAGCACAGTGTCTTTAAAAGTAGACACCACTTGCCAAACATCATCAGGAAAGAGTAATGCTCCTAAGCATCTAAGCAAGACAGTACTAGGTTTGGTGAAGAACCACCTAGAGGTGATTCTCATGCCAATTTAGTCATGAATTCAGAAAGAGATCTGTCCTTTCTTTAAAAAATAAATTTAAAAGTTTAGGTTTTCTAACTTAAAAAAAAAAAAAACCACTTCAGCTAAAAATCACTTCAGTTTCTTTTAGTAATAGAGGCTCAGTGACCATTCCTTGATCTAGTCTGTTCTCTACAAGCAATTTTCCTACTTTGGTTTCCATCCTGCTTGCCTTTTTTGCACTTTGTGACTTCATAGTGGCAATGTATAGGAGCAGAAGACCTTTTAATACTAGTCTTCTCTGACTTTGCACTTTTGTAGTACTGTTTTCTGAATTTAAGATGACTAATAAGAGCTTTGAAAGAAAGGAGGCAGCAGCGTGCACTGTAACTCTTTGCAGAAAATCGAGGTGATTTTGCACAGGAGAGACCTGTGCTTAGGGAATCTTTCCCTAGAGGCTATCATAGAATGGTTTGGGTTGGAAGGGTTCTTAAAGATCATCTAGTTCCAACCCCCCTGGGTAGGTATACCTCCCACTAGATCAGGTTGTATTTTCATCATTATGATCCTTATGACATGACTCGCTGGCATTCTTTAACTATTAATTTTGTCATTTCACTTCCTCTGAAAGTCTGCAGCCTGTGGGAACAATGTGACATAAGTCTTTCCTCTTCCAGAGCTTACCTTTTCCTAGGACAGTTGCAGGCTCTTCTGCAATAGGAGCCAAGTTTCTTTTAGCAAAAGTAACAATTCAGTTCTGCATTTTCCCCAAAGTTTGCTGCATCACAAATTTGTGTGCCAGTACTTAATTTATTTCTTCCTGCCTGTAACCTCAGTCCTGTCTCTGCTAGCCATTTCTGTTAGTAAGATGCTCCAATGTGCAGTTAGTGCCAGATCCCTTTTACTGCTGTCAGTTTGTTGTCTGAAAAACAGTGATTATTTCACCTGGTGTGTACCAGCCAAGATATACTGATTTACTAACAAAGTTGAGCAAATTTGAATACTCAGCAGTGTAAGGCTGCCACACCTCCCAAAAATTCCATGCACATTCCATGCAATGTCTTATCACCAGACTACCCAATTGTTTTACAGCTTCTTCACCTTCAATTAAAGCAAGAGCATCCAAAAAATTAATAGCACATGCTCTGTGACAGATGGTCTTGTAGGCAAGGGGCTTCTCAGCTCAAGGGGCTATGTGTTTTAGTATTGTAGCAATATGTTAAATGAGTAAAGTTCACTCATCATGAACACAGGTTGCAGCAGTTTTACGTCTTCACAGTTGCTGATAAAGTTTCCTTTGTTGGCAAGTTCTTGTTTCTTTATATCTTGACGTGTTTGGTGTTTTACAGTTTTTTACTTTGATGGGACATTCCAGTACAGGCTAGGCAGCATCGATCTGTTAGCTACTCTTGAAGGACATAGCTGGTAGCAGGGCATGCATTGTTTATTCAAAGTGAATGTCTTTATACTATAAAGCTCCCTGATCAGTGGTGCTCCTTCGAGGACCAATACAGTGTATTTAAACCTAACTTAAACAGTGTCTCTGTAATTTAAGCATTTACTCAGTTTCAGCTGGACAACCGACTTGCTGCAGGAGCCCTATTTAAGGTGTCTGCTTGCCTGAGGTGCAGCTTTTGTGCTGCTGAAAGACAGATTTGGTGTTATTACAGTTACTGGTTCAAATGCAATAATTTCCAAAAGAAATGATGACTTTATTTTTATATAACTCTGCTGTGCTTTGTCACAAAGAATATACACTGCATGCTTTCATACTTTTTCTAAATAAGTATGAATCAGCAAAGCCACATGTGCTTTCAATGTGACAGAAAGTTGTTGACAGTACTTTTCCCTTTTTTTACCAAAAAAAATAATAAAATAATAATGCCCAAACCCAGGTTTTGGCAAGAGGGATTTTTTTAAATTAGTGTTTTGGGGCATCCTGCCATTTTTCTCAGTGTACACCGTCTTCCTGTTTATACCCTTCACTCCCTCAGAACCCACAGGGGATAAAAAAAGTCTACAACTAATTTCAAGCCATCCTGTAGAGAAAGTTGGGAAATTGAAAGTAGTTTCATGGTAAATACTGTTCATCCTGTTTCAAAATAAATAATTTCTCTCAGCAATGCCTTTTTGGCTTGTTCAGTTTCCAGAGTGTTAAGGGCTATGACAAGTTGGCATTGCTGCTACAGTATCATAGCAACTCCAGCAAATCAAGACAACACTCTCCAACAATGAGTCATTCATTTAGAAACCGTATCGCCTCTTTCCCTTACTTGTGAAAGATATATTCCTTTCAGAAGGAAAATTTATATCCACCGTACAGATAGGGGCTGCACAATACCTTGTGGAGCACATACAATGACTTTGGAGGGATTGCTCAGGGCATGCCTTCTGCCTGAACTGTAGTTGTAATGAAGTCTGAGAAAGGCAGCCATGGTAGCTGTTTGGGCAGCTGCCGCTTCCCAAAGCTACTTCCCTTCAACCTCTTAATTTTACCTGTCTCGCATCATTACGTCGTTGGGTTTGTCATTGTCTGGTAAGGATTTGTCTTCTGGTAAGGTAGGTGAATCAACTAGTGAGCCAGCAGCAGAAATAAATGATACTGCCAAGTAGTTATTAATGATCTGCTTCAAGCAAGCATCTAAGCTACAAGCAGGAAAAAAAGAAGTCATTATTTTCTAACTAGGAAATCCCAGCTGAGCACATGCTAAGAAACACGTCAAAAGAGTCAGCTTTAAACACTAAGTAAGATTTCATGAACACTGCTGGACATCTTTGGAATCAGTTGGATGGCTGAGAACCTCTGTAATAGGTCATTCTAATGAGAAGCCTATGAAGATGAAAAGTGCTTTTCCAAACCTGTATGTTTGGTTGATGAAGTAGCAGCACCAGAGCACACTCTTTATCATTTTAGCAAAATATGGCTTAAACATTCACCATAATCAATTTATGACATTGTTTTTTATTTACAACGAATCAGTTTGTTACATTGGGTATTTCCTAAAATGGTAATTCATTAATTTTGTGATTTTAGCAATAGTCAAGCTTTTCAAAGTTGACAGCACCTAGATTAGGCATTTAAAACATGCTTTTCAAAGGGTTAAAAAGATATCAACTCTAATTTTTTAACCTAATCAAGAGATATTTTTATATCAGATATTGAATTTTTTTCTCAGTGCTTCTAGAGGGCTAGGGCTGGTATGTTTTGGTTTTTTACTTTTAACTCATGTATGACAATTTTTTAGGTGGTGCTAGCTGAAATAATTTACTGCTCTTGTGAGAAAACACACACAAAAAAAAGTTGGCAAAAGCATTTCTTCCAAGTGTGTCTGAGCTCAGCAATAAAAATACCCTCATTTCCCCTTTTTCTGTGTCCAGCTTCTTACCAGAGCTGGACAGGACAGCAGCGATGAGTGAATCACAGGGTCATTTCATTGGCAAGTACCCTCTCATTTTCATTGGGCAAAGAACACTTGGTAATTCAGTAAAGGCACTTTACATGGGAGGGCTTGATGTCTACTTCATCACAGTGTGCTACGCTTTAAACATTCCACCTATTTGTGCCGTTTTAACCACGCAGTAGGAGAGAAATTAAATTAGCTCAATCGGTCATTGCTTGCTTAAGGAAGCAACAGGTTATCTATTGCACTAGAACAGGATACTAGACAAGTGACTTTTTTTTTTCCCTTGAAAAAACACATGGAGATACCTTCCAAAGCTAGAGTGGCCTCCTTTTTTTAACTGAGGCCTTTTTGTTCCTGTTTCAAGGTGAGAGAAATATAAGTGCTGAAAAAGCCATGAATGGGGTTGAGACTACAAGTACTTCAAATACAGCAGTTAAAAAAGACTTCTGATGCACACAAAACTATTCAGATGCAACTCCAGGTATGGGATCATCAACGTCACAAATTGAAATTTTGGTCAGTGCACTTCAGCGTTTAGTTTATATTCTCTTCTTTCCATTATCAGAGAAGACTGGTAACAGTACTTTCAATTATCATGTCTTCATTAGAAATAAATACATTCAGTGGTGCTAAGTGGTGTTCAAATCTGGAGGAGGCACTCCCCATCCTAATAGGTCTTGATCCTTGAAGAGCAAGGAGATTAGAGGAAAACTGCAGCATTTGTAAATAGGGCTGTGGTCTGGTGGCTAGTTCCTTAGAGTTACATGGTGTATGTGCAGTATTTTCTGTTCACCATCCTGGAAAAAAGTACTAGCTTTCCAGAGAATTCCTTGTATCCTCACTCTTCTTTGGCAAATAAGGCAGATGGGTTTGAGAGGTTAACCTCTAACAGAAAGGTCTGTAAAGGTATGACTGTTCACTAGGGAGTGAGGAAAACCACCTCATTTTGCATTTCAGATCACAAGTTGTTCAGTTGAATTTTAGCCTCAGTTAAACAAAACTTCAGAAGTGGTTTAAGCCCCACTGTTTGTTTTTGTTTCCAGGTTAGGACCTTGAAAGTATTGTTAGAATCCATAATATACTTCTATTTGTGAGTTTTAATTTAAATGTGAATTTTTCTTTCTAATTAATGTCATCCTTTGTCTTAGCTGTTAATACATTACAGTGCTACCTCTGATGAGAAGACAATCAACACTGAACTTCTCTAGCCAAAGGGGGAACCAATTTCTTTCTGTAGAAGCTGTGTGACTGCTTTGATCATTATATTGTCTTCACTTAAAAGTGAATACTCTCTTTTCTATATCAGATATCTTGTAAATCTATTTAGGCTTTACATCTCTGAGAAGTAAAAGTGGTAAGTTTTTCATTCATCCTTTGCCAAATGGGCTGTATCAAAATTTTAGGTTTGGCATTTGAAGTCATGCCTGCCCTCATGCCCACGAAAAACTGAAGACACTTTCATAAGCTAAATGAAAGTTTAGTCCTGATGACCTTTTCCTTCATACAGGAGATTGTTTTTTTGGACTATGGCCTCTGGCCTTCAAGTGTAGTATCAAATTTTTCCACTCTGTGTTGAGTACTTAGTCATCAGGAAATATGCTGCCAGACAAATAATAGCTCTGCCTTTCCTGTTGTCACTCTTAAGTACCATTCTTTGAACTATTCATGAGCTGATGAGTTTTTCAGCAGTGAATGCAGGGGAATGAAGTTCATGATGCCCCAGTGAGCTGCTCACCACTCATCATATTTTTTCAAAGCACTGAAATAATGGAGAAGATAGATACAGTCAGTTTTTAGTTACTCAAAAGATGTCCAAGTTCATTTCTCCTTCCTCCAGACCATCTACAGAATATTTATCCGTCCTTTAGCAGTTACTCTTTCTCTCAGACATGCAGATGAACGCCACTCCTACAGGGAGAAAGTGAATAAACTTTGTTTCATTGACTGGCCTGTGGTAGGAAGAAAACTGTAACAAACCTTTCCATGTAGGTCTGTTTGGCAGGAAAGAAAAAGGAAAAAAAAACTACAGAAGTTGCTATCTTCAGGAATTGAAGCCTTCTGCCCTGAAGTATATTAAATTTAGAAAACACATTAACGCACCGCAAAACCCACAGGACAGATTTCAGTTGACTCCACCTAGATTTTGGTGGCAAAACATCCTGGCCGCACAAACCAATGGAGCATTTTGTGTGGAAAGGTTTGCTTCAGCATTTATTACTCACAAGTCAAAACAGAAAGATTTATTTCATCTTCCATGTAGATTCTCCTCCATCTTATAACCTCAGGAGGAAAGATTCCTTCTTTTCAGTTAATCCAGATACAAATACCTATAGAAAGTAGAAGGCAATGAAGATTCCTCTCTGAAACTTCCTCCTGCTTCATCCTCCTGCAGAAGCTTGCTAGAAGTCAGGGAGGATGCTCAGGATTCACTTGTGAAGCCTCTGCAGGTACCCTGGAAAACAAATGCAGCCACTTTTATGATCATGCATTTTGGCCAAGTTCCTCCTAGTACATGTTTTCCAAAAGTAATAATTCAGAGCACATAAAGGTATTGGAAGGGACTGATGTTTAAGGTGGGCAGGCTCTGTAGTCCTTGAAGATCAAAAAGTAGCAAACAAAAGTATCAAACAAAAGTAGCAAACAAAAAAAAAAGTCAAGAAAAAAATGAATAGTGAAGGGAAAAAAAAGGTTGGTGGGATCATGTTAAGGAAAAGGAGGTGTTTTTCTCCCAGCAAATTGAGGAACCAAACTAACAAAGGTGGGTTTAATTCCTAGCCTAAAGAGTGATTTTGAGCAAGCCTCAAACTATTTTGAGGCATAGGAGCTGGCTCCTAGACCTAGCTGGTGTAGGTGATCTTGCTTCTTTCTCTGTCTTGTGTGTGCTTGAAGTCTTTCTGAGGTTTTAAGCAGGAGAAGAAGAACCCATACCGTGTTATACTATTACTAAAATAAAGTCCAGAGCCTGCACCTTTCCAGGCCTGAGCTCCTTACTGAGTGCAGAGTCCTCATGATAGATATTGCACTTCAAAAAAATACAATAAAAAGTCCATAATGGACTTTCTTATTATCTTGGCTTGCAGTGCACATAGTTATCTCCATTGGATCTTTTAATATATATTCATCTGTTCTGTTTGTACATGTTGTCAAGTTAAAAATGTGATGCTGATAAAATACTGGGTTAGCTGATGCTGAAGGAGATAACTTGGGGCAAGGCTAATAAAAGTTGAAGACAGCATGATAAAAGAAAGGTGATAGCTATAAGTATTTTAACAGTATTGAATGGTACTGGCAGGCTGGTGCAATGTGAATTCAATTTACAGAGAAGAGCTGGGTGCTATGGTGATTAAGAGCATAGGAAATTAGGAGTGATGTGGTTGTGACCCATCCCTCTCTTACAGGCTCATTTTGAAAGACTATAAATTTGCCCCGTTACTTGTTGAAGAGAAAAAGAAAAGGGGGAGGCAAAGAGGAAGCTGTAGCAATAATGTGGGGTAGCAGGGGAAAAAAAAATATTTAAAGAACCCAAAGCAGTGATCTTGTGCTACCTAACAGAGCTGTTGCATGCGTACCAGGCTCTCAGCAGCCTTGAAACTTGTTGCCTGAGAAGCTGGTTCAGCTGTTGTCTGCTAGAAAACAGATGGAAAAGGAGAGGAAAACACCTCTGAGGTGGGATCTGGAGCACCTAATCCAGAGCCCTCTGCTGAAGTTGTCTTTGAGAACATTCTCCACAAAAGGAGGCAGTGCCCCCTTAGTCAAAAGCTGGCTGTTAGAGGTGTTTTCTTGTCCTCACACTGCATGTTGTACTGAAAGAAGGAGTGAAATAGGACAAGAGATCTGAGTGACATTAGTACCTGTGGAAATAATTAAAAAATAAGATACAGACACTACTTTAGTTTTCCAGGTCATTTTTACCTACCTTCAAGTGCACAAGTTGCATATGGCTGAGTGGGAATATGCCTTTGTTACCTCTGGAGGAAAAATTGTTTTCTGTTTCCATGTCTAGAGAGCCACTTTTCAAACTACAGCAAAAATGTATGCAAGTCTTGTTTATATCCATTTGTTCAAATGCCAGTATTGCCTTCTGAATTAAACAGCTCTTCTTACCTGTTTTTTTTCCATTCAGGTTCTGTTGAAACAGAGCAGCCTCTCAGCCTTCCCTTTGCTATGGAAAACAGGCTCTTCTGGTTTCCTCTCACTTGATCAATTTTCCCTGTACCCTGAATCAGTGTAGTCATCTTCTACTAAATTGGGGATGCTCTGAAAACTTTGTTGATCCAGTGCAAGCTTACTCTTACTGTCACCTTAACAAGGCCTTAAAACAGCAAAAGTATTTCTCAGTCTCTACCAGAAATGCCTCACCAGATCCATTCTCCAGTTACGTTTACCTTTTTCCATGGCTGCATCACTCTCCTCATCAGTCATTTGGCAGTGTCAAATTCACAGTCTAACTGGTGAGTTGCTGGCTCATGCCAGAAATTGTTGTTGTTAGTCCCCAGTATTTGGCTTGGCATTTTGTACTTTCTCATCCCATTTTTGTTACCTAAGTCTCAAAGTCATCTGTGCCAGAGGTGCTTACTAGATTTGCATCCTTAGCGTATGCAATCTGCATATTCTTAGTCTTTGGGATGTGGCAAATGGAAATTAATGAAAAATGATAGGGAATATCAGCTTGATCTTCAGGAGCCCCACCAGTAAATTCTTAGTCTCCTTTAAGCATTGCTGATTGCGTTTCTCTCTGAGCCAGCCCTCTAAGTATTTCAGAAGTCTTCTAATATATGTAACTATTCAGTCTGATGAATCCTCTCCTATGTGATACCATATCAGATGCTGTTATGTAATCAGATTGTACAAACAGCAGCATGAAATTAATTAAACCCTCTGCAATTTCCTGCACTGTTTCTTTCAGAGGTCTACAGCATAGACTGTCTAGCTTTTTTTGTCTGGACCCTGCATTAAGCTTATTGAGTACAGCTTCAATCCTCACCTTTGCCTGTGTTCAACATCACTGTATTTGCCAAAAGTACAGTGTTGGGATTTTATTTTGATTTTGGAATTATGTTTATTTTAGTTTGAAATGAAGCATTTAAATGCTTCATTGGCCTTTTTCTGAAGCATTTATCATAGCTTTTCTCACATTTTTCTTTGTTTTGTTTTCAATGCTGCCATATGCAAGGTTAGTTGTTTAATTGATGTGGGTAAAGTATGTAATATGGTCAGAATGCACTGGAGTACCAGTGCCAGTGGTACTCCTACAGACCTGTGCAAAGGAATCTACAGCAGACTGGGGTTCTTTGTGAGTTGAAAACAGCGATCCTGCTTCCCATGGACTTGGTAGTAGTGTTCCACTATGAGATCTGCCATTGGCTCAAAAATAAAATGTGCATGTACAACTAAATGGGCTTGTCAAAAGAGCATTCACCATAGGGGTGCAGTTTTGTTTCTCCAAGTTGACTTAATGGTCTCCTCCATTGTTACTGCTGTTGCTAGAGGTGTAGAGATAGAGATGTCTGCCACAGTGGAGAAGGGACATGTTATTAATGGCAAAGCAAATTAAAGTCGATTAAATACTATTTTAATTTGAAAAGAGCAATTTTAAGGCAATAAGAGACAAGCAAACAGCGCTGGGTGCACGGGGAGTCTGCGCTCCACCAACAGCACACACTAAACACAATCTAGTTCCTCTTTAAATATTCTATTCCTAATACATATGCATATAAAGGTGGGTTTATTTAAATTAGTTCATCCTTCTGGTGATCTGTCTATGATGTAATCCTCTGGTCAGCACCTGCTAGTGGGCTGCATGCAGAATCCTTGTGGTTGTAACTATTTCAGCTCTGTTGTTACACTCAGTACCTTTCCCAAGGGTGGGTTACATGCAGAGTCCTTGAGGTTGCTTTGCCAGTTCTTACAACCCTTTCTTGTGTATTCACTTTCACATCTTCTGCAGCAAACTCTTCTCCTTTCTCATCCTTAAGCAACTTATTATTGTTACATAGGCTATTTTTCACACAAGCTGTTAGCTTCCCTAGTATTTCACTCTACTATTCAGGCTTCTACATAAATATAATAAAGCAAACAAAATAGAAACAACAATAACAAAGGCAAAGAACATTTTATAATAAAAGAAAATATCCCTGTCTCACTTTTTAGTTCCATGTTCTTATTTAGCCCATCCATACTTCTGTTTGAGTTTCTTCTTTAATCAAAATCATCTAATTGACATGAATTATCACTCCATTCATCACAGACACGTAGTTACTCTCTGCCAAAGCTATACCTTGCAAGTATTTTTTGTTCTGAAATCTTCAAGTCTCTTCCTCTGCAAGCGTGATAAGCCTTTTCTGATGGCATCTTGCAAACCTGCCCTCTTCCTGTCTTCCACATCTATCAATGCAGGCACCAGTGCCTGTATGTTTCTGGATGGTTTGCTGTATGGCTGCTAGTACCCACTTGCTTTCCTATCACAGTCTTCCAGGTGAGCAGGCTAGCTTGGTCAGTATGCCAAACATCCCAAAGAATTTGCTGACTTGTTACCAAATCAATAAACTTTAAGATCCAAAAATTATTTTAATACCATGAAGCATAAGGTCTGAGACTGTGTGTACAGCGTCAAACCACATTATCTGTTCTTTCACTGACCTGGATTTTACTTTTATTTTATTCTTGTTTTATTTTTTTTCCTCCTTTGTCTTCTAATTTGTAGACCTTGTTTCTTACCCAGAGATGCTTCTGACAACATGGCTTGATATTTAATGCAGTGCCACTGACTCCTCCAGAATCTTTTCTGTCCATCAGCTGGCACCTGCTCCTCTGCTGTCTACAAGGGCAAGAGCTTTCCCACTGCAGGCAGCAAAGATGGTCCTGGCTGAGTGCCCACCCTATTGCTTCCCATTCCTGAGGAATGAATGCTGACTGCAGTAAGTCAGTAGACTGAGGGAGCTGGAGGTGTCCAGCCTGGAGAAGAGGAGGCTGAGGGGAGACATTATTGCTGTCTACAACTATCCTGAAGGGAGACTGTAGCCAGATAGGGGTTGGTCTTCCAGGCAACCACCAATGAAACAAGAGGACACAGTCTCACGCTGCACCAGGGGAGGTTTAGACTGGATGTTAGGAAGAAGTTCTTCACAGGAAGAGTGATTGGCCATTGGAATGGGCTGCCCAGGGAGGTGGTGGAGTCACCATCACCGGAAGTGCTTAAGAAGAGATTGGATGGGGTGCTTGGTGCCATGGTTTAGTTGATTAGATAGTGTTGGATGATAGGTTGGACTTGATGATCTCAAAGGTCTTTTCCAACCTGGTTAATTCTAGTCTAGTCTATTCCATTCTCTTCTATTCTAATATGTAATTGAGTGGACGTGTAGCTAAAAAAAGGAATTAAATTCTTCACACAGATTTTAACTGCATTTGTTTCAGATACTGTTAAGTTAAAGAATTACTGCAGCTCAGTTCCTACTGTAAAATAAGATATTGGCACTCTTGCCTGGAGTTAACAAATTTGTCACACTGGTAGCTTAAATTTGCAGTAATGGCAGTAACAGTTTTCCTCCACTATAACCTCAACAAAGGATTTTCTCTATTATCAAACACTAAAATGAAGTTGAAACAAAGTCAGGTCTTCCAAAAAGAAAACAGAAGTAGTAAGGGCATTACATCATAGATAATAAAACATGCACGAAGAAACTTATTTCCTCTACTTCTAAGTTTGTGAAAATATCATTGCTATCTTATGTTTAAGACAGTTTTCATTTTATCCCATGGCAGGGAAGGAGGAGATCTGCAGTACTTTAAAAACTCATTCAGCTATCTGTGATGAGACCCAAGGTGGAAAAATGGCCAGAGCCTTGGAATGTGTATGTACCTACTCCATGCCTGAGCCAGAGCTGCCAGCAATGCAGTCATGGACAGAGGGTGAGAGGAGCAAAGACTGAGGAAGACCTAATGTGTGTTGAGAGTGGACAGTGGTGAGAATCTGTTTCCTGTGACACCATCTCTCATTCTGAGTACATGATGAGTTAAAGAAAGCTGAAACTCTTTCTGTCAGATTAACCTTCAAGGGACAAAGCCATTGGTGTTTATATGATACCCACTAGCAACAGGCATAGAGGCATATTTTCCTGAGCATAAGGATCCAGGGCTCACTAGGAGTTAAGGGTCTAGCCCTATGCTATTATCATGGTAGAGTAACCAGTTTGGCAAGATTCACTGCCTACAGTACATTTGGAGTGACCTGAGGGAAAGGCTCTTTTTGGATCATCTAAACTTCAGGTTAGACTATTGAAGAAAGGTGTCATGACACCTGTTCTAGCTTTTATCACAGACATGTTTTTGACTCTTTTGGGACAGAGTTTCAGCTAGAGAGTTTAGAAAAGATATGTGGTGTGTAACGTTGCTAAAGTCTTTAAAAACCTGCAGTAGACAACTATGCTTTTACAGTTCTAGTGAGCTGGTTTGAATGTCTGTCTCTTTGGGATCACCACTTCCAAATGACAGTGCTTTGGAGGACTGCCCTGTGATACTACAGCTCTTTAACTGCCGTACCTAAGGTAGAGCAGTTCTTCCACTCCAGCAAAATATAACCTAGCTTTAGTTCCAATTACAAATTTACCTCTGAAACCTGTGACTAGCATGAACAAGTTTCTTGTTTTAGCCTGCTGAGAACAAACATACTAGATTATCAGCAGGAACACAGGCAGAGGAGTAGTGATTAAAACCATCACTCGGCATTGTCTCAAAGAAATTTCCATTTTCTTTGCAAGCATACCTTCCAGCTTTTGTTGTAAGACATCAGCCAGTGCTAGCTGCCTCAAAGTATTTCAGTTTTTTACTCTTGGTACCACTTCACAAGGTCTGTTCCAGGACTTCATTTCTCTGATGTCTGAAGGAATGTATTTGTCAAGACTAGCATAGATTAATTTGTACCTGACCAGCATCTGGAGACTACTTCAGTAGTCTTTGTGCCTTCTTGGCACTTAATTCCCTGAAGTGTTCCACAGTGACTGTGGATATCCTCGTTTCAGGTTTTTTACCGTGAAGTACAAAAGCAGAGTTCAGTCACTGTGTGCTGTTGGCTTCGTGCACGCATCTGCAATGCCTGTATTCTAGTACTACACACCACCTCTACAAAAGCTTCAGCATTATGGTTTTAAACAAAAAGATCATAGATTTAGACTAGATATAAGGAAGAAATACTTTACAGTGAGGGTGGTGAAACACTGACCAAGTTACCCGGTGTGGTGATAGAGCCCCATTCCTGGAAACATTCAAGGCCAAGTTGAATGGGTCTCTAAACAGTGGGGCTCACGGAGGAGTTTAAACTAGATGAACTTTAAAGGCCCTTTCTAACCAAATAATTCTGTGATTGTATTTACCAAAGATATGCCTGTGGCAGACTAATCTACATGATGTTTCAGAGGCTGGTCTGAGAGCACTAAATGCTTTTGCTGGACTGCCCTTCAAGCCTGAATTTTTAAAGAAAGCCCAGCAGCCTCTAAGGACTAGAGTTTTGCCAGTGCAGAAACTGGAGTCTGTGGAAGTATAATGATGAGTAAAGTATCTACTGCTTTCTATCAGTCCATTTCATCATGCTTAAAAAGGAAGTATCCACTGTGGATGTTATTTTCAGTAGAAAAACACTGCTTCTAGATAAGCAGATGAATGAGTACAGAATATGTGTGCAAGAAGTGTTTTAAAACCTGTTGTTAAGCCCCAAGGATGGAGTCAGTGATGTCCTTTACTGAGGACCTACAAATAAAACATATTTGCACCCACAGCTTCAGAAACTGACTTTGAACTGAAATGTGTCCTTTGTTTCCTGCTTTATTGATAGGTCCTATTAGAGTTGTCAGTACAGTTAGGAAGTCTGGGTGGATTGTCTTAGAAAAATACTGTGTTTGGGTTTGTGCCATTCCCCCCCCACCCCAGTTTTCATGTTTTGTTAAAGACAAAATACACCTAGATACAGAGACCATCAAATTGTCTATAGTAATGTCAGTCCTTTGCTTTGCAAGGGCTTTGCAATTTTTTCTTCTGTTCTTTTTTCAGCCTTGTACCTTATATTGTATTGTGTTAATCCTCAGCAGAGGGTAAATCATTATGTATTGTTCTTGTAGACAGAGAAGTGGAGACAGAGAAGTGTAGCAAAGAATTACATACATAGCCACACCACACTGTCAAAGTGAACTGGCTCAGTTTTTCAAACCCCACAATGTCAGTAGTGCAACACTGGACTCTCTCCCCCTGGATAAGAATCTTGGCAGGAGGCCCAATTTTGTATTTGACATTAAAGTGGCTCAGGGATAAATTTTAGCTGAATTAATGTTTTACATCCTGTGTACTTGCAAAAGAACAAAAAGCCCAGGTATGGAGAAGAATGAAAAGAGATTGCACCTCTTTTGACTTGTAGAAATAGAGTAACAAATGACTCAATGCAGAACAAAGACTGGTCTAGGGGTGGGGGAACTATGATGGGAAGATGTTCTTACAGCAAACCCTCTGCACAATGCAGAGGATTACTGTGAAGGAGTGGTAGATAGTCTTATCTTCATCACACTTCTTATCACTTGAAATCCAGGAGTAAGGAGATCCATTATTAAAAACCAGTGACTCAGTCAAAATTACCTATCTCACTGTGATGTTTCTGTGTCAGTTTAAGCTTCTGGGAATCCCTCTGTGGTTTTACTGAACTTAACAAGTCTTGTGGTTGCTTAAAACAAATGAAAATGAGTTAGTAAATTTTAACTATGTAATTCAAATTGAGGAATTAGATGGAGTGGGTTAGCAGAAAAAAATGTTCTTTGCTACTGAAAGAATCACTCAATATATCAAGTATCTTGTGATGATGGGCTCTCTGTTACTAAAGGTGTCTGTAGAGATGCTGTTAGACAGCAGAACCCATTTAAGAATTACTGAAGTGTCTGAAGCATCCTTTAGAGTTCCTCAATTAGTGGAGGAGCCCATCTACTGATCATTTCTTCAGCTGGATTTTGTGAATCCAGGGGATAGACATCTCTGAAATTAGATGAAGCATCAAATTATGCCACATATTGACATAATCAGGAATACTCACAAAGTGACTTGTGATTGCACTTTTGGTTAAGACACCCCTGCCAGACACATAGAAATAAAAGTTAACAAGGCTTGCTACAACTCCACAGGTGCTTGCAAGTCTCCCCTTCCCTGAGAAGGCTGCCAAGGTACTGCTTAAGGAATTCCGAGTGAAGCGTTAGCCAGGGATTTCATGAAGATGTAACAGGATTAATCGTTGCCAGGCATTTAGAGGTTACTCCAGTGAACCCCTGGCTCTAGGGTTTGTATGTCCTAGTATATTAGAAAACAATGCTTTTTTGTCTCCCTCCATAACTTATGTGTTATCAAGAGGTGCAGAGGAAAGGTTTAAAGCATTGATAGGATTAAAGGAATGTAACGCTGTCAAGTTCTCCCCTTTATTATTGAATCCAGTGAGCACAGAGTATATCTAGCCTGATTGCATTTCATATTACTTGGCATTTCACCTGTATTTCCATTATCACGGAAAGCTGTTTGTTACAAAAGCAGGGCTCCAGCTGCCACGAGATCACATAACCTCAGGTTCCCCTGGGGCATCTTGCTCTTCTGGGTCAGAGAGGGTATTTTCAGCCTTGCTTGTGTAGGAAAGTTATTGTGTTTCCCCTCATGAAAGATCAGGAGTTTCAAAAAGAGTGTATGATTCAAGAGAAACATCTTAGTTATCTGTGCCCCATACACCCACTGCCTGGTAAAAACCATGTGCAATGGTTTCACCAAGTTGACTTGTTGGCTGCATGTCATTTGATACCAAGACAACCAGTTGAGCTATTTTTAAAAGGAAATGTTAGCTGATCCCGTCAACACCACCTGCAAGAACCAGGAGAGAAGTTCAAGGTTCTCTGACTTAAGCTATGGGTATAGAAGATTGGATTTTCGGAAGGAAAAAAATTTACTTTGGAGAAAGTGTATCTATTCTCCTTTCTGTCTTCTTCCACTCTACAGTTTGTTTCCAATAACTTTAGTCTCTTCCTGATAAAGGTGGTACAAAGAATAAGAATAGAAGGAAAAGAAAAACAGTTACAAATTAAAGGTTTTCTTACTGATGTTATGGACATTATTTATGATGGGTGTCTCCAGCAGTGGAAACACCAAGTTTGTATTTAGGCTGGTGATCTAGGTGCCCTCTATTTGTCACTTCTAAGCAATTAAGATGTGAGTAATCTGGCAGCTCTATGTTTGCAGTTGCAAGCACTCATGCCTAACAAAGTCTGCTTTGTGTAGCCTGAACTGTGCTTTGCTCAGCAGCATGCTGGAGGGAACAGCTGCTTAATGATGGACCTTAACCAGCCATGCTCCTTGCTCCTGATACAACAGCTGTTGAAAATCACAAAGCTCAAATATGTTCTGCTCCACTGAAGTTAGGCAAAGCCCTGGAACATACATAAGTTTGTGCTGGGTCACATGGGGAGGCAAGTACTTTAAAGAGTGAGCTAATGGACAGCAGATAATGGCATGGTGCCCTAAGTATACATAAAGGTAGGCCTGTACTACACATTCAGAGACAGCTGGGCAAACTCCCACTGCTGAAGTCAGGCACTGAGGCCTTATTTGATGGCTGCGTTGGGTTTTTTGGTTTGGTTTTTTTGTGTTTGGGTTTTTTTCCTTTTCAATTGTAGTAGCTTTGGCATGTACTTTATAGATACTGCTTTTTTTTTTTTTTAACATAGAGCAGTACTGAGGTGAATGAAAGACCAAACTGCAATTATTTGCCTTTCTTCCTCCTAAGCCCAGCCACATGACAAGTCAAAAATTTTGTGTGTTTGCTCAGCAGGCTCTTTACCTCTCCTGTCTGCAGTGAGAGGGAGAACATTTACCCAACCCAGATTCACAAAATCTGCAGACATTTGCTTTAGTTTGTTTTAGCCTTTCATCATGTACAAGAAATGCTCATTAAATGGCAGGGGCTCAGTCATTTTACATATTTTTGCCTAGCAGACCTATGTGGTGGCACTTTCAGGGAGTTATGAATGACTGGGGAAGGTCCAGTGATAACAGAGGGGTTGCAGTTTGCAAGCTACATTTACTTTGGTCTGCTGTTGGCTGCTGACAAATTTGAACTACAGTGAGAGAGGAAGGGAGCAAGGGGCAGGCAACAACATATAGTCCCCTCTAATTCTGACATTTTCAACTTTTCAGTAACTAGCACTTTAGGCATGTCTGAAAGTGACTTAAGGAACAAAAAAAACCACACCCAACTGTTTCTACATAGTCAATCTTGCCTTACAGTCCCATTATCTGAACCAGTTTTGGCCCCATCCTATATGTTGTCACTGGTGCCAAACTTCCCCATATTCGGCAATCAAAATAGCCTGAACATTTACCATTGAACTAAGAGCCTGAAGGATTTATTCCCCAAAAGGATTACCTGCTGATTTAACAGAAAGTTCACCTTGCAGAACATCTATCTTGGGAGGCTTCAGCTGTTTTGTTGCACCAAATACCTGAATCCCCACGGCCATTCTCCAATGAAGCAACCTCTCCTACCCGGCTACCGGTTCTGGATGTGGCAAAAATTAGTAACTCTGAATGGTTGCAACTCACAGAATCATGGAATTTTAGGGTGCTAGAGTTTGGGAGGCACTTCTAAAGATCATCAAGTCCCAACCGCTGTGAACAGGACCACTTAGAGCAAGTGACACAGGACTGTGTCCAGGCAGGTTTTGAAGACCTGTAGAGAAGGAGACTACACACCCTCTCTGGGCAGCTTGTTGCAGTGCTCTGTCACCCTCACAGTAAGAAAGTTTTTCTCATTTTTAGATGGAATTTCCTTTGACTGAGTTTTCTTTAGTTGCCCCTTGTTCTATCACTGGGTATCACAGAAGAAACTGGCTTCATCCTCTTGACAGCCGCCCTTCAGATATTTGTGGACACTGATAAGGTCCCCTCTCAGCCTTCTCCAGACTAGACAGCCCTAGGTCTCTCAGTCATTCCTCAAAAGAGTGATGTTCCAATTCCTTAATCATCTTTGTAGCCCTTTGTTGAACTCTCTTGGGCAATTCCCTGTCCCTCTTGAACTGGGAGCCCAGAACTGTGCATAATATTTCAGATGTAGTCTAATTAAGGCTGAGTAGAGGGGAAGGAGAACCTGCTGGACACAATGCTCCTGAGTATACTATTGGCTTTTGTGGTCACCAAGGCACATTGCTGTCCCATGGGTAACTTATTGTCAACCAGGACTCCAAGGCACTTCTCCGTGGAACTACTCTCTAGCTGGTCAACTGTAGGGTAATCTGTAAAGCATCCATGAAGTGGTAGGATAGTACGTGTGATGATATGAAAATATGTTACTGCAGTATTGACAACCTTGAATTTGATAGTTGTCTCTTTCAGGATTTCTTGGGTGTGATTATTACATCACTTAAATTCCACATGGAAAAGGGGAATTGAGAGGAAATGCCAGTGTCTCCCAAATAGGAGGACTTGGGATCTTAATCCCAGAAATAAGAGAGATGAAGCACTAAATTTCACAGATCTGGCCTCCAGGGTCTTTTCCACAAGAGCCAAGATAGGAGAATACATAGAATACATAGAATAAACCAGGTTGGAAGAGACCTTCAAGATCATCGCGTCCAACCCATCACCAATCCAACACCGCCCAAGCAACTAACCCACAGCACCAAGCACCCTGTCAAGTCTTCTCCTAAAAACCTCCAGTGATGGCGACTCCACCACCTCCCCAGGCAGCCCATTCCAATGTGCAATCACTCTTTCTGTATAGAACTTTTTTCTAACATCCAGCCTGAACCTCCCCTGGCGCAGCCTGAGACTGTGTCCTCTAATAATAATAAATAATAATAATAAATAATAATAATAAATCACCTCACTACTCCAAGAGGAGTCTTAGCAGGGTACTGCAACTTCAGTCCATGGAAAAAGAACTATGTGCCCTTTTGCTCTGAGCAAATGATACAGGTAGTGTTTGCTTGTCTCCTGGTACCTTAAGGACTTGAACCTCTATGGTCTCTATTGTGTGGTGCTTGTCCTTCACTCTCTAAGCTTAATGGCCATAGGAGCATGCTCAGCGCAGATGAAAAATAGAAGAGATTTCTGTGCAGTTGAAATAGTTCAAGTTCTACTGAACTTATGCAACTCCTACTTTGCAGATGCTTGGCCAAGTTTGGGTCTGTTTTAATGGCACTTTCAGTAGCGTCTGCCAAATTTCACTTTTTGCCAAATGCTGCATTATGATTTTTTTTAACATGAAAGGTCTAAAGGAGATGGTTAAGAAATCTACAAAGCAAGGGAAAAACCTCATTAATTTCCCCCATTCTTGCAATTGGAGGAAGTATTTTTGCAGACAGGTTAAAGTATTTGCTTGGATTGTTTTTAGCTATTTTATCAAAATATGAGTCTTTGCCTGGGCTGAATTTTTTAAGGGGAAGAAATAGACTTATACTGGGTAATAGGATCTTGTAATTTGGAGTGTCAGGTGACCTTATGTGAAAAAATACTACTTAAGAGAACTACTTACAGTGTGTGGAAAAAAGAGAAAGCGAAAGCCTAGCTTCATGTGCAACAAATGAACTTAGAAATACAAATGAATCAAATACAACATCTAAATTAGTGAAAAATTCTGTTCTCTGGTAAGTTAAATCTATGAAAAAGCCAGTAACAACAAAAGGAAAGGTTAAAATTGGAATGCAAGTGGAGCTAAGTAATTTCTTGCTATGAGATGAAAATAAAGGTGAGTTATTGGCAACGTGAAAGGGTAAGTGGTGTAGAGCAGGTCTTTGGAACAGCAAGGAAATGTGGTACAGAGCAGTGAAGCAAACTGTTGTTCAGGAAAGGAAGGGGAAATGTTGATGCTGGAAGCATAGCCTTTGCTGGTAGGAGAGTGTTTTAATGTGCAAGGGGCATAGATCTTCAGATTCCAGTTCTGGTTACGTCAGTTCAGAATGAGGGTGGCCTCTCAGGGTGGTTGCCCAGAGGACACGCAGGATGTCCTCCACAACAATTCCCAGATGTTCAAAGTGGGGCAGCCCTCTAAGATACCCCCCAAGGGCCCCTTCCAACCCCAACCTATGTACTTTGGAGTCTAGTAAGAAAGTGTAGTCAAGGAGAAAAAGCAATCTCCATTTCAGCTGAGAGCCACATAGGATATTTCAGCAGTGACTGAGTTAATACAAGTAAAAAGGCAATATGCCAGAGTTGTGAGAGACTGACAGGTGTGGGACCTTTGTAGATTAAATTTGCTGTGTGCGTACAAACAAGTCTTAGAGCAGTCCTTGCAGAGATTTAATTTATAAACATGAGAAAATACGGGTTTATGAAATACACAGCTGATAGTAAATCAGCTTACTTTTTGCTTTGGGAGTATAATGTGAGGAAGAGAGAAGAGCCTGGTTTTGTGAGAAATTAAAAACAAAAGAAGGAGCACTGCTGCAGATACTGTATCACTTGTATCTGATATTCTCTCTATGTAGAGACATTTGATATGCACTTGTAGCCCCCTCAATGTTTTCTAGCACTTAGAAATAATCAAAATGCAATTTGGTGAAGAAATGTTAGCTATTCCACAGGGCATTTTGAAGAGGCAGGGAGCTGACCTCCTAGTTTTATGTATCTCAGTTTATGTCTCAGTTTTATTTGTAATCATAGACATAGAAACAGAAATACCTTCATCCTAGAGTTTGCTATACTTCTGTAATGTAATCACAAGTTCTTCTTATTTTTGTGGGTGAGTTCAAGGGAAACCTAAATGAGAAGCTCTCATACAGCATGCTTTGAGAGCAAGGCATTCCCTTGCAATTTTTACCTTGAATACATTTTGGACAATAGATTAGCATCAGCCAGAGGGTACCAAGGTAATCGTAGTGCAGGGCAGTATCTCTGACATGTTGATTTTGCTTCTGCCATGTGCCCCTACAAGCACTGCTTGCCTTAAAAGCCAGGAAAAGTTAATAGTCTCACCTAAGGGTTTCTTCACAGCTGTCAATGGAAGTGGTAGTGTTTTAGGTTGCCATCCCCATTCAATAGATATTGTCCCATCAGAAGTCAATCATCTGAGGCAACTAACTCACCTCTCCAAGATCGCTCTTTGTCATAAATATTCTGCCATTTTGTCAAATATGATTTTGAATTAAGCATGTATTGGCTTCACTGAGTCGGGTTTCTTTCATGTGATACCGTGCCATTATCTTCTGCAGTCTCCAGTGCTTTTTGTATTACTCTCTGCCTTTTGCTGGTTCCTGAATCTACACGCAGTAGATTCACACTGCTCTAGGGTAGTGTGCTGTAGCTACTCTTCCAGCTCACCAATGCTTCCTCCTCTACCTTGGTTCTTGAGGTGGGAAGGATTTCCCATTTTTGATGACTTCATTGTTGCCAGCTGCTGCCCTGGTTATTCCTATGCCTCCTGGCCCTGCCTGTTAAAAACTGCTGTTCCCTGATGTATCTCAGGTGACATGAAAGCCATATTCTCGTAATTTAAGCAGGCAAAGTTGATTAAAATTTTTGCATGCAAACATTTTTTTAAAAACAAACCTGACACCTTGCATTTGCAGTTTGTTTTGAATTACAAAGCAGCAGGAGATGGAAGAATTTCATCTGCCATTTTCAGGGCAGTCCTAATGTTCTTTCAAAGGTGGCCTCACCAGAGATAGGCCACACACTACAGAATTGTCTAGATGTTCCTCTCTCAGGATGGGCATGACTAGCTGTTCTCCTACACCCAGTTTTAATAAGGGAGCAGGAGGGAAGTCAAGTATTTTAATAGTGGTCTAATAGGAATTGACTTCAAATGGCATTTCAGTCATCTGACACATGATCTGTAATAGATCCTGACCCAAAATTAGACATTGGAGTAGAAGTATTGCAAACCAAACCTCAGAAAACTAAATTAAAAGGAAAAAAAAAGGCCCAAAACAACAAACACTCCTCAGTCATCATTTTCAAGCTAAATGGCTTTTACCCCATTTTCTCCCACTTATCTGTGTCCGTGGTCTTACACAGATATCCACAGGTCTTACACAGACCTATGTCAGAGGGCTAGCTATTTCCCTCAAATTACCTACCAGTGGCTTCTGCCTTTACAAGACAGTTAGAAAGAGAGATGCAGATATGATAATGCTCAGGTAGCAATGATATAATGGTCCAGTTATGCCATGCATGCAGAGCATTTTATCTGTCAGGTGTCCTTCTGGCAGTTCAGTTCCTACAGTGGTGACAGGAGGAGGCAGAAAAGCCTGAGCTGGCTGGTACATTTGATACAGGATTTAGTAAATGAAAACTCTGGCAGCAATCATCAGGAGAAAGATTATGTGACACAGGAGAAAGGTTGACCCCTGTGTCAGCTTGCTCTTTAACTACATATTTTGGCATTCTTCTGTTTTCTTAGGGGAGGACAGGTAGGAAAAAATATGCTGGGGGAGGGGGAAAATGTTACAAATTGTTACTTGGAATTTTTGGCCACAGAGTTGGGTAGCTGTAGATTGGAACCAAACCTTCTCTACCAAGCTTTCTCTACCAATATTAGGGAGTAGTGCAGAAAGCTCGTGACAAATAGGGCAAGCTAGACCCTTGATATTTCTCTCAGAATTGCTGATTTTTAAAACATTGCCTTTGCATGTAATTTTTTTGTTGGATCCATCATTATGTATGTGTTAGAAATTTGATAGAGTTCTCATACATTCATTCTAAGAGGATGAAGCCAGCTGCAGTACCCAATTGTAAAGATGTGGTTAGTGGCTTGAAAGGTCATTAAATTTGTTGTTTGGCATTCTTCTGACTTGAACCTTTTGAACTGGAATTTTAAAAGGCTAGTCCTCTCTGATTTCAACATTAGAGGTAGCATGCATTTATTTTTAAAAGGCTCAAGAGTTTTTTACTGGGTCATCTAGTAAAGATTTCATTTTCCTAGTGAGAACATAATGTGCTATAGAAGACAGTGCATAGCTGTAGACCTTGGTGCCTGCCATTCTGAGAAGTGTTTTAGGATTATGACTTACCTTAGCTAACCTGTTCATGAACCTACCAGATTGTGCTCAGCCTGGAAGTATTTTTTGTTTTTTTCTTTTATTTCTAAAACAAATGTCACTAATGCTGGTGACATTGATTTAATCATGTTTTAAGAACAGCAATTTTCTGTGACATTTTCATCTACTACTGTATTAGGTTATATGTGCATATAAAACTCAGGAGAAGGTGCCATCAGCAATGATTTTCTTCCAGCATCTGTATTTCCTAGTTGTCCCTATGATTAAGTCAGGTAAAAGTATGATGACACCCAACATACATATGATCAAGCTTACTTCTGTATTAAATATCATCATTATTCTTATTACTATTACATAGTTCTGTGTGATTTTTTATTGACAAGCTACACAGATCTTTGTAGAGGTATGTATGCTCTGTAGTGTGTGATACAAATATGGAATGCAGATGCTGCTGCTGAAATTTTCCTGCTGACTTCTGTTTGCACAAAAAATGCACAACATCGTCATGTAAAAAAATGAGACCTTGTCCTGGTTTATATTTTTCTTCCTTTATGAGAGATTTAATTGGAAATGTAACAGGAAATTAGACTGGAAGATTATCAACTGCATGGCTGGCATGCCAAAGATCAAGTGTCTGTGTCTTTCATATTGCACCACAAAGCAGCTTTATCAAGTATCTGGGATTTAAGGGTGTCAAATATGACATGAAGAGCTTCAGTAGCAAAAATATTCTGAGATACATGGAACAGAAATGCTACACAAATTCTCATGCAGTGTTTGGAATTTGAGGATGAAGAACCTTATTGACCATACCATCATCTTAAAGTAAAAAAAAAAAAAAACCAGAAAAAGAAAGCCACAGAAGCTGAACCATCTGTACACAGCCCTGTTGACTGTTTATTTTCTAAATGTCTTTCTAAAGAAGCATTTAAGAGGTTTGCTTTTTCATGGTTAGCCTCTGGAGTATTTTGTCATGTCAGCCAACCATTCCACAGGAGTATAAATCAATGGCAATGTACCCCTTACAAAAGCCCTGTTAGGGTTCTGACAATTTACCTTACCTGGTACACAGTGTAACTCTGGGAAAAATTACCCAGAAGTATGTACTTAGTTGTCATTTGTTCACACAAAAGAGATCTTTGTTCAGCCTGTAAAATCAAAAAATGAGAGACAGAGGAGTGTTCAAGACTTTATGTCTGCCCTACTTATGTGAAAAAATTAGTTATCAGAACTAGTTTCACTGGCTTGAGGACTGTGCACAGCACAGATTTGTCTGTCTGCAAAGGGGTCATAGCACCATAGCTCTTGGCAGAATGTGATTTCTTAAAGCCACATTTATCCCAGATACCTTGTCAGGACTGCATTACCATCCTCCACAGGCCCATAGTTGTCCAAACCAGGAAATATGTACTTGTGCTGGAAATAATTCAGTTGTTTACATGTGATGAGAAGCTTTTAAAGCAGACTACCTGAAATTAGTTAGCAGTTTCTCTTTAAATTGAAGCTGCCAGAAATATTTCACTGTTGACAAAAAGCAAGAGGGGAAAGCCGTGTTTAAGGAACCCACTGTGTGACATAATCTAAGGCTATTTGCCTATTACTGGCAGCAGCAACAGGGATATTCAACATCTATAGGAAGTTTAAATAAAAAGATAATGCTGTATACACCTTGATATCAATTACATCATCACAAGTATCACCACAAAAGACAGCTAAACTTGACTATTAATTTCAGAGGGCACAGTCTTTTCCACAAATTGAGTACTGTTTTATGCACCCACTAGTGGTGTTAGCATCTGAAGATTGAGTTTCTTTTGAACTCTTACTGATGCAGTAGACAGAATTATCTGTACCCCAGAAACAGTTACATATAGCGGCTGCAGATATTCCATATCTAGCACATGGTATTTTCAGGAAGGGACAAGCTGGAGCACCGCAAGTGAAAACATCTGGACCCTCAAGTGTTCAGATCAGAGCACGTTTCAGGAAAGAGATTTAGCAGATGCCAATGATGGAGAAGTTGTTATTTTCTAGTCTTTTTGTGATGTTGACAGTGCTGCTGTAGTTTCAAACATTAATCATATCTCACAGAAATAGTGGAAAAGAACAGTGGGAAAAATGCTCATTTCTGCTGTGGGGATGCAGTTTCTTTTGAAGTCAGTAGGAGCTGCTTGCTTACATGTTCTTTAGAAAGGGGAAAAAAAAAGTCAAAAGACTTCAGCAAAATGTTCCTTTGAAACTGAAGGACTCCACTGTGATTATCTGATGATGTTCTGCCTGGTTTGTTCATTCAGAAAAAGCAATTTTAGAACTGCTGTGTAAGTGGAGTGGGTTGGTGAGATGTTCCTGGTTAGCCTCATTGCATTGGCCTTGTCAGAACACATCAGCTGTAACCTATAGGAACTAAATACATCTGAAAACAAGTCATATTTCATCCTTCATGTTTTTTGAATCTAATCTTGTTTTAACAGTTCACTGGGTGTAACATGATTGATGCTGTCACACTGCAGATAAAATTTATTATTCTTGTCATCTTTGTGCAATATTTTAGAATCATTTTGGTGCAAGCTAGAAACTGAAGCAATTTACACTTTTTTTCCCCCCTATGGTTCATCTTAATTCTAGAAATAATCTATTTACTTCTCAGTGATTCATTGGCAAACTTTTCCTAAACATGGACCTAGGATGAACTAGTAGGTTAGTTGAACCTGAATATGTCTTGAAATACATATGATCTATTTATTTTTAAATAGGCTACAGGGAGATAGAAATGAATATAGGATCAGAACCCCCTGAAATACATGGAAGGAAAATATTTGTATTTAGCCGCATGCATATTTAACCTAGTTTAATAATAAATGTCATAGCATAACATTTGATGTTCACAACAATTACATGGGTTGTAGTGAAGGCCACATTACACTGAAAAACATCTGAGCTCCTAAAATTTCAGCACATAATAATGTCAGAGTTTTTACCTGTAAAGGTGGCCTGTAAGCATTATGCTTTGCTCAGTTCAGGGTTGAGGCCTCAAAGTAGAATTTATATGGTCTTGTATCATCCATAATTATTAGCAGGTTATGAAATGCCTCTAAAAGGAAAAGAGACTGACTTCTGGTATAGCAGGAGCTGCATTATATACTTCAGTAATAGATATTTACCATATTTTCAAGTATACTTGTCTTAAATTTACCATCCATATGTTAGCCATTGGACTAGGCTACCCAGGGAGGTGGTGGAGTCACTATCCCTGGAGGTGTTCGAAAAGGGATGGGACGTGAAACTTGAAGCCATGGTTTAGTAGTCATGAGGCCTTGGGTGACAGGTTGGACTTGATGGTCTTTGAGGTCTTTTCCAACCTTACTGATTCTATGAAATTATGAAGTTGCCTGTTCTACGAGTCACAAGTTACTGCCACTGAACTGAGCCAGACCCAGAGAAATAAAGTCCAACTCAGGGTGAAAACAATGACAGCAGAACTTGCTTATTGCTTCAGAAACTGGCTGTCAGAAGATTGGGTTTTGTACACTTCCAAATGTACTACATTATTTGCTTTTTCTGTGTTTCAACAGGCCTTGAATAGGGGTATCGCCGCTGTCAAGGAAGATGCTGTGGAAATGCTGGCCAGCTATGGACTGGCATACTCCCTAATGAAGTTCTTCACAGGTCCCATGAGTGACTTCAAAAACGTAGGTCTGGTGTTTGTGAACAGCAAGCGAGACAGGACCAAAGCAGTTTCATGCATGGTTGTAGCTGGCGCTGTAGCTGCTGTATTTCATACCTTAATAGGTAAGGTCACTTCACATCTAATTAGTATGTCTTCTAATTTTCTTCCCTCTCATCTTCTTCAGACTGATTAATCTGTAGTCTTAAGATTTCATTTATAAGTGAAACAGATGATGCAAAAGAGATTAAAATCTCTTGGGCTGGCATCATGCCCATCCATGCAATTTTTACTGCTTTTTAAATAGGTTGTAAAGTGGCAGATCCCACCCCCATGGCTCTCCTGCCTGGCATGAACACATGCTGTTGATCTCTTTCAGTCAGATGTGTGAGCAAAACTTTGTCAAGTTTGACAGGTTTTGTGAAACTGATAGCTCAGTCTTACTCTTGGGCAGTGGTCAACTATCAGTGTCTGCCCAAATGGGTGTAGCAGTATTTGAAGTTGTGCTTAGTAGGGCCATTTGTCATTGTACTCCTTCTGTAGCTATCACTTCACTACTTACCTCGCAGTACAACACTCAAAGTAGGTGCCAGCTTCCTGATTAAAATACCAGGTATTACTCTCTGATAGTGCTAGTCATCATCCAGTACTGTTGGATAACTTGTCTGTAAGAGAAGAAGGAATTACTAAGAACAGTTCATGCCAAAGTGAGACCATCTCTCTCAGTGTACTCTGAAACAAAGAAAATACACAAGCAGATACAAACTGAATACAAAAAGTAATGCAGACACAGGATTTGCCAATTTCTGAGAGCCCGGAGAAATGGGATGTCGACCCCAGCATCAGCCACAACAGTAAAAAGCCGTGTGTGACGTGGAAGACATTTAACTTCATCATTTTCAAGAAATGCACCAGATTCTCTGCACCTTCTGGCTTGAAACTTCTGGACCTCAGCAACAATGAGCAAGAGACACTGGGAGAAGAAGCAGAGAGGCCATTACATTCAACAGGTAAAATCCTAAAAGCTGGGAGCTCTAAATGGGTGGGAGGAGGGTGGTAATGCAACAACCCTTGGAAGCACATGATAGTTGACAGGCAGCAGAGTGGAGTTGGATCACCAGCAGTAGGGTCATTCCATCACAGAAAGATGAGAAATGGGTGTGATGGCAATAGCCAGAGTTGCTGTGAAATTACAGAGTGGCCTAGAAGTAAGGCACCATTATCAAGCTGTTAGTATCTGGAGAGCAGCACGTGCTGCTGATCAGCATATAGAATGGAGTACACTATTTCAGTACCTGCCCAAGTAGGTACAAGAGCTTCCTGGTAAATATGGATGCCACCTGCTTTTATTGTTTAGCAGACTGGCAGCTATATTCACCAGCTTTGTGTGCTTCCCAAGCACTCCAGTTTGTTTGATCATTGTGTCTCTTATTCCATCACTGATACTGCAGCGCTGTGTTACCTTTATTCCATGTTACAGTCATAATAAATGCTTGCAGGAATGGTGCACTAGCCATGGCAACTCTGTGGCAAGGATGAGCTGTTGCTAATTTCATAAGCTGGATACAGGCATTCAAATAAATTTAATTGGCTGGTATCAGTTGGTCACTTCCTCAATATGTTTACAGCTGAGGCTGCTTTACTGAGTCACTGTTACAAACTGGGCCATTTGTACATTTGGGTCTCACATTTCTTTGATTGGGATGTTTCTTTAGCCCTCAGAGCTGCTATTCCAGTTGCTCACTTGTTTTCCTGCCAGTGCTGGTCAGAGTGGTTTTTTTCTTTGCCAGCTGGATAAAGCAATATCTTCTAGTTGTCCAGCATTTTTTTAAAGCTGTGATAGATTTAAAGAAAATGTAAAGTATAACTGTCAAATTTTCAGGTGAAAGACATAGTTGGATTTTCTATGTGGGACTTGTTGACACAAGGTGTTTGGGGCAACTGCTGGAAAGTATGCCTGATTAGTTTCTTGCTTTTGTCTGGAAGTAGTACCTTGCTGAGTCCAGAAACTCTGAAATGCCCTCTCCAGCTATTGATTAAAAAAAAAAGAAGGCTGTAGTTAACATGCATTAAAGTCCTGAATTAAAGGGCTTCACATAAACCTTTCATCTGCCTTTAGTGGCATACTGCAAAGTATTTTTTGGTATTTAACTTGCTTGTGCCTGAAAATATGGAAAGGCCACATGAGGGACTGGCAGATTGCCCAAGAGAATGGATTTAGTCAGATTCTAGCACCAATTGCCTGGGTGATGTTGCCAAGTTTTATGTTCCAAGTTCCTTTTGAACCTGTTTCAAATACTGATGATTCTTCTCTAACCCACAGATACACAGCCTGCCTAGCAGGAGGAAGAGGAGGTATCCAGTGACACACAAGCAGCCTCCTAGGACCTGTGACTGCTCCTGCAGCAGCTGCAAGCCTGTCATAGGCTATCTACAGGAAACACAAATACAGGTTACTGACGCTCGGCAGATGAAAAGGAGAAACAAATAGAACTCAGGGGACTGAATTTCTTCCACTTTCTATTTGTATGGGGCTAAGGAAGATGACATGACTGTCAAAGCCCTGGAAGGAACAGGGAACAAAAAGTCCAATGAAATAAGGAGTACCAGAAAGAAAGTCAGAAAGAAAAACAAGTGGTGGTAGAAACACAGTGACCACAAATGAATCACCGTATTTCCAGCTGTGATAGAGATTATTTGCAGTCTGCACTCATCTCCTCAGAAACAGCATCCTCTACATATTTAAAATGCCAAAGCAGACTGTTTTATCCACCTGACTCATGCGTCATTGCTTCAGCACCAGCTCCCCACTATTGCTTCCCCACTGGGGCTAATGCAGTCCTCTGTGGGAATGACTGGCTGAGCCAAACCACATAAATTCAAAGTTGCAAGCTTTGGGTCCCTAAGTCACTACCCCACCACATTCCCATTAACATCTTCAAGGTCCTTGTCAGCAGTTCCTGTCACTCCCCTGTACAAGAACCAAGAATCAGGTTTACCCTGACCAAAAGGATTTGAAACCACATGCTCATCTGTCTTATAATCCTGCTGCAAACCTTGGTCAGTACAGTAGTCCTGGATTCAGGTGTGATACGGAAATAGAAGATAATGTACTGCCTTTCTTCCCTCCTACTGTTTACAGCTATTGATGCCGTTTGGGGTTTCCCGGTAGGAAGTTCACTCTGTAACCAGGGTCAAAAGCATCTTGTTATTTCAGAAATTGTCTTGTGGTGGAAATACTGGGCTGTAAGAGCAAAGATTCAAGATGCCCGACTGCATGTATTTTTGACATTATACTAAGCTGCCAGCCTGACAGAGGAGAGAAATCATTTATATGACAGTATGCTAACATAATGCGTTTCATGGTGTTGCTGGTAAGCCCTCCAGTAAAACAGCGTTGTTTAACCTTTCACTAGTTTACTAAGAATGCAGAGACAGTACCTGTGTGACCACATGAATGATCTGCTCAGCTAGGTGGCAGAGTTGGATTAGAAATTGGAAAGGTTAAGGAGTTTCAGGGAATGTGAGAGGGAGATAGATTGATGGAGCCACACCCTGAGGCATCACAAGAAGCAGAGGTTGCCCTACCCTCTGGCCACAGGCAGAAGGAGGGGACTTAAGAGACGAGGTGGAAAGGAAACAGGACCTTAGTTGTGGAGGCAAGCAAATCCGCTCCCAGCCTCCCTCACCTTCCCAGTTGCCCTTATGTAATAGGTATGAGGCTCTGGAACTTGAAGGCCTGGCAAATGAGAATATAGATGAAGGTCCATTCAGGGGTTTGTCTGGGGTGAATCAACAAGGCCCACACATTAGAAATGCTTGTATTAAGAAAAAAGGGATGGTAATAGTAGCAGGCAATTCCCTTCTGAGGGGCACAGGGGGCCCCATATACTGACTAGATCCATCCTGCAGGGAAGTCTGCTGCCTCCCTGGGGCCTGGGTTAGAGACATCACCAGGAAACTCCCTGGTCTGGTACAGCCTTCCAATTATTGCCTGCTACTGGTAATGCAGGTTGGCTGTGATGAGGTCTGGACAGAAGTCCTAAAGCAATTAAAAGAGACTTTAGGACACTAGCACAATTGGTTAAGGATCTGGAGCACAGGTGGTGTTTTCCTCAATCCCTTCAATGGTAGGGAAGAATACTAAAAGGAAGAGGAAAGCATATGTGATTAACACATGACTCAGGGGCTGGTGCCACCAGTGGAATTTTGGGGGTTTTGACCACAGGCTACTTTATGAGACACCAAGCCTGCTGGCAACAGAAGGGGAACACCTACTCAAAGTGGGAAAAGGATCCTGGGGCAAGAGCTAGCAGGGCTCATTGAAAAGTCTTTAAACAAACTCAAAGGGAGGATGGGGAACTGGGTTGTTACAGAGGTGCCTGGGAGCATCATGCCAGTATCCATGGGACAAGGTGGTAGTAGTCTTGCAGTTATCTGTGTCAGTGGGAGTGGGGGGTCATGATCTGTTGGGCAGTAAAGACACAAAAGTTGATAGGCTGGTAACTACTGAAGTATGTGAGAATTGTCTGGAGGGAATGGGGGCTTCTCTTGCCATGAAGGTGGCCTGACCATTAGACGAGTTGAAGTATATCTATACTGGTGCCTGCAGCATGGGCAACAATCAGGAGTAATTGGAGGCCATTGTGCAGTAAGAAAACTGGTATAGCTGCCATCATGGAAACGTGGTGGAATGACTCACATGACTGGAGTGCTACAGACTTTTCAGGACAGGCAAGGAACGTGAGGTGATGGGGTGACCCTTTATGTCACAGAGGGGTGTAAATGTCTACTGCTTAATGATGGAGATGACAGGGTTGAGTGTTTATAGGTAAGAATCAAGGGGAAGGCCAAGGAGACAGGTATCGTGATGGGATTTTGTTACAGACCACCCAATCAGGATGGTAAGACTGATGAAATACTATGTAAGCAGTTGGGAGAGATTTTGCATTTGTTGCCTCCTGTTCTCGTTGGGGACTTCAACTTTCCAGATGTGTGCTGGGAATACAATGCAGCAGAGTTGGGGATAGCCCCAGATGTTCTTGTAGTGGATGGAAGGTAACATCCTGATGCAGCTGCTGAAGGAACCAATTACAGAAGGTGCCCGCCTGGACCTGCTGTTTGTTAACAGAGAAGAATTTGTGGGAGATACAACAGTCAGAGTCCTTCTTGGGCTTAGTGATCATGAAATGATCAAGTTTTTGATTCTCTGAGAAGTGAGGAGGGTGGTTAGCAGAACTGCTACCTTGGATGGACTTCTGTAGGGCAGACTTTGGCCTGTTCAGGAGACTGATTGGTAGTGTGCCTTGGGAGGCAGTCCTGAAGGACAAAGGAGTCAAGGAAAGCTAGGCATTCTTCAAATAAGAAGGAAATCTTAAAAGAGCAGGAGCAGGCCATGCTCATGTCACAAAAGACTGGCCAACAGGGAAGAAGGCCAGCGTGGATGAATGAAGAGCTTTGTCTGGAACTCAGGAAAAAAAGGAGAGTTTATGGCCTTTAGAAAAGGGCATGAGCCACTCAGGAGGACTACAAAGATGCAGTGAAGCTATGCAGGGAGCAACTTAGAAGGGCCAAAACCCAACTAGAACTGAGTCTAGCTATTGCTGTGAAAAATCCTTTATTGCATGCAGGGGGAAGCATAGTGACTAAGGTTGAGGAAAAGACTGAGGTAGTTGTGGCTTCTTTGACTCAGTCTCTAATATCAGGGCTAGTTATTTGCTGGGTACCCATCCTCTCAAGCTGGAAGATAGGAATGGGGAACAGACCTCCATAATCCAAGGGGAAGTGGTGAGTGACCTGCTGAACCACCAAGATGTACACAAGTCTGTGGGGCCAGGTGAGTTACACCCAAGAGAGGCGGATGTGCTTACCAAGCCACTTCTTGTGATTTATCAGCAGCCTTGGCTAAATGGGGAGGTCCCAACAGAATGGAAATTAGCAAATGTGATGCCTGTCTACAAGAAGGGCCAGAAGGAGGATCTGGGGAACTACAGACCCAGCAGTCTGACCTCAGTGCCAGGGAAGGTCATGGAAAATCATCTTGATGGTATAACATACCATTTACAGGACAATCAAGCAATCAGGCCCACTCAGCACAGGTTCACAAAGGGCAGATGCTGCTTAATGAACCTTATCTCATTCTATGACAAGGTGACCTGCCTGGTGGATGAGGCACCCTCAGCAGGTTTGCTGACAACACCAACCTGTGTGGTGTGGCAGACATGCTGGAGGGAAGGGATCCATCCAGAAGGAGCTTGACAGGGTGGAGAGGTGGGGCCATGACAACCTCATGAGGTTCAACAAGACCAAATGTAAGGTTCTGCATCTAGGTTGGGGCAATCCCAAGCACCAATATAGGCTGGGCAGTGACTGTCTTGAGAGCAGCTCTGAAGAAAAGGAGTTGGAGGTGCTGGTGGATGAGAAGCTCAACATGAGCCATCAGTGTGCACTTGCAACCCAGAAAGCCAATCGCATCCTGGGCTGCATCAAGAGAAGCATCGCCAACAGGTCAAGGGAGGTGATTCTCCCTGTCTACCACTCTGGTGAGACCCCACTTGGAGTACTGCATCCAGTTCTGAAGGCCCTGTTACAGGAAGGATCTGGACATGCTGGAACTTGTCCAGAGAAGGGACATGAGGATGATTAGAGTGCTGGAGCACCTCTCCTATGGAGACAGGCTGAGAGAGGGTTGGGACTATTCAGTCTGGAGAAGAGAAGATTCTGAGGAGACTTTATTGTGGCCTTCCAGTATCTTAAGGGGGCCTACAAGAAAGCTGGTGAGAGACTTTTTAGAGTGTCAGGTAATGATAGGACTAGGGGGAACGGAATAAAAATAGAAATGGATCTTCTTGGAGCCTTTTCTTCTCCATACTGAACAGCCCAAACTCTCTCAGTTGGGCCCACCAGTAACCAGCACAGCAAGAGCACAGCTCTAAGCCATTCCCCTAAGGTAACATTCATATAGAGGACACCAACATATTAGCCCCAGCTGCCCCAGAAAGCTAATGCATCAACATAGTGAGCACACCACAGGAAAAAAAAAAGTTACCTAAAACTGTCCTAACAAGCCTCAAGCCTTAATTGAATCCTCTCGTTACCTTGCTTCTCATTATCTCAATCCTTCTGTCTTCTGCCAAGATTAGCTGTTTTAATTAAGACAGAGGCTTTTGAGCCCCACATTGGGCACCAGATATGTAGACTGTGCAAGTTCAACACAGCCCACTTCCCCTCCAACACAGAAGTGAGGGAAAGTAACACACAAAAAAATCTCAGAGTTGAGATAAAAAGAGTTTAATATAAATGAGGTAATAAAATGCACAGTTAGCTTAGCCTATTTGCAGAAAAACACAGCAAAATGCAGAAGCAGCAGCAGAAGCCAGTGACCTGTCCCCCACCCTCCCAAACCCTTGCCAGCCCAGCAGGAAAGACCAGCACCCCAAACCTGGAGATTGAAAGCAGCAACCACAACAGGAAGTCTCTCATGTTACAATCTGAACTTCGTGCTTCATAGTACTTTGCTCTGCCAGCACTTTCGTTTTGAAGCTGGCATGACAGCAGCATGGGATTGAGTAGCAGCAGCAGATTCAACTCAACCCATGACTAGTTCTTCCCCTGTCCCCTTCAGAAGGAAACAAGTCTGGGATTTTCTCAGGAGAATGACTACACAATTTAGGGATAACTGGGAGACTTTGGGTTTGGGTCTCAATAGTTGTACATCAGGCAAAAGACATACAGATAGGGACTAGCACAGGGAAAGGGGGAGTTTTTAATGTAGCATCTGGAGTCACCATCATTGGAGGTGTTCAGCAGGAGACTTGACAGGGTGCTTGATTGCATGGTTTAGTTATTAGGTGGGTTGGATGCGATGATCATGAAGGTCTTTTCCAACCTGGTCTATTCTATTCTATTCTATTCTATTCTATTCTATTCTATTCTATTCTATTCTAATTCTATCTTTTGGTTAGTCCTGGTTGTCTGGAATGACATTCATGCCTGTTCCTAGTGCTGTCATGCCATGCCACGCCTTATTTTACTACCTTGTTTACACTGTCTTCTTGGGTCTGAAAAAGTCTTTTCAGTCCTGTTAATCATTTAATTGTTGTATTTCTAACCAATCAGAAGACAGTGACGACTTTAACTCTCTAATTGCTTTCACTGTTTCTGAGTTATGAGAGGTTTAGGCTACAAAGACTGAATTGGTATGTGAGTTCTTATAGTGCAGAGACACCAGTGATAGCTTGCTCTTGGTTATTCCTGGTCATGGGGAAGATTCTAGGATTATTATTAGAACAGCTGGATAACATGGATGCTGACAGAGGTATAAGCAGTTCTCTAAAGAGCTCTGTGGTGTGTCCATGCATCTGTGCTGTCTTTCAAGCCAGTGCCTTGGGAGGAGAGACTTGGCAAGAGGTGTCTTGCCTAACATGCTCATTTTGGGTGGAAACAGGATGGCAAAATAATATACTGGTGATAGAAGGGGCAATATTACAGTGGCTTGTGAGATGCTGGCTCTAGATAAAGGAAGAAAACTAAGACTGGTTGAGGCTAACCAGAGACTGTGTAGTGAAGGGAACAGTACCCTGACAGGTCCCAGTACAGGTAATCATTAGGCAGAGTAAGGGAGAAGCATAATGAGTGATTTGTTGCATGCCTTTGTAATTCATAGTATCTTTTTACAGTTTTGGGCAGGTGGTACCATGAGAAGGAAGTGACAATAGATGGTTTCAACATTTGTAAGGGTCTATATCCTGTGAAATACACAATATCTGGTGAAAACAGCTTTTCTAACAAAGAGCCTTGAGTTAATGAAAGAGCAGTATATTTTCTTGAGTACCAGTGTATTATTTTAGCAAATAGATGTGGCACTTAAACTGCCTATCTCCCAACCCAGCTGTTTGTTATCACTCAAGTCAAAGGTTACATGAAAAAGAGCCATGAGAGCACTCTTTAGTAATAAACAGCAGCTGGTGAGGCTGTAATACCCTGAAGCCCCTGCAGCTGTTTGCTAAGTGGATGCATGTCTTGGCTCCTAGGCATCACAGTCTTTCAGGTACTTCTGAGTATCTTAACCAAAGTCCTTGTGTAACCTTTATTATCCATTCCTATTGTATCTCTACAGCATATAGCGATTTGGGGTATTACATTATCAATAAGCTGCACCATGTGGATGAATCAGTGGGAAGTAAAACTCGGAGGGCCTTTCTTTATCTTGCTGCCTTCCCTTTCATGGATGCCATGGTGAGTGTCTGATTCAAAACTGAATTTGAATATTAATGTGTGGTTTTTCCTTTGGTGACTTCAGTTCACAAAATCTGTTACCTGATGGGAAACTGCAGATGTACAGAAGGAAGGTGTGGCTTTTGCAAGCAGTAGCTGTGAATATACCTGGACTTACCATCTCCTGCTACCTGGAGAAAAACACCTGGGTGGACTTTGAACATCCAGAGATCATGATAAATGTAAAAAATCTCAGCTGCCTTGCTAGAGTTACTGTATGTTGTGTGGTCATCTTGTGATGAGTCACACCCGTTGTCTCTTTGTGTCTTCTCATTCCAGTTTGTAGTAGAAGAGTTGGATTTGCTATACATTCCCAGATCACTTGCAGAGCTCACAAGGAAGAAGCTCAATATTTTTTCAAAGCAAATCTGTTGAAAAGATATTTCTTGCCATCAGTTTTTGTAAGCAGTGTATCTCAAATGCTTGGACTAAAGAACTACATGTGGGGTGGGCTACTGCTTCCCATATCACCAGGCTTGCTGCTTGTGGCATGCACAACACAAGAAGATGGCAGCTCTCTTTTTAATGCCTCTACTTCTGTGTAAAGGGTGACCTTCTCATGGCATGCTTCCACCACTTTATCTACTGCTTTGCTTGAAACAGTAGTTGACAATAAAAAAAAGTTGGATCCTTAAGTTCTCTTTTCCAGACAAACTCATTGTAACTTGGTGAGTCTGTGAAGAATACACTTCAGAGGTGCATCCAGCTGGTGATGAGAATAAACATTTTAACCCATCCTGTACAGCAGCTGTTTTGTGAAGAAGGGGTGGTTTCTTACTAGATCTGCTCAGAAATTTCTATGCAGTCTATAAAATTATTCCTATTTTGCTTGTAAGCCTCGGTAGTGAGGAACTAAATGCATCAGTGCTTTCTCTGCTTTACTGGCTTAACATTTTCCCAGGTTCACAGCAGGTACTGCTGATGGAAAAGAGCTTTATAAGTTGTTTTTATATAATGTGAAAACCAGAACACGGTATTCTGGGATCTAAAATCATTCACAAATATCATAATCACTTCTTAAACTCTTCTCTGACTTTTTTTAGGCATGGACCCATGCTGGGATTTTGCTAAAACACAAGTACAGTTTCCTTGTGGGATGTGCCTCCATCTCAGACGTCATAGCTCAGGTAATGGTCCCTTTTTCTATTATGTTACAGACTAGATGCACAGAGACTTGTCTTCTCTCTCTACCATGAGCAATACCCCAGAGGAAGTTATTGTGTGTTATCTGATGGCTTCCCCACCGTGTGGAGGCTGTTTGCTGGCAGTTGTACTATAGGCTGGTCTCAATTGACTGCATTAAGTCATTCACAAACCAAGAGAAGGGAACCAGAATTGTTGAGGCTGGGGCCATGTCTTCCAGCATCTCCATGAATTTGTTTCAGAATGGTTGTGAGACATTATATATATATACACATGGGTACTTCTGGGAAAAATAAAGGTCAAGCAAAGAGACTCATGCCTGCTACCTATCCTAAGGCTGACAGAATACTTTGAAAGAAACCTTTCTTTTCCCTGTGCATTCTCCCCCACACTTCACATGATTGCACTAAGAAATCCCAAGTGGGCCTTGTAGGTGGAGAAGTGAATGTTTGATTCTCCCATTCACCTGTTAATTTTGCACATGCTGTCTAATCCAGTGAAATGCAGTAGTGTCAGTCATTTTCTGAGTGCTAGTATGGCACTGTTAGTGGATCAAAAGATGAAGGCTCAGAAGTGTAACAGAAGGGATCTGTGTTGATAACCCCCGGGTGATGCAGAGAAGACCAAATACTGTTTGAACTTCTATTTGTGAGAGTGTTGTTAACTGTCCTGTGCTTTATACAAGACACACTTAAAAATCAAGATTCATATACAGTGCTGATGGCCAGTATTGTAGCAAATGAGAAACAATATACAGCCTTCTTTTTAAAACATGTAAAAATATTATGAAATGGAGAGTCTTAGCACCTGTAAAACAGTTGCTATATTGCCCCATGATGTAATGACTGGGTAAGGAAGGGGATAATAACAGTACAGCATCAAAGGAAATGCAAAGTCAACAGCACTTAGTTCAAATTTTTACAGCATTTTCCTCCCACTAAATATGAGGGAGGAAGCCATAAGCAAGACTGAACCATTCAGCCAGCTGCTATTCTATGTTTGGCAGATCTGCCCCTCTACAGTACTGGACTAAATCCCTGAAGATAATACTAATTACAGTAAATGATCTTAACACTCAGGATCTGCTCTTGGTGTGATGTGACCTACAAAGTTTGATGACTCTAGATGTATGTCAGGTTATATACAGCTAAATACAGAAACAAATCTTCATTTTGGCTGTGATGCACATGCCCTTTCCACAGTGGCTGGTGAGTGGGGTGCCAGGGTTGTGAAAAATATGACACCTGTCATCTTGTTTCAACAAAATAATGCACAGAGCAAGTGCAGCTCTGGAAGACAGACATTTGTGGCTCTCCATACCCCAGAACTCTCCACATAACTGACTTTGTAACTGACTTTGCTGCTGTTTACAGGAAATCAATTATTCCATGGGGTTCAAAAGAGCGGTTTTACAAAATCCCATAAACAGTTTGGCCTGCCTAATAAACATTTTCACAGCATACTGGTTTTAGCTGGTTGGCCCCACTAGAATGGATGGGGGGACAGGGGATGGGTGAACCTGCCCCTCACCATTTCCTCCCACTGGTCCCACAGTGGCACAGTGAAAGATAGGAGGGCTGACTGTTATTCAGCACCATGCTGGCTTCATACTCACTGCAAAAGGAAAGGGCTGCAGGGGCCAAAAGGGATTTTGGGGATTTGGAGTGTATTCTATAGCTTGTAAAGTTTCCTGTTCTGTTTTTCCTGTTTTGTCTGTTCCCCTGCTGCTAAATACACTGGTATTTTGCATTGTGTTATTTGATATCCCTACAGCAGTAAATCTTCCTTCTCTTGACTGCTTCTCTGGTCCTTTTTGTCCTTGCCCACTTGGGTTGGGGGGAAGTATTGCAGTAGGGGCTGGGAAGGTGTGAGCAACCTGCTAGAGTTCAGCTGCCAGCTGAGTTGAAACCAGGACACACAGTGTGGCATTTCTTAAGTATTTCTTGAGCTAGCAAGAAATTGATAGCACTGAAGGATAAAACCAGCCCCTGAACAATGTGTTTTGTATTTCTTGTAACTGACTTGAATGGCAACATGTCCCAGCCACGTTGTCCTTGATTTTGCTGTTCACTGCACCAAACACAGTTGGCTTTTCAGTTGTGCCCCCCACCCACAGACATTTGGAATTTAGTAGGCATGCCACCAGCTCTGTACTTAATGGAAGATAATACCATATTAATTAATTCATTTGCATTTTCTGAATTGAGTATTTAATTATACAAAACTAAAATATGAGCTGTTCGTTAGGCCAGAATTTTTCCATTTCATTTACATCACTGCAGCACTCAGCTGAAGAGGGAATGATGAAATACTGACATTTCACTCAAAAAAGTAGAAAATGAGAATGACGTAAGACTTCCTGCTTAAATGCATAAGTGAATACTTTAAAATATCTGGCTTTTTCATGGCTGCTTTTCCCTCTGCCCTACCCCCACCCCACAAAAAGCAGGGCTTAGAAGCTGACCCTAGAAGCTCAGTGATTACCAGAACAGCACATTCTCCTGGGAAGGGTGACAGCCACATGCTAGTTGGCAGACCGTGCCAGACTTTAATGATAAGTCTCCTATTTATGTCTGCTAGTTTGGCATCTGCCCATACCTTAATTACTGTTTAAATAGAGCTTCTGTATGATGTTAACTCTTGTTCTCATTTCTGTGACTGAATGCAAGGGGGTTCCAAATGCCACAGGCTCAAAGACAAGTAGATACTGCAGTCACACGTAGTTGTTGGTTCCAGATGTACTAGCTTAGAGTCAGACAGAAGATACATTGACCCTAAAGAATCATAGCATGATGTGCGTTGGAAGGGACCTTAAAGATCATTTAGTTCCAGACCCCTGACATGAGCAGGGACTACTTCCACTAGATCAGGTTGCTCAAAGCCCCTTTCAGCCTAGTCTTGAACTCTTCCAGGAAGAGGCATCTACAATTTGCCTGGGCAACCATTCCAATGCCTCACCATCCTCACAGTGAAGAATTTCTTCCTTATATCTGATCTAAATCTGCTGTCTTTCAGTTTAAAGCCATTACCCCTTGTCATGTCACTGCATGCCCTTGTAAAAAGTTCCTTTCTACTTTTTCTGTAGGACCCATCTAAGTACTGAAAGGCTGCTATAACATCTCTCTTGGAGATTTCTCTTCTCTAGGCTGAACAACCCCTCCTCTGGACTTGCTCTAACAGGTCCATGACGTTTTTATGTACAGGGTCCCAGAGCTGAATATAGACAAATTACTAATTATTTATTTGTTTGCCCTGCAGGTTGTTTTTGTAGCCATTTTGCTTCACAGTCACTTGGAGTGCAGGGAGCCACTCCTGATCCCAATCCTGTCCTTATACATGGGAGCACTTGTCCGATGTACCACACTATGCCTCGGATACTACAGGAACATACATGATGTCATTCCTGATAGAAGTGGGCCTGAAATGGGGGTATGTCTTAATGCTTTGCACTTTTGAAAATTCAGTAATTTTGAACTTGTTTTTTTCTGTTATAATACTGTATTAAACCACTGTGCATGAAGGGTCTTCTCTCCCCATTCTGCAGGAAAAAAACATTTTCATTTAAAGAGGCATGGTAGAAACTATTCCACCAAGAGTGCACAAGAGACAGTGCTTCCCATGGTATGGATGTGCTGTCTACTAAACTCTTCTGTGCTGAGCTCTGTACTAAGTTGTAAGCACAACATGAACTAAGTGGACACCTTATTTAACAAGGAAGAAGCTCTCAAAATTCCTCCTTTTCTTCCTATGTCATACTGGTTTTCACATGTTTTCATCTGGTAACCAGAGCAAATTAGGCAGATGGATACCTTATGCATTGTTTGTTGAGAACCATGACATAGCATCTTCTGAATCAGTATTACTGACATGAGTGAAAATATTTTGGGCTCTGAAAACTATTTAAATGAATTACTGAAAACAATTTAAATGCATGTACCAAACTGACTATGGGTGGAAAGAGAAAAAATTCTCTGTTCTTTTGGTTCAGTTCTGAAGCTTTTTTTTCCCCAAATAACACTTTAAAAAAATATTTTTTCCTATGTGTTACAGGGAGAGGCTACGATAAGGAAGATGCTGAGTTTCTGGTGGCCTTTGGCATTAATTTTGGCAACTCAGCGAATAAGTAGGCCCATTGTCAACCTTTTTGTCTCCCGGGACCTAGGTGGCAGTTCTGCAGCCACAGAGGTAGGAAAGTCAGTGCTTCCATTACTGCACATTCTCATTCACATGGAGTTACTTCTTTGTTTCTCTTAGCTGTGCTGACACGAAAACTGTTGTCTTAAGTACATTTCTGTTTAGTGCTCTCTTTATCCATCCAAAAGAAGGCTACTTCGACTCATATTCTGCCAAACCTACTGAAACCTCACTCACAACAAGATCAGTAAAATTTTTTTCCCTAAACAGTTCGTATGTTCAGGTTTTCATGCTCTACATGTAGACACATAGGCTTTGGAGCATTCAGATCCCAGAGATTTTAGGACAGTTGTCAGTAGTCCCATGCTCCACTCTTTCCTGTTGTGTGTATCTATGGCCATAGAAACTCACATGAAATTACTATTAGCAGTCAGTGCATCACACAGAATAGGGTGAAAACATCAGGAAGAATATTAAAAAAATCTGCTTTGGGCTATGAAATGAACTCTGTTTCTCTTGAAAATTTCAGATCACGCCAGTAGTCTGGAGTGGCTGATGGGACCGCTGCACCAGGGGAGGTTTAGACTCGAAGTGAGGAGAAAGTTCTTCACTGAGCGAGTCGTTCGTCATTGGAATGGGCTGCCCAGGGAGGTGGTGGAGTCACCGTCCCTGGAGGTGTTTAAGAGGAGATTAGACGTGGCACTTGGTGCCATGGTCTAGTCATGTGGTCTGTGGAGACAGGTTGGACTTGATGATCCTTGGGGTCTCTTCCAACCTTAGTTATACTGTGATACTGTGACCTGGACTTCTGACTGTAATGCAGTCTTCACCAATGCTCACCATGAGCTGACCTATTCTCTCAAGAAGTCTAGGGGACTTCTGCTGCCAGCGGGAGGTTGTCTTAATCCACGTAGTCATTAGAAAATCTCATGTGTTTTTTCTATAGGAAAGCCAAAGCTGATAATACTCTAAATACATAGGAAAATTCAAACAGCTGATGCCCGGTGAACGTTTTCTCATCACGACTAATTTGACATAAGTGACACTGCGTATTTCACTCCCTCGGGAGTTGCCAGTGACTGCAAATAAACAGCTGTGGAGAGAGAATTTAGGAAACATAAAGCCCTTACATGTGTATCTCAGGGATCTGTCTATGCATCGATAGCAGTCGCAGTCTGGGGAGCCAGACCAGCTTAGCAGAGATCATTTTGCATTTCTTGGTGACTTGATTTTAGATACATCACATTTCATGCCTAGCCAGTTATGTTTTGTTGCTATTAGGATGATTCCCAATACATATCATGGCTGGTGGTTTACTGGCCTTTTTACACTAATGGTAATGGGCATGTTTCAGCTTTCTCTGTTTTCAAAAAAAAGTGCCTCTGAAAATGGAGGTGCCAGAGACAGGGATAACTTCAGTGTCTCGAGGATCATTCTACACAGGAGTTTTATAGGCCTCCTGTTCAATAATGCCAGAAACTGTCACTGTGAGCAGGATGTCCCTCTGAAGGGTTAGACTGTAGCACATTCATGAGCACAGCAAGTCCATTTGGTACACACTAATGTGTACACACACTCAAAAATGGGAAACCTCCCATTGAGGAGTACCCAGAGGGAATCACTCACCCAAAAAAGGGCAAGGCTTACTCAAGGAGATGTATATATTCAGATATATGTATATCCACTCACCAAGGGAAGGGAGTGAAAGGTCATTCAGTCCCAGGAAGTTTTCCTTGCGACTTTCACACATTAGGGAGAGTTTATACCTTTGAGGTACCTTTTGGACTGTACTTGTGAAAGTGTAAAAGGGCCTAGTCTTAAATTGCAGACAGTGAGATATTTGTCATGGTAAAAATAGTCATCTGGAATTGTTTTTGTTTGATTTTCATTGATGAGCACCAAAGAGGGGAAAGGGGCTCATAAATACCTCCTGCCTCAGAGCTGCCGCTCTGATATCCGAAGTCAGTCAGCCACTGAAGCCTACTGTTTTGTAGTCTGTCTTACTTAATACTGTTTTACTTGCAAACAACCAAAGTAAAATGTATATAAATTAAAATCATTAAATACAAGCCAAAGCTACTGTAAGCTGTAAAGCATTCTGCTACTCAGGTATCTAGGTAAAACATCTCCAGAGTAATGTGGGAGGGAGGTATTTGGCTGACTGAGAGGCACACACCAGGTCAAGTAATTATTATCCCAAGGTATCAGAGTGATGGTGAAACAATAAAGCTTAGTAGTGTAGCTTCATGGCACAAAAGACTTTGTAAGCTTAAAACACTGAGCCAGATGATAGTCACTCAGAAGGTCTTCCTGAAAGAAAGAGTCACCAGCCTGGTTTTTCACTGCATCAAAGCCAATGTTGTGATATTGGTGGGAAGTGGCACCCTGTGAAAGTTTAATCGTTCTGCTCAGAGGTTTGAAGTTCATGCTTCCCTATCTCTTTTCATAGGCAGTGGCAATTCTGACAGCTACATATCCTGTGGGACACATGCCATATGGCTGGCTGACAGAAATAAGAGCAGTATACCCTGCTTTTGACAAGGTGAGTGCTCTGGTTAAGGGTGAAATAAATACCATGTGCTTTCACATATCATCCTCCTCTTTCTCTCTATTATAGCATTTTAATTTAGGCATGACTTTCAATGATGTCAGAGGAATTTCTATCAAGCAAGTAGGAAGATAGTTCATGGTTCCATAAGCATGTGTAAGAGATTCTTTAAAAAGTAAACCAACTGAAGATTAAATAGGGCTGTATTAATGACAATCCATTGTCTTGCCTCTCTTTACTTTTGCTTTAGATGCTTATTGTTCCTTGTCCCATTGATAAGGCTTTCTTTAAATCCTAGTTAAAATGAATTTATTCTGGTAGCTTCAAGCTGTTATCTGATTTATTATTTTAACCTTGGCTTTGTGTTATAAGGCATTAAGCTACCTTTTGACTAGATACGTGCTGCATTTTTAAGGATTAAGGAAAGACCTCAAATTCTCACTATGATGTAGTGATTTCTCATGAAGTGTCCAGCAGTCAGTGAGCAAGCTCACATCTCTGTTCCAGATTCTGCATTATCTCTCAAGTGGGTTTAGGTTCATTTGCTTATCTTAATACCTTTTATAGACTGCCAGTTTATAACATGCATTATTTTAGTGGTACTGACTTAGCTGGCCAAGATGATGAAGATTTTTGCTGGAAAATCATATAATTAGATAAGAATACAAGGACTGCTCCTGGAACTGAGCACAGAGTGTTTAAACTTTTTTTGATCAGTTTTAGAACTGGGACTCACTAGCTCCTGTGTTGTATGAAGAACGGTCATGTCCCTTGGCACTCAAATTCAAATGCCAAATCCTCTCTTGCCTTTTATTTACCAATTAGTAACTCAGCTTTCTGGTTCCAAATACTGATGTTTGCTTGATCCGGATGTACTTAACTGAAGCAAGCCCTGTTTGCTATAATCCACTATATTTTCAAAGAGAATGTAAAGACAAAACAAAGAAAAATATAATTGGTCATAACTTCTTAACATGCCTGTGTACAGTTAAACTGACTTGTCAGATAAAATACAGCATCTGGGGTTTCTCAGAGGTCACGCTGCTGAGAAAGAACTGGAGATGCAAAACCAGTAAACTGCAAAATCAAAATGGTTTGGGACAGGAAACACAGATGCTGCTAACCTCATTTGTTATGAGCTACAATAAAATGCAGTATTGCCAAGCAAAATTAATAGCAATTAAGACTCCTAAATTCAAGTCTCATTTAGCTGGTGGAAAATGTGCTGACAATTTTAGTGGTGTCGTGATTAGACCATGATTTGTCTGTTTATTTCAGTTTAAAAGCTTCTCATAGAGCTCTTGTGGAACAAATGTGAGGAACAAAAAGCTAGCATAAAGCACAGATAGGTACAGTTTATCTATTTGCTGGAAAAGTATATAATGGGGATTTTAGACAATGTTTTAGACAATGAATACCAAACCAGAAACACACACTGGGTTTTTTTAGATTGCTGTGAAAATTGTTTTACCCTGGGTCACCCACCTTTTGCATGTCACTGTGTCTTTCCTTAAGCTAAGGATTTCTCAGAAGAATTTGGATAGAAGCATTTCTTATTTACAGACTCTGTAAAGCCTCCATTGTGATTTTCAGATGCTGAAACAGCTTCCATTTCCATTTTTCTTTGTCAGTTACTCAGAAAGCTGGGAGTGCTGGTGGCTATCAGAAGCACACTGCATTGCCTTAACTGACTGATGGAATTTGGCATCCAGATAGTATGCCCCTATTCAGTGGCTCTGCTGGAGAAGTCAGATGCTTTTTTTCACAGAGAAATCATTGCTTTTGTTCATGTTTGTAAGAGACATGCAGGGTTCTGCTTCAGTCTTTTATCAGACTTTGTGTATAGAGCAACTTCATGGACTAGCAATTACCCTAACTCAGGTTAAGGGTTACTGCTGATTTTCTTGCAAGAAAACAGGCATATCACAGAATGCTGGGCTGGAAGGGACCTCCAGAGATCATCAAGTCCAACCCCCCTGCCAAAGCAGGATCACCTAGGGCAGGCTGTGCCGGAATGCATCCAGGTGGATTTTGAAAGTCTCAAGAGAAGGAGACTCCACAACCTCTCTGGACAGCCTGTTACAGTGCTCTATCACCTTCACTGTAAAGAAGTGTCTCATTGTGTTGAAATGGAGCCTCCTGTGTTCCAGCTTGTACCCATTGTTCCTTGTCTTATCACTGGGCACCATGGAAAAGGGACTATCACCTTCATCTTGACACCCACCCCTCAGATATTTAGTGACATTAATATGATCCCCTCTCAGCCTTTTCTTCTCCAGATGAACAGTCCCAGTTCTCTCAGTCTCTCTTCACAGATGTTCAAGTCCCACAATCATCCTCGTAGCTCTCCACTGGTCTGTCTCCAGCAGGTCCCTGTCTTTCTTGAATTGGGGAGCCCAAAACGGGATACAGTATTGCAGATGTGGTCTCACCAGGGCAGAGCTGGGAGAACCTCTGCAGACCTGCTGGACACAGTCTTCTTAATGCACCCCAAGATACCATTGGCTTTCTTGGCCACAAGGCTACATTGCTGTCCCACAGATAACCTGCTATCCACTAGGACTCCAATGTCTTTCTCCTCGGAGCTGCTTTCCAGCAGAATGACCAGTATGGACTAGGGGTCATCTACTGAAAAGCAGCTCCATGCAGAAAGGCCTTGGAGTCCTAGTGGACATATCCAAGTTCTATGCTCTGCTGATGATAATGCTGTTATTCTTAATGGACTATGCCATCTTATTCCAGGCAACACTGTCTGTGAGCATCTAATTGATGGATGGGAATGGATATACTTTTTGCCCCATAATCTGCATAGTGTTTTGATCCAAGAACTAAACAGTGTGGAAGAGATAGGAATAAAGAGTATGTTGTCAAGAGCCAGAGCAGAGGGTAGAATAGAGCAAAGGTAGAGTTAACAGCAGTGAGGCAGGAATAAATAAGAGACCCTTTTCTTCACAGCCCCTTTGAGTGGCTGGATTTGGGTGTGCCTTCCTTCCTCCTTGGTTTTTAGCCTTGTTAGTTGAGCCATGGAGCAGTTTGTTTAAACACTGGTGAGTGATATAAGCAAGGCCTAGCCTAACATATATAAAAACTAGCAGTAACACAGTATTTCTTCAGAAACACAAAAAGTAGGAATAGATGTGTGCAAAAAATGTTTACAGAGTTTTTAAAACCTGTTCCCAAAATGGGTGGGCATGGAAGTAGCTTCTTGCTTTAGGCTCTGGGTTGCCTACATGCATCTTCATGCACCCAAACTTCCAAGCAGATATTTAGGCAGGAGCTTGGGGCTGTCCAAGTGACATCATTGCACCAACCACCACAAAAGCTTAAAACTGTGAAATTCCATCAGCTTCTTGAATGTGTGTGAAATAGTGTGCCCTTCACAGAATTCACATTCAGTTTGTCATCTCCCAAAATGTGTTTGCATAATTTCCCTTACAAGTAACTTCGGTAAAGGATGCTGACCATGTGACAGATACCTAGGTGAGTTACATTGCAGATGAATAAATGTCATTCAACGTCCTATGGTACAGGTTTTATCAGTGTGGGCACATACTTGTGTATCTCAAATAGCCACAAGGTAAATACAGTAGATGACCCGACAACCTATTGCTATAGGGCTCCTAATGGTGCTCTGCTTTTGATACCCCATCCTCTCACAGACCATTTAATTTGTTTTATGTGTTCCCTGAGGGCAATTTCCAGTCTTCTGCTTCATTTGGAAGAGGGGTTTTATTGTTGTTTTAAGTAAAACTTTGCCGCTGTGTGAGTACAGAGCCCACGTTAAAGGTACAACATCTAATAGTCCTAATTATGTTCTGTTCATTAAACTGCATTAATGGAGCCAGCTGTTCCAGGAGCTTTGTTTATATTACCTGTTTATCTAATTGGATCAGTAAGGGTTCTTGCATTGGTGCTTGCCAAGTGGTAAAAGGCAATTAAATCCTTTTTTTCCTTCCCTGTGAAAATGTGTTAAATAACTTAAACTGAGATTTAAAAAATGTGGAGTTTCCTTAGAAAGAGACAGAGCACTTTTTCAAAGCTGAATTTGTCAAATAGGACTTACTCCTTAGAAAAGCAGAGAGATTATTCAGCCCTCAGTGACCACAGAAACAGTTGCTGTCAGTTTAAGCAGAAAATATTCTGTGGTGGTACAAAATACTCAAAACACTCTAGATTAAAAAGCAAAAAAGCAAACACAGATATGCACAGACACAGTCAGTCAGTCCCAACGCGTGACCCTGATGTCATCAGCCTCCCGGTAGTCTGGAGCCAAGCTAATGTTCATTATCTCTTTCTCTTACCCTAGAATAACCCCAGCAATAAATTGGTGAACACCAACAGCACCGTCACAGCAACACATATCAAGAAGTTCACTTTTGTTTGCATGGCCTTGTCTTTAACGGTAAGAAGCCTTTGTCCAACTCTCTGGCTTTCATTTCAACCAGAAAATTATCTCCTCTACCTAATGCTAAAAGCACTAGCAGTTCAAGAAAGGTGAGTTGCCTTTTCTTATGAAGCTCTGTTGCTTTTATCTGGAGTAGGGAGTGTGGTCATAGTACTGGAGTACTAAGAAGATCAGTTCTTATTAACTCATGCTAGATACCTTAAGGGCTAGACTTATTTAATTCTCACTGTGTTTCAAGTCAGTCTCCACGTGCAAGGAGCTATCAGAGATCTGCTTGCCTTTTATTTATTTATTTTTTAATTGAATAAAACTTCTGGTAACCAGCATGTCAGGAGAATGAAAAATGGCCTATGCATGAAGGAAAACTAATTTACATCAAAGGAAGCCTTACAGTACATGAGCTTGCAGTGTTTGTAACCACCCCCACTCCCTTGTCCTAATCTTAGAAAGTGTGATATGTCTGTTTCATTTCATAGTTGAAAATGTAGCAACTCAATCTGTCAGTAGCTGAATCAGGAGACTTCTTCTGCTCTTTTTTTCCTATACTTTTTCCAGCTACAACTGGCCACTATCAAAGACAGGATTGCATGAGCCAAGGTCACATCTCTTCTACCTATTCATTTACTAGATTTAAGATTTACATTTTCTTCACATGGCTTAGGGACTGTTAGCTTTTGCTCTAACTTGTATCTCCTACAGCACATAGGAGATTGGCCACTGAGTTGGTCATTGTCTGGAGACTTTCTATGACTCTCATGTTACCTACCATCACACACCTTGAGATTTTTCCTGTGTGCTGTGCCTCACTTGAAGTCTGCCAGTGTTGTTAGCGACCCACAAAGGGGAAAGCTTTCTGTTATAAATTGTTCTGAGAATAATTTCAGACTCAAAGTTTTCTCTGAACTGACAATTTTCTTAACCCTTCTGGGCATTTGTCAACTTACTTGAGTTCTGATAGATCATGAAATCCTCACTACCATCACCATCCTCTGTGGAGTAGTTTTTAATTACTGCAAAGCTTTTGTTTGGTAACTTCACAGGCTTTTTTTTCCAAACTGTCTCCATAGTACTTTCAAGGACGCTTCTTTCATAAGCTCATCATGAGAGACATGTCTGCACTGAAGTACCTGAAACAGTGTTGAGGTTCATTGCTTTTCCTGTTGCTATTTTTGCCTACTGGTCACAGATTCTTAGTATTGCTTTGTCAACAGACAGAGCAAAAATTATAGATACTTAAGTTCTAAAGACTCGGTTTGGTTTGGGGGCTTGAGAATACATAGAATACATAGAATACATAGAATAAACCAGGTTGGAAGAGACCTTCAAGATCACCGCGTCCAACCCATCAACCAATCAAACACCACCCAAACAACTAACCCACGGCACCAAGCACCCCATCAAGTCTACAAATCCTTCAGCACACAAGTTCAGTAGACATTGTTGTGGCTCAAGCTATTCTAGAATTATAGAATTGTGAGTACAACCATCAACCTAACACCACTATGGCCATTAAACCATGTCCTGAAGTGACATGTCCACATGTTTCTTGAATACCTCCAGGGAGGGTCACTCCACCACTTCCCTGGATGCCCTAGTCCAATGCCTGACCACTTTTTCCTACCCCTTCATTCAATGACCAGACACTCTCCTTTTCTCCCTGAGGTGCAACCAAATCACAGAATCACTCAGGTTGGAAGAGACCTCAAAGATCATCAAGTCCAACCTGTCACCACAGACCTCATGACTAAACCATGGCACCAAGTGCCACATCCAATCCCCTCTTGAACACCTCCAGGGATGGTGATTCCACCACCTCCCTGGGCAGCCCATTCCAATGGCGAACGACTTGCTCAGTGAAGAACTTTCTCCTCACCTCGAGCCTAAACTTCCCCTGGTGCAGCTTGAGACTGTGTCCTCTTGTTCTGGTGCTGGTTGCCTGGGAGAAGAGACCAACCCCCTCCTGACTCCAACCACCCCTCAGGTAGTTGTAGACAGCCATAAGGTCTCCCCTGAGCCTCATCTTCACCAGGCTAAACAATCCCAGCTTCCTCAGCCTCTCCTTGTAGGGCTTGTGCTCAAGGCCTCTCCCCAGCCTCGTTGCCCTTCTCTGGACACATTCAAGTGTCTCAATGTCCTTCTTAAACTGAGGGGCCCAGAACTGGACACAGTACTCAAGGTGAGATGTCTCCATTCAGCCAGGCCAGCCATCTTCCCCACCAAGTAGTCTTTTGGTACATGGGGAGAGCCTGTCTCTGAACCTTTCCCCTTTGTTCTCTCTTTTGTTTTTTCTTTTTTCTTTCATTCTGTCTCCATTTCCCAGTTGAGCTCCTCCTCAAGTCTTCTGTAATGACACACAAGTTGCAGTCATGTCAGATTATTTTCCCTGGCTAATGTTAGCTGCTAGTAGTCACATGATTAACATTTAGTCATGTGCCTCTTAGCTGCAAGACTGGTGTCTAGAGTGCCACACAGGCTGACATGTAACCACCACAGGTGCACATAATGAGTGGCAATACCTACAGAACTACAGTGTACTTCATTTTGTTTCCATCATTGGAGATTAAAAACCCAAAGGATTTTATTTCAAGGCTGAGACACAGTGAATTGCAGTCAGGACATGAAATTAATATTGAGCTGCCTTAGGCACCTTCACTGTAGCCAGAGGGCATGTGCAGAAGTAGTTTAGAGAAGAATGTGCCACAAACAGTATGTGAACATACTTCCATTAAAAAGTAGTTCTTTTTTTAACCCCTTTCCTGAAGAAAATAAGGTAAATTACTGCTACTAGTGAGAAATCAGTATTGGACTGTCAGGTACCAAGAAAATTATAGAATTTATGCCCTTCATGCATTTGAGCAGAGTGAGAAGATTTCTGTGTATACACTGGATGAAGTTTGGTAAAGAACAGCCTAGAGCAGAGCAAACTGATTCACAAATTCCATCCAATGCAAGAGACCATCAGATGTTTTACTGCATTATTTTTCCATCACTCTCACTTAAAAGACCTTTAGCAAAGTATCAAGTGATGGAGATGCTGGAAAGGGGAACAAGAAAATAACTGTTTCTATTTCCTTATGACTGATGCTACAGTGTTCTGCTGTGTATTGAGTGAGGGCTGCTACCAGAGAAAATCAAAGCTATCCAAGTTGTAATAATGGGGTGCCAGTGCTGGGGTTTAGGTCATGAGCTCCGAAAGAAGCATTTTCAGAACAAAGTGGTGGTTTCTGAGGTCCTTAATTTAAGTGTTCTTCCCTGTGTTTTATAACTAACCTTCATGCAGTGCTGAAACCATACCACTCGCCCATCTCAGTGCTCATGACTAGTAGCAGACATTCCAAAGATGGCCCACCAGGGCCATTCTGGGAATTGGTAAAGGGGAAAAGACTGTCGGGGGGTGTGGTGAAATATGAGAGATTTAATGTCAAAGAGAGAGCCCATTGTTTTTTTTTATCTTCAGACTGCTGACACAAAAATAACAACTGGAAAATGACATATTGGTGGACAGTTGCTCAAGAAGCTTTTTACCTTTTCAAGGTCAAGTTTAGTTCCTGCTTCAGTAAAACATTATTTCAAACATGAATGGAAGCATTCTTACCTGCTCAGAAAGATGCTGGACCACCAAAGACTGACTTTATAAAATGCTCATGATGTCCTTGTCTCATCCATAGTACTGCACTGAGCCTTTGTCCTGGAAAAAGGATTTCTATTTGCCCCAGTGAGGTGGAGGCTAACATCTCCTTTGTGATTGTTCAGGTTTTGCACAAAGAGTCTATTCTGCATAAGTGACTGGAGCAAGGAGAAAAGGAAAGGTCAAAAATTGTTACTGCAGCATGTTTCTGCTCAAACTCTGTAATCACAATAGGAAGCAGTGAGTGCTGCAGAAAACTCAGAAGAAAATTACTAAGTTGTGAACAGTTTCCAGAGAGAGCCTAGAAATCTGCCAGCCTTGATTTAGCCAAGCTTTTAGAAAGTGAATCTGTACCCAGTACAATATCCTGTTTTCTGTGAGAAATAAAGCAGCTTAATTCAATGGTGAGATACAAGGACTGTCTTTAACAATTTAGTGACCCAACCCTACCTGAAAAATACCACTGAAGTATTGTCAACAGCACCTGAGGGGAAAGCAGATACGGCATCATGTTAATGCTATCAGAGAGTGAATATATTGTGCAGCTGCTGGACCTAGCTTCATTTCTGAACAATGTTGCACTGTGTTACTCTAAACGATAAGCAAAGCTGGGGGAGGTGGGAGGAGACTTAGATGTATGGAAACAAATTATATGAGGAAAGGATGTGAACTTAGGGAGTTTTCTGGTTTCATGTGCTCCCCCTGCCGCTTCACGGATTTTATGATGACTATTCTCAGCTTTGCACCACCCTCTGCAAAACACAGAGTTCACAGAAATCTGTAGTGATTTGCACATGCCTGAGGGATAACAGCTATGAGAGAATGTCCTTGTGATTCAAGTCTTCAGCATTATGATAAACTGCTTTCAAATGCGACTGACATTTTTATGGCACACAGATCCAGGGTCATTTGGACAACTAAATTTTCAAGTGAAGTGGAGTAGCCATAAGAACAGTACTAACAAATCCAACTTTCTTCCCCAGTATCTTGCCAAATAGGGTGTTGAACAGTGTCAAATTCATTTTTTCACACTGATGCAAGTTAAAATGAGATATTATTTCGACTTGCAATCATATCTGCAAGATCAGATCATCTTGTAAGTGTGATACAGGCTGTGAAAGGAGCCATAATTATGTTTATGTGAGAAAGAGGAGGCCATGGAGATGTTTGGCAAATGAGATCAGACTATGTAAGACAGGCTGCTTTTTGATTTATTACATCTTCAAAAGACAAAATCATATGACTTACATTCTTCAGTATTAATAGAAGTGATAACTGATAATATTCCAGAAGACCTGAGGTACAATTCAAAGCTGAGATGTTTATTAAGGTGTAAAGTAGATTTCCTCTGCCTTTGCTGGGTACCACATATCACAAATGGGAATAGAGAGGTCATGAAAAAGGCATGTGTTAAATCAGTTAAGATGAAATCCTCAATATATAGAATGATATTCTGAGGGTGAAACACCTCTCTTGGACAGCCATATTTCTGCAAGTATAGCAAATGGTAGGACATATCTGCTGATATGAGTTGCTTCGCAGGAGAAAAATATGAATATTTCATCAGAGGAACCTTTAAGAGGTTAACAGTATTCTTCCCCCTGGTAAAATCTGTCATCCCAGTCTTACTTCAGGCTAGTATATGTCTAAGCTGGTTTTTAAAATCACCCATTTTGGATTTCATAGCTTCTTTCTGAGGAGCATAGAGCCATGTTGTCTTTGTCATCAGGCAGTGTTCCTTCTACCTGGAGATTGTACTGAAGTCTAAAAATGCTGTTCATAGGTCACTGAAATACACTTTTGTGCCTTGTATTTGTCAATTAATGTCACAAAAGACAGGCATCTTTCTGCAAATGCCAAAAAGCAAATGGGTCTGGCACCTTGCAGATTACTATCTGCATGACAATAGCCTCTGTTAACATAATTTATTATAATGCATTATGTAGCAGGTCTCTGTAAGCCCTTGTCAGCAACCAGAATAAATGGAAATAGTTTCCAGGAGTTGCAAGACCTATTAAATGATTGTTAGTTTTCAAGAAGTACTTCAAGAATCACTAGCATCCAAACTCACACATTGAATCCTGCTCTGGCAGGGGGATTGGACTAGATGATATTTTGAGATCCCTTCCAGGCCTTAACATTCTGTGATTCTGTGAATCGTGCAGCATCCCAAATGATCTCCTGAACAGTCTTTTGGGTTTTGATGTGTAACCATTTAAAATGCCTAAATAGGGAATTTGCTGGCTGAGAATAGCAAGGTTCTGCATGAAAGAACACCTACTTATGGAGAGTGCCAGAGCCACAAGTGAGAGGGGGTTTGACTTTCTTTAACGCACAATTGGATTGGAAAAAAATAAGATAAAATCACTAATATTAAATATGTTGTAAGCACAATATAATACTGCATGGGCTGAAGGTGCATCACAGTTCTTGAACTCCTGAAGCCGTAACTGCCATCAGCTCTTAACCACGCAGCCAGGGAAGGGCATCTTTTACTCTGCACTTGTCCTGCTCTTTGTGCCTTTCTCTTAGGCAACCCCCAGTGACCTTTAAGCAAGGAGATGGTACTAATCTAACTGATCTGCTCTAGTATAGCTGTACTGATTTTCATATGGTGCTGTACATTGTGGACATATTTAGTAACGTCTTTCAGATTATTCTACTGCAGATCAGTTAAAGGCACATTACCAAATAGCACAACTTTTCATATCAGTTCAAATGATTAAAACACTTTCAGAAATGCTTAGGCTACTGTTGATTATACAGAGATAATATCACCATAATAAATACTACAGTTTCTGTAGTAGTAGTAGCTATTTATATCCTCCTTTTTTTCTCTTGTATTTTTAAAGCACTCACCACTGTTCAGTTGTAGATCCAGTTAAATGATCAAAGTCTTCAACAAAAATATCCTTTAATATTATTCTGCACTCATACCATAAGATAACAGAAAAACAAATCAGTTCTGTTGCTAGAATTCCACAAGCAAAATCCTTAGTCCCAAATTCCAGGTGTAATATTTGCTACTGTATAAAGCCATTGCAGCCAACTGCATCTTCAGCCTGAAGCTGCAATGCTATTATGCACGCATATTGCTAGCCTGTGTGGAGGATTTTACTATTTTGAATGTACTTCTTGATTAGACTGAATGAAGATACAACTGTAACACTGCCCAAGCCTATTTCTTATATTTTTAACCTTGCAGACATGTAGAAAGACTTAAGAAGGAGGGGGAAAGAGTGCTTATCTAAAAGAATGATAGATTTACCTGTGGTATGTCTCCTGTTTCCTAAAATCTTCCTTGGTGGAAGTTAGCGCCACTTACTTCATCTCTAATTGCACGTGCCATGCTTGCTGTTTCTCTGGACTACTTGCATCATTCTATGTTAATATTTTCTGCAGTTTCCTTTTTGATCAGCCTTCACCATTTACCAGAAGCTAAGACATTCTATTTTCAATATTCCTTGTTTGTAATAAAACCAGTAGCCACAACACCTTCCCTCCTTTGCATGTTTAATGTTACTGTTTTCCTGAAGTAGAGTGAGTTTTGAGTTTGTCTTACAATAAAGGGAAATTTCTTAAGTTGCAAGTGCTCTAGAAGTTAAATAGCAGAGGGCTCGCGTGATGCAAAAGGTTAATTCTTCTTCCTGTGGCTTTGTTCCCTCTGGGCAGGAAGGAGGTCATCTGCTTATAAGATGACTGAGAGGAATCTCTTCACAAAATGAAACTAGTTATAAACATTGCAGCCAAAGAGATGGAAACACACTGAGACATAAATACTATGTTGACATGCCTCACTTTCTCAATTTTTTACTCTTAACAGCCACTGCTATCTTTACCCGCCCACTGAGAAGCATTCTTTAAATGTATTTATGAGGGCGCTCTGCTGATCAGGGGCTGGAGAGTGGAAGGACTTCAGTTTGCAAGGGCTGAGGAGGAGTGACTGCATGCCACCTGGGTGTAAATAATTATGTTTGATTTGCAAACTGAAACAAACTTTACCTTCAAAGAGAAGAGGATTGAGAACAGTGCCTTTGGTCACTTACTTGCTTGCCTGTCTAACCAGAAAGAACACTCTTTCAGACTGTTGTTGAAGAAGGAAAGGCTGCTCTGTTTGCCTTTTGCTAGCAGTGGGCAGACTCTGCTGTTAGCATAAATTTATGGAATCTGGTAGCAGCAGTAACTGTCCTGCACTGTAGGATGCTAATGGCATTGTACAATACAAGCAGCACAAAGGTCTTTGCTTTCATGAAAACAACAAATTATAACTGAGGAGAGGACATTTATGCATCTCTTTTTGTTTACTGGACTTAAAAGACAGATTTAGTAAAGTGTGCCCTGTATGGCTACTTTACTACAGGTCTTTTGCAATGAGTACAAATCACTGCAGTCTGCCTAATGGTGTCTGCAACAATGAAATAACTTGCTCTGCCATTGTAGACTTACTCTTTAATAACTGGATCCTCAACCGCACCCCCTCCTCTAGTCTAGATTGTCCCCTCTGCTTGAGTTGTACACTGTACAAGTAGTTTGGCAGGAAGAGAGAAGTGCTGGCTGAAGCAGAAAAAATCCATGCTCAATTTCTTTTTCTTTGGCTCTTACCTTCTTCTGTGTACTATTCTTTGTATAGGTAATAGAGATACGCTGCAGGACAATGTCAAATTAATAAATGAAATAATCAGTTGTGAAAATTAAATAGTGGCTCCTGCCCTAAGAAGTGGGGAGGAAAACTGAAGAGCCTTTTTGCAGGAAGGTGAAATATTTTGTTCACCACTCAGGTGATCAGAGTATGAGACCTCTCACAGGCCACTCAGTCACAGGACTTAGGAAACTTCTGCAATCTGGATACTTGTAGGCTAAACAGAAAGGACAATCTCTGGCACCCAACCAAAGAATGGGAATGAAATCTGAGCTGTCCCAAAGGTGGTAGGGCTTCAAAAACTAGCTTTAAAAGCCATCTAAACATGTAGGGATATGACAACTGGATAAAAAGAGAAGAGCTGGATTCTATGATACTAGCTTGTAGGTTATACTGTAAGAGAGTGGTTGTAGAGAGTCTTACAGTGATCTCACAGAGCCATCAGATTGTACAGCCATTGCATATGATTTACCCAGTACACTGGTTTATTAACAGCTAAGAGAAGTGCCAAAGGATTTAAGGTCCCAAGTCAGCTCTCTTCCTAAACATCTGCTTCACTGTTAAATAACAACATACTTGAAAGGATGTCAGATACCCCTTATTACAGGAAAAGTCCTGTAAGGACTGTCAGCACTGCTCCTTGTCAGCACTGTGCCTTGAAACAAAGCTGGACCTGCCAGCTGCCAACGATCCTCTCATTTCAAACTGAAACGTTGCCTCAGTATTGATCAAAAAATTATGCAGCATGTACTACTGCTGTCCCATTTATTGCAGGGCTTCTGTGTAAGTTTTCCTATCATGCATGGACTAAAGAGCATATTTTTTAATAAAAAGATCAAGACTTAATGGATTTGTGGCCTGAGGGTGCCATGTCTGCAGGACTATGCTGAACAACTTTGCCAGCCATTTGTTTGCACCATAAAAACTCTTTCCGTATGCATCCTCATACCAAGGTATGAGGACCATAAAGATATGTACACCTGTGTACTCTGTATTTGAATGCCAGATAAATACATTGTATGTATATTTAACATCAGCAATCTACCCCATCATTAAACAAATGTTTTAGACCAAGAGGGTGTACCTTTTGTTGTGCTTCCCTTCTGAAATATAAACGCTTCTTAATTTTGTTCTTTCTAGCTCTGTTTTGTGATGTTTTGGACGCCAAATGTGTCAGAGAAGATTTTAGTTGACATAATTGGAGTAGACTTTGCTTTTGCAGAGCTGTGTGTTGTTCCGTTGCGCATCTTCTCCTTCTTTCCAGTTCCAGGTAAAAAACAAGAAAATTAAGTATCTGTAATCTCAAAACCAAACCCACTGTGAGTCATGGTCATAGAGTCTGGCATGGCTGCATATGCAAAAGTGGCTATATGCACACCTAGCAGAAGCAACAATTTACTGAAGGTGGTGTAGAGCAAGACTATTTAGATCAGTAGTCAAGTTACGAATGTTACAGTAAGAGCAGTTTGTCATTAAGCAGATTTCTTACTGTCAAAAATAAAGCCTGTATTCTGTCTGCTGTAGTTAACCCAGAACACACACATATGGATGGCAGTAGCAATAATTGTGTGCCAAGACTGAAATTCTGAAATTACCTATTTAGAGTAGCATCTAGAACCACCTCCATGGTGTCATCACCTCCATTAGTCTCTGTTGCTGCCAGACTCAGTAACTTTTTATAGAATAGAACTTCAATGCCACTATTCAAAAGAGAGACAAGTTTGTCAGCAGTAATCAAAATGTTTTCACTCAAAACATTTATAACTTCCATAATGAAATGCTACATCATATAGTGTTTTCTGCTTATATGACAAGACAGTTTTGTGATAAAGGTGAACTACAAATGCAAGAATAGGTACGTGCAGATACCTTGGGTTTTTGCACTGAGCAGTTACAGTGTATACCAGACAGGAGCAAGGTGGAAAATTTTCCTTGATATGATTACGCATTACAGAAGGGGATTGTTTGGGTGGGTTTTTTTACTGAAGGAAATGGAATCCAATAAACTGGTAGCTTGCAGGAAGGCTTACTGTCCATAAATGTCTTCTTTTTTTCCCCCCTTTTTTTGGTGTTTGATCAGTATATTAAAGGAATTTGAAGTCAAGATCTTTGTTTATAGTAGGGTTTCCCAGTGTGCAAAATTACCAGAAACAAGCTTCGCCATGGTGATTTTTGAACAGTGCTCTGCATGAAAAAGCTTCCTATGAGATGACTGACCTTTTATTAATACTCTTGCCTCCCTTTCTCCCCATCATCTTCCCCTGTTTGTGAACAGTGACTGTCAGAGCACACTTGACTGGCTGGCTGATGACTCTGAAGAAGACGTTTGTGTTGGCACCCAGCTCCGTGCTGCGAATTATCGTCCTCATCACTAGTCTCGTTGTGCTGCCTTACTTGGGGTAAATTATTATTCTCCACAGAACTGATAGGTTTGCTGTCCTCTGCATTTCTGTTTCTTGCCACTTTGTGGTTGAATTTGCATAGCTCAGAACAATTTCCCCAAATATTCTAACCCTAATAAAAAGCCTGAATAATGTGTCTGGAAAAGAAACATTGACGAGTGTACAAGTGTGGTTGCTCCAGAGGCAGGCACGATTTGCAAAAAATACACAAATGCTAAAGAGACAAAAATGTGTCCTAAGGGGAATTAGTTTCCTTTCTGTTTCATTAAATGTACTGTCACAAAAGCTAGTGGAAGAATATCTTGTTTGTAAATTCAATTTTCTGTTCTGCAACATTCCGTACAGGGCTTTAAATTCCTAGCCCATAATTTGATGCAGAATATGTTTCTTTCACTGGGCATGAAGCCATTAAGAAACAAACAAAAAAAGGTCCTTTAAAATACCAGTTAGTGTCTTTGCCAATATGTTATGTCTTTGAAGGAAATGTTTCTAACAACAGATTGGTTCTAGATGCCAATTAAAATTTAATCACAAATCATGCATTCTTGCACAGCCATGACTATTTTCTTTTTATGCCACCCACAGAGTTCATGGAGCCACTCTTGGAGTAGGATCCCTTCTAGCTGGTTTTCTAGGAGAATCTACCATGGTTGCAATAGCAGCCTGTTATGTCTATCAGAAACAGGTAAGAATTAGGCTCTGTAGAACCTGGTGAAAGCCGTTGACGAATACAATGGATTTTTGTTCAAATCAAAGAGTACACTTTTGAAATATAACTCCCCAGCATTCCCACTTAGTGAATTTTCTTCTCTGTGCAGTCTCAGGAGTGTGCAACTTTGGAATTCTTTGGGTTGAAACAAAATCAGAAGGTGCCCTCCACCTGCTAGTAGGCATTCAGGCCATGGGACACACTGGTCTGAATTAAGCCTCTTGCTCCTCAAAACATGGATGTTGTGTCGTTACCACCATCTGTTTTGCACTGTAGACCTGGTACATAGCTTCTTTATGTAGACATAAGCTCTATTCACCCATGTTTATTTATATGTACATGTACATGTGTATATATAGATCTACATGTAGATTTCTATTTCTTTATGAAACCAGCCCTGCTAAAAATGGACAAAAAGTACAGTGAGTTACTGATTTTGCCCTCTGCAGAAGTGACTTAAACCAAAATATACTCCTGCAGCAGCAGAGGATAAGAATTTACAAATACTTAAACAACCAATGGTTTCTCATAGGCATACTTTTACATATTTGACACACTACAATTCTGCTGGTATGAGAGACATGTATTTCAAAGAATATTCCACTAAATTAAGTCAAACACGGGATAAATATTGACTAGGTGACTGGGTACATCACAGTACCTGCATGCTGAGTCCTTCAGTTATGTGTCCAAGGCACTGTGTAGGACGCCAGGTCCAACTCCAAGCAGGAAAGATGTGGTTAGATAGTACAGATAGACTTTATGAATGGGAGCAAAAAATATAATCTGTGTGTTCTTTTTGAAAGAGACTAGTTACTAAGTGCCACTTCTATTTTTAACAAAAAGAGATGGAAGATGGAATGCCTAAGAGCCATATATTGGAACACACTGAACTGAGTTTTGATATGTGTTAACAGTGCAGGCCACAGCAATAGAACAAAGTGTGCAAGGTTCATAAGAAAACAGAAATCTTGATCTCTGACATGATTAGTCTGTCATATTTTTCTTGAGAAGCACAAGCTGTTCTTGGCCTGTGGTTTCACAACACATATCTGTTTGGACTAACCTCCTTATCGCTTGTTTGTTACAGTAGTAGCTCTTACAGTATTTCTGGCCAGGGCTGTGGTGCTTAATTTTTTGCAGGTAGGAGTAATAATAACTCTGCCCATCTGATTTATTGCCTTACCAGAATTATAGGTAGATGGCAACATTGTCTCAACAACCATTGTGACAGTGGCAGAGCCAACCAGTACCTGTATACTTCAACTTGTTTTCACCCATAGTGGTAATAAGTGGGTGACTTTTGAGAGCTGCAAATCAAGTATGTAGATGTCTCTGAAATTTCAAAACTCTGATATGCCCAACTCAGCTGAATCATTAATACCTGTGGGGGACTTTTTGTCAGCTGGACAAGTGCTTTCTGTAAAACTAGTCAGCCTGCTGAGAAATGGATAATAAGGAACAGATGCTTCAACTTGTTTTGTAGTGGGGCTGAATGCTTCTTAGCTTTACTAATCCAGGACATCCTGGATGAATCATAGGACTCTTGAATGTCCTCCTGCTCCTGCTAGCCAAAAATACTTTTATTATGTGACCTTGGTGCCTTGATGTGGTTGGGGGATCATGGTGGATCAGCAATACCAAGAAAAAACAGAATGCTCACATTTTGTAAAATTCCTGAAGTTTGACATTTGAGAAATTAGGTAGGTTGCCACCTCTGTCTCTCCTGCTTATCTTCTCTCATATTATGTTTGCTTTTCTCTCTCTTTTTTTTTTTTTCTCCTTTTTTTTGGTAAATAATAGTCTGTGATGTAAAAGATTCCAGATGCTCTCTTCCCTCCAGTCATGCTGAAGCTAGTTTTGGATATTGCTTAGCCTAAGAAATTCCTCTGTTATTGCATTTGTATTACAGAGGAGAAAGCTGAGCCCCAGGAAGGTTACAGAAACCTTCTAAGTTAAACCAACTTATTAGTGCCACACTACAAATATACTACAAATACTCTAGATTTTAATAACATTCTCTAAAAGAAGCATGATTCCCACCTCACTTCTCCAAGTGCCCAAATTTTGCAAGACTGTGTTCATGCACAGCTTACTGATAGATTTCCGAATGCTTGTTCCAATCCAGAAAAAGAAGCGGAACGAGAATGAAACAGCTACAGAAGGTGAAGACTCTGCAATGACCGACATGCCTCACACAGAAGAAATGACAGACATCGTAGAAATGAGAGAAGAGAATGAATAAGAAAGGAGATGCAATTGTTCTCTGCAGGGATGATTGGAGTGACACTTCAGCATCTTGTCTTCTCTCATACCTTTTTGTTTGTTTGTTTTTATTTTTGTAATAAAGAGGCCTTGATTTAAGAGGTTTCAGATAAATTCTCTAGCATACTGAGTATGCTCTCACTGATGAGGGACCTAAAAAGAGGTCTTTGCTTTTTTTTTTTTTTCTTTTCAATTGAATTTGTTTTCTCACTCCATGCAAACATAAAAGATACAATTGCATCACTGTAGAGTCTTCCTTCCTTACGCATCCACTTTCTCTGGACAATCTGCATTTGTCAGCCAAAGCCCTGCTCTTTGTGCACGTGTGTGTGTGTGCACCTGCATGCACGTGCACACTTACACACACTCACATGCCACTGGCTCAGTGCTACTGCCATAATTCTATTCCCTCCCCTCTTTCCTTTTCCTTTCTTTTCTTTATGAGAAATGTAAAGGAAAAGAAGTTTGGAATACGAAGCTTTATTTTACTTGCTTGAAAATGACTTTGCTACATAAACTAATACAAGTTTTTGTTTGGCCTCATTACAAGAGCTTATACTGCACAGGGTACAAGACAGGGAGGAACATATAAGTCTTCACATACAAAGTGGAGAAAAATGGGTTCCCCTCTAGATTAATAGTGTGTGAATGTGTATATACACACACAGGTACATAAAAAGAGACATATATATTTATATATATATATGCATACAATAAATAAAATACAGGACAAGAACTCTGTATGGCTTTCCTTCCACCAGAAAGAAGTAATCTTTTAAAAAATGTAAACATTTAATTCAGAATTTTCTTGAATCTTTAAGCCCCACCTTCCTTATGCATAATTTTCTTTGGGAGGAAAAAAACCCATGCACTTTGCCCTTGTGAAAAGGGGGATGGCAACTGAGAGACTTGGACTTGATTTGAATTGAAAAATAGGTACATCAACAAGCTTTACCAAAGTTCTTGTCCGCTGATTTACCTTTAGTTTTTCATGGTTGATTTGCACTCTCTCCATATTTCTGGTGCCTCTATTTTTTTAAAGAAAGGATCAGCTGATGCATGCAGGATACCAGGATACCACGGTGTATCGCATTACTACGCATAGCGCCAGGAAATCTTTTATATAGAAACCTACGCATACTCACACGCACGCACGTGTGTATATGTATATATGTACTTTTTTATACATATATATACAGATACACAACACAGATACACACATCTATGTTTTGCTATAATAGATTTACCTATGCAGTAGATCCAGAATCTGTATGGTGAAGTACTGATGGTCCTCCAAGTTGTAAAGCAGAGACCTTGATCATATGTTAGCTCTCCAGGCAAAAGCTGCGTGGAAGTGGGGAGCTGCTCACGTCAGCCAGCAAGTGATGTACTTGAAGAAGGCAGCAGGCACTGTATGGTCATAGTTGAAATGGGCCTTAAATAACAGGACAAGAGGTCAAGTGGGTGACATGTATTGGGTGGAATTGAAGCTTATATAAAATGGGTGATCAAACCAGAGAGAGTGTGGGTGCCACCCAATAGTGGCTGCAGCAGCAGCAAATATTTTTGTGGTCTTCAGTATATGGCTGTGGGGCAGCATGCATTACTGGTTTGTAGTAGCTTGTGTTCTTTCAGATTTAATTATGCCAGAGTCTGGAAACTATTATCCTCCATGCTTTTTCCATAAATCAATTAATTTAAACCTTATTTAGTAAAAGTATATTTTTCTAAGTTGTGGAAATTCTTATTTAACTGTGGACAAATTCTATTTCTAGATTTATTTGCCAGGTAGTCCCAACACCCAGAGAACTGATCAAAACTAAACATTGCTTTAAATGTCATATCAATATATGTGTATGTAGGCATACACATGTGTATAAATATATATATTGTATATTATGTACATTTATTTTAAACTACAATACATTTCCTATTTTTCCAAGTTCAGCTAAAAATGTCTCTAAAATACTACAGAGTCGGCTAGTAACCAGTTATGGCCATCACAGGCATTGTATCAAGGAACTTCACATTTTGTTGTAAACATTTGTACCAATTTGTTACATGTACAAATGCAATAAGAAAATAATGTAGAAATTATTGTGTTGAATGACAGATTTGCAAAATCAGTTCATGGTTAATGAGCAGTGGCATTAGGAGTGTAAGACTAAATCCAGTAAGCATATGTTTTGTGTACTGCCACAAGGTTCTCCTTGTTTTAAAAAGTATTTAAACAAACAAACAAACAGAACTCTTGGACAAATTAACTTTGTGCCATGTGTAGACTACACATTAATACAGGCTCTCAGTCAGTCCTGTATATAATGTGTATGTAGGCTGTCACAGATCATAGTGGCCGTTGGAGGTCTTCTCTGTTCATGCAGTTTTGGTTTCTCCAATACATTTGAATCCAAGTCTACAAGACGCAGTTTTTCCGGCACTGTAGATAAAAAGCAAGAAAATGTTTTTTTGTGTAATACTTCTTTTGGTACATGACTAAACTTCAAATAGCAGTATTTTTGAAGAATTTTGAGCATAACCAGTGTAGGTTTCAAGGTAGTAATTGAATCAAAAAGTAAAAATTTGAAGACAAATGAAACTCTAAAGGGTCTTCCTTTAGATAGAAGATAAACAGATATATAAAAAAAAATGATTGGTCCTACAGAGCTAAACTGATGGTGTTGTAAAAGATGGTAAATTTTTAATTGTGTAATACTTTATAGCTCTTTACTTTGGAAGATACCAAATGAACACAGAAGTAGTGGGTTTGTGGAAAAAATTGAAGCAGTGCCGTAAGGAAGGATGCATTGTATTTCTTTATGCTTCCTGCAAGCCATGTATTTCTGTACGTTGCCCTGCACTGACATCTCTGCAACAAGTGAATCCAAGCCAGGCCCCGGTGCTGACGCGGGTACTCATTGCATGGGCAGGCAGAGTGCTGGGTAATGTTGTTGGGAGCTTCAGTGACCACTTGAAACCCCACTCCACCAACTCCTCAAATGGACTGGTGAAGCATCCACTCTGGTGGGTTGTGGCCTTGGAGCAGGTAACGGAGCTTGGCTTAAGCCCTGGCCATAGCATTGTTGGTTCCAGTGTCACTCACCAGGCAGGTGATGGTGCACATCCCACCCTGCACCTCTTTTTTCCTGAGGTATGGTGAAATAGGTTAGCTGTCTCTCTTATGTTACTGCTTCAGAAATTTCTCTTTCCAAATGCAGTCATCTCGATGAATTCATATGGAGACTTGGCATTTCCAGACTGTCTTGAGAATTGCTGTGTTATACAATCAAAGTTACAATAAAAAGGAACAAGGTTGATCTGCATCCTATATCTTAAATGTCAGGAAATAAGAGCAGAACACCACCAAGTTGTGGATTAACGTGCCTCAGCTTATAATTTGTATGTAAAATTGTGTCAACTTGTCTTGAGTTTTCCTTTTGCAGAATTAACAGGAGGCATTGGCTTTTTTCTTCCCCTATCACTGTGTTAAGCAAGCCTCTCATGCTTAACAAGCAGTGGACTTGATGGAAAAATCTCTCCATTTCCCAGCTGGTGCTTGAGGCCAGGGAGCAGCAGTGGGTTCCCAGGCATGGGGCAGCCCCCACTCCCCATGTTCCTGGCACAGACGTCCCAGGCAGGACATTCAGTTGCTTCTTGTTAGATAGAGCGATCCTGAGTGAGAGGATTGGGTGAGTAACAGAGAAACCTTTTTTTTTACTCATTTTGCTGCTAAATAATTCCCTTTGAGGAGGAGAGATTTATATCTCGCTCCTCCTCAGTGTTTTGCCTAATCTGTAGCCAGAGAGGGAGCAGCCCAAGGAGGAGGGTGAGTTATGAATGCAGCTGATTCAGAGCAGGCCATGACGCATGAACGGAAACCTTTTGAAGGCGAGAGTGGCTTCTTTTGTGGGAATGGCGCCTCATGCTTAAAAAGAAAGGAGAAAGGATGCTTTCAGACCCAGGAGTCCAGGGTCACTGGGCATAATTTTGCATTGGTGCATTGCATTGCAAGGTGGCAATGAGAATGGGGCATTTTGCAGTTCCACATCCCAGCCTCACTGCCAGCACAATCAACACAGATTTTAGTACAGCTGGGTGTTACCTGAGCATAGGTGCAGCAGCCATTAGTGTGCTGGAAAGCCATACATACATATATATATATATATATATATGGGTACATACATGAGAGTACTGCACAGGTATTTTTATTACAGCCTTTATAGAATTCATTGGAATGGAGAGTCAGGTCTAAACATGATGTTAATGTGGAACTAGGAGATTTTTTTATAAATGCAATTTAAAGCATTTAAATTTCAAATAAAATAGCCCTTCAGACCTTATACCTGTAAGCTAAAGCAAGAGTTAGGTCACTAAACTGGAATAAGAGAGACTAGACGTGTTGAAAAGCTTGGGGCTGTTGTATATCCATCCTAAAGACAAAAATTGGTCTGGAGATTAATGATTCAGAGGGCAGAAAATAACAGAGCTATGTATGGCTGCTGCCATTTGCCTGAGGAGAAGGACTGAAGGGTGAGGAGCAGCACATCCATAAATCACTGCTTCTAAGTATTTTGTTTTCTGAGTGCAGGAGCCATCAGAGAGAGGAGTATGAAACATCTTAGAAGATGATTCAGGCAGAAATGAACCAATATGCAAGTTTTAAAACAAGCAGGGGTGGGGGATTACGTAGCTTGCTGTTTCTGAGTAGATGGCAGGCCTGCCTCAGGGAAAGGTCACATAAACATACTTAAACACAAGACAAAATTTTCACTGTTTTGGTGATTGGGATTCCCAAATACCAGCTTAATGACAAAATGTTTGGATTCCCTTCTCTCATTCATGTTTGCTTCTTTACTAGATTTCAAGCATAGAATACCATACTTTCTGAAAGGCAAAATCTCCCTGGGGGAAGGGGTGGGGGAGAAGCAGGGGTGGGTGTGCAGTGCAGAGCAAGTTGTGGTGGGTTGTGTCAAAGCCCTGGCAGGAAGAGGAGCTCCAAATTTATTCCGTACCCTGCAACACACTGTATTCAACTGCAGCTTGACAGCATTGTGAAATGAGGCAAAATTGCCAGCCTAGCAGCAGTCAGTCCAAGTGTGTCCCACCCTGCAGCAGCACTGCAGAGCTGTGGGAGGGCACGGGGTACAGGGGCAACTCTGGCTTTCCTCAGTTTGCATAGGTTTGCTTTGGAGAGCTAAGTTCATTTGTCAGTACATAGATGCACTCCTCAGCAAAATCATTGCCAGACTTCTGAGTAACTGGCACTTTTTGAACAAAAAGGCCAAAGACAAAATACAGGGGCAGAGAGATCAAGCTTGAAGCTCAGCTTGCAGCATGTACTCGCACAGAAGGGCATTTTGGCTGCAGCTTGTGCAAGTTAATGGTATGGTTAGAGAGTGAGCTTCAGTCCTGGAATTTTGTAACCAAAGTGTCCACTCTATCTCAGTAAAACAGAATAATTTGTGGTATATTTTCAGGTGATCTTTTCTGTTTGTAATGCTGAAGGGAAAGTTTTTCTTTGCATTACCAAGCCTTGTCACTGCTCAAATCAGTCTATTAGTTTTACCTCATTGTTATTTTCCATCATTTCTAATTCAGCATCTCTAGACTTGCCCCATTTTCTTCTGAAGGCTCCTGCTAGGCTTACTTTGTCTGTTGGCATTTTGAGAAGGAAAATGTAATCATCATGCTGACTGAATGTCAAGTAATGCTGTGATTAAAAAGTAGCTTACAACAAAACACTTGACAGAGTGTTTTTCACTCTTCATTTGCTTAGCTGTAAAGGAGAGTCAAAAAACAGAAGGTCTTGGGGAATATCTATATTTAAAATCAAGAATTACAAGAATTAATTCAACTCCAGCCATCTTTTGATTTTCTAATGATCTGTAAGACCACAACTCAAAATTTTTCCAGCAAAGTTAGCACTGCACTTCAGCAGTGCAGAATAGTTTGAAGCACTGGGAAGCACAGGACTTTGTGTATTTCACAATTTAATGAGTCAGCCTGATTAACAGGGACAGCCATTAAGTTTAAAATTCAAGTGTACTTGAGCAGCCTGATCCAATGTCTAAGGTGGCCTTCCTTTGGGGATGGGGGTGTGTGTGTGTCCTGAAATCCCTTTCTGACCTAAGTCCTTCTCTGAGTCAGCAGTCTGGAGAGGTCCCTTCAGCTTAAGAGACAGGAGACTGCTTGCCTTTTATTAGGCTTTCAGTTGAGGATTGAAGAGACAGTGCCTACTAGGAGTCTTCAGTGTAAATATCTGGGCAAAAATCTGACAGATCTGACAGCTGCACAGATTCTTGTACTGGTGACAAAACTTTCATATTCCAGAGCCAGCTGTAAAGTACCCTCCCACCCTTTGGGAGCCCACAAGGAGGGCAAAGCAAAAACAAGCTATTGTGTCTGCAGATCAAATATTTGAGTACTGTACTGCATTTTTTTCAATTAACTCTATAAGCAAAAATGCCTGAAAGCAGCAAGCAGTACCACTTATTACCTGTTTCCTCCCATCCCTCATCATGCATATCTTTCAGCATTAAAAGAAGCTTCCCTTTCTGATAACTCCCTTTTAAAATCAAGCTAATACATAGTAAATACTTATATTTACATGATAAAAGAGCTTGGCCTATATACAAAGGAGCATATAAATCCCCTCTTAGGAAAGGACATATTGCAAAACTGGAACAAGAGCTTTATCCATAATCTGGCAGAAGTACAATAGAAAAGTTAAAAAAAGGAAAAAACAACAACAACAACTTGCAGAACTGAAAAAAATAATTACATTCACTTTTAATGAGAGTACTGCCTGGGTGGAAAATAAAGTATGTGTACATATATATATATATACATACACACACACACAGAGAAAACAGCAGAGCCCGGAACTAACATGCGTTCCTCAACTTAGTAATTTGCCCTCCAGAGCATCACTAACGTAACTCTGCTTGTGTGTCCTAGTACGATAAACAAAGATCCTTCCTAAGCTGTAATGAAACAATTGGAAGGCTACAGGCACTGTTTACTGTTTACTTAGCTCTGCTGATTTTGTAAGCAGCATTTGCAAGCACCAGAAAATTGCAAAAACCTCAAGAAAAAGTTGAAGGCACATAGGCATTTTTATAAATGACACATCCTTACTACTAACAGTAACAAGCTTTGTAATATAAATCTATTAACTCTTTAAGAAATGTAGTTCAAAGTCCATGCCACTTACTTCAGGCTTGATAAAAATCTGCCTGTGCTGTCTTGTGTGCTCTTAAAAAGCAAGTGCACAAGATTTCACATCAAACAAGTGTTTTTAAACTGGGCAGAAACTTCCCACACCATCATAAAGGCAATCAGGCTTAGACCACATCAGGTTTTGATCTTTCAGAATATTGCTCTCACTGCTCCATTATTTTAGATCAGCTTTTGGTGTTGATGCCTCTACCTTTCTTGAAGTTAGGAGCTTGTGGATGTTTTGTGGCAAGAGACACAGGCATGGCTAGAGGACCCCAGAGCTCATCTACTGAGAGTGAAAATGGCTTGAAGCAGGACGCACAGAGCTCCTTTTTTAGAAAGATGGGGGTTGATAGCTTGTTACTTCATTGTTGGGCGTGGGCTGGCATCAGTGACCCTTCAAAGAGCTGCCTGTTCAGAGGAGGTGAGAGAAATAGATGCCTCCAGTTGCTGGTGGACTTGGAAGTTGGGTTTGCAGGCAATGTAGGAGCCCCCTGTGCTGCTTGTGTTACTTGTTCTGCAACACTGGCAGGGCATGTTGCTACCACAAGCCACAGAAATCCAAACTGGAGACCAAGGACTTGACTCTGGTGGAATTACTGAAATGTGTTTAATGGTGCTTGGGCAGCAAAACCTAGCAGCATTCTCAAGCTTTGAGAAAGCCTTGCTTCATCTACATTAGACAGAAAGTCTCTGGGAGTGCCCACATGTGAGCAAGGGCGCGTTGGAGGAGTCTGTGTGTATGTGGAGAGAGAGGGGAGAGATGGCTGCAAACGAGTCAGCTGAAGTGTCTTTTGCAAGCACCCTGCACCTCATTACCCTGCAAGGATCATATTGGGGCAGAGAGAACCATAACCCCTTATCATCTTTTGTGAAAAGTTCATTGTCCTTTAAAGGTTATTGGGAAGTGTTACTGGATGATAGTTACTAGGTAAAGCCAATCTTTATAGTACTAGGAGCACAAAAGAAAGCAAACTTGGACATACAATGGAGGAAGGAGCAAGTCTTACACATCCTGCTCTCTGTCTTTACATACTTGAGCAGGGCTAATCACAAAGGTCACTAGAAATAAACTGCAAAGGCTGAGCAAAACCTAGGGCAGAGCAGAAGATGAGCTATTTTGCCTCCACAGCAGCAAATCATCATGGAGGAGAATAAAACTGTATAGAGGTAGCCCCAAAAAAGTCTCTTAGAAGAGATGCAGTTTCTAAACCTCTAGAGGTGCAGGATTGCTTTGTGTGAGGTCCACTGTACCATCTGTGGGGTAATACTACAAGGATAGCAGGTTCTTCAAACTCAGAGGAATGCTACAAGGATAAAATTCCCTAATGCTGGTAAAAGATACTTGGATACTGCAGGGAACTGCACCAGAGAAATGCATAAAAAATACTGAATTCTTATTTGCCTGTTGTAATTGTGCCTTTATATCCTCTAAAACTGCCTTGGTTTGAGTTTCATGGAAATACTTTTAAACTGTGAGCTCAGAGTACTGTCTGGAAGCAGCATCCTAAAAAAGGGTAGCCCAAAGTATGAAGACTCTTGCTCTGAAAAGAGGGGTAAAGATGTTTGAAGACCTTGTCATTTCCCAACCTGGCCCTCTGTCAAGTATTCTGCAGGACAATGTCTTGTTTTGTTCTCAGCAGGGTTACGACACTGGCTTACAACACTAGAAGAGGCAAGAGCAGTAGTTCGCCATCCTTATGGCATGCTGCAGCTGCATTTGGGTTAAGGTCAATTATCTAAACACGTTTCTGGAGAGAAAAACCCTCATTTTTTCCCATTTGTTTCTGTAATTTGAAGGTAAAGCTGAGAACTAGGCAAACTTATACTTCACCTAAGAGGTATCACTTGTTTTTCATTTCTTTCAGAATATATTTCAGTATCAGTTTCATATTCTTTCTTTCCAGATAAAGCTGTCTTTATGCAAAGCAGTGTGCCTAACAGCCACCCTCAACTACTTAAGCAAGTCAGTTTTGCAAGGACTGTAGGTGTCGAGCCAGAGCACCATTTGGAACTACAGTACAGGGATTCCAGATTTTAGATTAAATATTACCTCATGCATCTTTTTCTGTCATACTTGTAGAATTCCAGTTGTTTTCTCTCCAAATAAATGTTGCTTTCTGTAAGTTGTACATGTGCTAAAGATACCAGTTTTGGGGGGGGGTTAATGACCATTTTGCTTTGCTTTAAACATGAGTTTCCTTTACACTCTAAATAAACCAATGAAGGCAAAAATTTTGTAGATTTTTAAAATGACTGCTAAGGTCAAAACTCTGAAAGTACATGTTGCATTAGAGTTGACTGCTGTTTATGTATTTAACAAAGACCTATGTTTTTGCATTGTTAAACAAAATTGATCTATGCTTTCTCGGGGTGGGGGGGAATCCGTGCTGCAATATTATCTAATAGCTTTCATATTCTACGTACTTTAAGTAAAGTTCTAACAGTTTGCATATGATTCCATTTATTTATTTTTTTTTTTGATTGCTTCTGTTTTATAATTCTGATAATCTGACGTGGTCTAAAGTACTCTTCTCACTTGGAACAGCAAAATACAGCTCCTGGTGAGAAAATAATCCAACACACAAATTGCTTTTGAATTATGAGCATGGTGCTGCCAATTGCAAGGCCTCAACTTGAAGCTAATGAAATCCAAGGGTACCATAAAATGATGTAAGACAAGCTCTTTATTTCCACAAAGCCTCCAAATATTGTTGATATGGAAATACCATGGTCAGAATGCTTTTTCTGCACCAAATTAAAAAAAAAACCAAACTACTTTTATTCTTCCTGTTAAATAGACATTTGGTACTTAAAAGAAAAGCATTATTGTCATCAGACCAGGACAAACTCAGACTTTATCTGTCCATCTGGCATGCCACCAAAGTGGCTCTTATGAACCTGTGAAAATATTCCTTCAGTAAAAGCACTTAGTGTTTGATTTTTTAACAACATAGCCCTTGGTGTACTCCCAAATGACCAAATCTGAGCCACCGAAAGCCAGCAAGACTGATCACAGCCTTAAATGATTCTCCTGATTTGACACTTGAGTAGCCATTCTTTTTAAGAAGATTTCAGAGAGGTATGATAGAGGTTTGCTCATACCTGTCCCTGACACCCACACACAAATCCCTACTGCCCACCCTGCCCCCCCAACTCTGTTGCTTCATCTCTCCTCACACTGGCCCACAGCGGAGATCCATATGATGCTTTCATGAGAAGTCCAGATTCCCCAGCCCACAAAATGACCACCCCATGTTCTGTTTTCCCTGTAAAAGGGCTGAGAACAGCAGCTATGTTTCTCCTGGCCCTTGGTGCAGAGTTGTTCAGAGGGCCTTTGAAGCCCCTGAACTGGTTGTGGTCCTTGCCACATATGGCTTCCTGCTTCCTGCACTCCAGCTGCGGCTGAAGAAAATACTGGCTTATCTCTGGTCATGCTCCTGCCTGAAAGCAGGGGTTGCCAGGTGAGGCCAAGATATAACTAGGGTGTCTTGTGTCAGCAAAGAATAACTCCCGTATTTGCCCATAGGTGCATGCTAGTTAGTTATTGGCACCCACCACTGCCTTCCTATGGCTGTTTGCAAAGAGCCTGCCTTGGCCTTGTCCAGCTCTTCCTGCTGAGAGCACTGGTCTGGCAGGAGGCTTATAAAAAGATACTGCCTTTGCACCTTGTAGTCCTCTCTGCCTGCTCATGGTGGCAGAGGCAAGTGAGCTAACATCCCCATGGCTTGGAAGGCCAGAGCCTGTCTAAAGGCAGATGAGAGGATTCCTGCCATGCTGCTTCACTGGGAGGAGATTGAGCCAGGCCAGAAAGCGTAAACAGAGTCACATGTGCAGAGTTTGACTTTCTCAAACTAAGCTTTCTTTCATGGCCCACATAGACTTTGTTTTTCTCTTCCTCAGCAAGAAAGGGACAGGGTAGAAGCAAGTAAAAAGACAGGCAGTATGACTGCAAATTGTATTATTAATTCATCTTTGCTTGCAGTCTTGAAAGTCTCTTCTCACTCCCTCACACCAGCAGATTCTCCTGTCTCCTCTTCCATCAGCAATAAGAACATTCAGCTCTTCCTTCAATGAGGCACACTGAAATGTAATCTATTTGATTTCCCCAAAGGGCACACACAGAGCTCAAACCAGAGGGTGATCAACCACAGACAGAAGCTCGCAATGGCACTGCTCTTGCTTTTGCGTCTAATGCTCAATTGTAAGAAAAGGGAGGAATAGGTGGGGAGCAAGGGGAGGGAAGGGGTAGGAGAAGGTGGTTCTAATGGATGTTTATAGTGTACATATTGCTGGGGGTAGGTGTGCTGTGCACCAAGGAACAGAAGAAGGTTCATTACCACAGACAGGCAAAGAAGTCCTGAAACAAACAAGGTACAACACAAAGAGAGCAGAAGCACTGATGTCATCTTTCAGCTAGGCTTCTCTGATACAGCACTTCCAAGTGAGGGGTCAGATGATCTTGGCAAATGCTCACCACGGTCCCTGGAACACAGCAGAGACACCCACAAAGAAGAAAACCAAAGCCTAGGAGTGGCTTCTGAGGAAGATACTTCTCAGAAAAAGAGTCAAGCAGTAAATAACTCTCTACACAGGCTGTCCTGTAGCTGTGAAAGGCAAGCCTTCTTCCTCTAGGTTAGTTAAAAGGTGCAGCATCTTCCTGTCTTTCATGAGCAGAGCAGCATTTTCCCAGCAACTGGAGCTAGTGCTCCCAAACATACTGCCAAAATGAACTGCTTCATGCCAACACCCCCTTCCACAAGTGTGTAGTTAATTCATGTATCATCCAGTTCAGCACATCTTTGAGGAATCGGGTGTTTCAGTGGCAAGCCCCCCAGCCCCACGGTGCAACACAAACATGGTGCCTTCACAACCACAGCTCTTATACCTGTTCTCTTAGGTCTTCAAAGAAAATTTCACACCATGATCTCCTTTGAAATTTCTATATTGTTATTTTGTGTCCTTTCACTGGGAAGGCAGACACCTTAGAAGAGGGCTTTCATGTGGTGGGGTGATGGACATAGTAACAAATGGACCTTTCATGGAGGTGTCTTGCAAACCAGGTGATTGTGGAAGCCATCACAGATTTGCCTTAAACAGCCCTAAGCATTGCTCAACCTTAATTATTTTTTTCAAAGTAATGTTTCCAATTGCCTACTACCTTCAAAAAGCATTAGTTTATTTGGAGTTTTTTTTGAGTTAAAAGAACTTTGTTTGCATCATGGTTTGATGAGACAAAACCCAGCATGTCTGAATGAAGAGAGCTCTACAGTGGGCTCATCAGTAAATGAACACCATGGGAACCACTTGATGATCTACAAGAAGCATTAATATTAGATAATAAAAGCTAGTACATAAGTACTGTGTGCCAGCCCCCTGTGGTAATACCTGCAGGAGGTGCAGGGGTCCAGTGATGCTCCAGTTAGACTGTTCTGGGAACAGTCTTAGGGGGCCTGAATAGGAGAATCTGAGGCACATAACAGGAAACAGCAAAGCCTAATATTAGGCCAGTGCTGTTTAATGCAAGGGAACTAAACTCTTATCTCCCTAGGATGGTTTCATGTTTGTTCACTTGTTAAAATCCCCTTCTCTTTCTTTTCAACCCTGTTAGACAAGCAGCTCAACAAAACCCTTGGAGAAGAAATGTTCTTCTGCCTCCTAGAATGGTACAAATTCAGAAGGCATAGTCAGGTGAGAGAACAGAAACTGCTGTTAACTCCTGCTTCCTGGCTTCCTGAAGAAATACAATCTTCTAAAATGAAAATGGACTCACAGTACAGTTTGCTAGAAAGCTCTTCCAGCTCTGTAGAACAGTCTCTGAGGAAAACCCACAGATCTCCTGTTGTAAAACAAAAGCCAAAATGTTACATGATGCCTTAAAAAAACCAACCAAACACCCCCCACCCCACCCCCCCCCGAAAACCAACCCTGCACCATTTAAAAATCTACTCAAAGAAGGAAGCTCTGGGAAGAGGCTGAGTGAAATGGCTGAAGTTTGCAGCTTATGGCCAACTCTGTACATCTTCCTATTTCTCCTCTTAGCTTTCCATGCAAAATGACTTAAAAATCTTATGATACAGAAATTATTCAGAAACACAAAGAGAATAGCAGTCCAGCAAGTGCTCCATTAGTCTATGGGTAGAGTGTTTTACACTGCATACTTTTCTTTCAGCTGGAAATCATTTTTGTCATCTCAGCAATTCCAAAACAGTATAGACAGTAATAGAATCACAAAGTCACCAAAATTACTCAGTTGGAAGAGACCTCAAAAATCATACAGTCCAACCCTCGGCCCAGTTTAGAGTCAATCTTAAACCATGTCCCTAAGCACCAGGTCCACACGCTGCTTAAACATCTCCAGGCATGGCAACTCCACCACTTCCCTGGGCAGACTATTCCAGTGTTTGATAACCTCCTCTGTGTAGAAGTATTTCCTAGTATCCAGCCTGACCTTCCCTGGCACAGCTTGAAACCATTTCCTCTAGTCCTCTCACTTGACATCAAGGTCAGAAGGTGGCTGGCCACTTCCTTGCTTCAACCTCCCTTCAGGTAGTTGTAGAGTGCAAAGAGGTCTCCCCTCAGCCTCCTCTTCTCCAGACTGAACAATCCCAGCTCCCTCAACCACTCCTCATAGCCATGGGCTCCAAGCACTTCACCAGCCTCATTGCCCTTCTCTGGATATGTTCCAGAACCTCAATGTCCTTCTTGTAGTGAGAGGCCCAGAACTGAAGAGAGAACTCAATGTGTGGCCTCACCAGTGCTGAGTACAGGGGGATGATCACCTGCCTTTTCCTGCTGACCACCATGTTTCTAACACAAGCCAGGATGCCACTGGCTTTCTTGGCCACCTGGGCATACTGCTGACATATTTAATTGACTGTCAAACCCATACCTCTCCAAGATGCAGCTTTCCAACCACACACCCCAAGTCTGTAGCTTACCATGGGGTGGTTGTGATCCAGGTGCAGGATGTGGCACTTGGCTTTGTTAAACTTCAGTTAGCTTTGGCCCATTGGTCGAACCTGTCTAGGTCCCACTGCAAAGACTCCCTACCCTCTAGCAGATCAACACAGCCACCCAGCTGGGTGTCATCTGCAAGTTTACTGAAGGTGCACTCAGTCCCCTCATCCAGATCATCAATAAAGATATTAAAGAGAAGGTCCCAGTACTGAATCCTGGGGGACACCACTAGTAACTGGACACCAGCCAGACTTAACTCCCCTCACCACCACTCTTTAGGCCTGGCCATCCAGCCAGTTTTTAATCCTGTGCAGAGTGCACTTATCCAAGCCTTATGCCTTGGGTTTCTGAAGGAGAATGCTGTGAGAGACAGTGTCAAATGCTTTACTAAAGTCCAGGTAGATAATGTGCATGGCACTTCCCTCATCCACTAGGCAGGTCAGCTTGTCATAAAAGGACATCAGATTAGTCAGACAGGACCTGCCTTTCATATGCCCATGCTGACTGGGCCTGATCACTTGGTAGAAAATTACCATGTTTGTTCTGTTTTTCTAAGCACTTTAAACCTTTATAAAATATCTATGGCTAGAACTAATGGTTTTTCCCCTCTATAATAAGGACAGTAAAAATAGAGTATGTTTTGTGCACCTGCAAGTGTGATTGGAAACTAACAGGTTTATATGTTTTTGAAATTGTTTGTTTTAGTCTACTTGATCTAGTGGAATGTGGCCCTGCCCATGGCAGGGTTGTTGGAACTAGATGATCTTTAAGGTCCTTTCCAACCCAAACCTTTCTGTGATTATATGATTGGATCACAGACAATCTGAGAATCCAACCTCAACATTTCTCAACACACATAATTCTTGACACTATAGCCTTGTGTTTGTGTAAAGAGAGTAAGGTATCCAAGAAACACTGCTCAGGATTCACACAGCATGTTTCAGCTAAGCTTCTAATTCTTACAGAAACTACTCTGGCTGTGAAGACTCAAATGCATTAATACCTCATCTGAAGGTTTAAGTGGAATACATAAATAAAACCAGATACTTCAGAAACCAAAGAGAGGTCTTGCCACAAATTTCAATGCTTAATAGCTGATTCTTATTCAAGATATCAACAGATGAACTATTTGATATTCTGTTCTGGTTTTGGCTAAGACTTAGTTTTCCTCCCAGTAGCTAGTATAATGTTGTGGGTTAGAATTAGTATGAGTACAAGACTAATAATACATGGCTGGTCTAGTGGTTGCTAAGTAGGGCTTGGGCTAAGTTAAGGATTTTTCAGCTTCCCATGATCTGTCAGCAAGCAGGTGCACAAGAAGCTGGGAGAGACCACGATCATCACAGCTGGCTTGAACTAGCCATACCACATAACATCACACTCAATAAACAAACTGGGGGGAGTTGGCCAGGAGGTGCAGATTGCTGCTGGAGCATTGATCAGCAGGTGATGAGCAACTGTATTGTGCATCACTTGTCTATTCTCAGGTTTTATTTCTCTTTCCATTATATTCCTTTTTGATACTGTTATCATAATAATTTTATTATAGTTATTAAACTACTCTTGTATCAACCCATGAGGTGATTTTTGGGTTTGTCTGTTTGTTTCTTCTTCTTTTCATTTTTATTATCCTACTCACTATCCCACCAGGTTTGCACGGTGCTTTGTTGCCAGCTGGGGTTAAACCACATCATCTTCAAAAAGATTAAATGCTTAAAGAAATAAAAAATCTCAAGCCTCTTACCACTTCACAGTGTTCCACACATCTTCATAGTGTATTTCCTCTTCCTATGTGCTATTGCTTTTAACTTACATGAGTCTGTAACAGCAAGATGCTGCTGCTGAACAGTGACCTTTTGAGATCACCAGATCAGAAGGGAAAGTATTTTGGTCATGCTATATATAACCAAGCATAACTGGTATTGCTGTGTCGTAATGCTTTTGCTGGAGTGCCAAGGTAAAGAGGCAAGTCAGCAGATCCCCGCTCTGTGACTTACGGCGGAAGGTCCCCAAGTGCCACCAGGTGGCAGAGGGTGAACAAGGGCGCCTGCCCGGGTTGTCCCCAGGCCTGCAGTGACATCTGCCGGCAGCACTCGCCTTGGAGCCCAGCGGGAGCTCCGCGCAGGGAAAGCGGCAGGTCCCTCTGCAAAGCCTCCTGAACACCAAGAGTCAGTACCGGGGTTCCCAGTGAACACTCTGTGACTGCACAAGCCTGTTTGAAAAGGGCGGTACCAGATTCATAAGAATTGCAGCTTTATAAATATATATATATATTTATTTATTTATTTAGTGGTTTTCTTTGTTTGTGTGGTTGTTTTTTTCTAGTTAAAAGATGTGTGGCTGCACAACAGATTTAAAGACCAAGTCTGAAAACTGTCCCCTCACAGCAAGCCACAAATTACTGGATTATGAATAGGTGAGAGGAATTTAATTTTTTGCTCAAAGTTTGACACTGTGCAGAGGCTACCTATTAGAGCCCCTGGGGCAGCTGTCTGCAGGGAATATACACCACCTCAAAGACCTGGTGGGCAAGTCCAGAGGAAAAAAGCAATAAAACCACACGCACCAAAAAAACCCCAACCACCACCACAATACCCACAACTCCAAAAAGGGGCAAATTGTGCCAGCAATCTTCTGGAGGCGTTGGGTGGTGGTCACATTTGATGTGGCACTCCTGCCTCAGCATGCCACTATACTCAACAGCCCTGAAAAAAAGTATTTGTTGGTACTGACTTGTTCTTCAACCTGCATCTCTCCAGACAGCCAGGTCTCAGGGTCAGTTCCCACAGGGCACCATCAGGCCTGTTTCAGTACAAGCTTCTGAGAGCCATACCCAGCCTTAGCTTTGGCACCTTGCCTACTCCAGCACCAGCTCAGCACATCTCTCTACCCACAGCCAACTATTCCCAGATGATACAATGCCATTTTGTTCCCCTTCTCCCAGCCCAGCAAGATCACCTGACCTCCACACACAGAATTTCTGCTGTACATTTCCACCAACAAAAAAGAAGCTGGTGGCAAAGCAGCCATTAACTCCGTAACATCTTTCTTATTAGGAGACCAAAAAAAAGGCAAAATACAAGTTTTTTGTAGACTGCAACTGTTTTTAGTGAAGCATACACACTTACATGCTTTTGAAAAAGCCATCAGCCCCAATCAAACACTAAGAAAGCACGCTGTTTCTATTTAATACCTGAAAGTGTGCCAAAATGATTCTGAAGAACACAATGAACTCATGCCTCCTCCAAAAATCATACAGGAGGGAGAAGTAACAATGATATGAAAATAAGGATAAAAAGAAAACTTTCTTCACTACTTCTTCTTTCTACTAACTCCTAGGAGATCACATATTACCGTATTAAGAACCTGGCCTGAACCTAACAAAGTATGCCATGGGTTGAGTAAAGCACCTGCTTCCTTTAGTACATCCAAGTAAAGGAGGTACTGTAAATTTATTCACATGTAAAACTCACAGACATAGGGGCATGTCTACGAGTTGACTTCTATTCCACTTCTTTTCCATCCCTCACTTCCACTTCATTTAATGTATTGACTCTCAGTTTATTCAGTAGATTATGAGTGGGGAACCTAACAAAAAAGCAGTATTTATCCATTGTGTTAGTCTAGCTTAAAAACTGTCAGCTGTCAATTTTATAATGAAAGTTAAATCTATATGCTGCACACCACGTACAGACTCATTGCTTACCTCCACAAAAAAAGATCGAAAATACAAAGTAACACTGGTTTTTCCAATGTTTGCTACTCCATTTCTGCAGGAGCAATACATGAGTAAGTTCTACAGCTATCTTGCTCTCAGTCCTGCCCAAGTTCAACCAGTTATGTCAATTGTTTACCTATAAATGGCTGCAAACTCAGCCTCTAAAACGCCGTCTGCTTTAGAGACTTCTTTCTGTCATATGTTCAGAGCCACCACTCTAAACCTGTAACACCTCATTGAAAAAGATGTCTTTGTCAAGTTTTAATCTCAAGAATATATTGCAATTACAAGACACCAACATTTAAATTTCAGCTATTCAAACAAGTACAACTTTTCTATCAGAGGCCTTTGCTAATTTATCTTTCTTTCCCCTTCAGTATTACTTGGATAATGGTAATCTGGACTGTGGAGATTTTTTTGCTTGTTTTGGGGTTTGTTGTGTTGGGTTTTTTTTGGGGGGGTATGGGGGTGTTTGTTTGGGTTTTGTGGGGATGTGGTGGTTTTTGTTTGTTTTGGTGCTTTGGTTTGGGGTTTTTGCTATCCACATGCAAGCACCAAGCCAATAATTATTTGTTTTATGCAGGTCACTATGCCTCTCAGCTTTCAAGAAATAACTAACTTGAACAAAAGTTTCAAGAGTAAAACCTCAAAATGATAAAGCTAGAGAGAACCTCAAAATGATAAAGCTAGAGAGAACCTCAAAATGACAAAGCTAGAGAGAAAACAGGCAACAAAATACTGCCAAAAGAATTGGTTTGTTTTTCTTGCCCTGTAGCTCCCAGGAACTCTCAGGAACACATCTAACTAGTTTTAAAAGGCAAAACCAACATGATAAACAGAACAGAGTACATGGCAGACCTCATTTAGACATGTCTAAACCACAGTCTAGAACACAGTGAATACACGCTGTCATTGTGTAATTACCTTTCATAACAGCAGAAAGGTTAAATTTTAAGTAGAACAAAACAGAACAAAAATAGAAGTTCTATGTGCCAGAAGTTTTGCATGTCATTTCCTTCATAATATTTGTATGACAGGTGTTTTTCTCAATAAACCAGCATGTCATTTAAATAAACCTTCATTCTGTTGTTCCAAGATGATGTTCCATTATCTGCAGGGCCCAATTCCTTTAAGCTCAGAGGTGAAGAGGGTTATGATTAAGGCTTTTTTAGGCATGTCAGCACTTCCAGTATGTGTTATGCTCTGTATTCCTTCAACTTGAAGCATAAAAAGTAGTTCTAAGCAGAAGGAAGGAGTGGAGGCACTGCACCCAGTTTATTTCCATCTGCTGCACTCCCTAGACAAATTAAAATCCTGATGTTCTCCACAGCAGCTATCAGTGAGGATTAACATTACAGGAACAGAGTAACTAGAAAAGACATGGAAGTTGATGGGCATCTGGTTGCCTCATATTAGCTATCACAACTGAAGAGGCAATATGGTGTAGGTTTTGAATTTGTGACCTACTAACAAAAAACTTTTCTACTCCCTTATTATCAAGTCTTTTTGCCACAATCCTCTCAAGGGGTTGAAAGGAGAAAAGCTCTTTGTTTTCACTGAAATGGACAACTGGCTTCTAAATAACTGATATTCATGTTGGGAAAAAACCACCAAAGCATTAGAAAACTTTAAATAGCATCTCTCTTACAGCATAAACCATGGCAGGCATTAAATTACAACTTCAAAAGAATTAAACTACCTCCTGAGACCCAGGATTTGTACAAATGGTTTCTAATCTGCATTACAAATAGTCAGGATATTGCCAACTTACTTTTCTAGAAAAGTCAGCTCATCATTATCTTATCATTTCAGGGAGCAGGTGGTCAGCTCCTGTCTTACTACAGCATACCACCTATCTTCTTAAAAGAAGTGTAACTCTAGTTTTTGCATTCCTTTTCAGAGTAAGCCCTTCAAAAAAGACTGTAGAAGTTTCCCCTTCTTTCTGGGCAACAAAAGTTATACTTGCAAATCTTCTCCTCTTTAAGCTACTACTTTTTTGATATTTTATGTCAGATGTAAACTTCCAAAATGGATTTCAAGTGCTGTAGGTTTAATAATGCAGATTTCATCATCAGTGCTTCCAAATAGCACTGGAAACCTCAATAAGCAGCACAGGTCTGTCTGCCAAAAATCACTTGTTTACAGCATAGTCTCTTGGCACATGCTGACTGGAACATTATAGTGTCTGTCATCTTCAGTTATGAGAGTCACCACAGGCCAGTCCTCCTCTGGGTCATTGGGATAAAGCGTGATGAATTCATCGGTATTGTATTTATACAGTCGATACACTTGGATGGTATACTGCAGAGTATAAGCAAGGAGAAACATTTCCACCTACATTGGGAAAAAAGCAAGAGATGTCATGTGTAAAAAGAAACACACATTTTATAAAAGACTTTTCTTGTGAAAATTCTACAGTAATACCTATCAGATGTGGAAGCAAATAAATTTGCAAATGCATATGTACAAGCATCTCCAGTTCAGTATCTCAGCCATATGCCTCTAAGATAATGTGCCTTTAACGTGAAGCTCTTCAGACTAACCGTGGCATAGAAGGGTATTAGTTCTGAAGAAAAGCTACCTCATAGAGGGAATCCTACTTCTCCACTACCATAAACATGGGGGAACATTCCCTCATAGCAGTATCGATCCTCTTAAGTCACTAAACCAAATAAGAACAGGTTTCAGGCAATGATCCTTTCCCTCTTAGATGGTGCTCTGAACTCTCTAGCCAAATAGAAAGATGGAAAGCCCTTAAAAAGCCTGTTAATATCATAATGAACTGCAAGAAAGAGCCTGGAAAATATTCTAACTTGTGTACTATAGTGGCAAGCATATTCTGTCCTAAACAATGATTTACAAAGAACATTGCTAAAATAAATCTAGTTAGCACAAAGAAGTCTGCTAAACTGGGCAGCAAAATGTTACCTACGAACTAGCTAATTTAACAGAAGCAGCAAGCTGTCTCATCTATACTACACTTGCCAGATTTTTAAGCTAATAAACAGACATAAACCCTAGCATTTCTGCATCTATAATTGTGCAGTGATTTAACTGCAGTACTGCTGTGACACTGTAACATATTCAATGTCACATTTTTAAAAGGATGATTCAGGATATTCAGCTCATTAACCACTACATTTTGTTTTGAGACTTTTTTTTCCTAAGATGCACACCATTTCTGCAACATCATGAGTTTACCATAACTCACCAAGCACAGGCACTACACACGATCTTCTCTTGATAACTTAAATATTAGCTTCTATCATCATATTTTTAAGGCTTTAACAATTAAGAGACTAATACAAATGTTATTATGGAAAGAACACCATATTTTCAAAGAATGCTTACCTAAGTGTCAGGTGCCAGACAAAAAATAATGTTTAAAAGGCCTTCAGAGGCTTTTACTACAAGCAAGCAGTTCTACTATATTTTTACCAACAAAAGACCAGACACTAGACCATTAAATTTAATCCAACCAAGACAAGCTGCTTGATTTGTTAAACCATTTGAAACTAAAATCTCCAAAGCAGAAAAACAAAACTCTAACAATAATCTGTCTAACAAAACTCAAACAATAATCTGTCCTTACTTGTTCAAGGCCTCCACTGTGACCAATATGATTCAAGTGATTATGCATTAACTGACAAGGGTTGCTAGATGTATCCCGTGCAAACAGTAACCATGAGAAGACAGGAACTCTCTTTCCATTTTTATCATCGCTGTATAATTTGATAGCAGTGTTAAGCATCAAAAATTTCAGTGCTTCATAAAGTCTATACTCTTCCTCTTCATTTCTAAACAATTTATCACAAGCTTCTTGTTTCTCAAGAGGACCTTTGATTTCACTTATAGTCTTCCACTATAAAAAAAAAATAATATATATATAACACACAACTTGTATCAATAGCCATCACTGAATTTAATTTATAAGGGGCTTTGTGCCTTTTTACACACAATCAAGAATATTTGCACAGCTGTAGTGCTATCAAGGTCAAGTTGAGTTAGTCTGATTTTGCTTAAGTTAGTCCCTAAGCAAAACAACAAAGCACACTGGAAATTTTGCAAGGTGGCCAAACAAATATTGTCATGAGACAATAACTAATAGGGTAATAACCTTTTTGCTTCTGCATCCTTCATTATTCTTTGCATTTGTTACTCAGAATGCATATTTCACTCCAGGCATCAAAATGCTAGAATGCTGCCTTTAAAATATTCTTTAAAACCTTTAAAAGCAGACAGTATGCATCCTCAGTTAGGAGAGGAACAACTGAAAAGTTATTTAAATAGGTTCCAGAGTTTCAACAGTGGGAAGGATGAAACTAGTACAATCACTGAAAGGGCACAATTGTTTTCCTGTTACATTAACTCAGAACAAAAATCTGTAATTGTGGAACAAAAACTACTTAGAAACTACTCTGGCATTATTCTGTTTGGCTTATTTCTTTCAGTGACCTGTTTAAGGTAGCATTGATTCGTAATATATATAATATACATAATATATAATATACATAATTCCTTCAACTAAATGCAAGAAATAGAGGCAAAAATGTTTACATCTTAATACTTTTCCAACCTTTTTCCTTAGAAGTATTAAATATTCTTTTATTTCATCACTTATTTTTCCCATCTTCTTGCCCAGTTTCTCTTTTAGCTGCCACTGCTTGATCCAGTCATACTTGCTCAGCAAGTTTTCAGAAAGCTGGAAGTTGAGAGAAGGCAGCATAAGCCAAAAGTCTTGATAGGAAATGCTACCAACTTACACATTTAAAAACATTTTGCACTTTAAAACAATCCTTCATATGTTCCTCTGAACAAATGTACTAAGATGACCATAACTGAATACAACTAGCTCTCTGCAACAGTTGCCAGATAATAATCAGAATACTGATCTATTATGGTTTCCACATCTAAGCCATAAACAAGCCCTGGAAAAATTAATTACCCCAAATTAATAATGGCTCAGCTTTTCCCCACCACCACTCCCTTTTATGTAAATAAATAAATAATCCAACAGCAGATGACAGTGACTGTATTTTGAAAGTGTCCCTGAACCAATAGGAGAGAAAGTTAAAGATGTGATGACATCCACCAAGCGTTCCAGAAGTCTTCATGGAGTGCAAACTACTTTGTCCAGAACACATGAACTGTGTTTTCTTTTCAGTGAACACTGAAGGACACTTTAGCAGAAGAAATCAAAAGGGCAAGATAAAGAGAGACAAGTCACATTACAGTCAGCACTATATTAAGATTTATACATTATAAACCAGAAACTGGACTCAATTCCAAGTTGAAAGAATCACTGTAAATATACAATACAACTGAACATTACCACTTCTTAATTCAAGGGATATTGAGAAGTGGACATATACAGTATAACACAGAAATGAGATGGTGAAATTACAGGTCAGAATCAATATTGCTCTAAAGTCAGAAGATCAGAGTTTGACACAAACCATAGTCAAATCCTCACTCTGCAACCAGCTTGGTAACTGGGTAGCTTGACTTAGTGCCTGGAAAAGAGTTGCTCTGAGTGCACAATAGTTGTCACCTCGTACTCTCCTTATCGATGCAAACTTCTGAGCAACTGCTTCATATCCCTAGAAAGTCCAAATAACATGAAAGCATTATTACAACATTGTAAGCTCCTGCACTGGTATCACAAAATACATTGTAATATTAGCATCCAAATGCTAATGTTATTTAAAAAAAAATCCACTACCCATTTTGGAAGTTCAAATGTTTTTGTCACAATTTATACTGTGAAAAAAACCTAACAACTTCTTTAAATCTCCCAAGTAACAATTAGGTAATTGGTTGTGGCATTTATTTGATGACTAGGCAGAAATATTGTTAAGATGTGGGTAAAAACTTCCAAACTACAGACATACACACAAGACTATAAATCTAAAAAAAACCCTTTCAGCAATAGTGTGTTCCATTTACTCAATACATGTTGCATGTAGTTTGTTTTTACCTCAGGGAAAACTTGTTTTTATACTGAAGCATCTTGACACATGCCTCAGCACATCTGTCCCTTCCATGCTGTACCCATACATACACTTTCAGCAGAAGCAGCAATGCTGAAATGTAACTTCTGAAGTTCAGTATGTCTCTTCAGCTAACCCAGCAAGAGTCGATGTCCTTTGCATCTGTATTTCCCTTACAGATGTCCCTCTTGAAGATCACACATAGACCTTTGTATTTGTGGAAAGTAACCAAACTTTTTGGCAAAAGGTAGATAATCTGCTCTGCCAATTCCACAGCCCTCAAAATTACCAATTTTGGGTAATAAACTGAATTTAAAACATCAACTGAAACATCAACTGAAAACATAAATGAAGAACAGTTATTGATCAAAATCCTACACTACTAACCAGTAGCCTTACTAAAAAACCCATTTTGAGTAAGTATGAACAACAGCCTTCCAGCTGTCAGCCATGTCTAAGACCAGACACTAGAAAACATGGTTATTACATTTCCTGTTTTAAAGATTGCTCTCATATGGAATCACCTACTAAACATACCAATGAAAACAAACAAAAAAAGATGACAAAAAGAGAACTGATACCTTTCTCATTTTATTTGCTACTGGTGTATTTCCCCTCCATTCTCTTCTGCAGTACTCCAGGATGTCCATTTCAGGTGCAACACTTAGTTTATGTTCTGTCAAAACAGAGTATGTAACATAATAACCGTAAATGTGAAACAGAACATCATCAAAAAAGCACTGGACTTCTAAACATGACCTATCACTTTAATATAACATCAGTGCAAAAGGAGTCTGGCAGCATGGCTACTAATTATTAGTATCAGAGGAAAAAAACCCAACTTGCTCTAAAAATGGTAAGTGAATAAAAATAATATGGGAGTCCAACAAAACAGAGAACACTGCTTCTCTCTCCTGGAAAACACTAATTTCTGCTCTGCCAATTAATAAAGTAATCTTCATTTTCTTATCAATCCGAAAAATATTTGATTAAAGTTTCTGTTCTTCTTCTAGACTATAAAGGAGAAAGGTAACAGATCTTTCTGTATAAGCCTGAAACAATAATAGAAATAGAGTTTTCTCTTGGAAACCCAACAGCCCCATCTTAGTTTAATACAGCCAGCTCTTAACAAGACCCACCCTGCCTCCCCACAGAGATGGGAGGGAAAGTAGCACAAAAAACCCCTCTGCGTTGAGATAAGGAATTTTAATGAGATCACAAGCTATACTTTAGCAAAAGCAGCAGCAGAAGCCATCAATAAAATAGCTTCCCCCACCCAAGCACAAGCCAGCCCCCAAGCACACAGCAGCCAGCCCAACTGAAAAGACCAATGTGCCAAAACTGGAAACCAGAAGTGGCAACCAGAACAGGAAGCCTCTCATGCTACAATCTGAATTTCAAGGCCCATGATACTTTGTTCCAGCCAGCACTTTCATTTTGAAGCTGGCATGACTGCAGCATAGTATTAAATACACATCAGCAGATTGAACTCAACCCATGACACGCCTTCACTGCAATACAGATTGATTGCACTAAGGTCATCAAGGGATCCCAGTAACTGCCAGATGCTGCTATAATAGCTATAAATCAGTAATTCTCAAACACAATACTTAAAGGTGTTCCAGTTTGAATTAGAACAGAACTAATTCTGTTCAGTGATTGTACGTTTTAGCTCAGTATCTTCTAAATAATAGCACCTTCTGAAGTTAATGGCATGTTCCCACTGAGTGTCTGCTTCTAGTAGTGATAACGCTCAGTGTTTACTGTTTGCGCCAAGGGCTGGCATTCAGGCCAAGGTCACTGCTAAATCTTGATACTGCATTAGGGCTGCAAAGCAAAAAGCTGCACCTGGAAGGAATGGACAGCTCAGGTGACCCTAAACTGACCAACAAGGTGTTCCATTCCATATACATTGTATTTGGCATAAAGCTGAGACACAAGAAGAGTCAAGCCTCTTCTTCAACAGCTAGTGTCCCAAGAGGACTCTGTCCATCCTGCCTTTGATCCTGATCAACAAGTTCCTGAATCCACATCCCAAATCCGGTTCCTGTCTGCCTCTGAGTTTAGACTGGGACTTCCCCAGTGCCTCCAAACAGCATTGATTTTGACAGTGACATAACTGACATCAAGGGTTGGGGTTGATGCTGGGTTTGTGTATACTTTTGATTTTATTGTTATTCTTTTCATTAAAGTAGTTTTAGCTTTCTTTTTCAAACCATAAGTCTCTCTCCCTTTCTACTGCGCTTTGGCAGGGTAGAGGGATTAATAGAGAGCATCCATCACTTACCTAGCAAATGACCCAGTTCTAAGCCTTGACACATAGGTTATATAAATGCTTTCCAAAGGTTTCACATTCTTTTGTAAAATAACTATAGAAGCAGGGGAAAAATGTACTAAGAGCAAATAGTTTTACAGAAAATTGCTTTTGTGTGTGTGTGTGTGAATTAAACTCCACTACATCACAATAAGTAACCCCTCTTATAAATATTTGTGCACTAAAGACCTTGGAAATGAGGGTGTCAAATCATCACAAATTAAGTGCTCCACTGAATTGTAATACTGTATTTAAAATGTCAAAGCTCAGATGTACCTGAAGAGGTCGTCTCACAACGCAGTATTTTCTTTCTCTCTATTTCTTCTGCATCACTATAGATGTCCTCCTCCTCACTGCAATAAAAAAAAATCAACACATACATCACATAACAGCACAGATTTGACAGTCATTTACAACCACAAACAAGTACTTAAATCTTTAAGTATTTTTTCAACTGTTTGCTTTCCACCTTACACATTTTCATAAAACAACAGGAGTTCTCAAAAAGTTTTAAAAAACCCTGAACTCTTCCACTCTCTTATCTGTGACACCTACACTGGTAATTAATCAGTCAGAACTTCAGCTGGCTGTATGAAGAGAAAGTACCTTTATATTTCTAAATCTTACAGGATACATTTGCAAAAGATACAAACTAAAATGCCCTACTTGCTGAGTATATGGATATTGCAACACAGGTGTGCAAACAAGAAAGCATTACTCACGGGAACTTTGCATCTATGCTCCACTGGCATCTCTCTTAACATCTAGCAAATAGACTTTAAAAACATAGTTTCGTGCCTCAAATACTTAACCCCCCATACACTACCAAGCATATTAGTAAATCATTCAGGCTTGCCACTAAATCAACCTTATGTAGGAAGTTTGTATTTCGAAGAAAGTACACATGCAGGAAAAAAAATGTGTAAGGTTTTTATTCATTGCCCACCAATACTAGTAGCTTCTAACATACCACTCAAAAATATACCCTAAACCACAGTATGTTTGCAAAAGCCCAGGAAAAATTAATGCAGTGACTGCCCTGTCTTACACTACTAAGAAAGAAAAACCAATCGGGAAAAGTGCATTGCAAAAAGGGTTTACTTTAGCCAGCTGGAAGTTAAGAGTGCTGTCGTTAAAGATGAGAGGATACGCTGGTAAATTATGGCTCTGTGTTTCTTTTTCTTTCTATTCAAACCACCTTAAAAAAGGTAACATTTCTGGCCCCTTTGCACATATTTCCCTTGAGGAAAAAAGTGTTTAGCATAAAGACAAATATAGGTTAACACCACGAAACTGTCATTTACTGTGCAACCATGAAACTACAGTTTAGCTTTTACTCAAGTTTCAAGCCTTTAGCTTTCAAACTGGATTTCCTGGGTGTCTACACAGCTGCTTGAAATCTGACTCTCAACAATATTATCATTTAGAAAGAGAAACAATCGATACAATAGATATTAAACACAGCACTCCATAAAAAAAAGAGTACTACCTGCTAAGAATTAAAATCATGGAAATACTTATGCCAGGACTTTATCCTTGTTACAGTGTGGCACTGGGTAAACCCTCATTTCCATGTATAATCTTATTTCTCAGCAGAGGTTACAGTCCATTAAGGTTTGTGAAGAGTGTGAAGAGTATCTAATAACATTTAAAATACTAAGAAAAAAAACCCACGAACAAGTTGGTCTCTGAAAGTAGTGATCTACTGCCCAGTTTATCTATATACTAAGTATTTAAAATATAGAACAACAGTCTCCCTTTCTGTGTATGAACAAATGAGCACGATCACATGAGAAGTAGCAGAGCAGGGAGAGCAGGGGGAGGCATTAATTTGGGATACGTCCTCAAATGCATTTAAGTTATAACAAACAAAAAGAAAAGTGCTCAGATCAGTAAACTAGTGAGGTTACTCAAGAAAGAAGTTTGGTGTAGAGTAAGCAGCATCATGCTCTTTCTACATGATATTGCCCCATCTTCTTTCTGGGATCTGACAAAATAGAACCAGAGCATGACACACTAACATCATGAATAAACCAGGTACTTCAATATAACTGAGTTGTATTGAAAACAAGGTGGACAAGAGATGCAATCCACCTGCACAAGCACTTCAATTTTATAGTTAAAATTGAACCTTAACACTGTTCCAGCATAGCAACTGTTAAAATCTGTGGAAACAAGAACATGAAAACTAAAGCCTTTCCCCATGACTCTTCACATTAATATTTGACAATGGATTGAAAATAAAATAACACACAGAAAATAATTAAATAAAAATATTCATGCATAGTAGTCCATAGTGTTGTGTGAAAACACATTGTTGAACTAGAAAATCACATTCTACTGAACCAAAGACGGCAAAAATACAAATTCTACTTAGTGTATCCTACACTTCTCATTTTAAAAACAGACAACCAAAAAAACCCCCACACCACCACCACCAAAAAAGAAAAAAGCTAAACCCCAACCAGTTAAGAGAACAAGAAGCAACATTAAGCGGAAGTGAAGGAAAGGACTGTGGGCAAAAATAGTTTCATACTAACAGATCACAGTATCACAGTATAACTAAGGTTGGAAGAGACCCCAAGGATCATCAAGTCCAACCTGTCTCGACAGACCTCACGACTAGACCATGGCACCAAGTGCCACGTCCAATCTCCTCTTGAACACCTCCAGGGACGGTGACTCCACCACCTCCCTGGGCAGCCCATTCCAATGACGAACGACTCGCTCAGTGAAGAACCTTCTCCTCACCTCGAGTCTAAACCTCCCCTGGTGCAGCTTGAGACTGTGCAGGTATAGAGCTCCTGGTATTGAAAGATACCATACAAAAGCGAAAACAATGCTCGAAGTCTTCAATTTATTACCATGAAGGGATGAGTATCTATTTTTTATGTCAGATTAAACTTATTGCTGTTAATAGGTCATGTAAAGGCATATTAGGTCACTAGAATTAGCATACCAAGTAGCAGCAAATTTTAAAATTCAGGATAGAATTGTAAGATTTGACATTTAATCCGATTTCACTAAGACACTAACATATATGAAATTTTGCCACGAAATTCACTGCCACAAACCCAAAGTACCCCTTCTCTTTCTATAGACAAGGTCTTAGTGTATTAAAAAAAAAAAAAAAAGAAAGAAAGAAACAAATCCATACCTATCCTCAGATGACTCTGCTGCTGAAGGATCACTAGATGCAGGGAGATACAATTCACAATTTCTAGATGCAGCCTGGTCTGACACAAGTGATGCAATATCTGTCTTCTCAAGCCTCCCAGTACTTCCATAGACATAGTCTTTTCTTATTTCTGATGTAGATCGCTCTTTCTCATCGGGAGCTGAACCAAGTTTCTTAGAAGGAACACCAACTTCCCTTTCATGCTTCATTAAGTGTATGTCAACACTCTGCTTTTTCTGCATCTGTTTTGCACCTGCCGAAAGGCTGGCTGGTTCTGTCATCCACCCTTGAAAATTATCCTGGCTTTGAAGAATGGAGAAATACATGAAGAGTCTCTCTCACACAACGACAAAAGCATGTTTTAAGAAAAATATACTACCTCAATAGTTATACTCTGAGGATTCAGAGAGTATTTAAATTACTCAAAAGCAAGCACAAAATCCAGAATAATTCGGTTAAGATAACACAGCACTCAAGGCATTTTCAAATTCATCTTTTTAGCCAACCGAGGCTAATCTGCGACAGTTCCTCAACCACAACCAATGCTAGAATAAGCGCCCTCGCTGATCACTTGCATTATCACCTAAATAACAGACGATTAACAGAAATGGGCTGCTTTACAGTTGCCACATTCATATTCTACACAGTCCTTAGCATTGTTGCCCAGGTCGGTCACTTCACAACTAGCAGTCTTAATACCTGCTGTCAACACCTTAAAACCGTACAACTCGTTTCCCACCTCCAGTTTAAAGCCTCCCACACGCCAGAAATCCTTCTTTTCCAGATGTTATTGTCCTCCTGCACTCGGGTCCTGCTCTATACCAATCAGGAAGAGGACCGCACAGCCTGACCAGCTATTTCCAGCCCCACTCCCCAGCACAGGGCGCGCCAGGGTGCGTGCAGTGCACCGCCCACCGTATCCACACCGGATATCACGCAGGGCAGCCGACGCCTCACCTGCCCGGCTCTCTCTGTCCTTCGGGACTGTGGACCCGACGCCACCTGGGGCCCTCTGCGCTAGCAGTAGCGGCCCGCCGAATGCAGGACGACTCCGCTCCGGTCGCTCGCTCGCCGGGTCCACGTGGGGCATACTCCTCGCCTCTTCTCGCCGCGCCCTCGCCCGTCCTCCACTCGCCGCTCATACCGGCAGGGTCGGGACGATCGCCGCGGGCAGAAGCCGCCTACTCCCGAATCGGACGCACACAGCACAGCTATAGCGGCCGCAAGGGCACCCGGCCCGATTCGGAGCGTCGCAGCTCCGCATCAGCTTCCGCCTCGCCAGCTGCCACGGGCGCCAGTATCCCTCGCTGTGCGTCATCACGGCGGAAATAACGTTAGCACCTGCCCGCTCGCACCAGCCTCGCTTTCTCGCTTCCTTCCTTCCGCTCGGCTGTCGTCAGGCAAACAGCGCCGAGACTGAGCGGCGCGTACGCCTTGGCGTCAGAAAGGCGGCCGCGGGCAATGTTGCCGCGGGCAATGTTGCCCCGGCCGTGGCCTGCACAGCTGCGGTGGGATTCACGCGACCCTGCCCCGGAGCCCACAGTGGGTTCACCCCGCGCTCGCGGGCGGCAGCAGTTGGCCTCAAGCGGTGGCAGTTGCTCGTGTTGGTGGTGGCTGAGGGTGCCTGGCTTGGTCTCTAGCTTGGAAGAGACTAAGGCGTGACCTCATTACTGTGTGTAGACACGTAAAGAGCGAGTGTCATGAGGACAGAGCAGGGTCTTCTCGGTGATGTCCAGTAACAGGACAATGGGCAGTGGGTTCGAGCTGGAGCACAAGAGGTTCCACGTGAACATAAGGCAAAAACTCAGATGCAAACATCCAAACTGGCAAAATAAATTCCACTGTTCGTTTCAGATCTTTATTAACCCCCCTGCTATTAATATGCTCAAGATAACAAAAAACATATATATGGACAATTTAACAGCCAGCTGTAATGCTTTTTTATTCCTCTTCATAAATAATATGCAAACAATTAAAAAGCCCACTATAAAAATACATAATTTTTGGTGTGTCTGCTTGTACCAAAACAACAGTAATACATAGTAAAGTTTACTGAGAGCTGTAAATGTTACTGTTGATGCAGAAATGATAGCAATACCCTATTATCAGGCATTATAACATTTCCCCATGCAAAGCAGAACCAAATCTAACGTAGGCAAATTATTTCATTCAATGAAAAAAAAGAGGTTTTTGAATAAATAAAGTATTTGATATGCAGGCTTTCCCAGAATCACAGAATTACTGAGGCTGGAATAGACCTCTGAGATCAAGTCCAGCCTATGACATAACACCACCACAATGACCAGACCATGTCACTAAGTGCTACATCCAATCTTTCCTTAAACACCTTCAGAGACAGTGACTCTACCATCTCCCTGGGCAGTTCATTCCAGTGTCTAATTACCCTTTCCACAAGGAAGTGTTTCCTAACATCCAACCTAAACCTCCCCTAGTGCAGCTTCAGGCCATGCCCTCTGCTCTTGTCACAAGGTGCCTGGGAGAAGAGCCTGACCCCCACCTTACTACAACTTCCCTTCAGGTAGTTGTAGAGTGTGATAAGGTCCCCCCCAAGTCTCCTCTTCCCCAGGCTAAACAATCTCAGCTCCCTCAGCCTCTCCTCATAAGACTTTCCCTCCAGTCCTTTCACCAGTCTCATCACTCTCCTCTGGCCCTGCTTCAGCACCTCAGTAACTTTCTTGAAGTGAGGGGCCCAGAACTGCAGACAGTACTCAAGGTGAGGCCTCACCAGGTGCCATGTACAGGAGCAGAATTACATCCCTCGTACTGCTGGCCACACTATTCCTGACACAAGCCATGATGCCATTGGCCTTCCATGCCACCTGGGCACACTGCTGGCTCATGTTCAGCCAGCTGTCAACCAGCACTCCCAGGTCCCTCTCAGCCAAGCTGCACTCCAGCTGCTTATACCCCAGTCTGCAGCGCTGCATGGGGTTATTGTGGCCAAAGTGTAGGACCCTGCACTTGGCCTTGTTAAACCTTGTACTGTTGGCCTGAGGCCATCGACCCTGCCTGTCCAGGTCTCTCTGAAGTGTCCTCCCACCCTCCAGCAGATCCACACTTACCCCCAACTTGGTGTCATCCACAAATTTACTAACAGTACACTTGATCCCCTCATCCAAGACATCACTACTGATCCCTGGGGAACACCACTGGTTACCAGACACCAACTGGATGCTGCACCATTCACAACCACTCGCTGTGCCTGGTCATCCAGCCAGTTTTTAACCCAGTGAAGGCTGCACTTGTCCAAGCCATGGGCTGCCAGCTTTTCCAGGAGGATGGTGAGGGAGACTGTCAAAAACCTTTGCTGAAGGCTGGTTAGACCACATCCACAGCCCTCCTCTTGTCTACCAGGGAGGTCACCCAGTCATAGAGTGAGATCAGATTGGTTAGGTAGGACCTTCCTTTCCTAAATCCATGTTGGTTGGACCTGATCCCCCAGTTGTCTTGTACATGCTGCTTGATGGCACTCAGGATGGTATGCTCCATAACCTTGTTGGGCACTGAGGTCAGGCTGACAGGCCTGTAGTTCCCCAGATCCTCCTTTCAGCTCTTCTTTGACGAGATGAAATTATTATAGGTATCAAGCCTTCTTAATTAAAAGCCACAAATTATTGAAGAAAACTGAATCTGGGAAAAACTGTTAGGAAACCACAACAGTTACAATACACAACTCAGGTGTTTGTGTTTATAAATACATATACATATATACACAAATGAAAAAAAGACTGTAAAGGGTAAAATTGCTTTCCTTTATGCAAAGGAACCAATCTCTCTGTCCATTCTCAAGTATTACCATTTCCTTTAGCTCCTGCAGGCCCTGTTCATATTGGTTACTGGCTTGTATCTTCTGCAGGAATGAAAAACCAAACCTCCCTGTCCCCATTATCTGTCTCTATGGTAAGGACAGAAGTGGCTTTGTTTCTTAATAAATCCACTTTCTTCAATACAACTGTGTGACTGTGGGATTATAAGACTTTCACAAATATTTTGCTAGATCTGACATACTATTTTAATATTTCTTCAAAATAATCAAACCAATTAATTCTTTTAGGAAACAGAATGGGGTCAAATGTTCTATGTAATAAGGTAAGCATAATTTACCTTACCAGACTTCTTCAAACATTGACCACAATCTTATGCAAGGAGATTTATATGTACTCAGTGGATAAAACATGTATAAACTGTTAAATTCATGTAATACATAACAAATTAGTATTTTCTGAAAATGGAGTGTTTGTGAATGTATTCTGTGCACAGGTTTTTCTGATGAATTGCAAAGGCAATTTTGGCAGGCAAAGCTGCAATCAGCCCTTTAAAGGATTTACAGTGACCAGGTCTGATGCTATTGCATCTTACTTATTAATACTGCCCTTTTTAGCTTTAAGACAGGTTTTGTACCTTCCTCAGTTATGATGTAGATATTCTATTCACCTGGCACAGTATTCCTGTGTGTGTTGGATGGTTTTCCCTTCAGGTATCAGCACTAAGTACAGACAGTGTCTGAACTAAGTACAGCCTGTAGCTGTTTGCTCTACCTATATCTGGAGGTAGGCAATCCAGCAACAGGGAAAGCCAAACAGGGTTTGAAGCACCTATGCAGAGGCCCCAGTTTACATCCTCCCATCCTAGGAAGCCCCAAGTCAATGCAAGTTTAACAACCTGGAGTAAAAACTGCTGGGCCCCGGGAACTGCTTCCTCTGAGATTCATCCTCCCTAGCTAAAGACAGACAAGGGAAAAGTAGTAATAGCTTTAGGGTATCAGAGTAAACATTTAGGCTAGCAATAGAACATCCAGAATTACTTTTGCTTTCTTTGTCATGCAGTTCAATCTTTTTTAAGTTTGACAATACTCAAAAATGACATTTTTTCCCCTAGACATTATTATGTTTTTAATATCTGACTGATGGTGAATTGAGCTGCAATGGGAAATCAAATGTTTACACAATAAACCCATGAATAATTACATAATCATTAATGAGCATTCTCAAAATCGTACTGCTGCCAACTGGTCACTTGGGGGGTGTGTGTGTATGTGTATATATATATATACACACACAAAGGGAAAAAGAGTCACTGGTCCTTCATGTTCTGCAAAGGGGGATGTGATAGTAGCGGTCATCCTCAGTCAGGAGAGAAATCTCATTCCATTCCCTTCGGTATTCATCTGGATAGTTCACTTGAAATTCCTCAGTATTAAACCTATGCAGTCTGTAAACTCTTATCTTTACTTCAAGTAAGTATCCAAGAAGAAACAGTTCAACCTGAAGATGAAAGAAGTCTGTAAGGCATTTATTTCTAGACTTAGAAAACTAAACTGAAAATAATCCAAATCAAGACAAATCATCTAGCTTCAAAACAAGAGACAAGGAATAAAAGGGGCCCTTTTTAAGTGCAGTAACAAAATTTAAAGTGTGAGGGTATTCTCAATGTTCCAACAGTCCTTCCAGTGCTCTGTATGTAGAAGATATTCTGGTCAATGCTTGACACTTTGGAAACGTCCCTCTTTCACCTGTCACAATACCTAACCTGTTCCTAAAGTTACCTCAGAAATCTTAGTGAGTAGCAAGAAGGGATTATCAACTATTAAAAGACAGATATACCTTGGAAAATGGGAAGACTGCCTCCTTGTGATCACTTGCTAGATGAGGGAAATACAATAGTAAAAAGACAAATATTCCTTGTATTTCATGTAAATGAACCTTGAGAACTGGCATTTTCATTAACACTTCTTGCAAAGATTGCTTAATCTGGAAAAATGCTTTGTAAAAGCATTTGTAAAAGCTCATATCCTTGGGCACAGTCAGATGGTGCAGAACTTGTCCAATCGTAATCAAATTGCTCCTGACAATGATTGCAACATGTAACATTTACCCTGATAATTAACATTTATTATAAAAAATGAACTCACTCCTTGGAAAGTAAAACTATTTCCAGAGTGGCAGCGTGCATCTTAGATGTTAGTACCTAACTTCTCACTAAATACGAGGCTGAAAAAGCCCAAACCCTTAACATACAAATGTGAACTGTTAATAGAGCTGTCATTGCTTACTCTTAAAAGATATTAGATCCAACAGGAACCAAAGGGTTAAGAAAAGAGTTTGGTAGATGATAGAAGTGTTGGCATGGTGGAAGAGAGAGCAAGAGCAAAACAAGAGCTTAAATATACATATTGTAAATTCTTTTACGTATCAAAGGCATCATTGTTATAAACTAGGTCTCACTGATAGCCTGCAACATTTCTTTCTGGGCCAGCAAGAAAACTGTCCACCACATTTTACGCTAATATAGAGGGTTTTTTCCTGAAGATAAATTACTCTCTTCAGCCCACTTCCCCACATCCTAAAGAAAAAAAAATAGGCCCACTTTCACAGATGATGTGTGATATATTTATCATGACAGAGATAGAATAAGTTTTGTGATTAATTTTCAATTTATATCATTACCTGGTCTAGGCAAATAGAGTCACCTATGGAGTTCAGATGATTCATCATGAAGCTCAAAGGGTCAGACGAAGAATCCCGAGCAAGGAGAAGGCGAAAAAGGTTGTGTACAGGTTTTCCCCTGTTTTTTATCTGCTCATAGGCTTCAACAACTTCATAGAGCATCAAGAATTTTATGGCCTCATATAGTTTGTATTCCTTGCTCTCATCAGAAAATAGTGTATTACACATGTTTCCTCTTTCTTCACGATCTTTAGTAGCACTTATTTCAGCCCACTGGAAAGCACAGAAGAATATTAATCAAATTATTAAGAATTATATTTAATACAAAAGATCCCAAAAGAGGAACAATTGCCAGTCTACTATACCATTATTGTGGCCAAATGGTGGTGCAAATGAACAGATGGCTCGCTCAGATCTGCAGTAAAATTTGAAGCCTCACACATTTCAGTTTTTGTTTATCTAGCTGAACCTATTTGCTACAGACAACTCTAAGGATCTAGATGCTATTGACAGCCTATGAGAAAGCAACTGGAACTTCCCTATACACAACCCACCCACCACCACTATAAAAAAATCACTGTCTCTCTGAAAGGAGCACAGCTACCAAGAGGACCTCAGAAAGTTATAGAAAGTCTGTGTGGGTCCATCAGACATACACAGTAAGTCGTAAGCAAAGGTTAGCTGTAGGCAATCCAGGAGGCTCCATGACTATAACTTCCCAAGACAAGAAATAGACACCTCTACTCAAGGGGATGAAATACTGGGTCTGTTGGTCTCTACTGGGTCTTATTGCTCTCTACAACTACCTGAAGGGAGGCTGTAGACAGGTGGGGGTCTCTTCTCCCAGGCAACCAGCACCAGAACAAGAGGACACAGTCTCAAGCTGTGCCAGGGGAAGTTTAGGCTTGAGGTGAGGAGAAAGTTCTTCACAGAAAGAGTTGTTGGCCATTGGAATGTGCTGCCCAGGAAGGTGGTGGAGTCACCATCCCTGGAGGTGTTCAAGAGGGGATTGGATGTGGCACTTGAAGCCATGGTTTAGTTAGTCATGAGGTGTTGGGTGACAGGTTGGACTCAATGATCTCTGAGGTCTTTTCCAACCTTACTGATTCTATGATTCTATGAATGCAGGAAAGCTCATCAGGGGTGTCAACACTGGAGGTAGCCTGGGCTGCAGCGATCATGCACTGGTGGAAGTTGCAGTACTAAGGGACACAAATCACTCAAGGAGCATAGTCAGGACCCTGAATTTCAAAAAGCAAAACCCCAGCTCTTCAGGGAGTTAGTCAGTAGGACACTCTGGGAAACAAGTCCTCAGGGACAAGGGCACAGAACAGAGCTGGCAGATCTTTTATGTTCCATAGAATGCAAGAAACCTAGATTCTCCTAGAAGCTCTGATAAGACGTATGGAGGTCAGGGAGGTGATCAAAGACAGCCAACATGGCTTCATTAAGGGCAAATCCCACATCCCTGTGGACAAGGACAACCTGTGGAGGTAATCTATCTGTACTTCTGCAAGGCCTCTGACATAGTGCCCCACAACATCCTGCTTGCCAAGTTGGAGAGATATGGATTTGATGGGTGGACTGTTCAGTGGGTAAGGAATTGGCTGGATGGTCAGATCCAGAGGATAGCAGTCAACAGCCAGATGGAGACTGGTGACAAGTTGTGTCCCTCAGGGGTCTGTATTGGGACCAGTACTGTTTAATATTTTTATCAATGATAGAGACTGCAGAATTGATTGCACCACCAGTAAGTTTGTAGATGACACAAAGCTGAGTGGTGCAGTTAATATGGTAGAGGGAGGCTTTGGGGCTACTGCAAAAGGGCCAAAGGGAGGATCTATCTACAAAAAGGACTGAAATGAACAAGAAGAATTCAATTCTGTATCAAAAACAGTGTGTCCAGCAGGAATATGGAAGTGATCATGACCTTGTACTTGTCCCTGATGAGGCCATAGTTTGAGTATTCACCACTGAATGCACCACTGAAAAAGAAAGACATTGAGGTCCCTGATAATGTCCAGAGAAGGGCAACAAGGCTGGTGAGAGTTTTGGAGGGCATGTTGTATGAGGATGGCTGAGGGAACTGGAGTTGTTCAGTCTGGAGAGAAGGCTAAGGGGAGATCTTACTGGTTTCTACAACCACCTGAAAGGAGGTTGTAGTGAGGCCAGTGTTGGTCTCTTCTCCCAAGTAACTAAGCAACGGGACAAGAGGAAATGGACTTCAGTTGTGCCAGGGGAGGTTTAGATTGGATATTATGGAAACCTTCTTTACTGAAAAAGTGGTGAGGTGTTGGAACAGGCTGCCCAGGGACATGGTGGAGTTTCCATCTCTGGAGGTGTTCAAGAAGTGTGTATATGTGGCACTTCAGGATACAGTTTAGTGGTCATGGTAGTTGGGTTATGGTTGGACTCGCTGATCTTAAAGGTCATTTCCAACCTTAATGATTCTATGACTCTACTAAAACTCCCAAGTTTCAAATATGTAAATAAGAGTTATACTCCTGATTGGAAATGCAGGTAATTTGGCTATGCTAATCAAATGGGGCAGTGAGGCTGCTAGGTCTTTGTAATCAAGGATTTCAATAATTTACAGAAAGAAATTATAGTAACACTGGATAAACATAGTTTGAAAAGAAAATTAACTGCTCATTTGCTCCCTCCCATCTGGGGAGGGAATCCAGAAGGATCTCACACAGCACGTTGTTACTTTTCATTGAAATGACTTGCTACAGAAGGAGCCACTTGATGGCAAGGGTAAGTAGCCATACAATAAAAGCTGTGAGGAGGACAGCCTCCCTTATTTGCAGGGGGACCTTCAAGTACTTAGCCTAGTGTGTCCTCAAAAGCTGGATTCCCCTGCAGGAGAGATAATGGACTTCCCAGCAGCTCAGCACTCAGAACCTGAGAGGGATGCTGACTGCCAGAGAAATATGAAACCAGGAACAGTTCTATAACTCTTGTCTTAACTCATTTCTCAGTGGTTTTTCTCACCCAACCGTTTCCTCAATACTCACATTTGCCTTTAGTGCCTCCATACATTTGCGCAGTTTACCAAAGGCATTGGGACCTGTGTATCTTTCTGGCCCAAAACTGTATTGCTGAATCCAGTTGCAACCTTGAGAATACAAAAGCTTTTCAGGGAGCTGAAGGGAGAAAATAAAAAAGCAAATCATAACTTTAAGAAGAAATAGAAGATACAGTTATATAAACCTGTCTACACACATTGTATTTTACAATGTGTTTCTATCCTCTGGTTGTACAGTTCAAACAAACAAACAAAAACCAAAAAGTAAGCCTCAAAATAAAAAAGGAGGCTCCATTTGACTGCCTTCTAAACCAGGGTCAGGCAGAAAAGAAAACATGCTCTCAGCAAAATACATAGCCCACACTCTGGAAAAGCCACACACATCCACATTCAATGAGGGATTCAGGATTAAAGGCACCTTCAGGTCTGCACCACACAGGCAGCAGCCACAGCTCCCCACCTTCTTGCTGCTGCCTCCTGCTGGAGCTCCTGGAGCCCAGAGTAGCATTCCTGCTGCTCCAGCAGCACACTCAGCAACTTTCAAGGGAGCCACTGGACTTTGGACAGATGTTTACAACAATCTAAATATCCTTCTGCATTAAGGGAGTGACATATCGGGTGGCAGTAACATTTGTCCATCTGCCTTTTTTGGTTTTGATTCAAACATTTTACCATTTAGATTCCTGTTTACATTCACATGCTTAGATGAGGGGCACTTTTTCAATTGTGTAGCACAAAGAGTTTGAAAAACTCTTTGAATTCTGACAATAATTCCACTTTACTTGCATAGCAGAGCCATCAGTTTCACATTGCACAAAGCTTCTTTCCACGGTGCAAGGTGACTTGTTCATTTAGGAAATTAATCTTACCTTCAATATATCTCTCTCCTTCATCCATGATGGAAAAGGAATGCCTTGACTGAATATCTGAAAAAGGACTGCTCTTAGTACACTGTAGTTGTCCTTCCTGACTTGTTGCAGGTATTTGATGTGACATCTCCAAAACAATTCTTCATATGCCTAAAGAGACCAAAAAAACTTCAGCAATAAAAATTCCTAATCTTCGACAAAACCCATGTTGATTGCAGTCAAATTCTCCTAGAATGGCTCAGGTTGGAAGGGACCCCAGAGATCATCTACTCCAACCCCCTGCCATGGGCAGGGACACCTCTCAACTGGACTCGGCATCCACTACTTCTTACTTTGGTCTGGCTATGACAGTAAGCTTACTCAATTCAACCTGATGGGGGAGCTTCATGCTGCTTCAGCAAGCTCAGGTGGCTTGGAGTATGTTCCTTTGGGATGGCCTGCTCTATCAGCTCACCTTCTTGGTGAACCACATCCAAGAGAAGACAAGATAGCACAAAAGAGACTTGTGTAGCTTGAATAAGGTGAGAAAAAGGGAGAGACAAGACAATCAAAGGACTGCCCCAGGCTAACTGCAAGCAAGTTAGCCTGGTTCAGGATTTCATGAGACCTCATCCTTAAATATGCTCCTTACTGTGATAATTTCTACCTAATATAACCAGACATCCACTGGCTCCTCTATCAGCTCTGATCATCTAGAAGGCTCATGAATTTTTCTGAAAGGACTGTTGTCCAGTATGCATTTGCAATTTTATTAAGCATTTTCCTATCTTTTTTCAATTGTTCCTCCAAAACACTTTTGGCCTTGTGTGTTGTTCTGGATACTTTTGACATTGCTGTGTTCCAGCATTTATCATGGCAAAGTTGGATCCTTTCTCTGTTCATCATTTGGACACAACTGCAGCTTTTTGGAAAGTATCTTCTTTCTTGTAACTCCTCTATGCTGCCATTTAGCCTCATCAGCTTCCTTTTGTCCCTTCTTAAGTCCTTGGTATATATGTGTTCTGTGATTCCAACGCCAGGACCTAAATCTATACATGTCAAATATGCTGACCATGAATACTCAAGACTCTTAGCTGTCTTTTAGCTTCTTTTCAGTGTCCTTCCTTGTTTTGATATAGTTTCCCTTCCTGAAGGTAGATACAATTGTAATTATTTTCTCCTTGTTCTTCTTGCAAGGATGTTAGATACAAGTGCCTGCTGTCTCCTGCTCCAGAGGATAACAGAAATGAGAAGGCAACATTTTGAGGCAAGTCCTGCGCACTACTCAGGACCAAGGCAAGAATCCCAGTCTCTCTGAAAGCTGATCCGTGAAACAGCCACTGAGCACCACATTGAAGTTCAACCCCATGGCTGCTGACAATGCAGATGGCTAGTTGGTGTCTCTCACAACAGCATCTCCTGCCCAGTTGGTGTCTTTCATTTCTACTGCACTTCCTGACCCCAGTGCCTCTTCGATCTCTCTCAGCATATTATGGAAACTGTTCCCACCATCATCAGATAATCTGGTGCTAAATTCATCCTATGCTGGTCTGAAATTCCACATCATAAGGACACTAGAATGTAATGTCACAGTTAGTTAGCTGACTACTCTACCATCAGCATAGCTACTTTAGTGGTAAGTTTTATGAGAAAAGTAAAGATTCAGCCTGTGGTCTTTGAGCCTCCTTGCTAACTAAGGCTTAACATAGGTGAAAGAGAGCTATAAAATACATGTACCTGAAGGCCCATCTTTACCAAAACTTCAAATTCAAGTACTTGTCAGAGTCCTTTGCAGGGCACCACTATTCCCATCATGTCCCTTGCCATGCTGTCTCTGTTAATTGTCACCAATATATAGCTGCCAACAGCTCACAGCACATGCAGTAACACATCTTCTGTGGGAAGTACAGATGCCACTTCTGTTGATCAGGTGTAAGCAGGTACCCACAATGTACACAGCTGAAAAACATACTAGTGACCTAACAGCAAGGAGTATGTTGAGCAATAGTGAACCATGAATTTAGGAGGTCCTCAGCTCAGGAGTTCAGCTACCCATGACCCAAAGCCACCAAAAAAGCCTTTAAAGCTTTAACGTGGAAAGAAGTAAAAACCATAGAAAAAAAGACCCCAAAAAAGCACACTCGAAAAGGCAGCACTGAGGATCAGCTGATGTTCTCAAGTAGCAGAGGCTGCCACCTCCCCATGCAGCCCAGGGCTGTCTCCAGCCACCCTTCAGTGGCTGACTGGGGTGCTGAGGACCACATGAGGACATTAAGTGCGAGATCAGTTACTTGTTAGTCCTAGCTACTGTGGTATGAGACAACAGAAATTGCTGGATGTAGCTAGCCCATGTGTGCCCTGCTTGCAGCACCTTGCATATGGGAAGATGGCAGAGCAGAGAGTGCTGGGACACAGAGCTGGAGCAGATGGATGCTGTGCAAAGGCAGGTGGTGGCCACTATCAAGCCGATCAGCTCCACACCCACTGACTACTTTCTAACCTGGCACAGATCAGAGGTGATCTCCTGCCCTGTCTGTCCCCAGCTGTAGCTGACGCAGCTAGACAGGGCCTCAGCAGCTGCTGGGGAGGCTGCCAAGCACTGGCTGCTGTGATATGGACCTTCAGAGCTTGGAAGAGAAACACGTGTGTTTCATTTATTCTTGGAATGAGAGGTTTTACACTAAATCAAAGGCTGGCCAAAAGACAGCACCTGAACCCAAGTTGTTTTGGCTATAGCACTGGGGATGACTTTTCCTGTTAAATCTGTTGTGTAGGTCACTGGTGCTACAGGGGGGAATTCAGAGAAGAAGCAAGACTAAAATCTGATCCAATTTTGATCTGCTGTACTGTGCTCTTTACTTAGACCATGTTCATGCTGTCCCTTTTGCTTTCCATTTGACCAGCTGGTACAGCAGGCTCAGGGAGGTGTGACAGATGCTTGCACTGGCAGTGCTATTCTGCTCCCAGGTACATTTTTCCCATCCTCATGGGGAGATTGAAATTTAATTCTTACCTCCCTCATGTGCTTGGCCTGCTTTGTTTCTTCTTTCCATTCTCTTGCGCTATAACCAAGTAGATCAACTTCTGTCAGCACACTGAGATTCCCTAAATTGAGATTAATTCACAGATTAGTTACCTTCTGCTGTCCTATATCCTAAAGGTAGTTGCAGGGTTGGGGTGGGGTGGTAGGAATTAATGAGTATGGAAGGACAACAAAAAAGATTACTTCTGAGTTTTCTCTGAAGGTAGTTGCTCCACCTGAAATCCAAATGATAAAACAAGGGTCAAAGAGGAGCAATCAAAGGTAAATATTTACTGAGACAAGGAACAGCATGGAAGATTAAAGTCTGGATAATAAAAACCTACCATTTCACTAGCTGTGCTAAAAAGCAGTACAGCCTTCTGCAATAGCAAAAAACAACAATGAGGAAAGACATGCTTAGCATTAGCTTCACTTTCACTTTTTCCCACACAAGACACAAGAATTGCTTGGTGGCTGTTGTCCAGGACCACACCTCATGCTTTCCTAAAACAGGATAAAAAGAGAGAGAGAAAAAAAAATCTTACCACTGTTTTATACTACTTGTTTCTCTTTGTTTTCTTGCAAAAAGAAAAATCATCCAAGTACCACATTGCTCCACACAAAACATGAATGTAAAAGGCAAGCATGTTTTTATATATATTTACATTATACCTTATATACATTTTTTTTCCCTCTGCACACAGTCTACTTTTCTAAGCTTTCCTCCACAGGGTCAAGGCAATGGATACACCGTTACAATGGAGTCACACTTTGCCACTAAATCCAAGTTTTAAAGACCAGGGATTCCTGGAAATTGTAGTCTATAGACCATATAAAGCAATATTAGCAAAGCATCATGGAACTGCCTAGGGGATTAACAGAACGTTCCTGCCTCAATTTGGGTAAGTTTAGGGTGGATTTAAAACTCCAGAGAAAGATCAGGAGATCATCACAAAGTTGGGGCGCTTTCAATCTTCTTCACAGACATTTATCAGGGTATGTTTCTGTCACTCTCTTGGCCCTAGCTTTGAGAGGGCCTGGAGACTGAATAGTTGAAAAAGCCAGTATCTGTTCCCTAAGTGAGAAATTCATCCTCCAGCTGAAATCTGAGTATAGGAAATTCCCATTGTCTGTGATCAACAGTTGCTCTATTAACTTACTTATTGATTTAATACAAAACTTTAAGAGAATTCAACTTACTATAAAGGAATCCCCAGAGAAGGCTGAAAAGGTCCTTCTCCAGAGAGTCCACAAAGGGCATTAATTATTCAGCATAGCTTTATGTCAGCTGAACATTTGCACCTTCTGGCTTTAACAGGAAAGCTAAGAGTGGCTTAAGGTTTTCCAAGAAGTTACGCTTGTATACTGTGGACAATTATGCAGTTGAAGAGTTACATATGAATCACAACCTTGGCAACATGATAAACAGCTACACCTAAACTTTTACAAGCACTGTTGCATATATATTTAGCTTTTCCAGTATTCTTTTGTTTGAAGAAGTTTTATTACAGGATATACAAATTGTCATATACAAATTGTCTGGAGTCCAGACCCATAACTCAGCTCTCCCATGAGCAAAAGGCAGGTTAAGAGCAGTAAATGAAAAGGTGTTAATAAACATGACAGAGGTAATCAGAGAAGCTTTTGGGGTGCTAGCTCCCATTTACACAAAATCTGTATGCTGTGAACATACAAGATAACAGATGGGTCTTCTGCCAGCTTCTACTCGTAGGCAGCACTAATGTATCCACAGTTGGCACAACCAGGGGTTACACCGCACACGCCGCGTAGGAAAAGCCAAGAGATGCATTCACACATAACCAAAAAGAAACACCTATTAGTGATGCCAAGTAGCAGGCAGCTCAAAGGTTTGAAAATAGCATCGCTCACGGAAGCACCGCGACACTCCCATTTACAGCACACACACGGCTGATGGACACCAACAGGCACATTCTCAGTAAGCACTCAGACTGCTACCTAGAGAACAACAACGGGGAATTAGTAACATGACAGTCCTGGCAGAACCAAGCCACCTCCGTTTATCCTCTCTCTTTTTTAGAGCAAAGACATCAGCATTGATAAAACCTCAGCAGACTGTAAATAACTGAACCTTCTGCTAACTAGAATGGACCCTGAACACTTATGAATTAGGTTCAGCCCATGGATCAGTGAGTATTTTGGATTTACACTGTCATACTGTTGTATGAAAACTAATGACAAGTCAAATGAAATTTATTAACAGCAATATACAGTGTATCAAAAGAAGGATGCAGCAGACGTTCACTTTATAGTGAATGCATGACCCTTCTGTTGATTTTGAACAAACTGAGTCTAGAAAAAGTGAGAGCCTGTCCATCTGTTACAATTACAAACTTTGCTTTATGAAGTACTAGAAATAGATGTGAACACACAATTTCTTCCTTACCCCCTTTTACAGGGAAATGAATGAGAAGGCTGTATCAACTTTTAAGCTGAATCAAGTAATCTTCTGAAAAAGCTTTTGATGGTATTATTCCTGAAAAAAGACTACTGGAGTCCATCAAACCCCCTCTCAAGGCATATGACCAACGGTTCTTCAAGGAGTGCTGGGAAGCAGTGACTGATTTCAATCAAAACCACAAAGTGATGACAGCAAACACTGCTCATCCATTTCTGCTTAATATGGGAGATTTACAAGTAGGTATTTTTCCCTAACAAAAAGCGTAACAGGAGATGGGAAAACCTGCAAACAAGTGATTTTGAGTATCTTTGTTACACTTGTATTACAGCATACCCTAGACTGTATATTTTCCCTCCAGTCATGGGAAAGCTGAGATGCAAACAGCACTTTGTTGTCCAGTTACTACTTTCAGTGCTTATGCCACACTTAGAAATGGAATTACTTTTTTTTTTCAGTCACGCAACTGACATGTAGAAGTGGCAGTTGAATCACAATGTGCTGATGGTAAAAATACATGATGAACAAGACATGAATTAAAGAAGAGGACATCTTAAAATAGACCTTTCCACCACCTCCCTCCCTCTTCCAAAATCCTTCAGAAATCGAAGAGCAATTAAATGAATAACACACTGCTGGTGGGAGTAAATTACCCACAGACTTTTATACCCAATCCATAGCCATAATGAATACTGTTCCCCAGAAGACAGTGACAACCCATTAATGCTGTGAGCAACTGCTATGCTTACATCTTTTTGAAGACATACTGCAAGCATTAGTGAGGACAGGAGGCCTGAGTCTTCTTCCACACAGGGAAAGAGAGCCCTGAGATTTCTAACACAGATCCCATCTGGACGAGCAGATGTTGAACAGCAGTGAAGTAGGATCCGATAGCAATGTTTATCTTAGTGTACATAGTACACTATGGAGTTTTTTTCATGCCACATCAACTTCCTGCTGGTGTCAAACCCTAAGCTTTTACCCTCCACCCCTAAAGCCAGCAGGAGAGACAGACACAGGAAAAAAAAGTAATCTAAAAAGACCAGGAAAAAAGATGAGTAAGACACCTGCGATATCTGCTTCTTTCACAAGTCACTCAAGAAGGGTCTCTGAAGGATTAGCTCCACATTTGACTCCTTCACAACTCTTTTGGAGGCTGCCACCTTAAATGTGTAACTGATGAAATATGAAATCTTTGGAACTATCTAGAAGCACTGTACAGAGCAGTGGAGCACAATCCAATATTCCAGTTGGTCCAATGGCACATTTACCCTTTTAAATTTTTCTGCCCTTGTTGTAACAAGGCCACCAGGAAGATAACAGAGTGTCTTCCAAAATAAAAAGCTGACTGCATGACTTCTTTTCAGAACATTCCTCTTCACAGTCTTTATGGTACTGAAAGCAGAACACAGTACTTGCTACCATAAAGTGGCCAAGCCTTCCCATCATATAACACTGTGTTCCTAGTTCCTGAAGAGCAGCTATCCCCTCCTTCAAAGTCAGAGACAGAATTTGGGATCCCTCTGTTCCAACCCGTCTGCTGCCCACCCATACCCCTCCTTCTCTTAGATCTAGAGGAAGAGAGATTCCTTAACCAAGAGATGCGAGGCCTGGCATGAGGGTCCAAGTCTGCCTGCATTCAGTGCGTGCCTGCAAAGCTCTCTTCACAGCTGCACATCACTTTTTTCCAGACTATGTAGTATCAGCACTGAGTCCCTATTTTAAGGGAGAACAAGTGAACTTACCCTTACAGAGTAGGGGTTCCTGTGACACTCGCACACATGCACATATACACACATGCACGTACACCTCAACTGACTGAACCAGGAGGGAGAGTGACAAAAAAGCTCTAAATTTCACAAATTCAGTAACTACAATAGATTATGCCCCATAATAGCTTAGAAGATAGAACTATGCCTTTTCAAGTAGTGCCAAGTGATTACAAATACTTTGATTTCCCTATCATCACCACACTGAAAAAAATTAAGGCCTACTGAAAACAGACCAAGGCAGCCAAGCCAAACAGGTATGTGGGAAGCACTGTTTAATTCAATAGCTACTTAACTATGAAAAACTTCCTTTACAGAGCAAAGCAACATCATCTTATGTTAAGCAAAGCTTCTTCACCTGTTCTAACATAACAACTAGAGGTAAGGACCTCTTCTTGGTGTAACAGAAGCATTTACACACAATCATGGCAATCATCAGTGACTAGTCGAAAGTTCAACCATGTCTGCTGATCAGATATCAACTTCTACTCCAGAAAATAGCAAAACAAAATCCCAGCCCCAAACCATAACTACAATCACATAGGAGGATGTAATAGTTTCAGTAGTAGTGACAGCCATCACTTGCAAGAAAGGCTTTACTTACACAGCTGTCCTGTGTAGAAGTCTCAAGTAGTCTCTCAGATCTTGTCCTCTTTCTACAAAGATCCTTCAGGAAAAGTAATGTAGAAAGGCTGGCAGCCTTCTTTAGACTCTCTGATCACCAATGGGACCCAAACTGCTGCTGATATGTATCTATCCAGTTCCTGCTCTGTAGGAATAACCATAATGTGTTCTTGTGTGGTTATCTACAATATATCCTATCGAAGTCACCCTTACAAAACCAATTTCATCTGTATAATCAAGATAGTAACACATACCTTAGCCTGCACATACCATTTCCATCTCTCCAAATGCCTACAAGAACAAAAGGAAAGTTCAGTTCTTGAGCTTCTGCATAATTCAGCTTCCTTTTTATAAGGCAGAGGGTGACTCATCCCGGACCTTCAGATTAATAAAGCTCAAGTACACTTCCATTTATGTAAGAAAAAACATGAGAGAAACCTTCAAAGATTTTTCAGTCCAGAACAAGATGTGAAAACCAAGTGTCTCTTCAAAGATCTCATTCCTGAGTGAAAAACAATGAAAAAAATAAAATCATCTCCTTTTAAAGAATTCTGAAATTCCTCCTACTGTGATGGTTTATTTTATTTATGTGGGGGAAAAAATTCCATCCTCATTCAGAATTCATTTAATGCCTGTACACTTCAAAAAGACCTTATGTAAATACACTGTATCTCTTATTTGAAGGAAGCCCACTCTTAAGGATTACACCAGCTGCTGAACTGCATGTTGAATTGTCCCTAATGCTGCTCACATTTGCTTCTGGTTTATCTGTTTGGAAATACAACTCTCAAAATGCCTTTTAGAATTTATTTCTTCTCTCTGTTGAATCCAGACTGATCATCTTACACTTAAGATTAGCTGACAGGCTAGGCAGTATAAATACCTTGGGGTTTTCTGTCAATTTGTCTAGATAAGCTTTTGTTATGGGAAAGAATGTCAAAGCCTTACTTAACAGTAAGAATTATTTTGCTCCTTTTTTTTTTTAATTCCCATTTGCTAGATGGCACAAGACTTGAAGTACAGCCTAACCCTCTAATGTCAGGCAGTCCTTAGGCACTAGAGAGGCCTAGTGATAGCACAGGCAGTATCCTTCCAGGTCTTTCCAGACACAGATCCAGCAGGCTGCAACAGCAGCTGTCCCCTCCCCCTGGCTCCCCAGCACGGGAAGCACCCCCAGCCTAGCCCAAATACACACCTGACCCCCTGGCATCACAGGCATCAGGGTCACTGCCACCCCAGAAAAGCAGAACCTTCTTGAGCCTGGTGCCCATTACTCCAAAGGAAGGGACTGGTGGGCTTGGCAACTCCTGCACTACCCACAGCTGTGGCCACCATGCTGACCCTGGACAAGGTATGCAAGTGTCAAAGCAGAGGAGCCCCCCAGCTGCACATGAGAAGGGGTGACAGACACCTGGATTGAGGAAGAAGGAAAAACTGTGTGGTAAAGACCTAAATATGAGTAGCACAGAGGAAACCAAGCTGCTTATCAGACTCTTCCAGCAGTGCCTCTGGGATAAAACAAATGGTTCATGAAAAGGGGATTCAAGAACCCAGAATATTGTGTGGAAGCTGGATATCAAGCTCTTCTTGAGGGGCTGGCACTTGGCAGAAACACATCTTACTTTCACTTGTAAAATAAGAAAATGAAATACGGAGTGCTGGACAGTTTGTAACCTTAGAAGCCAGCAGTGTCATTCATAAAGATCTACAATGATATATTTTTAAGGCCTCAGCCTTTGTTAAGCATGTCACAGTTGAAATTTGTGTGCAGGAAGTGACATGGAATGAAACCAGAGCTGCAGAACAGTGAACATGTCTACAGGCTGCTCTCAGACAAACACGGCAGGCACACACACTGCACAGAGTTGCACTCAGAGCAAAATTGAGGGAAACCAGACTCTGTCACACAGACAGACCTTGAACAAGTGTAAGTTTGCAAAAGACTGATTTTGCACAACCTCAGCAATTAAAAACCTGTCAGCATTTCCCCAGTGGCAGCTGACCTGCAGACAGCAACAATCACCTCAGTGTACCATGAGGCTTCTTCACTGCAGACATGTTAAGACAGTCTTGGTAACAGTCAAAGCCACATGCACACCACATTACATCTAAGCACTAGTTTGATGCCAGGTACACATTTCCCACTTCCATAGCACCACTCACTCAATATGACCCTGCCACCCTGGAAACATAAATGTTAAACACAAAAAATTTGGACGATCTCAGCAGCATATTATGGACAAGGAATCTGAGGTGAGGCCTTGCCCAAGACCACATGCAGAGATAGTGACTGGACTACAGACTGAGCATATGCAACCACATCATCCCCTATTTTTTGCCATCCATCTTAACATAATGTGACTCAAACAGCACAACACAACTCTGCTGCAGTCCACATCCCTCTCCTCAGAGAAATGTGCTGCCCAAACATTTCTTTCAATAAAGAAGCTGCCTTGTTACTCATAACCCTCTGCATGAGTACATGATGTAAGTGGCACCTGTCCCTGCCAAAGACATGGGGACAGGACCTAGAGACACATCTTCTGTCAAGGAGTTTCCAGCATCACCACACAGGTTACAGAGAAATCCTAAATACTGGGGTCTGGAGCCTGAGGATGCCAAGAATGTACAGTATCAGACCTCCACAATAATAAGAAACTACAAAATAAGGCTGAAATTAAAAGTGGCTGACCTCAGAATTTCTCAGAAAATTTATGATACAGTCTGCAGTCATTTTTGGACTATTTCAGATTTATTTTAGATTGAATGCTAGGAACAGGTTCTTTACTATGAGGTGGGTGGAACAGGTTGGAACTGGAACATGAGGAACTGGAACAGGTTGCCCAGGGAGGTAGTTGGGGCCCTACTCCTGGAGATACTCAAAAGTGAGGCCTGACAGGGCTCTGGGCAGCCTGATCTATTTGAGGATGCCCCTGCTTACTGCAGAGGGGGTTGGACTAGATGACCTTTGGGGGCCCCTTCCAAGCCAGCCCATTCTATGATCTACAGTAACACAACATGTGTGAAGCCACATGAAGCAGACAGTAGCAACCTTATCTCCTTTTTTTTGTTGTTGTTTCTTTTCCTCACTTTTGCTCTGGCAGCATTGACATGATTTACACCACCAAGCAACAGCTCAGCCATGATGTTATATATTTCATGGGGAAAACCCCCAAACTTTCCATCAGACCAAACTTTGTAAAATACAAACTGAATATTCTCTGTCACCTCAGAACTGGTATGAGATCCCTAGCTACAAGCTCCACTCTTAAAACTGTCACTGACCACTTTTTACAATTTTACAAGGCTGTGGCTGAAGTTCTGACAATTTTCTATCATGAAACACTGGCATTTTAGTTTGTAACTAGCTGCATCTTTCTGGAAGGCACAACATTGTCATGTTTGATCCCCAGCACTTCAACCATGCACAGAGGAACCAGTGCTTGCCATGCTAGGAATTCCAGCAAAGTTCCCTGTTACTGCTACACACCATCACCACACCAGCTGTATCAGCCCAGGAATTGCAGAATGAATGCAGTGTGGCAACCATTCCCAGATTTCCTCACAGCAGAAAACACATCCTGAAGCAATTCAGATACCAACTCAGGTTAGTGTTAAAAGAGTATGATTATCTCCTTCAGAAGTCAGAGTACCTAAATAAAAATCTAATTAAGATTAGACAAATATGGCCTGATGATAATTTAAAACAAAAAAGTTTCACAGCCTACAACAAGAGAAAATTCAGAAGCTCCTTAAAGTAAGCTTTAAGTAATTCTAATCACACCCACAAATGTAGTTATGCAAATGTAATGAAAGCAGCATAATTACAAAGTATTCTGATTCCTAAGCAACAGATCTTCCCTTATGTTTTTGAAACAACTGAATTATAACTATACTCATCTGCCCCCTATGCGTTTTGGCACAGACTCCCACTGTTCAGCTGCAGAGAGTCAGGAGGTAGAGCATATACTTCTTCCTGAAATCTCAAACTCATTTGCCTGGGTCAATGCAAGGTCAATCATTCTCAGATATTAAGCTTAAGAAAAACTACAGGTAGCAATGAAAACCCTTTTAATGTCTTTTTTAATATGCATGCAAGATAGGAAACTAAGAAACAAGGTAGACAGAAAGCCCTGATGCTGAAACAGAAAGTCCACACCATCTAGTCAGACAGCCTGATCCAAAAAGTTAAACTTAAGTTCCAACAGCAAAAAAACCCTCAGAACCACAAAAATCAAATATTTTTTTCAGAATTCCAAATCCAAATGGCAATACTTATCTGTAAAAGCACATATTGAATATGCTGACCAGTATTTTAATGCTGCTTTTGCCCTTGAAAATCAATTCTAGAAGCCTTCACTGAGTAGACTTTCATACAGATATGCCAAACTGCTGCTTTTCCTCTTACCTTCCTCATGGCCCCTGTAATCTCTAATTAAATTATTTGTCCAATAGTGAAGAAAATTCTTGAAGGAACATCAGTGACTACCAAGAAGTTTTTTGAGCCTTAAAACCAAAATGGCTCGTATCTACCCAATTCACACACTTTCCCTCTTTGTTCCATCACCAGCACACACTGGAGTGGGCCAAAGGACGGGAGTAAGAATAACTGTCTTTGCACAAAATGGCAATAGAGCCATTAGCACCACGCTAGCTTAGGACTCACCAGACACCAGAGAAATCTGATTCTTTCTCCACTGCATAAAATGAAATTATAAACTGAGCACAATTTGTCCAGCTCCTCCAATGCACACCAGTAGGAAAGGCACTGCATAATGAGAGCTGGATCACTAAACATCAAATCAGAACCAAATCCTAAAATGTACAGCAGAAAACCAAGCTAACAGAGCAAAGTATCTTCAGTCTAAAAGACCACTTGACAGTGGCTTAAGAGATAATACTGTGAACAAAAGCAAGTGGCAAGCAAATTTCAAAGACTGCATGTCCATCTTCCCAAATCATGTTCTGGTTTCTGATCCCTTTTCCTAAACCTTCACCTTTTGGACAGGAATAGAAACTAGCCTGCAATATTTAATATAGTATTCCACACACTTTAGAAACAACCAACCAACCCCAAAACCACCCCAACCCCGCTCCCAACAAACAAAACCCACCCAGCCAAACAAACCAACCCGCAAAACGAAACCCCCCAAAGCCAATTTTCACCCCCCGTCCCCGAACAGCCGATGTGAAGGCGGCACCCTTCGCCGCTCCAGACCGATCTGTAGCTAGGGCAGAGCAAGCTCTGCTCTCAACGCACCTCGGATCCAAATGGAATCAAACCCCACCTCTAATCTATAAAACTCCTCCCAGAGTCGGCTGGTCTCTCCCCGAAAACACCCCCACAGCCGCTGTGGACCGCTTAGCCGTGTGTGTCTGTAAGCACAGCAGCAAGAAATGAACACAACTGCTGTCTGCGAACGCAGCGATCGCACCGTGCCTCACCCGCTCCACCGCTTTTCCCTGCGCCTGCCCGGGGCTGAAACCCCGGCTACAAAGGCAACGTCGGCACCACCCGGGGCGGGGATGTCGCGGCCTGCCCCAAGACGTGCCCCGCTCCTTTTCGGCTCCGTACTGCCAGGCGCAAAGTGCGGAGGCCCCAGGCTTCCTGGGCGACTCCAGAAACCGAGTGGTGTCGCACATAGCGTGGTGCCATGTACCCGCAGCTTTGCCATTCTTTAGATGCCGTTTGTGCTTTGATGTAACACACTGTTATATTTTATAGCAGCAGTTCCTTTACCAGAAACCAACATTGTCATCATCTGTCAGTAATCTAACCATGAAACGGAAACACAGCTTAGTGACTTCAAAAAAGTAACGTACAAAAATACTTGGGAGTTGTCGATACCACAGACTAATTCACTAACAAGATGAAGTGCATTCATCCAGAATGAAGTTCACCCTTGCCAGCTACCCTCCCTCACAACAGGTTTTTAGAGGTGATTTGTCCCAGTTGTATGTAGATAATTTGCACAAACCAGTGTAATTTTTCTTCTGGTTACACATTAAAGGACAATTTTCGCCCATCTCTCTAGTGAGGGAAAAACTCCGCAGGAAAAAACAGAAGAAACTTGTAATGGTCTGAGCAATCGGCGCAGTCTTAAATGTGAGTTACAAGCAATTTCCTCCATTACAGAGCTAGGGCAAATGTACAGGGTGTTTTTTGTTTTGCTTTCCCCAAACTATCATAAAATATTTAAATGGATGAAGATAGAAAAATCAGCACTATTCATGAAACAGTGCATATTCGTCCTGTCTGGCACAAATATCAGTTCTTCTGTTCATCTCAGTTAATCTGGGCAAGGAACAAAAGGGATAGAACCTGTTATATTTGTGTGCCAAGCACTCACTCAGGTACACTCACAGAAAGCCATGAACACACTTATCCAGGTAAAAGAAAATCTAGGCTTAAAATCCCTCTAAAACCAGCCAAAGTAAATAGTTAACTTAAGTGGCCTGAAGCTGTCTGTTGTGAAGCACTGTGTGCTACTCTAAAAAAAACAATCCATTTTGAAAAAGAAAAGTTTTCCCAAGTGCCATCTCTGTGGTCTTCAGCATCATCAGCTGGTACTTTCCTTTTGGACCTGTAGTTTGTGATTTAACATAGCAGGCACAGCCAAGACAGATGCTCTTTGGCTATGGCTTGCACAGCATCCACCTGTGAAGGCTCCGAGCTACCTGGTATTTCTTTCTAAGCCATGTCTTGTCTGCAGCTACCACATGTTTCAGCTTCCCTTTCCAGCTTCCTTCTTGCCTTGGCCAGACCAGTGTTGATGCTGCCTGATGGTTTAATGTTCCAGCCAAACCCAAATTTGCCTCTTTCTCCCCTCCTTAACCTGTGTTAAGATCTCAGGGTTTAATAGGTGATTTGTTTGTGCTGACAGCCCTGAAAGTTAATATTTATTTGGTTGCTGACTCTGTAGAGACCAGAGATGAAACATGCATAGAGTCCTTCCCACTTCCTGGTTCTCATCTCTATTCTCAAGGCATTTATTCAGCACTTCAGTGCAATCTAGAGAACAACCTAGGCTCCTCTAATGTGTCCTCTTGCTGGGGATAAGCCCTGAGTCAATCAGTCAGCCTGAGATCACTTACTTGAAACCTCCTGAGGTATTTTTTAACTAACATTGTCCATATGTCTTTTCTTCCCCCTTCAGCTCTTTCTGGACCTCTTCCCTGAGATACATACAAAGAGCTCTCTACTACCTTTTCCCATTTATGGCTTTCAGCAGGAAAACGTTGTCTCTCCTCCTTGCAAGTTACTGAGATGGGGTGGCTTCTACCTGCTTCCATCCTCTGCAAGCCCTTCTTTGGCCTTTGGCAGACAGTTCTGCTGAGACTGTAGGCAGGTAGCACACAGATCTCCTGCACTCTGTTTTGGACTGCTCTGGGTATAACATTCCTGTTAACTGAATAGGAGTTAAGATAATCCTAAGGAGAGCAAGCAAGGTCTAGGTCTGAGCTGGGATCAACTGCACAAAGAGGAACAGCAGCTAACTAAAAGGCAGATTTTGTTACAGACTGTGCAGAAGTTGAAATGTGCTGCTACAAGGGTTCAGAAAGCTTCAGAAAACACGAACTTCCCCAAAATCTCTAGGAAAACAAGAAGGCCTTACTTAGAGCGTGCATTCAAATGTTTCTGCTGAAGTACTGCCTCCCCTGCTTTGCCTCTGAGTAGGCAGCAGTTTGTGGAGAAAAGGGGAGAGCTCCAAAGTGCTCAGACTGGAGCAACACGTTTGATTCTTGTCCTCCAGATAATTTGCACATTTGAGATACTCACACCTCCAGGATTTTCTGCAGATCACAGCACCTTAAGGTGCAGGCATAATTTTGACTATCTCTGTCCACTTGTACCCACATGAGACTCCACAGCAGCAAAAGCATATACTGAAAGCTGTGCTGCTAAATAAGTGTGGATATTTAATAACAGTCACTGTTCAAACCCACAAATCATCAGCAGAAGCAACTACTGTGTTCTTGCGCCCCTCTGAAGGTGAGCAGCACAATTACAAACACAGCTCAAAGAAGGTAAACAATTTAAAAGCAGGACAAAAATGGTGTGCTGAGACAAAGGCAACAGATCCAACCCAGTAAAAGTAGGAAACCTGAGTGCAGAAGACTGGTGAGAGCTTCACCCTTCATTTTTTTCAGGTCCTTTATTAATAGTCAAGAACCCATTTCCCTGTTTATCACCATTTATTAGTATGACCAAGGTCAGGTGTAGTCAAATGCATAGATTAAAGTAGTGCCCACGCACCTGTGATCTGCAGCACAGGAGCTTCCTATAGCTGAACAGCAGCTTAGTGAGATGATAAAATTTAGAGCACAGCTCTACAAACTTACCAACACTTCTCTTTGAGTGGTTAGTTCTGCTTTTTTTTTCTTGTTCAGTGAACTGCTCTTTGTTCTTACTTGCCTTTCTGTCATGTTTCCTCTGCATCTCCTCTCCAGAGTATCTCCTTTCCAGAGTATCTCCTCTGCTGGATTTCTCTCTCTTAACTTCTTTAGCTGGGGATTGAAAATGAGTCTTTACAGCTCCACTTGTCTTCAAAGATCAACAAGCTGTGAAAGGATCTGGCTTCCTGTTTCATTTCCGTTGAAGCTTTCAAAGTGGCACAGGCTATGTGTGCTTCTCCATATCCAAGCCACAAGAGGAAAAAAAAAATCAAGCATAACTCAGTTATTTATAAATGTCACATTGCTACCTCCATCCACATCTCCCAAATTGTTTGAGGGCTGGAGATTGCAGGCTGGTTTTCAAACTGTGATGTACTCTGTCTTACTGGTAGTCCCTCAGGGAATCGGAGCCTCTTCTTTTTGACTCCAATGTCATGTTTGATTGCTGAGTGTGTAACATTACTTATCATGTGCTTTCTGTAGAAACACTCTGATCTGAAGAGGAAACAGGTTGTCTACACAAGCAGCTCTTCACTATTAAGATACAGTCTGTGCTATGTAAAAGCAAAGTCAACAAAGTTGGTGAGGGGTTTGGAACACAAGCCCTGTGAGGAGAGACTGAGGGAGCTGGTTGCTTAGCCTGGAGAAGAGGAGGCTCAGGGGAGACCTTATTGCTCTCTACAACTACCTGAAGGGAGGCTGTAGACAGGCAGAGGTTGTTCGCTTCTCCCAGGCAACCAGCACCAGAACAAGAGGGCACAGCCTCAAGCTGCGCTAGGGGAGGTTTAGGCTGGAGGTTAGGAAGAACTTCTACACAGAGAGAGTGATTGCCCATTGGAATGGGCTGCCCGGGGAGGTGGTGGAGTCACCATCATTGGGTGTGTTTAGGAGGAGACTTGATAGGGTGCTTGGTTGCATGGCTTAGTTGATTAGGTAGTGTGGGATAATGGGTTGGATGCAATGATCTCAAAGGTCTCTTCCAACATGGTATGGTCTATTCTATTCTATTCTAGATAACAATTAGATAAAGGGTACAGGATCTACTTCATAGACACAGGATTTTTAAGAAGTGTAAGCAATGAATCCTTCAAGAGGTTCTTTCCTTTCCTCTCCTTACTCATAATTGTAAGTTAAATGAGACCAGTGATTTCTCTAAGGCTACTACTAATTGCTTCTTAATGACACTCTTGGAAGATATATCCCGATATCATAGCTTACAAGTTCCCTAAATCCAGTTTCATGACCACAAGTTCTTGTTTCAGAGGTGGAAGCAACCACTTACCCTGCTAGATACATATTCTGTTGACTGTTGCTCTGTATTAAAGATGGATTAAAAAAATAATGAAATGCTGGAACTCATATGATGACTGAGTCACATTTTTCCTTTCATTGGAATGTTGATTTCCATTTCTATTTCTCTTATTACAGATTTTTTATTAAATTGGTTTAAAAATTATAGTTCTCCATTATCACCCTTGGATCAGGAGCATCTGCTACACAGAAAGGAAATGTGGAAAGGTGGGTTTGGGGGGATAGCCATTACTTATTTTACAATATTCTTTCTGTTTATTTGCCCCTCGGGAGCTAAAGGTGAAAGTTAAAGGTGTGCTCTTCCAGCTCCAGGTCAAGGCTTGGGTCCCATGATGGCAAGCATGCAAACACTTATCTCACCATTTACTGTGGAGGAAGGAGGAAAAGAACAATAAATAATTTTCTGTCTTTGAGTATTCACTTGTTACCTTTGAATGCTCTCATGTTCTTCATGCTCCAGTGAGCAACCAAAGGCAATAAGGAAAGTATGTGTGCATATATGTATTTATATAGATATATGTGCACACATTTGTATGTATATGTGCATATATATTTTTGTCTGTGTTCAGTTTCCATCAGCAGAATAAAATAGTTCTGAGAGGGAAAAAACTGTGGGCTGGTTACTGGAGCAGTGCATCTCCAAGAAGAGATTTGGAAAAAAACAATAGTAGGAGAGAAGAAATAGTGCACATTCTCTCTTCTGCTCTTCTTGCTCAGCATTGTTTTGCTTGTTTGTTTTGTAGTAAAGCAAAAACCATACAGTGCTTAGTTGAAATTATATAGTAAAAATTAACTGTCTTCACTGCATGTAATTCCCTTTCTTAATCCCCGTATTTTTGTCTGGCCAGTGGGTTTGCCCTGGCCAGAAATGGTTCCGGCTGTTTAGCACTGTCTATTCACCCTCTTTCCTTGTAGTTTCTACATTTGCTGACCCATATACTGATTTCCCAACCAAGCATAAATGGTTCACCTGGCTAACTCTTTTATGACTATTGGCTTTATCCAAGCAGGAGAAGCATAGATTACCTTGCTTTCCTACTGCATTGGGGCACAAATATTTGCCTGAGCTCTGCATTTCTCCCATGGCCCTGTGAACATCTTTAGGGCATGATGAAAATGCTGGGATAACTGAACACTATCTATAGCAGGGATGTAGGAACTTGGAGGAGTTTTGGGAAGTGATGTAATCTTAGTTCCAACAGGATCAGAGAACAGGCAAAAAAGGGCTCCAAAAGGGAGAAGAGGACAGAGCAGAACCTTCTCCATCCTTCCTTTGCAGGAAAGACTCAACTGAGCGGGAGACTCAACTGAGCTTTGGAACTGGTCTGAGTTGGAAAAAAATGTGGAACAAATCCCACTGCACACTCTGTGCCTTTTTGAAATTAGAAACATTGAAGAGGTTTGTGCAAGGTCAGGAAGAGAAAGACAAACCTAAAGTGAAAGATGACGACTTTGGTGTGATAGAGGCAGTGACCACCTGGGTTGATGTGGTCCACAAACTAAGAATAGTTTTGTTTTACTAAATGTTTGCATGCCTGCCTGCCTCTTTATGCTCTTTATCACATTCACAAGCTAGGGAGGAAATTTCCTTCGTCCACACCAGCACTTCTGTGGTGGGTGTTATCAAACAGCCTCTCCTACCCATGACATTCAGTTGTGGTTCTGTGAGATGTAGAAAACAAGGCCTGCATTTGACTTCACCGCAGCTCCACACATTTGTTTCCCTGCATGCCAGTGATAGGAGAGCTCTTGGCCTTGAGCAGCAGTTGGGAACCCCTGCCATGACATGGCACAACATCATCCAGCTATCTAAAAGCACAAATGCTTTAGCCATGTGATGACCGTCTGAATTTGTCCTAGAGTTGCAGGCAGTTTCATCTTTGTATTACTGACCTCTAGAGCAAACATCTTCCTTTCTTTATGCATTCTGCATTGGAGGTTACAATTATCCCCATCCTTTGATTGCATGTAGTCACTTCTATTCTGCTGTAAGAAGTTGTCCTACCCTTGCATCTTGTTTCTTGGAAATCACCCTTTTAGGAACAGTTATTGTTGGCAGCTTTCTACGTTTCTATTGTTGGCAGCTGCATAGGCTGGAGGCAAGAGAGGTGCTGTCCTATGCAGGTGTACCACAGGTTATTTAGTAGGTCAGTGGGTTGTCCTTTTTTCTTCTAAGACTAGTAGGGTGACTAGCAACAATACAATCTACTTTCTGAACAGATTAGGATTTTGAAAGCATAAAGCAAGTTGTTATTGCAGAGTTGCCTCCTAGTGCCTGGGCATGGGCACAGGGGATCAACATCTTTGGGAAAATGAATCCCTGTTACAAGATATGTGACAGGCTTTGTTTTTGGACAACTCTTCATAAATCACATACTTAGAATATGAGTCCATATTATGGCTTCTTTTTCTTTAGAAATCAGCATCTAGAGACTCAGAATTCTCCTTCAGGCTGTAAGGAGAAGGAACAAGACATGGCCTATTTGTAGACTCTAACCTGTTTTGGTTTTCTTTTTGTCGTTGATGTTTGTTTTGTCTAGTGTCAGTGCCTGGCTTTGCAACAGTGACTAAATATTTATGTTCTGCTGTCAAAAGTGCATAGAAGCAAATCAAATAAGTATGTTAAGGCCTGGGTGCTGTGATTCACTGAGACTTTAGATCTGAAGATCAGAGAGGCCCCTTCCCTGAGGTTCTTTTCTGAAGTGGGAGGATTAAGGCACTTTCTGCCACCTCTGCTAAGAACCACAGCAGTCATCAGTGATGGCTTTTGTAATAAAACAGCAAAACAGGATCACTAGGGGAAGAAAGGAGCTCATTCTTTTCAGAGGATGGAGTCACTGCAATCCAAATCATCAAATGCCATCAGCAAAAAGAACAAACTTTGTTCAGAGGGAGAGAGCAATAAACAGGAAAATTAAACATGTAAATACTGACACTGCTAAGGGAAAGCAGTAGCCTGTACGCAGAGGAGCAATGGTGCATCTGGAAAAGTCTCAGAAAGACAAGGGCTTGAGCATGTATGTGCCCTCTTTCATAACACAGCTTGATGATCTCAATGACTTTTACGTTAACAGAAACAGTAACAGAAGATGCTCCTTTCTGAAAGATGCTTTGTACAGCTGGTAGTTTGCTTATGCTGAATTGCAAAGATAAACATCCTGGTTCTACTTACCTTTTTCTTTTCCTTATCTTCCAACAGAATCACCATCCATGCTGGCAGCTGGAATGAATATGTTTCTTCATTTAGCAGGCCAAAACAACCTCCTGCTAAGCTAATACATGCTCCATTTGTCCATGCATTTCAAAACACTGAAGGAATTATGACATTAGCCTCTTTCAATTAGGTTACAGGACAGAAATTCAGAGGATGAAAATCTATTTTTGCAGTTGCCAAAATCTTACACATGTGCAGCAAATCCTTTTACCACCTATTAAGAAAGGGAAAAAGAAGTAAGAAGCTTTATCCATCTGTAAAGAGAAGCTTGATGATTAAGATTGAGAGATGCTGAAAATACCATGGTGATGGACTCTTCAGCTGAATATACAGCCCCCACTGTGATGACAAGCAGCACTCTCATCTCCCTTTGAAACCAGGGACAATAAGACAGCATTCTCCTACTTGCAAGGGATATTAGCACCTTCCTCACAAAAGATTCAGTTACCTATTTTTGTGTAATTTTTTTATGGATCTTACCATTTTCAACATTCTGTTATTTAGACTACAAGCATTAGGGATTTCTCCTCTTATGGCAAGTTACTGACATATTTTCTTTAACAAATATCCCATACTGAGAATGTTAAAATGCAATTTCCTGGTTGTTCCCATATGTCTTTTTAAAAATATATATCTACATGTATACATATTTTTCCTGGACCCACACTCCACCACAAATTTTGTCCCAGTGAAATTTGGCTTTGGGTGTTTATAGGATTTCTGGAGACCCCACAGCCCTGCAAGGATTGTTCCATAAGCATGCCAGACATGTGGAGAACCCACCTGCCACCCATGGGTATGTACAACGCAGCCTGTGCAGCATAGCTTAGAAGATCTGAGCCCTCCCTGGCAGGTTGGACCCCCAGCCATGATCACTACAAGTTATAGGAGTAAAGAGCTCGTGCTCCATTTCAGCTTCTTGTGTTCATTTTACACAAGAAAGGTGTGGATTTTGAGTAGCACTGGAAGAACAGCACAGAAGCCTTCTTCCTAAGTTCAAGATAAGTAGGGCTGTGTCTTAGATTTTGCCTTTATTTCCTCAAAATCATTTCTAGATTTAATGATATAATGTAAACACTGTGGATTTACATTACATCAGAATAATGCTGCTTTTCCTGGCACTTGAGGATGACAATTTGAAGATATTCAAAGCCACCAACAAGTTTTACACTTAAAAGGATCACTAGCTATACAATCATGTAATTGGATCCTTAAGTCATGTATTTTGTTTGAAAAGCTCAAATGGTTTCTACATATGATAATGAACTTGTTTTAGCACTGAGAGCATAAGTGCAGGACAAATTGTCTGGGAGGAGAAATGAAAGGGAGACCATCTAAGCTTCCATTTTGGGGAGGGAAGGAGTCTGCCCTGCTGGGGGCACAGCAGGAAACCAAAGAGGAACAGAATGTACAACCATTGTTGCTGTTAAATATACTCAGCTCTGAGGCATCGAAGAGCCTTACTCTTGGGAGTCTCTTCTGCTCACAATTGTCTCATAGCCCCCAAACACCTCCTCTTCAGGACATTTTAAATGAAGTTAGTCAGATGAGGGTATTTTGCCTCTTTCTCCAGAAGGTGGTGGAGCACATTTCTGCAGGTCATATGAGCATAATATTGCTGGATTTTCTTTTTAAAATCTTTTTCATGAGGTCTAACATAACTGTCAAATGCACAGCTCTATTCTACAAGTTAAAAAACCCAAGCAGGCAATTCTTTGTGCCTTGCTGCATATGCTTTATTGCCAAGCAAATGTAGGAACAGCCCTTCTTCCACTGACCTTCAAGAATTACACTAATACAAAGCGTACTAGTATGAGTCAAGCAGTATGACTACAACAGCTACATGGTAAGGTAAATATCATATAGTTATACTTCCTTCTGCTGGCAATATTCCCAGGAGATAGACTTTATAAAGAGCTACACCCAACAGTAAAATAATTTGTGCTCACTAAGCAAATACAGAGAGCTGTTATAAAGTCCAACATGGAGCTCAGCCAGAAATAAGCCACTGCTTTTAAGTGGCAATATGTCAGCTGCAAATGAGCAGCTCACCAGAAGCTGAGATATTTGTATAGTCAAACTAGTAGGAGGCCTAAACCACCAACGTTAAGGCTGCAGATGGTAGGTTTTGAAAACAGAACACCTCCATACATGGACCTATAGCTTTTGAAAGCTTTTGTTCACCCCTCTAACATTAGGTTTATCTTGTTAATGGAGTTCATTGAAACGTTTCAAAAAAGAAGCCTAAGTGTGGCTGAGGGTATGGCAAATACATGTTAGCCAGCTGCCGTGCCTCGTGTTTTCCTCCTCAGAACCAAGGACAGGTTTTCATAGTGCAGACTAATAAGAGACCTCTGCTACCATCCTCCCTGCATCACCTACTGCTGTGATAGACTTGCTAAGCCAAATACCTCCATCATGAACAGTCATAGCAGTTTTGGCTTTTCGTGTAGGAGCTCCACAGTGTGGAGTCAGCCATCTTGCTGGAAACAGGATGCTGAGGTATGCCCACCACAGCGACAGAATCAGGATGTAATGCCTGACCTCATAAGGAGTTGAGGGCATACACTGTAAGGCAAAAACACCATTAGAAACAAATTTTTATGCATAACTTAAGTGCTGGATCTCCATATGTATAGATTCTTCCCAACAATACTGCCTTTAAAAAAAATCACACCATTCTTCACTTAGATACTGAGGTGGTGGCAGGGATCAGATGCACATTTAAATCCAGCAATATCCTTTCTTACTGCCTACTGGTCATGCCCTTTCTGTGTTTGCCTGCTGCCTTTCACTTGTTTCTCTATATGGTCTCCATCTGTCTTTTTGAATTGCTGACTGTCTTGAGTTGGATGTAGCACCCTCAGCTTCTTTGGGATATCAGGCAGAAGCAGCCCATGGTGCTATCATGTCATGAGCATCCTGAGTAACTCAAATTTGGGAAAAGCTGTAATTTATTTCCCATGAGCTACTACATAATTCACTCTGAGGCAAAGCCCTAGGAAACCAGGCTTCCTTTCTTTGTGTGTATAGATAATCACTGCCATACTCACTTACAGACAAAGCAGAGAGCGCAAATACAATTTTATGTGGGATATTAGTAGTTTCCAACCCCTGAACTCAGAAAAAAGAACTACTAAGAATTGTATGTGCAGTTGACTTACCTTGAAGAAATCTATGTACTTTTCCTCATATGTGCGCAATATTGGAGTTTCTGCAGCATGTGTGCACCCCACTGCAGCTGCCACCCTTCCTACAGCATAACATTAAACATGTGCACCAATGTAATTTAGCAGTATGGACATTATACCCTTCATTTCCTCACACCTGATCATGCATCAGAAGTAAGGTAGTTGGGGAAACAACAACATATGTGGAACATGTTTTAAAGTCTGCAAGTGAATGACCAATTTTCTCTTGTGAGTGCTTGCATACCTGCCCCATAATGTGCAATAAAATCAGGCAACACCATACACTTTCAGGGAGTAACTAAACGTGCATCTTGGACTTCTACCAAGCAGCAACAGAAAAATACACATGGAAACTGAGGAACAGCATAATGCCTTTGCAAAGGCAACTCATTCAAAATGGCTTTGCAAAACACAAGATTTTCACTGCTATTGCTCAAGTTGCAGTGGAGGATGTTCTCAGTAAAGATCTACCTTGACAGTCTTGCTATGGGATGGAGTACATTTTATGTTCTTTGCAAGTAGGTCTGCAAAGCAAGAACTCCAGTTGTCATCCACAACCCGTAACTAGAGTAAAACCAGCACCCATCCATCAGATTTACACCCTGCCACAATTTGTAAAAGATCCATGGAAGAAATAAGTTTAACTTAACTCCAAAAGCAATGAGTAATTTTGACATTCACATACTTTTTGGTGGCTATCAAGTTACCCTCTTAATAATTTATAATATATCATGACATTATTTTTCCATCAGTGTGAACCAACCAAGACTGTCCACTAGAAAAGCTACCAACAACAGCAACAAAACCAGAACCAACCAATGGGTGTATTAACTCATGTAACTGGGACTGGCACAGACTCCCAGTTTTGAGTTTTGCTGTCAGAGTCCCGAACTCTGCAGGTACCAGGCTAGTGCTCCATCACCAAAGAAGGAAGTGCTCTTTCACCATGAGTCTTGAGAAGGGCAAATTAAATGACATCATTCTGCAAATAGACACTGGATCCTGGATTCACTGAAGGGGAGGTCGGAGTGCTTGAAGAACCATCCATCTCAAGGGATCACATGGTCTTCAGCTAATACAGGCAAGATGTGTAAAAATAGCTAAGATATATGTTATCAATTGCTATTTGGCCAGCAGTGATTAGGCAGATTCCCAAAAGGGAACTGGGAAACTTCCAGCTGCTGCCAGCTCTTCCTCAGGATTTGGGAGTAACCCTTGGGCTAGCACATCCTCACAGAGACTGAGTATGCTAACCAAATTCCTGGTGCTGGCTACTATCAGGTGAGTCTTCTTCATTTTCAAATTTCTGCAAGAAGTCTTTAGAGATACCCCTAATGCATGAGTTCAGTACAGAAACAAGCTCCCTGCTTGAAACCCAAGGAAGTCCTTTGCTGAAGTGAGAGTGCCTCACTAAAATCAGTGTCTGAAATTTAACTTGATAGTGAAGAGCTTCAGCTTAATCAAGTCCAAGGCTGGTTACAATTCCCTCCTTCAAGATGAGAGAAAAGGAGTTTGATGGCTCCAGGAGCTGTCAAGAAAACTGCAAAAGGAGTTCTTGAAAGTTAGGGGAGCTAAGGTGACTGTCTTGAGTAGTAGAATAAAGGAGTCAGCTTCTATTTGTTTAATACAAGACATGTCCATGCTCCATTCCATCAGAACAATCCCAAAGAAAACTGTAATATATTAGCTTCATCTGGGAAATAAAGCAGCTGAGAAAATTCAAGGAGAGAAAATTCATGAGAGTAATCCTCAATGGACTTCCATGAGAAGTAAAACTATCACCTTGTCAGAAAGACCATTTAGTATGACAGATAAGAATACACTGAGGCAGTAGTGGGCAGAAAGTCTTTGCGGGGGCTGGAAATTCAGTTTGCAGCGATTGAAGTGTTGCTTTGGTGTTAACTGTAGTTCAGTATATTCATCCTCTTTGGGTGGAGGATAGCTTTCCTTCAGAAACCCAGAAATTTAGACTAGTGAGAATCAATACAATACCACAGGCATCATGACTGAATCTGAAGCTTCATCAGCTGCAATTCATGTATCTCACCTACATGTTTCCTTCAACAAGAAGGATGAAAAGTCCCTCCAGTAGTGGAGAAGGCATGTGGTAAGATGACAACTCAAAACCAACCAACCAACCAAAACACCCACCAAAAAAAACCCCACAGAATAAACTTCAGATTACAGCTCTTGACAATTAGGCAATGAAAATGTCTGAAGTATAATCTTTCCTGAAGACAGCTCAAAAAGTTCATCTGTTAAACCTTGTGTTGTGTGTATCTCCAGCACATTTCATCATTTTAACATCCAGCTATTGGGGAAAGCTAGAAACTTGTTGCTCTTTTCAAATACTAGGGTTCATAATGGCTCATTTTATTGGAAGGCATAGATTAGCTGATGGGAGTTTATTATTAGTAAGCTTGGTGCTGGTTTTCTTGACATTACTAAGAGTACAGGAGATCAAACTTCTCTCATCCATGACTCAATTGCCCCTCCACCCTCATTCCCCTGAAAGTTTTTGAGTAGGGCTAAAGGGAGTGAATTAAAGATGAAATATGCTCCTGTTTTAAGTTCAACGACATCATGAGAGAAGTGTTTTCTCCTGTTCCTACATACCAGGCTCTTAAGTCCTTGTGGGCAGGTCAGCAAAATAGGACATAACATTTTTGTATTGCTCCTCAGTATTATGGAATGGCACATGACCAGTGAGTGCATTAACTTGGGAAATGCTGAGGTGACTGCCAGGTATGTGAAGCCTGTGGTGCTGGGTATGTGTCTTTGCTTGTCAGGAAGGAGAGAGTAACAGTGGGCACTGGCTCCTTTGCAGTAATAAGACCATCATGGTCTTGCATTATAGCACACACAGAAAAAGCCTTTTTTCTGAACTGGCTGGGCAGATGAGAGTGTGCAAGAAATACTGAAAGTACAACCTCTACAGATGCCAAACCTATCAGTTATGCCCCAATATAACCTCCAGCAAGATTTAATTTCAGAAAGATTCAGAAGTTGTTTGCCTAGGGGATGCATGGGAGTTGGTTTAAACAAATACAGAAACTCAGTCTTACCTGGTTCTACCTACCTCCACATGCAGCTGAATCCCCATAGCAGAGAAATTAATAGCATACGCACACATGGAAAGCTCAGCTCATTTTCTGGACTGGAACAGACATGATGACACTCCCTGCAACAGTCCCTAGCACACAAATACACTCCCATTTGCAGCAAAGATTGGCTGTCCAGATACTCCACCAAGTACCAGTTACTCAGAGATTTCACTACCTACACCCACTGGTTAAGTATATTCTGTCTCCATTTCTCTTAAGATTTTGGGAACCATGGGGCTTAACCTCATGTCAGCCCTTGTTTTCCCCTTGGTTACATACTTTTCTCACTCAGCAGCCCCTCTTTTAGATGGAGGACTACACTGACTCCCTCAGAAGTGGGATTTGTTTCCTGACAATATAATGCAGTATGTTACATGCAAAGAATATCCCATTATAATTTTAGGAAGCCAGATGTTTTTGCTGTGTCATTCCGGAGGATTTCCGTTGTGCCCTGACCTGAACAGGCTTTTGGATTTAGAGAAAGAAAAAGCCCTACTTTTTTTCTTCTATTCTTCAACACATTGATAGTGCCATCTACAACTTAGTATGACTTACAGTAATGTGACCTATGTACTCACAAAAGAGAAAACGAGGCACGCTCATCCTACTCCTCACGGGCACCAGCAGTTACGTGTTACGTCTCTGCTCATTAAGAAGACAATGTAGGTTGCTTCTCTGACCACGGAAAAGACTCTCCAGATGGACTTTTTGCCTAAGAGTTGCACAATGGTATTCAAGTTAAACTGTGATCATCAAACATGCGATGAAACATGCTCCCAAATCCTGCTTGAAAAGTACTGACACACGCACTGACTTCAAAAGTCTGGCAATCCCTTTTCTTCCCAAACCATCAGTAAGAAGTGATAGGGGTATGTTATCAAAAAGAAATGTTCAGGCACATACTTCTTCCCTGGCTATTTTCCCTCCTTTTAGCTATGATACTAACATTCCCTATGCTCCACAACATTCCCACCTCAGAGACCTCATACCAGCTGCTCTCAGCCTGTGGTCCTGTGGTGTTGTATCCAGTACAATCAACAAGCACTACACCCAGCTGAGTGCAAGTGGCATTTGCAGCCCCTACTACACAATTTAGCAAAACAAGAGGACCTTATATGAACATTATCTTTTCAAAGCATTTGAAGAGACATCAAAGTTTGAGGAGCCCCATCATTCAAACTTTCTTCATCTGGAAGCTTGTGCACTGAACAGCAGGTTTTAATGCAAAACCTCATCCTGTCAAAAGATGTTAGCGTTCCCAAGTATCAGGGCTCACAGAAACAGTGATCTGTTGTTTACATGAACATACCTCTGCTACATAAAGAGCCTACAATTGCATTATTTCTCTGTACAGCATTTGGGTAACTTCTCACCAATTTAGTGCATCTTCAGTCAAGAAAGTATTTTAGAGAACTCAAGGATACTAACTCTTCCATGTATTGTGTTACCATCAATTTCTCTGTCATGGGAAAAGCTTCCAGTGGATCTTCCCTGGCAGCACATCCTTCCTGAATATTCTGCCTCTCAATGCAAAAAGTCTCTTTCAGCAATAAACTGTGACAGGTAATAACAAAAGAGAGTGGGACAAAATCAGGTACACAATGCAGTGACAAGCATAAGAACTCCATATTGTTCTCTAACCTTTCACGTAATTTTGAATTGCAAATAGCTTAAGGATAGCAGAAGAGGGAAACGAATGTACACAATGAAAAATGTTTTCTGCTTCATCCCTGACAAACTGTGAACAGAGTTTAGCTGCAAAACCCAAATCTTTACAGCTGAAAGTAACTTTTCAGCCTAAAATGATCCTGGTCTTTCACTGGGAACAGCTGGTATAAACTTCTGCTGGTCAAAATTCCCTGGCTAGTGAGAACTATAATGAATTTCCAGAGTTACAGAGTCAGGCATGTTTTATCTAAAAGCAATCACAATACTATACTACAGAACACTCAACACTTAGAGCAAAGGCAAATATTATTTTGAAAAGCACAAAAAAAAGATACATCACTGCAGTTGAAAACTAATGTTATGGCAATAAAGTAACGTACTTCGTTGCTTTTAAAACAACTGAAATATAACCAAACCTAAGCTTTTAAACTCCTTAAAGCAAGAGATCAGACAAATATGTCAAATATGTTTAATTATTATTTTTTTTTTTTCTTCAAAATAACTGATGGCAAAATAAAATATTTACATCATGTCATACCATGTAAACATGTAAGGTCACTGTACAAAGAAATATACATGCAAAATAAAGCAAAAGAATAACTAAAACGATAAAGGAAATAATACACAAACAATGATATGAGGTTGGTACGAATACACATCCAGTTTCAACATCAGTTTTCTTTTAAAAAGTTTCTGTACAACTTTACAAAAAACAAAACAAAACAAAACAACCCAACCCAAACAAACAAAAAGAAAAAGAAAAAGAAATAACAAAAAAAAAAATCCCCCAAAACAATAATAAGAAAAGGAATAAATAGAATACAGTGAAACCGTGACGCTCAAAACTAACCCAAGCTAGCTTATGGCTTAAGCCCCATATATCCAACTATTGTGGGATGCTGGCCTGGTTTCTTAAAACATGTTTCTTCACACAAACAGAAGATGAAAACACACTCACAGGAATTCAGTGATGTACAGAAAACCATCTCTGTCTTTTTAAATAGCTCACATTAATATTACTTCAGCCTTAAAAACAGTTGCTAAGACAATTATATTATGTGTCAGATTCTCCTCCTCTGACCACTACTTTCTGAACGTATTCTTTACCAAAGAGCACAAAATGCATTTGTTCGTTTCACAGGAAGAAGTAAACATGTATTTGAAAATTCTAAAAAGTAGTAAATGTTGAGACTGAGTTTGGAAAAGTCGACTTTGGCATTTTTGAACATAATAATACATTTTTAAAAGTGTCACCCTACTTTGTAACTGGTTTGAGATTTGGGATACAAACACCCTACCCTCCCCACCCCCTCAATAATCCCTAAAATGACTAGCCTTGACTAAGTTCTATGCTAACCCTCATCTTAAACTAGCAACGACAGTGTGGTACAACACACCCAACCCCTGCCTACCCAGAACCCCCAAACAACACAAACCAACCCATAAAGCTCGCCGTACTAAGTATGTGCTTTTTCTATATATTTATTACAGTTACAACAGAGGTCCTCATAAATAGTTGCATAAAATGTTAAAGCCACGACATTGCACATGATATGAAAGAAAACAAAATCCCAAATGAGTGCATTTACAGTATTTCATCCTGCTGTATACTGCTTGACAATCGGGTCAGCAAGCTGGGCACCAACCTGAAGTCCTTTTCTAAAGGGACAGCGAGTACTGACCCAAACTGAAGACCCGCACAGTGGTATACCACCATTTAGGAAGGAGGGTTAAAAAAGGGTAAGGGGAAGATCAGGGGGAGGAAATTACAGACCAAAGGAAGGTAACAGTCTATATACAAGTAAGGCCTACATTTTATCAGAGCAAAACGATTCATTCTATTTGTATGCAAAAACTTTGAGGTTGGATGCACTTAAAAGCAGAGTCTGATCTCAGTGCACTGCTATGTGAGATACATACAGGCGAGGCAACTGGAAAGCTCTAGGACCAAGTGAAAAACAGATGTTATAAATGGAGGCTGTATCAATGGGCAGCCATTTTGGTGAGTCTTCTCCAGGCATGATTTCATTTTTGTTTAACACCAGTGCTTTGAACATAGGCATTTCTTCCTTGAATAAATCTTGAAAATGGGTTAAGTTCACTTGCAAAATTCAACTCTTGTTTATTAAAAAATTTTTTTTTGCAGAAACCTGAATAAAATACTGTTACTGTATCACTCACAACTGCTTTTTGCAGAGTACAGTGCTATTGTCCTCCACCCCAGTGAAGTCTGCATCACCAGTCCCCCCGCACCACCCTGTGTGGGCACCCTGGAATGCATTTGCACACGAACATTCACTAGCAGCTGGTTGGCTTGGGGTTTGCTTTCCTCAAAATTCAAGTCAACAGCTGATTTGTAGAAGGAGTCTATCTCCAGTCTGATTAATTAACAGGAGGAGTCCATCTCCAGTCTGATTGATTGGCAGGAGGAGTCCATCTCCAGTCTAATTGATTGGCAGGAGGAGTCCATCTCCAGTCTGATTGGCAGGTGAAAGAGAATGAGAGAGAACTTCAAGCAAGGTCAAACTCTGGGCAAGAGCCTGCTCTGTAAGAAGTTTTTAATGCTACGGATGGGTCGAACATCATTCTGGTGTTTTCGCCGCTCAATGAATGAAGTCAGTCTGGATATGTCAATGCTGTCAGCACTTTTGCTATTCCCCAGCTGCAGCCATTGCTCCTGGAGGGCCAGTGCAGCCGAGGGACGCTTAGCTGGGTCATCCTGAAGTAGGAAGCATACAAAATCTTTGGCCTTCTGGCTAACTCCTTTGAAGTAGTCATCTGGGAAACTAAAGTCTAAGCGGCAAATATTCAGGCAAGTTTCCTCTACACTTTCATCCAGGAAAGGAGAGACACCACTAAGAAGGACGTATGTGAGCACTCCAATGCTCCAAACATCTGAAGTGAGGGAAACAGGATTTCCAAGAATAATTTCAGGAGCTGCAAACTCTGGGTTTCCAAGTAACTGGTGGATATAATAAGTGGTATTGAGCTGGACTGCATCTCCAAAGTCAGCCAGTTTTATTGTTGGCTTAGTGGAACTCTGGTCCACCAAAATATTTTCAGGCTAGAAAAAAAAAGCAAAAGTTAATTTATGTTTTTTCCAAGTCAGTCTAACACACATTTTGACATTACTGTTTCCAGAGAGTGCTGTCAGCTCGAGAGTGTAAGAAACAACTGCAAAACTACAAGGATTGCTGCTGAATGCCAGCTCTGCAAAGCTCCTAAACAGTCCTAAAAAGGCTTCCCCCAGAACTACAGTATGCAATGTGTAGTTTCACCTGCTGGCACCATAGTTTTTCCAGGAAATACATACTGCAGATGTTCATGACAGCAGCTCTGCAAAGCTTAAGCTTAAAACCCAGCAATTATAAATAGAGGATAAATAAAGCAACTGCTTTATTTCCTTTATGACAGAGACAACAAAACTCTTTTATTTAAAGACTTAAAGGTCTTGTCAGAATTTTTATGCTTTCAACAGAATTCAGCTTTACTTGGTGATTGTTTACTGTAATGCAGCTGTACAGATAGAAGTCAAGCACTGTTTTAAGACTATGGCAGCAACAGATCCTGTTAGATGCACATGACTTCAAGAGAACTACCCCACTACTGGTGAGCTGAAAATGGCATTATTTTTTGGTTTGGTTTCTAATGCTCCTGCTCCTGTAACTGTGGTATTATCAAAATAAAAGTGACTTACCTACATCAACTTTTTAACTAGTTCATCTGTATGTTGCCTGAGACTGAAACAAGTACATATGCCACAAGAAAAAATTACATTTTGGGTCTCCATGATATGCAGAACAGATTGGTTCTGCTTGGAAAACAGAAGTATGTGAAGGGAAGATGCAGATTCTTTTTGCCTTTTCTCACTATGACCCCATTCAGTTAAAGAGACCCTGCCTAGAAAGATAATGGGTCAGTACTAAAATTCCTTATTATTCAGATAGAGATGGAAAAAAAGAGGATTTTCTAATTAATATTCACATCAAGACCACCTTATATAGCTTTACCTAATAGAATGCACCAAATCCTTGGTGCCTCAAAATTCAAAGGGTAGAACAGGCCCAAAGAGGTACCATTCACATAGATATCATAGCCCTCAAAGTGCAAAGATGAGAAACATTTGCAGGAACAGAGGAGCAGCAGCCTCTTTCACAACATGATACTTCTTGAGAAAGAAATGGATTTCTACTGCAAGTTTCTCAGAAAGGAAATAAAGCAAAACTGTTCCTATCAGCAATTATTTCCAGCACAAAGGACCACACAGAGCTTTGAAAAGAAAGCACAAGGAATTAAAAGTTTCATCTTTGTTGGCTATGACTGAACTAAAGCATTTGGGGATGGAGCCCTGATCCATAACCTTCATACAGTCTCAAAGTAATTCACAGTTCTATGTTCCCAGCTGCAAGTTTCCTAGAAGGGGGATGTTTTTGTGCCCAGAATGGTGCACACTTCCAGTAATCTCATTCGCTCCTCACCTTTAGGTCCAAATGTGCTATTCTGCAGTTGTGAAGATACTGCACAGCTTCCAGAATCTCTCCCAGGTAGAGTCTGATCTTCCCTTCTGTGAGATTTCCCCATCGCACGACATAGTCTAGAAGGCGACCCTGGTCAGCCCTATTGGAATTACAAGGGTTATATTCTGGATTAATCCATGTATCAGAACTGAAAGCAAAAACCTAACAGGCCACAGATGACAGGAATAACTCTAGCCTGCAGCACCTAGAAGACAGGACTAGGGTATGAAGAGGAGATCTGATATCGAGCTACCAGATCACAACATTCTTAATTCACTTGTGCAACTGCTTGGTGTAAAATAATTCCTGGACCTTCAAACTAAGATAATCATCCACCTAGCAGTTTAACATCTCAACTTATTTCCTTCTGAGTATTAAACTCAGTATTTTAATAACAGCATTTGACAACTGCAATATTTTACTTAGGTGTTTTCAGACTTCGATCAAAGTTCCTTATTCACAGGACCACTATAAATGTCCCAGAAAGTTACAGATATTGTTGAAGTCCACACACATTTCTAACACTAGTATGTAGTTGGTGGAGGTCTCAAAGGTATCAAGAAGGCCAATGAGCTGGGGATGCTGGAGATTCTGCATGACTCCAAGTTCATGGGTAACTTGGTCTCGCTTCATCAACTTCTTATTCACAAATTTAGTGGCTACTGCTCGCTTGGTTCCCTTCTGGTCACACTTCTTAACGACAGAAAATCTGCCCCTGGAATACAACGTTGAAAAGAAAGAATTAATTGAAAGGACATTTACCTTTTGAAAGATACCTTTAGAGAGAGATCTAATTTTAGATCTCTAATAAGCTACTCCTACGGAGCAGTTTCTGGACATAAACAAGTTTTCAGCACATGCATCTTCTATAAAGCGTGTCTGCATACATAATTACCTCCTGAGACAGATCTACTTTATGGCATTTGCAGAGAAGTCATGTCAGAGTAGTATCCAACTTTCAAGCTAGACAAATGGATAGTCTATGTGACTTATTTTGCCCATTTTTGATTTTTGCTGTCTGTAATTTCCATATCCTAAATACAAAGGTTCAGGAGAGCTTCACTATGGAAGCATCATCAGACACTGTTAGGCATACTGAAAAAAAAATAATCCCTTAGTCCATGAGACCACTCCAGCCTAAATATATTCTGGTTTTGCAGTGCCATCTAGTGCTGGTAAAACTTTAACTTCCTCATTTCTATTTAATCCAAAGTAATTCTGGTCCTTTTAGGCTCATGTGAGTATTGTTCAAAGTGAATTTCAGTTTTTGAAAGAGAAGTTAACATTTCGACATAGCTTGGAGATCAGCACACAGAACGCACCTGCCAAGCTCAGCCACTTCACTGTAGAGGGAATCAAAGTTGTCTTTCCAGATTACAATGATTCCATCACTTCCAGGACCTACAAAAACCAGAGGACAGTATGGCCAAAATTTAATATATTCAGATTCTTCTCAGAACTAAATTATTTCAATGATAAGCAATGTATTGTTTCAAATGTTTGCAGAAAGAAATATTTAGACTTCATATTCAGTTTGGTAATAGGTTCCAGGAAGAATTTGCCTCAGACAGACTGGCCCCTGTCACCTTTCTTTTGAAGCTGAATGTATCTGTATTGAAAAGCAACTCACAATGTCATATTGCCCATCCTCTTGTAGTTCAGAGAATTATATCTGTAACTAACTTCTTGATAGTTTATAAAGACTACAGCAGCAAAGGGTACTCCTCACTCTTTCCACAAGATAATTCACAAGAATTGCCTAGAATCACATGGCAAGTCCTTCAAGTCCAAAGAATTGGAAAAGACTTTATAGTTTGATGTTGAAACTGTACTTTGTGCTACAGCTTCAGAGTTTCTGTTTTGCTCTTACGGACTGGGGAAACGAAGGGGAGACAAACTGGGACCAGAACTTTTGTGTAAAAGTATTAATAGAGCTGAATAAGAGGGCTAGCAAAATACAGCTGCCTGAATTTTGGAGTCTAGTTGCAGAGTAACAAAGGCATATCAAATTCTGGTTTAGTTTTGATTGAAAAGTGAACATTTGCTTTTGGATTAGATCAGTAAGCCCAAGGACTGTGGCTGAAAGAGAGTAGTTTGCAAGAATTCTATGACTCTGATTGTGACTGAATTCAAATTCTGTACTGGTGTAGGAAGGACACTCATTACACTAGTTCCTCAAAGCACAGTTTCACACTAATTCTTGTCCATCAAGAGCTTTTTATTCCCATGACTAGAAAACTTCATTGGTTGAGACAGTCAGTAGAATCACCCTGTCTTGTTGATCTCCACGTGACATAGGGCGGCAGCAAGACAAACACACCAAAGCAGCAGAACAAATTCTACAGCAGAAACTCATTCAGGTGCTGTGGAAATTGTCTGAATAAGCAATCTTGGCAAGTTGAAAGAAACAGCAAAAACTGCCAGCCTAAATCTTCCCTGGCGCAGCTTGAGACTGTGTCCTCTTGTTCTGTCACAGGTTGCCTGGGAGAAGAGACTGACCCCCACCTGGCTACAACCTCCCTTCAGGTAGCTGTGGACAGCAATAAGGTCTCCCCTGAGCCTCCTCTTCTCCAGGCTAAGCAACCCCAGCTCTCTCAGCCTCTCCTCATAGGGCTTGTGCTCCAAACCCCTCACCATCTTTGTTGCCCTTCTCTGGATACATTCAACTCGACATCTTTCCTAAACTGAGGGGCCCAGAATTGGACACAGGACTCAAGGTGTGGCCTAACCAGTGCTGAATACAGGGGCAGAATGACTTCCCTGCTCCTGCTGGCCACACTATTCCTGATACAGGCCAGGATGCCATTGGCCTTCTTGGCCACCTGGGTGCACTTCTGGCTCATGTCCAGCCTACTGTCAACCAGTACCCCCAGGTCCCTTTCTGCCTGTCTGCTCTCCAGCCACTCTGACCCCAGCCTGTAGCACTGCGGGGGGTTATTGTGGCCAGTGTGTAGAACCCAATACTTGGATGTGTTAAATCTCATGCCGTTGGACTCTGCCCATCTGTCCAGCCTGTCAAGGTCCCTCTGCAGAGCTCTCCTACCCTCTAACAGATCAACTCCTGCCCTCAGCTTGCTGTCATCTGTAAACTTACTGATGATGGACTCAATGCCCTCGTCCAGATCAATAAAGATACTGAACAGGACGGGGCCCAGCACGAATCCCTGGGGGACACCACTAGTGACTGGCCGCCAGCTGGATGTGGCACCACTCAACACCACTCTCTGGGCTCAGCCCTCCAGCCAGTTCCTAACCCAGTGCAGAGTGCTGCTGTCCAAGCCACGGGTACAAGCTGCAGCATAGAAGGCTGAACATAAGGAAAAACTTATTCACTGTGAGGATGACAAAACACTGGAACAAGCTGCCCAGAGATGATGTGGAGTCGTCTTCTCTGGAGACATTAAAAACCTGCCAGGATGCATTCCGGTGAGACCTACTCTAGGTGGCCGGGCCTTGGCAAGGGGGTTGCAATGGATGATCTTCTGAAGTCCCTTCCAATCCCTAACATTCTGAGATACTGTCTGTCTCCTTGTGCTTTCCCTGTTTCTAAAAATGGAGGATTCTGAATACTTAATAGAGAAATAAGTGAATGTACAAACACACTGAAACTTATCATAATGTCATCACACACATCAAGTAAAAATGTTTTGGTTTTGCTGTTTGCCTTCAGAACACAGGCAGGTTGTCTTACTTTCATTACTGAAATAATGTAACTGAAGTGTAGAACCACGATGCAAAGACAAGGAATATACATTCTCCTACACACTGTGGCTTTATAATTCTACCCCAGCAGCATATTAACATGCAAAGTAACATTAATCTTACATCAGCACACTTTAGAAATCATACATTTTAGCACAGCAACATTCATAGAGACTAAACTAAGAAAACAGATGATAAAATATGATGTTGTCACAGTCTGAACCAGTATTGACAGATAAGGTAAATGCATGTTCACAGTACTGCATAGGCATCTTGTCTGTATGAACCTCTAATTAGTTACATCCTAAAAGTGCATCTATTCCTGCTGCAGTGAGTAATATAACACAGGTGAAAAGATTTGTTATAATACTGCTTTAACAGAGAGATGCTCAAGAGCTGAGGTTTTCTTTTTCTTGTACTATGGGTAGTTGACACTTTGCATGCAACCTACCTAAAACTCGTAGACTGGCAGAAGATGAAACCGAACCCATATCGTTTGCAGCTATACATGTATAGATACCATCGTCTTCTGCAGTGACACCAATGATTTTCAGTGAAGCCTCTCCTAAGTCACTGGAAAACACAATGGCATCTGTTAACTTCATATTCATTTTACAGACATCATGCTATGGAAACTGGATGAAGTTGGATTGACACTGTCAATATTTCTTATTCTCCAGTTGCTATCTCTCTCTGGACAAACATTACTGATCCTGTCCCTGCATTTCAGAAGTGTATACCAGAATGTGAGCACTTTATGTCCATTGAGTTTCTTGGAGTATCCTACAGATTTAGAAAAACATCCTCACTGACACTGTCTCAGCATGTCCCAAGCTCCATTGTGTTGGAAAATCAAATGCCTCCCCTGTTTCTTCCTGCTTCCTCTAATTTCTTCAAATTATGAAAAGCCACATCAAGATAATTGTTGTTCTCTTTCTGGAAGGTTAGCTTCCATTCCTGACACCCAGCATATAGAAGCTGATTAAACATTTGTACTGGCAGAGCATTAACCCCTTGCAAGAGGGCTCTCCCCTTCAATACAAAAGACACACCTCACCACACCTTTGGAAACCTCAGAATCTGGAAGAATGAAGATGGAAGGAAACGAAAAATGGCTTCATCTTTTCCTGTGCTCCAGAGCAGATACAGAAAAACCCATGCAAGACCAGAAAAGAAAGGTTCTGCAGTCTTCCTCAATCTTACTGCTCAACCACCCTTTTTGTTTGATGATTTGTCTTTAAATGGCTGCTTAAATCTTCCTCTGTGCCATTCTGGTATGTTTTTTGACCATATGCCAAGGACCTGAACAGTAGATAATTTTATTTACAGAAGTCTCTAACAAACGTGAATACTTGGCAAGTCCTCTCTACACTTTTCTAAGCTCAAGATAACCCTAACATTTTGTTATTCTTTCACATTATGGCATATTTTCAAGGTTTTCATCATTCTTACTGTTTTCCTTTGGATTCATCTGAGTTACATGCAAATTATTTGACTGACTGACTTGAAAACTATTTACCATTGTCTTCATCGCATAATTTAATTTCAGGGGGAAAAAAAAACCCAACAAGTAAATTTTAGGAAAATTTCATGATTATTATTTCTAAAAATCTGTCAGAGACAGGCTACAATTCACTGGATGTAATTCTGTAACAGCAATAAATCACGGTGAATTAAACCCAACAAATCTAACTCTTAATCATCTCACAACAGTCCTGGACGCAGTAGCAAAGCTGCCACAGCATCTCTGCCTCCCCTGGGTATAAAAAGAATTATACTCAGTGAAAAAGAAAAGGCAGCAGCAGGAGAAGGATAAAATAAAAGGGAAACATGCCATCGAGTTTGTGAGTAAGCTGAGCTATACCACACAACCTCTAAGAAGACGACATAGTCTTCTATCTGTTAATGAGAAACTTCTCCCAAGAAACCCCTTCATTTTGAATTAAGGGCATAAAATAACCCATTTCTTAACATTGAAGTTACTCATTAAGCAACATCTTTGTATATAAAAGAATGCTTTATAAAAAAAAAATAACCTCTTCTAACATGCAGTTTCACATTCCCAAATACAGCAATGTTTCTTATGAATCAGGTGTCAGGGTTACTAGTTAGTATGCTAAGTTGTATCATAGAAAAGTTAAAAACAGACAAAAATATTAATTTCTGTGCCTCAGTAGTGAAGACAGTGGCACTGCCAGGTCAGTAGCAACCAGAGGCTTTTCTTTGCAAACACTGTAGTGTGATCTGAAAGCAGTCATTCTCCTCAAAAACAACAGTGTGCTACTAAAGGAAGTAAGAGATGGGCAGGATGGCATGTCATACCACTGGTGTGTCAAAACATACTCTTCTACATCAAGCACTAGGTCAGTGTGATAGAACCACACTGGTTTCTGCTGTAGCTGATCAAGAACACCAGCTGAATTTTCTTTTGTGTTTAAAAATCAACTGAATGTGATGTTGGGGTACTGCGTCCATTGAGGAAAGTTGCACATTTCCTGAAATCTCAGATGTCAGGTATTTCTAGAGGCAAACTTGTCATTATGCTTCAAAGCTAAAAGCTACCCAGAACCAAGGAGGCTAACAGAAAATGTAGCAGTTCCTGTTACACATTAGACAAATTACTGTACCTGTATGAAATGCTGTGATGACCGTCATTGCTCAGTGTGTTGTGATCAGGACCTTTCCAAGTAACTGAAGCCTTGGGGCGACCACAGATTTTACACCTAAGCATGATGGTCTCTCCTGTCTCACATGTTACCTCACTCAATGGTATTATAAACTCTGGGGGAACTGGAATAAAGAGAATTAATGGCATTAGGTCAGTTGAAATTAATAAATCTGGTTTTCTATTTTTTTTGCACTCTCACTTTTTCATTAGACAAGTTAGCATAGTATTAAACATAGAATACATAGAATAGAATACATAGAATAAACCAGGTTGGAAGAGACCTTCAAGATCATCGTGTCCAACCCATCAACCAATCCAACCCACCTAAACAACTAACCCATGGCACCAAGCATGACATATAGCATTAACTGTCTCCATTATACAAAAAGAGCCTACGTATGTCTCCATAGAAAACACTCAGTTCCTGACATAATTCATAACAAGCACATTTAAACAAAGTAAATAATGTTTTGATCAAATGCTATTTAGTGCAACTTCAAAAACAATAACTTACCATCATAAATGTAATTGGGGTTGAGAAGCTAGAAAGAAGAAAATAAAGAATGAATGCCATGATAACCTTATAACATCTTAAATAATTGCAGAAAAAGCACAGTGATGAGTTGAAGTTAGCTGTACCCACAAAGATCCAAGAAATATCTGAACATAAGAATTTCTGCACCACTCTACTCTTTCTGCAATGTTCTTATTCTCATCATGCTGGCAGGCTCAAAGATTATTTTCTTCCTGTTTTCAGATTTGGCAAACACTCTGTTAAAAAACCACTGTTGCCTCTAATTGCTTCATGTGAAATTCTGACAGAAGCTGTCTTTAAAGAAATCCCAACACAACTTTTTTTGAGAACTACTTGATCTCTGTGACACTTACCTTTACAGAAACCTTGTTGGCAAGTCCTTCTCGGGATTTGCGGTAACCATTTTCTAGCTTGCCTTCCCTTTTGCCGTCTTTATCTTTTTTCTCAGATTTCTTCCTTAAACGGAGTGCTGTGTGCCAAGATGCTGACTTCCTGAATACAGAATATGAAACTTTGGTGTTTTTTTTTTTTCAACTCAATGTAGTATGTTATACTCTCGACTTTAAAATGGCATTGGGAAAGTATGTCAAAATGCAATTTCATTGTATTAAAGTTTACTGAAATAAAGTACATTAAATACTCCATAAGGGATGCTATCTGTGGTTAAAACTGCAAGCAAGCTAGTAAGATTAGCCTGTAGTTCAGGATGATCAGAGGGCTGGAGCACCTCTCCTATGAGGACAGACTGAAAGAGTTGGGGCTGTTCAGTCTGGAGAAGAGAAGGCTCTGAGGTGACCTCATTGTGGCCTTCCAGTATCTGAAGGGGGCCTACAAGAAGGCTGGGGGGGAATTCTCAGGATATCAGGTAGTGATAGGACTAGGGGGAATGGAATGAAGCTGGAGGTGGGGAGATTCAGGCTGGACATGAGGAGGAAGTTCTTCACCATGAGAGTGGTGAAGCCCTGGGATGTGTTGTCCAGGGAGGTGGTTGGGGCGCTGTCCCTGAAGGTGTTTAAGACCAGGCTGGATGAGGCTCTGGCCAGCCTGATCTAGTGTGAGGTGTCCCTGCCCATGGCAGGGGAGTTGGAACTAGATGATCCTTGTGGTCCCTTCCAACCCTGACTGATACTATGATACTACTATTTCTTGAAATCAATGCTGGAAGGGTAAACTTTATATATGAAAATATGAACTGTCAAATGCAGCCTATAGAAGCTTTACATGAAGTCTAAGAGCTGTGAACTTTGATAGAATTTCTCTCATTGCAGGTTTGAGAGAGGTCTTCCTAGCACAATCATTCACTTTCAATAGGTTTTTGACTCAAAGTAGCTATCCAGGAATTCTGAAGTTATTTTTTTCACTTGGAACATTCCTGACTGTTTTCCTAAATAAAGGTGTACAGCCTGGGAACTCATTCTACTCAATAACCAGTAACTGTTGCTGCTCTTAGATCATGTATTCTTTCATCAGCTTTTCTCAGAAGAATGCACTACTACAGCTTTTAAATACAGAGTATGAGCTTCTTTTTTACTAGCTTGCATTTGTAGTTGCTAAGGGACCTCTGAAGTACTCGTTCTGCTTGATCTTCTTTTAACCCAAACCATTCTATGAATCTATTTCTAAGTTCTGGTTTAAAACGTTTGAAGTTCTGTCTAAATTGGATTTTTTTCTTCCTAGTCCCCTTCTACAGTCGCCCAGGCACTCACTTGATGGTTCCATCAGGGTTGTCAATTATGACTGCACTGGTATGCCCCAAGACATAGCCGGGAATCCAGCCCTCGGCTGCGGGGCACTGATCAGTGGCGGCTCTGAACACCAAAAACATGTTCTGTTGGTTGCTGGCGAGAATCTGCACGACCTCTCCTTGGTAGACATTTATCTCATCCTCCTTCACTGCCGTGTAATCGTGTGTCACCAGCATGGTGGAGATATTGCTACTGCTGCTACTTTCACTCTGCAAGCACCAGTTGGAAGCAAAAAGAGAGGGGGAAAGGAAAGAATTGAGTTTAAAGTTCATGATGAAGACATTCTTGGACTGGTACATTACCTGCATAATCCACATAATTTAAGATGTAGCCAAAGAAAAGAGCTGCAATTTCTCTTCTTACTCTGCCTATGTCTACTTATCTTGTACAAATCACTCTGATCTTCTAATACCTTCACATACACGTGCTGCAAAGATTTATTCCTGTTAATTTTACTTGGACTGCTTCCTTTAACTGAGTCTGTTCAACTGGTCTTTCATTCAAGCTCCTATACTGAACCTTGTATTTTCATCAGGCAACAAAACTGCAGCACAGCATGTAGGACCACCTTTTGCTCAGAGATGCAGCTTCAAAATCGTAATCATTACCTCATAAACACTGGAAATTTCAACAATGAAAAAATACATACAGTCTTGCCTAGCACTGTCTGCCAGATCTCAGACACCAGCCTTCTGCACACAAAACACAATAAAGTACAAAAGAACAAAGCTTTTGACAGTGTGGCTCAAAACCACAAAGCTTGGCCTTTGTTCAATCTGTACAATTGGGTCCTTTTAATGCACAGGATGAGGTAAATTACTGCAATAAGAAATTACTCATTTCTTGGGCAAAATAGGGCCACTGAACTATGAGAATAAAGCTGTAAGTCTCATTTCTGGTTAGTGACTATGATAGCTGAGTGTTGTTAGCCGTTTATCATGCACTTCCAATTAGCATCCATGAATATTGTTTGTTTCCCTGCTGAGCAATTGCAGAAAGTTAATTATGGATGATCAGGTCTACATTAAAGTCATACTACTTTGCAGAACAAACATGGTCATGAAGGTACTGAAAATTATTAATTTAAGTAAGACACATTTTGTGCTTTTCCATGCATTTCTCAATGAAGTTTAATACATGGAAGTGTGAAATCTATTATCAGAATACACAACCTATTGTCTGAAGTAAGTTATTTCCTTCTTGAAACAAGTTAAAACCAAGGCTTGTATGCGTATGTGATGTTCTTCATCTCTGTCCCTACTTCAAACTGTTTCAGGTCACTTTTGCTTGTGACCTGAGCTGAAAATCAGCACCCAGATGTAGCTGAAGACTACTATCACATACACATGTATATGTACATGTACATGTATATGTATATACAGCATAACCACACCTCGGAACTACCTGTGTGCTAGTATGGAATGGAAAACTTGGCACACAGGATTAAAACAGCGTCATCTTTTTTCTCAGAACTGCTAAATATTTCTCCCCTCAGCACTGTGATGCAGCAAGGGTCAGTGAACAGCATGGTATACTGGGAGCCCTGAAACCCACATCCTCTTCCAATTTGCTAATGGCCTTAGGCAAGTCACTCTATCTCTTGGTACCTGTGCTTCCCCATGAGTGCTTTCCCCATGAGAACTTGGCCATTTAGAAAGGAGCAGTCTCAGATTACTCATTCATAGCATGTTTGCCACATTGATGCTTGTGTTTCCAGTGAGCCTGTACATTTTATTCTAACTGAACTATTTTGTCCAGCTGGGTGGTTGAAATCCATTCTGCCTTATTCTCCTGTAAGGGTCATGAAGCAAATGCTACCACAGAAAGATCTCATCCTGGATTGTACCTCTACTAAAGCATACTTATGCCAATTCCAGATGCTATATTTCCAGAGGGGGAACCATTTTGTGCAGCCTAGAGGACTTTTGTACTAGCAAGCCCATTCCATGACTCAGGCAAACTGGAAACAGTGCGCACACACACAAATGGTTAAATCAAACTAAACCTTCACAACCCATTTTCTCTAGCCTGTTGAACGTGGTGTGAAATCCTGCTAAAATATGTTCTATAGACGAGGCAATATATGAAACGTTATGACCCATCTCAATTACCAAACAAAAAGAAACAGTTGTGAACAGAAGGCATGCTTCCAGATACCATTTTACAGTAAGATAAAAACAAGCTATGGTGCCTTTGCAGAGATAGTATCAAAATTCAAATGTTTTGAAAACTCAGTGCCATAGTCTTTCTTTTCCTCTCTCTTTTTTTAAACGAAACAACATCAACTAATACTATGCAAGCCTTGTCTGCATATAAAACGTGTAGCAATTGTTAAATACTCAAATGATACCAGATAGAACACTATCATCACATTTTGACAGACTGAAGATAAACATGACAGAGCTAAAACAAATGAAAAGCTGAAGGAATATCAAAATAAAAATACAACACATGCAAAGCTCAATTTTTTCTTCTGAAGCTATTATAAAAGTAGGTGTAAGAACTAAGAGGTCAAGAAAGCTCCGTGTGTTAAACAGTTCTACAAAGAAATGCATGCACTTAAAAAAATTCTGGCAAGGTAAAAGTGATTTGCAAAATTGCTACTGAATACTATTTGTGAGAGAGTGGAAAAACAAACATTTGTGAACGCAACACTTAAGAGAAAAAGGAAACGCGAGTTTAAAAAGAGAGGCACCATAGCCTGCCTACCACATCCATGGCAAGCGCCTTGAATTGTTTTGCTCTGTGTTTGCATATGCCCTTGCGACTGCTGTGTTGCATTTCCTGGTGGACATTATTACAGAGAACGTGGATTCTGTTGATACCCCAGCTTCTGCACAAACACAGCATTTAGTGCATGCTAAAAGGTTGAATCTCCAGATGCCCTAAACCAGTTCTTCTTACAAAGTGGAAAAGTCAAGTGGAGCCACTACTTGTTTTGGTAGCAGTAATAGGAGGATTACTTTAGCTACGGTCTATTTTGAGTGGATTCCAGGAAGCTTCCTCGATCAGACACAGGATTTAAAAAGACAACGTTGTAGATCAACTAAGGCTGAAAGGAGAGCGGGGAAATAATAAATTAATAAATAAATAAAAAAATTTCAAGCAGCCCAGGGTACTTCTGTAGATGTCTCCACAAACTTTAAATTCAACAGGACAATGGTGGTGGATTTGTGCATGAAAGGGAAAAAGCCCCAAGGCAATCTGCCAAAATCTTGAAGTCAGATTTAAGTGCTGGCCGCAATGCATACCCCAAGGTGTTCTGGCTGCCACACTTCAGCATGTTAATTATGTGCCTTCAAATTAGAGACGAAAAAAGCAAGAAGAGCAAGTTAGTACCAGCCTAGTGATCTATGTTTTCAGCAGAGGCAGAAATCGCATGTTAGCAGTTGCTTTTGTGTCTGTATACATACCCATGATTCTATGTATACATACACAGAGGTAGATAATTGGTTTTTAATACGCAGAAGATATTCAAACAGTTGATTATTTCAGAGCAGTACAGCACTGGAGAGCCAGAAGTTAGTACGCACAGAAAGGGAGCATGGGAAGGTTTTAGAAGAGCTTGCAGGACAGAGGTGCTCCGCTCTTACCCCATTACTCTGGGTGGAGTGAACTGACTGCTCGCTGGTCGAGGAGCAAGTGCTCATGCGGTCTGTGTCCTTGCTGTGTGAAGAGTGGCGGTGGACCTGCCGCTGGAGGGAGTCACTGTCCCCAGGGAAAGTGAAGGAGCCAGGGCGGCTGGCAGGGGATGCTGGGATGGAGCTCCAAAAGGAGCCCTTCTGCAGGGGGCTGCTGGGCGGAAAGGTTTCTTTGCCAAAAGGAGAAGGGAAAGTTGTGGAGAGAGGAGAGTTCATTGGTGACACAGCTCCTGGTCTTGGCTTTCCAAGTGTCAGTGATGCTATGCTGTTTCTTGATCGACTGTCCTCTGAGATTCCTCGCGAGTCTTTCTGGGCTCCATCAGATGAGCCAGAAATGTTTCCTGCTGTCTTCCTGGGACTTTCAATGACTTTCATCTTGGGAATCTGCTCAGCTTCTCTCTGAGGACCATCTGGCTCTGCACTGGGAGGATGCCTGTCTGGCTGGCTCAGGCCAGTTTCTAAAGAGGTGTTGTAGTGTGGCAGGGAGAGATTGTGAATGGACATACCTGACATCTTGTCTCCCTCTGCTTGGGCCGAGGCTGCAGAGGAGACCAGGACTGGGGAATGGTGTCTGACAGGCTGGGGGATCCGGGATGGCCGGCTACGGCTGGAGCTGGGGATGCCACTACAGCTGCTGGGGCCACTGCTGTTACCGCTGCTGCTCCCAGTGCCGCCTCCACCACTACCGTGGTTCCTCTGGTACTCAATTGGGGACGTCAAGGCTGCAATGGGGGTGAGAGGGGAGGCGATCAGGGAAAGGAGGGCAGGAAAGGGAATGGGAACAGTTTAAAACAGACGTATTTACTGGCAAAAGGGGAGTGCTGTTAAAACAAAATAAATTCCCTTAGCAATAGTGGTCATGGTGTAGACCTCAAATCACTTTTCTGTATTGTACCTTCATGACCTTTTTTAAAGATGAAAAATCTGAAACCAAGAAGAAATGTTCTTCTCTAGGATCACATTGTCAGTCAGCAGCCAAGCTGGGCAAAAACAGGTGTGACTGAATTCTCAGCTTGTTGTTCCATCCATTACAACTCTTAAAAAAAAAAAGAGATCTAGATTGGGGCCACAACTGATGAATATTAAAATATGGCAAGAACCTTCCAGTGCCACAGTAGGCATTAACACTTTCTACTTTTTTCGTGAAGAATCTGAATGTTGTTGCCACAGTGACAACAGTGGACACCAAAATAACACAAGCAAAACATATTCTGAATACGTACTTCCACTCGAATTTAGCTTTTAAAAGCTTGCATTTGCTTAAAAGAGGTACACAAGCTGTCTTGATTCACTCCTACAAAACATTTGAGACATTTCACCAAGAGAACACCATGCAAATTCAGGCTACAACTCTTACAATAAATGCTAGCATCTGTTCTGAAGCAGAAATGAGGCACATAATCCCCAACTGTTCTGTATTAGCTCAAGGAAAACTTGCAAAACATTTCAGAGCTAAGTAAGAACAGATTAGAGAGAAATAACTCAATCATGAACTTCCAGTGACAGGAAATAACTTACCATTTAAAAAGTTGCGCTGGTTTTCTAAAATTTGGTTAATTTCATGGATCCATAACTGGCGGACTCCTGGGCTGGCAGAATGCAAAATAAAGGTCTCCGTGACATCGCCCGTTCTTGATGATAGTGCAAATTTACATGGATCGCTGTCCACGTTTTCCTCCAGAGAAAGGCAACTCACCTTTATGAAGGAAAATAAATAAATTACTCCATGTATTTTATGAGAAACATACCTTTAAAATCTCTGATGTAGGACCTCAGAGTCAGATCTTTGAATGATGTTAATTTTTTCCTTCAGTAAAATACCACCGTGAAACTGGCAGGGAGGTTGGAGTTCATGATCTCTGAAAGTCTCCTCTAACCCCTACCATCCTGTGATTCTGTGAATGGATTACAGTAAACTAAGGATTAGTGTACAACTTACTGACATACTGTGCCTCAATGATCTCCAGCTGGTCATTATGGCCAGTGCTCTCTATTGTCCCTCACTCTCCCTTCACATTACTTAAAATGCTAAGCCTGCTATGGAGTTCTACCACTGACCCACCGTAAAGGTTTCTGTTGCAGATAGAGCAATCACCTTGGAACTGGCTGTCTAGCCAGCACTAAACAGAATGCTCAGGTGACAGGCAAAGCACTGAGATGAATTAAGGGTCCACCTAAAATGTTTCGTGAGCAGAGCTGGTGGGCCCTAATATTATGAGGGCTTTTTTTAGGGAAAGCTTGAAGTGGAGGTAAATGCTTTTTATTTGAGGAAGAACTGACATATCTAGGAAGGTGGAACTACTTAAAAATGTTACCTAAACATTTGGACTAATTTCAGCTGAAACAGAAAAGAAGGGATACATAAAGAGTTATTATCTTTACTTACTTTGCAATGTGGTGTACACACAGCACAGAGCTGAAGACTAAACTCTCTGAATCCTTGTTCAGCTTTGTACAAGGACACCTGTTTAGTGTGCTTCACATGGGAAGCATCAGAGCACTAGGATCCAAAGATTTCCATTTATCATCAGAGTGAGCACTATTTTTTAGGAAATAATTTCAGGAAATGACTGACACTTCACTGTGCATTAAGTCAAAAGGGACTCCACATTGAATCAGGAACTGTTACCTTAGAGTTTGTGCAGGGGACACAAAGACTCACACACAACAGTTACCTTGATACTGTTTTTAAACAAGAATCCGGGCATGGAGAAACCTTTCTTTTTATCTAGCAGCTCACTGAAAATGACAATCTGCTCAAACAGGAAGACCCGTCTCTCCTTGCAGCGTGGCAGAAGTCCCGTATCCTGGTCTGTAACCAAGAATGTGTCCTGGAGCAGGAGCTTACCCTGGGCTACAATTTTACCCTAAATATAGAAGCAAATGGAAACACAGTTAGAGCAGGTCCTTCCTTTCTTTCCCTAGATGCTTGCGCCAAATTAGCTTTGTCTATATCCCAATTTCTGAGTGTCACTTACTGTTATAGTCATTGCTCCTCCTATACACAAGACATTGTACCCTTTCTCAAAAAAACAATCAAGAAAAAACCCTCAAAATATCCACTCCTACCCTTTTAAATTCATACTACAATTTGAGGCTTGTCACCTCTATTCTCAGTAACTCCCACAGTAATGCAGATATTCTTCCAGTGTCTTCCAGGGTGCCAAAATCAGGAAGAATTCAAGTTCATACCAGCATCACAAAGTAAAAAGTGCTTTCCAAGTAGAACATGTGACTGTGGTCTGCTTGATGTATACTTTTTTAACAGCCAATTTCCATCTCTTAGACTTAGCTAAACAAGAAGGGATAAAAGTTGCCTCAGGTACTTTACTCTGCCTTTGTTTACACAACTCAAGTCAGGTCTGCTCACCTTCTGAGAAATAATTATGTCACTACTTTTTGCAAGTCATTAGTCAATAAGAGAACTGTAATAACACCAGTGCTTCCTAGATTTTTCAGGAGTTACCTAGTCTGGGGGACACAGTAGGCACAGTTTACCAGCAAAGAGTCCTTGGCAGGGCTAAAATTTGATTTTTCTTTTACTGCTTTTTTGCATCAGCTAATGAGATTGTGAGTGAACACTTTACTTCATTTCTCCCCACAACATTAATTGTTGATTTCTACAGAATGGGGCAAAAACTCTAAGTAAAACTCCAGCCAACTTACATCAAATCCTTGCAGGCGGCCAACATTCATCATGTCATTACACCGTTTTGGTACTATACACATGACCTCTACAGCTCTCTGTTCAAGACAAATAAAAAGTCAAAGCTTTATTTTCCAATTGAGTTAGTGGCATAAAATTTTGTTTCATTTGACATGGTTGTGTTACAACAGAATTGCAAAAGGTAAACACCTAATATTACACTCTCTAGAAGACTAGAAGTGGAAAGTGACTGTGAAGACAAGAGACATTCAGAATAAAGAGCATTTCAGTCACTAGGAAAAGATCTCTCAAATACCTCTAGTTCTGTTGTATCAAGATTAGCTTTCTTAGAATATTTGAGGAAGTCCTGAAAAAATGAAAAATAAATGTGTTATTTTTTCATATATCAGAAAAGAGAAACCTCACAAAATCTGAATTTGCTATCCTCTGTCAGAGAATGATACACTGAAGGAGACCCAAAGAAAAAAATATTAAAATATCTATTCACTTTTTTTTTGTTTAGCTCATGTGAGAACATTTATTATGGCAACCTCTGTGATACACAAGGTTGCACTTCAGTGATCACTTGTATGATATTAAAATGGTTGCAGATATAGATGGAAAAGTAGGGATGAATCCAAACAACTGATATCATATGAACATCTGAAAACAGCTAGGATATCCTTCTCCCCTTCATATGACATTGGGATAAATTCTAAATATTTCCATGTCACTCACTTGAGTTCATTGGATCTTTAACAGTTAAAAAGCAAAAGCAAAATTCTGCTCAAGTTCCTCACTGCAATTTTTATAGCTATCTGAATAAGTTTGGTAAACAATCATAGGACATTGCTTACAAATCTGGGCTCTGTTTGGGAGAAGGGTGGAAGAGCATCAGCAATTCTTAGAAAAGGTATCCATGAACGCATACGTTACCTCAGTTATCTCAACGTCACTTTACCTTTAGTAGCAGCTGGTACTTCATAATTCTCTGCACAGGTTTTATTAGCAAGTCTGTCAGCTGAAGTCTGTGTCCTAGGCGTTGCTTTAGATCCTGAGGGTTGTAAGACAAACACTTTTTGTTCATTCAGTTAGAAAACTTTTGTTGTGCTGAGTTAGGAACACAGTAGGATACATCACTGTTAATGGCTGTCAGAGCAGAAACTGGCAAAAGTCAGAATAGAATTTAATCTTCAGTTTACAAAAGCTTATCTGCATCTGCTTTGTTTCTGAAATATTCCCCTCTCCAAACATCTTCTATATTGTTTTTCAAAAAGATTGTGTAGTGTCATGCAATTTTTCAATCACAGGCTGTATACAGTCTATTTTCAATAGGATCTTTGTTCATGCAAAACTGCCACTTCATGTAACACACACTGTTAATTGCCTGGGCTGGGGTTACTAAGGATGAGACTCTAATGATTAATTAATAGCTTATACCCTTTAGTTTGCTTCCCTTAGAAACAAATTCATCTCTAGGAGCTTGTATTACATTTAAGAAGTCAAAACAGAAATTATGAGAAATTATCATTTAAACTAGTAATGAAGACATGTGTTGCCTTTTTCTTGGGGGGGGGGGGTGGTGTGTGTGTGTGTTCTGCTGCACAGATCTGATAATGATTTGTACACACGCTTCATCTTGCATATATCCTCTCTCAGGAACTTACCTCAAAAAATGTATCAATGTACTCTGAGACAATGTGCTCAGACTTTGGTTTGTTTTGGCAGTAAACTATGTACATGTGCAACCTTCTCTCCTAGAATAACAAAGACACAGAATAATAGATACATCATCATCAAGAAAAAACCCATGCCAGATTAAAGTCTTAAATAAGTACAGCAGTTCAAAAGTATGAACTTTAAAATGTCCTCTTGAGGAAAACAGCTACATATACAGAAATTACTGACAGGTTTATTTGGGACTATCATGCTGATTTTAGAAAGGCAACACAAGTCAAAAAGATAGAGAATTGAAATATCATATTATTAATTTAATAATCTGTTTAGTGTTCTAATAGGTTAGAAAAATAACTTCCTCCTGTTTAATTGCACAGGATAGTTAGGAAGAATCTTGCAAGTCTTCTGTTCAGTACTTGCTGTCCTAGTGGGGTGAAGATGTAGGTGCTGTAGCCTGGAAATAGTATTCCTAGTAGTTTTAACTCTGATTCTGTATTTTGTGCATATGCTTTTAATGCCAAAATAACAAAGAAAAGAGAACATAACTTCACCCTTTAAGATTCATTCTTGATTACTGACCTTGCTGGTTAGGAAACACAGCAGTAAGTTGTGTCTATCACCTACTCCACAATCTTTCTTATCATTTTGCTAAGATCAGTTTTACTGTGAGAGCCTTTGCTGCTCAGACTTAGGGAATATTGATCATTGAAGACAAATGGAAAATGAAAAAGGAAGAAATAAGATAGAGATTCAGAAGAACACAGAACAAAGCTTAAGAGCAGGAACTGAATCATCATGTTCTAGCTTACGGACAGGGTTTTACTTGAAGATGCTATAATAGCATTACAGCTTGCCTTTCCATCTGGAGTGGTAGGGGTGCCTTTCAAAGACAACTCAATTACAAATGTACCAGGAGAAAGTCAAAAAGCAATCAGAAACAAGAGAAGTTACTTCCTCCAGGTTTCCCATTTTACCAGTGCTAGAATTCTCCCCTCTCCCTATGCCTTTTTGTCAGTTTTTCCTTCAAATAATCCTTCGGAAATTAAGCAGCTCATTCTTCATCATTAGTTGAGGAATTAGGCCTAGCTTCCAGTGTTACTATTCCATGAATGTTTGGTTCTGTGCTAGTTTGCTACCCTGGTATTGACTTCAAACACAGGCTTCAGGAAAAATCTGAAACCCATTAAATCTGCTTTAATCCACCCTGTCTTCAATCGTTGCACACTTGTGCAACTGATCGTACTTAGCAGGCAAGTTTCCCTTCTGCTGTATTGCAGAGTACCCTGAAATATCATCTCAAACAAATACTAAACTGTATTTCTACACAAAGAGACACCGGAATGACTGATCAGTGGCATGTCTAATGTGTCTTGAATTTTGACATCTAGTTTCTAGTTAACTAGTTCATTTGGTTTCTTTCTGAAGTGTTACAATATTCACATGTGTCACATAGTCAATTCCTTCTCACAAATAAATAAAACTGAAAAACTGGGGACTTGTATAAAGCTATAAAAGGTACTGTGTTGGACTAACATTAAAACCTACAAATTTCTGGCACTTTCAGTTCTTTCCCCAAGTGAAGAGGGAAGAATATCAACCACTACTGATTCTCAGAAGGAGAAAGGATACAGAACCAGAATGCACTAAAACTGGAAAGAAAAATGAGTCTTTCCTATCTTTGTTTCATGTGTTCCATGCTACTGCATGGATACTTGGGATTAGAAGGCTGGTGTCCTGTGAAATGACAATTCCCTGCACTGAACTGGAACTGATTGAGAAATGAAATCCTCATTCATATTTCCTCTCTACATGAAGATATTTGGGACAAAAATTAGATGTTTAGTTAGTCTACTTACAAGCCCTTATAAGGAATCTTTCCACCTCTCACAGTGAAGAATATTTCACAACATTTTCTTAATCACATTGTACCACAGATAAATCCTTAATAATCAGTCACATTGGTCAGAAGCAGCAACAGCAGTTTGCCAATGACAACTCTTGCACTTACATGCTTAACAAACAGAGATCCCAGTTTTTCTGGATCTTCAAGGCACTTCTCCAACTCTCCTAAAAAGAAGCTGAACATAAATAGACTAAGTACTTTTTTTACGATAGCACACACTAGAGCAACAAGGAATTGCAAGGCAAAGTGGTCTTACTACAAGGTCCACTGTGGCCCCCATTGAAGCTTTGGATATCAATGCATGACTGAAATGTTAACAGTGTAATATTCTAATATAGGTTCCCAGAACTACACACTGAATCCATGGCAAGATGAAAAAATATTGCTCTTCATTAATAAAATTCTTTATTTTCATATCATGATTAACTTTTCTTCTTCCTACTCTGAATGCTGGAGATGCCTGTATATATCCACGCTAACTTCTAACAAATTCTTTAGACTTCATTCTTAGAGAAGCCTTTTCTTAAAACAAAGCCTCAGGCAATGTACAAACATCTATATGTAATACTATCTATACTACAGATTCTTTGCTGAAGCACTTGATACAGATATAAACGTTCTTGTTTAAAGCAAATCTTGATACAACATTTTTAAGTTGCATCTAATGTATGCACAACTCAAGGCACAAGACCAATTCTATTAACCTTGAATCTGAGTATTTGAAGGAAAAAATAATTCTTAACATCAGTGTATTATTTTCAAGGTAGAATTATTCAGCAGATGTTTTTCAAGTTAATACATACTCTCTGTGCCAGTCATAAATCTGGTGAATGTTTCCAAATACAATCTTGTCTTTGCCTTTCATGTCATCAGGTACACCATCTTCCTTCATAAGTGCCATATAACCCTGCAACAGTCCAAGGAAATTCACTATAAACATTTTAACTTTAAAAAAGGTGAGCTGTCCTTTAACCCTTTTCAAATTGCCCATGACAACAGCTTGCTTAGGATACAAAACCAAATTGAAAGCATGCTCTATAATACAGCATAACATTGAGCATACAATCCACCCATCAAATCTGTTTATCTCCAGCTTAGAGAGAAGGATGTTGTGGGAGACTGTGAAAAGCTTTGCAGAAGTCCAGATACATGACATCTGTTCTGTCCTTGTCCACTGATGTAGGTACACCATCATAGAAAGCCACAAGGTTGGTGAGGCAGGACTTGCCCTTGATGAAGCCATGCTGGGTGTCTTGAATCACCTCCCTGTCCTCCATATGCACTAGTACAGCTTCCAGGAGGATCTGTTCCCTGATCTTCACAGGCACGGAGGTGAGGCTGATGGGTTGGCAATTTCCATCATTCTCTTTCTTACCCTTTTTATAGATGGGTGTAATCTTTCCCTTCTTCCAGTCTCCAGGGACTTCACCTGACTGTCAGATGTTATGTAGAGTGGCTTTGCAGCTACATCAGCTAATTCCTTCAGAACTGTGGGGTGCATCTCATCAGGTCCCATAGATTTATATATGTTCAGCTTCCTTAGGTGGTGCTGAATTTGATCTTCCCTTATGGTGAGAGGGACTTTAGCCTGCTGGCCCACACTTAGTGGTCCATCAACTGGATTGCCAGTGAAGACTGAGGCAAAAATGTTATTGAGTACCTCAGCCTTCTCCTTGTCTGTTTACACCAGCCCTCCATTCTCACTCCTCAGAGGGGTCACACTTTCCTTACCCTTTCTTTGCTGGTTGATGTACCTGTAGAAGTCTTGTTATTATTTATTTCCCTTGTCAGGTTCAACTTTAGTTGTGCCTTAGCCTCCCTGACCTCATCCCTCCACAAGTGGTCAGTGTTCCTATACTCCTCCCAGGTTACCTGTCCCTGCTTCCATTCTGTGTCTCAGCAATGGATATCATATCATAGCTTTCCTCCTGTTTGTTGCCCATGCTGTGTGCATTCATGTAGAAGAACTTCATCTGGGCTGTTGGCTGTAATGCTTTCTTAGCAGAGCTCCCCCTGATTCCCTTGAGGTATTTCATGGGAGATTCCTTGCTGGCTCTACTTCCTCACAGCTCCACCACCAGGCTGAGCAAATAGTTCACCTGCTCATATTTCATACAACTATTTTCCATACTTCCACCTGATTCCAGACAGAGGCTGTGGCACTCACTGCAGCTGGAGACCTGAACAGCTGCATGTTTTAGGGGAAGCCCAGTCTGAACCTATCTATCTGTTGCAGCAAGTGCAGGGTATGTGCCCTTTCTCTGAGTGGACACCATGGTTGTTAACTCATTCCTGCTAACTTGCTGACTTACCTTTGATCTGGCAGAGAGATTTCACCCTGCCCACACACCCTGCCTTTGTGAATTACCATGAAAACTGCCATGCCACACCCTTCCTGCTGCGCCACAACCTGTTTGCCCATCCTGTTTGCTGGCGCTCCCTGAGGACACTTAAATAGCCTGCACTGGGTTGTGCCAATGACTCCTGGGTGCCACCTCAGCTCCTGTGCACTGCACTGCCAGGTCAAGCCTGAGGCTCTGTGCCTGCTCATTACTAGAAAAGTCTCCTGTCTGTCTTGGTCTAGCTTTGATCTAGCACTCAGTCCTTAGTATTGCTGCTTCTGAGATTTCACCTTCGCCACTCTGAAAAGGGTGATTTGATGCAATATTTCTAAGGTGTTAAAAGCCTGCAGGAGGAAAACTCAGAAGGCAAACATTCACATTTTCAATTTGTTCTTGTACTTTGTTTTGAAAAAAAAAAATAGGTTCAAGCTACACAGCTGGTGTATGTGAGAACATCTTTACAAAGTGGAAGAAAAATCAAGAGAAGGAAAAACTTCATACCTCTACTACGTAGCCCAGATCTCGTACATAATCTCGCTCTGTCTCCACTAATTCCTGTAAGACATAGCTACAGTGGAAAGAAAATAGCAAACACATTTCATTAAAACATTAAACTGGTTTAATGGCATGCAAATTTTTACACATTTGCAGACATGCATTTGATAAGCAGAACTGAGTGGAAGAATTAATGCATATTCTTTCTAAGCAAGATGCTGCTTTGACTTTGGAAGTGGAGCAGGCTTGCTTCTGTTTATATGAAGTCAGATGTTTTCTTACATGTGCCATTAAAATTAAACATCTAACTACTGTTTAAAGTAAAACACTATTAAGTCTCTGGTCTGGAGACTCCTAAATAGAGGAATTGTTATTTCTACTCACAGATTTTAAAACCGGGCATGTTTTTGTTCTACCATGGTAACAGTTAATTACTACATAAAGAAATTAAGTGTAGTGGATCAGAACAAGGGGAATGATCAGCTTTTTGAAGGCTACTCACCCTCTGAACATTTAAAAATGAGCATCTTCCTGAATAACTGAGACTGACGTGACAGAAGTCAAACACAGGTGTGACAAATTAAAAGTCACAGAACACATAAACTGCAACTAACATTTGAGAAAAAACCTCTTTTTTGCATAATGTGACTCATGCTTGACAGCTAACACGAGCCCTCCTCCTTTCAGACTAACAACTTATGCTGCCAGTTCAAAATGGACATTTTAAAAACCATTTCCTTTCTCTCTTTGAAACACTGTGAAAAATGGAGTGAAAATGAGATCTTACTGTCGCCTTTTCAAGGAGCTGGATTTCCTTTCTTCCATCTCATCTATGGGTGATGAGGAGGAGAGAAGGGAGTTATCTGAAGGGTTGAAAGATGGGCTGCTGCTGTCACCTTGATCTACCAACAAGGAACTTGGACGATCCTCCAGGGCCTGAAAAAGTGATCAAGATGAACAGCAACAAAGATTTATTTCCCCTTTATTCACAAGACAATAACATGCAGCTGTATATGGAAATCTGTGGGAGATCAGTCACCAAAATGCATTTTGGCAAAGGTGATCTCAAAGCTTCCAGGAAAACAGCCACCAATTTGGCTTTCCAGGATGAGTAACCCAACCTTATAGAAGTACACTTGATATATGTTAGGATAGCTTCACAGGAAAAGACAGCAAGGGCTAGAAGTCAGACCACCCTGCTCAGGATGTAAGTATTTCTATGGTGGAATCTACACAGATGTATGCTGCACAGATTTATGACACAGATGTCATACTTCAATTATGGCACATACAAATTACCTTCAATAATAAATTGGACATCTCTAAGGGAGATTCTTTGAATGTCACATTTTTAACGCAACAGAAGTGGCTTTCTTTGTCAGACATTTTGTTTATTGTATTAACTAGCCAAAATACTGACTCATTGAAGAAAGTTACTTCTATCCATGTTTCTTTTGAGCTCCACAAGAGTTCAGATCCTAGGAAAGTTCCTGTCTCTCTTGCTAGATAGACTCTCCCTCAGATTGACTCCACAGGCTTCTATTTTTACAAGATACAGAGAAGTCATGGGAGAAAGAATATGAACAAGTTTCTATGAAGTATTTATTCAAGCCCATAGCTACAGTTGTATCACATTTTCCTTGCATGTGATACAGTCTTCAATATAAGACATATTTCACCAGGGTGGGGTTCATCTGTAAATGTTTTTTTCTTGAAAAAATAAAATCTCAACAATGACATGACTGGCCCAAAAACTAAGGGAAGCCTATCTTTGGTTAAAATTTTGACATGAGAACATCTTCACCAGGGACTATACACATAGATCATTAAGTTATATCCACTTCCAGTCTGCCTGAAAGGCATACGGACTATAAAGACTTCATTTGCAAAAGACTGTGTTGAATTTTCCCATAGATTACTACTTACTCACCTTTCTGGTACAAGACAAGTAAATGCAAAGTTAATGCTGTAAGGGAGTATAATAATTATTCCATGCACAAATACAATTGAAGTGGAAGTCTTTCTGAATGAGGCTATCTAAAAATATAAATAAAAATTTCTCATTCTGAAATTCAGAACTGTTTAAATTTAAGACAAACAGGGGAAATATCGACCTCTGGTAACACTGGGCTGCCACACTACAATTCTCAGCACTTCTTTCACAGCAGCACTTCTACTAAGGCCAACAGGGTCCATGTTGCAAAATCCAGATGTAAAGATTTTGAGGGAATCACAGAATAGCTTGGGGACTTCTTGAGGCCATACAGTCCAATTTCACTGTTCACACTGTGTCAGAGCAGTTTTTCTAGGGCTGGGTCAAGCTAGGTTTTGAATTGAAATAGGGCTTTCCTGTAATTATCCATACACCCTATTCTTTGTCAACGAGCATCTTCAGATACAGAATTTTAATTTACAGAAACTTTAAAAAGCTGATAAATATTCCTCCTCCTCCATTTGTTAACAAACAATAAAAAGCAACAAAGGAGGCACTAACTTTCAAAGTGATCCATTTACTCTTTTACTTATTTCTTCATTATCACATTATATAAAGTGTAGGTAGATAAGCATTGATATTTCTGTGATTATGTGCTTTACTGATGAACTTTGAAACATTAACTATAAATTTAGTTCCAGCAATTCTTCTCATAAGGGTCCATCAGGATAAGACTCTTGAGTCTTTGCATTCTTTTTACTAATAGGACATACATTTTCTGCTGTTTCCTCTCACTCTTACTGATTGGTTTCTGCTTCTTTACATAGCCAATTACCTAGTCAGTAAGTGCTTTTACAAATGAAGGTATACAAAACAACCTGTAAACCGACCTAGAAAGTGACTTTTGAAACAGGCATCAAATGTTACATGTCAAAGACACATAGCTTTTATTTGAATAGCAAGTCAGGACTTGCAAGACACATTCTTTAACCATATGCATCTGCCAGTTGGTCTCACCATTTTACTCTTGACGAGCTCCTCAATTGCACTGACTAGTTCTGCAGCACTGGGTGTCTCGGAGCTGGTTGGCCGCACCAATAATCGAGAAGATGTCTGCGCAGTCACATAAAGGAAGGAGAATCCTGGAGTTAGCCTGGAACTTGCTCAAGGATCAAGAGACTTCCTTGTCAGACAAAGGTACTCAACAGTAACTGTCAGTGTGCTATAACACTAAGATCATCCCTTTCAACTTGGGCAACTGGAATTGGAAAATTTAAAGTAACCCCCAACAGAATTTGAATGTTGGGATAAAAATTCCTATACCTACATGCAATAGAAGTCAAAGAAATATTCTTCATCTTGCGGATTATGATAATGCCTGACAAACAGCTACAAAAATTCCCTAAGCTGACATAGTGGACAACTTTCTTGCTGGTTAAACAAAGCAAGGACTGCAAAACAGTAACAGGAACCAAGATGACTTGAATTAAAGGAGGAAGAATCATTACGGTAAGATAAAACACAGTAGTAACTCAGGGGCATTTATGTTTTTAAAGGAGCTGTGGTATGATGCCCAGATACAGAGGGGAAACTGAGCTCACCATTCCTTGTGCCATCCATTTTCCCTAATGGTATGTGTAGAGCACAGAAGATCTCTGACCTCAGAAGCTATAAAATGCCAGTTTATAGATACAACTGCAGGTAAAAGGTGTTCACAGTAAAGGATTCTGGGAGAGGGCCATTACATTCAGCTTCAGTAATATTCAGAGTTGTTTGCATTATACGTGTACCATTAAATAACTCTAAAGTGGAGACAGGGTGTAATAGGAGCCCTACTTCGTATCACAAGCAGCGCAGTGAACATTGTGTAGTACAAGGTAAGCTGACCTGCAAATGTTTCCAGAAAACTAGACCAAAAAATGCACGTATAATGACTTAACACAAGAGGATCTGCTTGAATCAAGCATGGGTGTAATAAGGCTCTTCATAAATCAATGTAAAAAAAAAAAAAAAGAATAAAGGAATATACAGATTTTAGGTAGTTTGCCTTGTATTTGCCTTTTTTGGAAAAGAAATAGAGGTTGGGTAAGCACAGGAAATAAAGACAACTTTAAATGGAAAGATATGGGAACTGAGCCAAAGCAGAGACAGAACACAAGTTAACATAATGCTGCATCAGAGTTTATAAAAAGAGAAAACATAAAGCAAAAAACATATTAACATAACTCATCTTGAAACTCTAATACTGCTTATAAAAAAAATAAATGCAACTTGTAAACTGCAAATGCAAATCCATGACGCGTGCAATGGCTGCTGAACAGACCAACACATACTGTGCAGATGAGCTCTTAAGGGAGAAAATGGTTGTGTTATTTAGTGATATTAGATAAATCAGCATGGTCTAGCACATGATATTTGCATACACTCTAAAAACTGAGCAATTCCACAGCTGGTGTGTCTTTTAGGCAATTGTATGCTCCCAACATCTGACTGCTGACCAGGATATCCAGGCTTGTGTGCAGGTTTTAACTTTGGATGTGGAGCTCAGCTTAGCCTTATGAAACACTGACAGTGTTGGAATCAGACTCTGGACAAGATCCCTTCTCCCTGTTATTGTTCTGCTGGAAGTGCATGGGACAGGACTGTTGATAAACACCAAAACTGGTTAGCTTCCAGTTTATGTGGTTATATCACTTATCTGTAAATGGATGTGCTGTATAGATCAGTCTGCCTGCTGATGTTCCTGATGATGTACTCTGGGTACAGAATACACCCTTGACCATAAAACAAGAAAAGGTGGAAGGAACAAGGGAGCACATGCTGGTGTGAGATGCTACTGCAGCTCACAGTGGGCCCGGTAGGAGGGGGGAAACCCAGTGTGCAGGGAGTTTCCAGTACTGAGTTTAGTCCTGGGAGAAGTGCTTGCAGTGAGGCACAAATGAAAGCCAAGCCTCTGAGGTCACAAAAAGGAGGAGATGTGCCCTGGGATCCAGAGGAGCTGAGCAACCCAAAAAAAACCACTGAGCGTGGCAGGAATGTGAAGGAGGACTCCACCCAGAAGGCAGACAACCAGGAATTTGTTTGCAAGCCTTTCATTTATCAGTAACTCATCAATAGAGCCAACTGACTTCTGCTGGGCAAAACTGCTCTTGCTTGTGTGAATCAATAAAACATTTGCTTTAGGTACTGGAAATTAGTGGTATGTTTTGGAATCTTTAGGGAGGCACACGCAACCTCCCAGGCTGCCACGACAGGACATTTTTGCCTCATGACGAGACATTTTTTGCCTCCCACCATGCAGTAGGACAAATACTGCACAAAAACACTACAGAAGAATCACTATTTTTACGTGAGACTTTGAGCTACTTTAAAACCTCCCAACATGGTTTTACTGCAGTGGGTGCATGTTAACCTCTGAAGAAGTGAAAGTAAAATTTACTGAGGATTCAAAACTATTCAAAGTCTCTTTCTCTACTGCAATAAGGGTCTGACTTTGCATCAGAAATATAAAGTGAGTGAACATTAACTTACAAGCATATCCCTTCACATAACTATTCTTGCTGCATATAAGCAAACCCCATTTTATTCTGGGGAACTTTTTATAAGATTTGCATATATATATACACACACACACACACACACATATTTATATTTAATATCACTTAAGAGACATGCAAATATGGCAGCTTATCATCAGGAACTTTAAGATATTATAACCAGCATTATTTTTATTCTGTTTCTAAGCCTCAAACTGAGATTATTGTTTTCCAACAATAAAACATTTGGATCTAAAGGCTGGCTTATTTCAGGAATATTTCCCAATATATTAACTCTCCAACTCATGTGCTACACCTTTTCAATTCAGAATACAAGTGGGAATTAAATATATGTAGAGCATGGAAACCAGGCATTTTGATCCTACAAATGCTAGCTCCAGGGATGAGTAAGACACCCACTGAAAGGCAGCATTTTTAAAAGGAAGAAAAGAAACACACACAGAAATAAAAGATCAGCCAAAGTTATCAGTAACATCTGCATCACTGAGAACAGTGAGTAACCAGCCACGAAATCCGCTAGCAACATTCAGTGCAATAGATTACAAAAGTTGAATTTTTTAGCAGCAAAATGGGAAAAAAAACAGTAATGTGCCTGTTTGCCACACAAGTTCAGGCTGTTTCCATTCTAAAACACCTCTATTTCCAGGCTTGATACTTTTTCCCTTACATGTTTGACCCCAAGTTGAGAATTGAAATAAGCTCTCTCAATGTATGAACGTCATAACATTTAAGAAAAACAGATTATATACAAGTAAGACTACCTGCATCCAAAACTGCATTACTAATGCAAAATTTTCACCCTCAGCTGGATTATTACCCTTGTTTGGATATTATTTTTTAAGTAGACCTTTTTCTTAGGCACTCCCCTTACCAAAAAAGAGGAAAAAACCCCAACACCTTAGAGCTGATGTGAACAGCTTCTGTAACAGATGTACACAGAAATTCTAACCCCCTCCCCCCCCCAGCTGAGGCTATCCAAAATAGCAAGGCTTGGCGAACACCCTATGATCTATAAGGGTTATGCAGAACTGTTAATTTCTCCAGATAAACTTTATTTGCATACAGTATTTTAATCTCAGTACCCAAAGGTATGATTATAAATCTATTACAGTCTAATCACTAAAGAGGGCATTAGTCAGATGTAAATAGGCCTACAAACACACAAAGCTGCCCATTTCCACATTTAAAGTGCCAGCAGAAACAATTCTGCAGTTGTGCTTTTAAAATAGAGAAGCATTTAATTCATACTCTTTCCACAGAAAAGGCTTTTAATGTTATTTAAAGTAGCATAGCAATTACTTTTGTCTACCATCAAGCTGCATTACGTACATTCTAGACTTTGCAAAATGGAAGAAAGATCCTCTTACCTTATCATCCTGAGAGTCAGGCTGGAGAAGACTGTGTTGCTGAATTGCCATTGGAGGAGGAAGCGGTACAGCATCTGCTCCCTCTTCACCTTCCTCCTCTCCGCAGCTCTGCATGCCTGAAGAGGATGACTTAGACAGAGTGCCACTGCTCAGACCCTCATTTCGACCTCTCTGTAAAGAAAATAAAGACATTCAAGCTCTGTTACTTGCTCATCAGCATGAAGCTTGTTATCACAAGCTTGCCTTAAACAAGTCTGTTCTGTAGATTCACTTGTCTCTCAAGTTGAGATGATCCTACAAACACAGTGTAGCTTCTCAACACCAGGGAGAAAACACAGGTGCCAAAGGTAGCTTTCAGTGTTTTATGAAAGCAGATGGACTAAGATAGAGAACAAGACATTCAGCTAGAAATTTACTAAAGTGTTACCAAAGCCATGCTTGCTTTCCAAGCTGAGTTCTGTAAAGAGCCACATTCCTCTTAGAAGCTCACAGACTTTGTATCTGAAGTACCAAACCTCATAGTAAGAATTCTAAAGGATATAACCCCCACCCTATTACAATATGAAGTATTTTACCAATTATCCTTTCTGCCTCCTCCTCCTTGAAGTATGGAGAGCAGCCTGCTTGCATAATTTTTACAGTTGTGTTGAAAGACAATCCTTCCAATTATACAAGGATCTATAATTTCAATTAGCCAAACTTTACTCTAAATGATCTTGGTCTTTAAAGAGAGACAGCATAGATGGTTATTGTTTTCCTCTGACTTTAAGGCACTTTTCCATCACCCACAGAGTAACACATACTCCCTAAACGATCCTACAACTGCATTGCAGAGGGTCTTTCTACAGCTTGACATTCAAGGACATAGGTCAATATTCCTTTCCAAATGAAATCTCCAAATTGACCATGCTGCCAAGTCTCTATTTTTTCCCTTTCCTTACATTTACTGTATAACTTCACTGATGTTCCAAGCTTGTAGCAAAATATGATGGGAGTAAGAGGAAGTACTAAATAATTGGATACAGCATGCAAGTGGCTGTGCACTTGCATGGAAGCAGTATGATGCCAATTCATTTCTGTTGGAATTACAGAATCATAGAATTGTTTAGGTTGGAAAAGACTTTTTAAGATCATCAAACCCAACCATTATGATAAAGCCGTTGGTCCAGTGAGACCTGCACAATGTGTTCTGGTATGGTCATCCTCCTTGATGGCATCCAGGAATGAACTCAAATCCCTGGGCAGGATCTAGCTTTTTGCAGCATCTCCAAGGTGGACATGAAGACCTTGCTGTGCTCCTTCCTCTCTTTGTGAAGGGTGAAGTGCCAAGGGAGCACACATGTGCATAAGGACAGGACAGGAGGAGCAGCATGTTGGGATGATGCCTGAGTTGCATTGAGGTCAGCACACTTCCCTGGGACTGTGATATGGGGCCTGCACTCCATTAACGTTTTAATCATGTTCCTTGCCTTGATCATAGGTTTGTAACAGAAGATAAGGGAATATGGCTTTGTTTGTACCTAACTGGAGGTAGGTTTTGCTTATACATGAGTTCTAGGCTTTAAAAAATGGGCAGAAGTTTGTGGGAGGAAGGGAAACCTTCAGTAGATGTTTTTAGGGGGCAAAATCTGGAATAGTTCATAGTTTTCTTCCCTCCAATGAAAACTACCATGTTTATTATTTGACTGATGGTAAATGCCTTTTGAATTTTTCTGTGCACTAACTCTTGCTCAAGGTCTCAATAAAGCTTTAAGCAATTAAGCAGCTTTCCCTGTATTTCCCCTGATTCATCAACAAGAAAAGGAAAAGAAATATAAAGTTACCTGATTATTCTCAGAACATGAAGTACCTTTACTAAAAAAGCTGCTTTCATGAGTAGGATAAGATAGCAAATCCAAAGAACAACTTTTTACTGTTCCATGTATCTTTCTCAACTAAAGATCCTTCTTCACAGAGCCTTACTAATGCTCTCAATGCAGAAGTGCACAAAGTGTGCCTGGCATGGCACTTACTTTGAGTACAGCAGTCATCATGAGTAAGCACATAGCACATGCCACTTTGCTCAACTGCTGGACAGTAGACTGTGAAGACAACCTTTACCTGATGACTTTTAGTCCTTTGAAAATCACAAAGAGAAGTTCTGGTAAGCTGTCCTGAACACTTACCTCTTCAACAGTTTCATCTTGTGGTGTTGCCGCACTGTCATCAGAATCCTTCTGAGAGCCCGCATCGGCACTTTTACGAACCTCTCTGCTCTTCTTATGCTTGTGGGCCAGTTTTTTGACATGCCCGTCTGCTTTTCCACTGCTAAGACGCCTCACAGGACTGGTAAGCCATTTTCTCAAAGTGTTTCCAGGGCGCTTGGGACCCGGTGAGCTCTGTGCACCAATCATGTGGGGCTGAAGTGATGTTACTGAAGCAGGAGGACTGGCATCATTGCTGGAAACTGAGAGGGAGTCTGGAAAAAGAATGAGGGGGAGCACTTTAAAGCTGAAACACCGATATGAATGACATCTGTAATAATGGATATCAGATTGGATTTATGGATGAATTGACCAGACTATTTTGAAGTAACCTGGCTGTTAATGACACCACGATAATCAGCGCTCACACTGCATGTGGCCACCCACACATAAGCACCATTTATAGGCTCACAACTGCCAAGCTTCATTAAGTCACTCCTGCCTCAATTATAATTCATATTCACACTGTTGATACTTATTTGATAGTGAATTATACTTTCCATACAACATCTAAATTTATGGAAGGATATGCTTGGTTTGTCTTTGAAAAGTGCTTTGAGCATGGACGTGAAGAGTATAAATAATTGCCTCAATGAAACTGCTCTTTTTCCAAACACCAATGCTTCAGTTATTGTCATGTTATTTGCCTGACCCTTGGGAATGGGGAAAAAAATAATCCAGAAACCAGTAAAATTTCTGTCTTTTGGATGTTGTTTTGTTTGTTTGTCTTTCAAAAAGGCACAGAACAACAATGTTTAAGAGCTGATTTGTTAAAATCTCAGGATTAGCAGTATTTTTCAAGCAGTGCCTGAAATCATGCAGTCAAAGGATACACTTTTCTTAAGTTGTAACTGTATGTGCATGAGGCCAGTACTACTTTCCCACCAAAGCTCCTGCCTGTTCAACCCACTGGTTAACTATTGTGAGACTACATTTCTTTTTTCCTTATGCAACACAATGCTTCCCCCCTCAACAGTTCTCTTTGCCTAAAACATACTTTTTCTGGGGACACATTATTGTAACACAGAATCACCAAGGTTGCAAGAGACCTCAAAGATCATCAAGTCCAACCTGTCACCACTCTTATGAATACTATCTACCACTAAGGAGTATTAATAAGACTCTTATAGGTTGTCAAATATGTATTATTTTTGTCTTTGTGTGTACTCTTGTGTCATGTTCTGTCGGATGTTTCTACTGCTGGCAATTAAATGCAGTGCTTGTGATCCTCCTTGAAGCCTGGCACAGATGTTTGGGTCAACTGGCAGCTTTTCCCTAAGATGTGTACTGCAAAACTACCAGACCAGAGGTAGCTTGAATTTTGTAGAATAATATGGTCACACTGATGCAGCAAAACAATTCATTGTGAACACCCAAATGCTTTGGATCAACACAAAAGTGTGTGAGCCTACTCTGTCTCCATACCATATTAAGTGCAAATTGTGGCTTTGAACAGAGACAGGGAAAGAGACACAAAATGTAATCTAGAACTGTGTGTTTTTCCTTCACTGTTTTAAGCTGTTCCAGAAAGGGCATCCTTTCCCTGGAATCTACAATTGTGATCTGTAAACATTTTTCTCTATTACATAAAATCCAAATGGCACGTGAACATTAAGATATATCAGCTCCGATGCCAGGAACTCCTGTAGCTTATACTCTATGAACACATACATAAAAATTGCTATTAACCACTCTTTCATCATGTTTGCAAAAGAAGATAAACTTTATAATGCATAACTTCAGTCCAACAACTTAGCTGCTAACACTTTAAACCAAATCACCCAGAATTAGGATTCATCCACAGAACTACCTTCTAGCCACAGCTATAGCTGTGCAGCACATGGGTAAGGAACCTTCCTATAATGCCATTAACTTGATTTCCAAGCTTTAAGGAATGTATACTACCAAAAGCAGATCCGGAAAAACACTCCTTGGCTTTGCCTATAAATCTTGGGATAGCAGCACTACAGAATTACCACATTATTTTCTTGTTGAGGCAGGAAACATAAGGAAGAAATTAATTATCTGTAACAATGGCTTTCAACTTGCAGTCTGAATATCCCTCAAGGCCCCTGGATTACTGTTTAAGGGTCCTCAACACATACATAACAAAATAGCCATCAGCAGGACACATTTTTTACTTTATTACGAAAAAAAAAAAAGGAAGGAAAAAAAGTGGTCCACTTACTAAAAGAATTCCAAACAAAACTTGCAACCAACTGCAAGCTCTCCACAGGAATCCAAACAATCTCCTATTAAACCTTGTAAGAACTTAGACTGTTTTTTCACCAAACTCAACTTTATCATATCATAGATATCTTAATTTTTATCAGGTGCCTTGTTTCAGAAGCCATAGCAACTATGGGCTGATGGGCATTTCAATAACTTTGCACTATTCTGCTAGTGGAACATGGAAGAGGAGAAAACAGTGCTAGCGTTCTTGTAAACGAGTTTCTTAAAGCAGAAACTAAATGCTTTCTTTTCAAGACTCCCAAAACTGAGTATGTTATAACCACTCAGCCAAGTTCTTTCATTTGTATATATTTTTCCTCCCAACAACAGTTCATGAAACTTCCTTCCATACAACTAAGATAGAGCACATTCACTTGTTTATAGGGAAAGGGGGAGAGGGGGAAAGGCCATAAATTCTTCACAGAAGTTCAACATATACTGTTCAGTACTTTTCTATCTGTTGCATTTCTCTCCAGTTACTCATTTCTAAGAAGAAGGCAGTGTGGTGGTGCTGTAACTGATTAAATAAATTTTACTCTACATAAACATGACTATTCAGTTAGTAAATCCTTTATTTCTTTTTATAAAACCTGTGCTCCACCTCCTCAAATTCTCACCCATCCTTTTGACAACCAACTCTTATTAACTAGCAAATTTCTTGTTAAACCAAGCCGAACAATGCAGAGCCCCTGAAACTGTGGGAGATTAATATTTCTGTCTGATTACACGTTTGTTGTGCCACTCCTACTCTTAACCCAAGTCAGCCAAGAGTTTGTGGGCAGGAGGAGGGAAGAGAGCAGGATGAAGTATGTACACTCTGCTCAAGTAGAGAGGATCTAAGAGACAAAACAATGTTACCCAGACATGTTTCACAGCACATACTTTAGCCATATCCTCCCACACAACATTAGTTTTCATTTGGCGTGCATCATAGAACCACTCCTCAACTTCTCTTCTGCATGATTTAATATGAAGTACTTAGTGAAGTATTATCAGGACTTCAGGGAATCATAAAAGTGGACAAAGTGTAAGTAGCACGCTAAAATGATATCACAGTTCTACTTTTCTCTTTAAAGCACTGGGAAAGAAAGAAAAGCTTGAAATGAATGGAAATACTGCATTGCCATATAAGCATCAGCTTAAACATCAAGTTGCATTAAAACCCAACAAAACCAAACCCAAACAAAAAAGCAAAAAAGGTTTAGCATCACCAGTGTTAACCTGAACAGAATACCAACCAACTAGACTCTTCAGAGATCACATCAAGATCCAATAGAGGCATTTTCAAGTGCCCTTTCACCTTCACTATGAGAACAGCCACTTGAGGGTGTCTTATTTCCCCCTGCCCCATCTCTGTGTACTACTTCTGTCTATAGAATTAGGGATACAGACTTGTTTTGATTGATTGCCATGCTTGGGATTGTTTACAGTTAATTGGCTCTGGTTTCCTCATGACTACACAGAGAATTGTTTTTCTAGAGTTGCACAAGAATAGTTTATCACTAAAACATGTCAAGAGGAAAAAGGAATATTCAAAATGAACCCAAGAACAACATGGATTTTTAAAACCAAAACGGATGGAATACATTTGGGGTATGCTAACCCCAACTGTGTTTCAAGTACAGTAAACTTTCTAGTAAGCTGGTGTCAGATTCCCTTCTAGAAAAAGAGAAATGCAATAGAAGTCACTTTGAAGAGTAAAGAAAAACAATACACATGTAACAACCACACACAGCAACACCAGTCCAACAAAACCCCATTTTATTGAATTCAATAAAATCACTACTTGCCCAAATAGAGACAGCTTTGCAATTCAGTAAAGTATTTTAAAACAGCCCCCCGCCCCCAACAAATCTAATGAATAGGTTTTCTTTTATAATTCATAGCCACAATAAGAAATCACTTAACTGCCACTTCTTTCAAACTAAAATCCCCATATGTTGCTCTGATGATGAGGTCAGAGAGTTCACTTAGAGTCCATAAATATTTTTGTGAAGCTAAAGAAAAAGGACAGGCAGCATGGGTTCTGACCCCCTCAAACTAGAAGATAAAGTTACTTCCAATGAACAGGCAAATTCTTGAAACTGGAAGGGCTATGGGAATTCTCATTCTAGTCCCAGCTTTCTTAACACTGGAAACATGCACATCTGTGATTAATAAGCTTTTTTTCCTTCCCCCCTAAAAAAATAAATTACCCATGTTAAGCTAGTTGACGACTTGAAATATTCTGCTTCATATTAACTATTTCCACATTGCTGTTTCTAGAGTTTTAGTATTTACAAGGAGTACAAGGGGCTACAAAATCCTGACTTCATAACCTAGGGAATCAAACCAAATCTGTTTGATGCCTGCTCTCCAACTCTAAACCCAGAATCTTCCCAAGACAAAAATAAGAGCATTTCCCATTCTCTGGACTATGAAGAGGGACGGGACAAGGAGTGAAAAATAGACCAAAGCAAACCGAGTAACCCCAACTGGCATATCACATTGCCACTGCAGACCTGTCCTCTGCCACAGATTTTAAGGACTTGAAAACCCATCATACAGAGTAATTAACCAGTTGATAGTTAAGATTTGATGTGGGTACATGATCCATATTTGGGGACCAGAGCTGCTAATTGGTTCAAAACACACAAAGCACCATTTATGCTGATGCACTTTCAAGCTTAATATGTGAACTGGAAACAGTTAAGAGCTCAGTGATCTCACAAGCCCATATCTACTTACAAACATCTACTTAGCTATTTTTCTTGAATCAGAGGAAGCAAAAGTATTTTATAAGCATCTAATGACAAAAGCCCATGAAACCTCACCTGCATGCACAGTCATCATTTATTGTTAGATGAGATGGGGAAACCTTGAAAAAAGAATACAAAGTTTATTTTTTCATGGACACACATGCACAGTTTCTGCCTGGGAACTGCTTTTGAAGTAGGAGGCTATCAATCTGCTATGTACAAGACCATTCAGTTACACATCAGGAACTTTATTTCTCTTCTGCTGGGCTTCCTATTCAGACTACCTTCACTATGTATTTTTGGTAAGCCAATACTGGAATATACAGTCATTAGATGGTGCCACGGTTTAGTTGATTAGGTAGTGTTGGGTGATAGGTTGGACTTGATGATCTAGAAGGTTTTTTCCAACCTGGTTAATTCTATTCTATTCTATTCTATTCTATTCTATTCTATTCTATTCTATTCTATTCTATTCTATTCTATTCTATTCTATTCTATTCTATTCTATTTTCATCTTTAACAAGCCACTATTAAAGAATTTACCATTTAAAGGCAATGCAGATTGAGCATTATTGGGCCTGCAAATGGGGAATCTCTACCACGCCCTTTTGGAAGTGTTTTTCTTAAACTGTAGAGACAGTGCAAGAATTTTCATGGAACTATTTTCTTAAGAAACAACCAATCACCAAAAAACCAAAACCAAACAACCCCCACTGCTCTGCAACCCCTGCTCCCTTTCCCACCCACCCCCAAAAAATAAAATAAAAATCAGAAAGGTAGTATTCAATACATAAAAGAAAGTCTTTCAATCACTTTAGGGTTTGGAGTGGAACAACCAAACTCACTCTTCATCTCTGGTCAGCAAATCTTTCCTACCTTCTGTTTCAAGTTAAACACTATGCTGAAATAAAATTTGCATTACTTCCAGTGTGTGAATAGACAAAGAGTTCAATTACTTAGCTTATCTTCCCTGCTTAATGAGTTATCTGTATTCATTCTGATTTATACAGATGCTAGTCTAAAGCACGTGGACTTAAAAGTATTCAATACTTGTCTTTCAAGTAACCAAATGCTGATTGTGCTAGTATCAGATAGACTGGAATTCCAAGCTTGAGAAGAGACACTCTTCAGCTTCTCTTAGTGAGCTACTAAGCTGGCCCACAAGCATGTCTGCAATGAGAAAAACCAACCCTCCCTCAACGACAGACAACTATAATGTTAATAACTTCCAAAGGTCTTTCTGCAGTTGAGGTAAGTCATCCAACAGACAGCTATATTTTCAACAGCACTAGAGAAAGTAATGAGAAAAATAGCTGATTAAGGGCAAAAAGAACACACTGTTCATTTGAGCTAGTAAATTATTGGCATATGCCTGAAGGGTTAATGCATTTGGGTAATTGGGTATAGGTTTTTTCAAATTATCATTTTTAAAAATATCCTTTCCTGCTTTCCTACCCCATAAATGTAAAATCAAGCTCTTATATTTAAACTTTTAAATAATTTCATATGCATTACAGCTTGCACACTGAGAGCTGTAAAACACATCTACCACTACCTAGGAGCTAAATACCAAAAAAATTTAGATGGAAAACAAACCTTTCTTGAAAGTGCTGGATGAATTTGCATCCACACTCGTTTCCCTCTCTTTAAACACAAAACCAAAAATAAACCAAGAAGAAAGCAAGATACTGTGTCAGGAAAAAAATCCCACAACTCTCCTAGGTTAACAGAAGTACTTCTGTTTGTGCACCCTGGAATTCAGACCACAGGGATACAAAACTCCAAACCTATCCTACTGCAAGCACAAGGCAGAACTACAGAGGAGAGAGCAGACTTTGTAGGGCATTACATTGCTTGCAGTAAGCTGTTATTCTCTCCTATTTCTGGAGAGAAGTGTATTTTGTGTCACAAGTAGGAAGTATTAAAATTTACTCACACTGCTAAGTTTAGTTTCAGTCTGTGAAAGGCACAAGCCTTTAACAGATTAAATCTCAGATTCCCTGTGTGTGGCTGATACTTTAACAGGCAATGTCTTGATCTCAACTCTACTCTTGACCACCTGGTTTGCTCAAAGGCAGTTACATCCATGTAACTTGGCAGGATATGCCAAGGACAGATTTTTGACATTTAGCACTGCTTCTTAGTTAAGTTTTTATTCTATGGTCAGTGCACTGAGTCATTCTCTCTTACCTCTATAGATCAAAGTAAGTGCACGGACGATTTTGGTATCACAGAATGGCTTCACTTGGAAGGGACCTTAAAGATCAATTAGTTCCAACGTCCCTACCATGGGAAGAGGCACTTCACAGGACACCAGGGTGCTCAAAAATCTCATCCAGCCTGGTCTTAAATACTACCAGGGAAGAGGCATCCAAAACTTCTCTGGATGACCTGGTCCAATGTCTTGCCACCCTCATACCAAAGAACTTCCTAACATCCAATTTAAATCTATTTTGCTTTAGTTGAAAACCATTGCCCCTTGTCCTATCACCATATACCCTTATATAAAGTTCTTCTCCAGCTTTCCTGTATACTCCCTTCAGGTTCTAGAGGGCCTACTATAAGGTCTCCCCAGAGCCTTCTTTTCTCCAGGCTGAACAGACCCAAGGTTCTCAGCTTGTCTTCGTAGGAGAGGTGCTCCAGCCCTCTGATCATCATTCTGGCCCTCATCTAGACTGTCTCCTAACAGATTCATGTCCTTTTTGTGTCAGGGGCTCCAAAGCTGGATGCAGTACTCCAGTTAAGGTCTCACCAGGGCAGAGTAGAGGGGCAGAGTCGCCTCCCTTGAACTCCTGGCTACACATCTTTTGACGCAGCCCAGCATATAGTTGGCTTTTTGAGCTGCCAGTGCACATTGCCAGTTCATGTCAAGTGCCTCATCAACCAACATCCCCATGTCCTTATCTGCAGGGATGCTCTCAATGCACTCATACAGCCTGTATTTGTGCCTGGAACTGCCCTGATCCAGGTGCAAGACCTTTGCACTTGGCCTTGTTGATCTTCGTGAGGTTGGCACACCTCTCCAGCCTGTGAAGGCCCCTCTGGATAGAATCCTTTTCTTCCAGTGTGTCAACAGCACCAAAGAGTGAAGGCAGAAGCTCTAGGCCTGGGCTCATATTGCAGTGATGGTACTTAAGATACCAGACAGAGTTTTGCTGACTGTTGACAAGTTGTCTTGTACACGCTGTGTGCAACCTACTTTTGAAGAACCATGTTGCATGATCTTAACAGCAAAGATGCACCTCTGCTCTTGGTGTAGAGCTGTATGTCACACATTAAAAATGGGAACTGCTATTGACAAGATTTGTGATAAGCAGTTTCAGATTTTAATTGAGGCAACTGCGCAATTAATTTGTGCTCATCTGTTACTGAGCCATAGGGTTTTATCATTTGCTATTTTAATTTCTGCTGCAAAATGATTTTTCACTTGGAAATGTATAAAAATGAACTCCAGCCCTAGAAATACAGCTCTGAATCAGTACAGCAGCTTATTTGATATGCTGTGTCAGTGCAGAAAAGGAAGATTATGAGCGTATATGACACAAAAATGTTCACATCAATCTATGTAACAGCACAGACATTAAAAAAAAGAAAAGTATTCAGCAAGTCCTCAGCTTTACTGACAGCAAAGAAAGACAAGAGGGAAGAGAGGAAGAAAAGCAATTCTGCAAAAAATTGCATTAGGAAGAATTGTGATCTCAAACATCATTTAAAGCAACACATACCATGCTTCCCTGGGCAGGTCAGCAAAGTAGAGCATCCCAATGGAAGGAATTTATCCTATGAAGATCTTAAAACATCCTCTACTGTTCTAACAAAAAGGCTGGCTATTAACTAAGCTATCACAAGGAAGTCTGAGCATCCCACAGTTCAAAAGGAAACAGAGGGTGCACAGTTCTCTTGGTGCACTTCAGAAACAGTGAATATATACATGGATAAGGAGGAAGCTGGCTTCCACTATCTCATCTAACAGAAAACTAAGCTTCAAAATTAGGAAGCCAAAAAACAACACATAAAATCAGCATAAAATGCTGAGGCAACATTTTTTTTCTTTTGCTCAGAAGTTTGAAAAGATTTGCACAAGTAAAATCTCTGCCATGCATTCACAAGTGGTCTCTAGAAGATGAAAGTAAATGTATTTTGTTTTCTCTCTTTTCCAAAGTCTTAAAAAATTCCCCCCCACCAGAAAACCTCCAAAAATTCTCTAGTAAAACTGAGAGAATATATGACAAATCAAAGAAGATACTCTGAAACACAAAGAGCAGATATTGCCACTATTACTAATAGCTTAGCATACCTTCAAGGGTACTACTGAAGTTAATAGAGAGACAAGAAACAGTGAATAGTATTGAGTTACAGGAACAAATGATGTGTCTGAAATGCTTACTTTAATTGACTTTTGTACACTTAAAACTTTCAAGTTTTTATCTGCTTATACTAAAAAAAAAAAGGTTGCTTCCTCTTCACCCACTGCAGTTACACATTAATGTAAATACACATATGAATCCAACAGCAGTTTTAACACTCTCTTTCTCTTTCCCCCATCCCCTTGATTCAAAGCAAAAGAGCTCGTTAGAACAACTAGCGATTGTTTGTAATCATGGCTTTAGCAGCAGCTGTGCAAACACATCCATCTCAAGCTAGGAACTCTGCCATAAGTTTAATAATATTATGCTCGTATAGTTTAGCTTTGGGGCTGTTACTGTAACTCTGGTCATTTTCTCTTTCCAAACGTTATACTGCTGAAGCCCTAAAAAAACAAATTAGGAAATTAAAGGAATTGGGAAGGAAGATGGAATGTCTAAAACGGTGACAAAATTGGTCCTCCAAAATTGCAATATATAAAAAGATGTTTCCTCCTTATCCTCTGATTAACATTAGTGATAGCAATAGAAACTCATTGTAACAACAATCTTTGAATTGCAGACTGTTGACCTTTTCAGTGCACACACTAGCTGGAGTATTAATGAGCAGAGTCAGGCCCTTGCAGCCACGCCACTGCTTTCAGCCTCCACACTGCATAACTAGATGACTGTAGGTGTTGACAGCAAACTTCCTCCAAATTCAATCCCACCTCAATAGTTACATTATCAAGAGCAGACTTAGATGACAATGATCAGAAAATAACTGGTCTTAAACTTTTTGCCTCCAGATGGAAATGTAACCTGAGCAATGCAATGAGAGCACACATGATTTTAATAAAGTTCAGTCACACAGGAAATGCAAAGGTTTTTGAACAGACTCACAGTCAAGGTTGACTAGCAGATAGCTATTGAAAGGCATAATGCCAGACTGCTGCAGTCACACCTTTACGTGAGGAAATATTTTTAAAGGATTAGGAAAGAGGAAGACACTCCTTCACAAATTTATGAACCTTAAATAACAGTTGAGTTAAAAGGAGAAAGATAAATCCTTAGTACAGATGTATTTTAAATCAAGCAAGCTATAGATTAGTGGAAGATATGATCTTTTATCTCAATGTGCGGTTAAAGTACACTAAATACTAATAACAGAATCCATCACTGCCATGTTTGTTAACTTGATTACAGTCTTTCCAGGAATAACACACGCACTGCAGGATTTTCTTTGGCATGATCAAGCCCACCTCATGCAAAAGAAAACGCTACATTTTGCCAGGCAATTTTTTAGACATTTTGTTTCCTTCAATTATTCCCAATGAAGGCTCAGCAGGAAGGCAAAGGTTTGAACTGCCTTTTCCACCTAGACATCTAAATCTCGATTTCCGTGGTTATTTCCCAGCTCCCACACATCTAGTATTACCTAACTGGCCAGAGGAAAATGGTAGGTTCATGGGAAAAACATCCAAAACTGGTTTGGCAATAGAAATTAAAAGAAACTAAAAGGTAAAGAAAAAGAGCAAACAAGCTTCTTTTGAAAGGCAATAAAACTCTTACTATGTGCTTTAATTTGACACTGAATAGGGGAATCTCTCTCAATAACTTCTACACAGTAATAATTACTGTTACAGTAAATCACCTTTTTAAAGTTATAGACTCAACTGTGAGCTTAAATGTAGGGGCAAAGTTCATTCTCTGGAGGAAACAAGATAAGGAATTTATATAGATTCTATTAGTTTTATATTGGAAAAACACTTAATTCTCTTTATCAAGTCCCCAGTCTTTCATACCTCTAGACAGCCTCTAGACAGCTGATTTCTGTGAAGCTCTTATTAGGGAGCTGATATGTTGGGTGGTATTTTTAATTTTTTTTTCAAATGCTCATTCAAGATGGACTGGAGCTTTCCTATGTTCAAAAGTAAGGAAAAAAATTAAACCAAACCAAGAAGTGGCTTAATAAATACACTCTATTATTCTCTGTGAGCAAATGCAATAATTAACCCAGTAATTAACATTACTGATGTCATATTTTCAAAGCAGGGTGAAATACACGACCTAAATTCTGTTCTTATTATCTTCACTGAGTGTCAGTGGAAGCCTGTATGAGCATATTCAATAGATTGTTAGTGCACCTTGCAGCCACATTCAAAGGCAGATCATGAACATTGTTCATTACAAGTCTCACAATGAGCACTTAAAGGAAACTTTTTGTAAGGTGATACCTCATTCTTCTGTGGCTGCTGCAGTGAAGTAATTTGTTTAAAATAGAGCTGTAACACAGCAAGGGAGAAATGAAGCTGAAATATGAGTTGAAGCAGCTCTGCTTTGCTCAGTTTAAACCCGTACGTTCAATACAGGCTTTTTGATCATGACACAAAACCATATGCATCAGATGTTTACTTACAAGTACTCCCAGAGAAGGAAGACAAGGTACTAAAGAGGTAGCCACATTTTTCCTGGTATGAAATCAAAGGCATTTCAATACTCCTCCTGGTGCGTCTCTCTCTGGGAATATACCTGGTATTGACTACTCATTTCCCCATCATCTTTTTGAAGCTCTTCACTACCTAACATTTTGAATACATGTCACTAGTGATAAGCAGGAATACACCTTAAAAAACACCAAGATACCTTAAAAAAATCCAAGAATGTTTATCTTTTGTTACAGAAATGGAATTACAAGTCCTTATTACATTGTTTGCATTACAAATGTAATAGCATTTTCGGAGAAGAGCATATATTTTCCACCTTTCAAAAAATAAATTAGAAATCTTTAAGATCTGAGTAGCTGGTTTGAGAGGGAGCTGGTGGTAATAGACCCATTTAAAATTACTTTGCACCACTTACACAAGGGCAGAGCAAAAGGTACTGCAGAGAAGGGAGCAGACTTCCATGGATCAGAGGCAGACGGGTGCCTGGGGCTAACTCCATACACACATCTGATCCACACTGCTGCTTTATCTTAGCTTATTTCACAAAGGAGGGAACCTGCCTGACAGCTACATGAATGAAAATATGGCATTTTGAAGGGGCTAAAAAGATATATCCAAATTATAACAGACAAAAATTAGGAGTAGTTCAGATGGAAACATGGATAACTAAATCTTACCAGCTAAGAGCAAAAAACTTGAGCCTCAAATCTTTAGGATCGTAAGTAGGGATGGTAGTTATGAAAAGACATCAGTATCTCCCTTCCATAAGATCATACACCTGAAAACTTATCTTTTACAGGTAGCAGGTGGGTGGGAGAGTATTTTCTGCTGGAGCAACTCCTCTGTCTGGCTGCCTGTGTGAGTGTTGACACAAGAAAAGCAACTGCAAGTGCACATGCAAGTGTGGGGTAAATAGGCTGGCAGTACCTGAGAGGTAGTTCAGGTGTTTTCACTAACCACAAAACAGCAATTTCAGCTAACTCCCTGCAAGTTCTGCTGCCTGAGGATTTGAAAAAAAAACATGTTGCAAGAACAGTGAGGAAGGACACAGAAGTCAGGAAAGTAGTACCTTTGCATATGCAACTATAGAGCTAATACATGACCCCAGTTTCAGGATGATTTTTCTTGCATGCTCTTAATGGAGATGGAAAAGTACACGCAGCACAAGCTTAACAGCTTTCATCTGTATTCTAAAAGAATAGACTTTCAAAGTGTAGAAGTGGATCTATGCCAAGAATTACACCAATCCATTAGTAATACTGGACTCTCCCACTGCATCCTCTGAGTCCAGTCCTCTGAGACCTCTTATCCTCTGTTGGACACCATTTGCTAATCATTACTTCATAGTAAAAGCATCCCATTTTTTGGATGAATTATTTTTGAGGCTTGGTATACCATAAAATGTTATGAAAGAGGAAAAGGAAAGCTAACTTGATTCATATACATTCTTCTAAGCAATCTATTGCACACATAATAAATCTAGTTCTTTAAAACCCAATGAGACTTATCTGCTCCTACAATCATCTTTCCTTCTCCAAAATCCAGCCCCCAGATGGTTAACAACTTCAGGATAAATTTTGATTTGTAGATTTATTGCCTGGATTTGCCTCTCAAATTTCCCAAGTGAAATACAGACTCTCATGATACACTTAGAGACTGAAATATGCACATCCTATTGTTTCTTCTAGCTCATAAGGTAACTGAAACAAGAAGTTATTATTTCCAATCCTCAATTCCAGACTGAAACTACTCCACATTCTCTCCAGCCAGATAACCATAAACATGTCACAAATGTGGAGCAGTTTTAAGTTATGGGAATGGGTGGAATTACCATGAGAATTGGTTTCCTCCTACCATCACTGGTACTTTCTCCAACTGATGTCAGATAAAGGCGAAAGTACAATACTTATTAGTTTCAGTAATTTCTTGCCAAATCATTACTCAACATCCTTATTTCTTTCTCTCTAAATCTGAATGTGTTGTTCTGCCTTTAGACTTCATGAATAAGCAGGGGAAAAAACTCAGATCATTTAATTAAACAGGAGTACATAATTATTACTTGCACATGTACTCTTCAACATTTTAATGAAGAAGAAACTAAACTTTTTTATTCCTTAAAAATTCTTTAATACAATACTCAATACTTAAAAATTCTTTAATACAATACTTCCACAATACTCAGTGGAAGTCTTCCATGAATAAAATCCTGCACCAAAGTACAAGCTGAATACTCAGCCTAAATCCCAAACCACCAGTTTTAAGTTTGTGGTGGCAAGAAGTATAGGAAATACTACAGATACAGTTCTCACTCTTTTCAGTCCAAAAGATGGCATAGCTTCCATTATGCTGAGGCATGCAAGTAAGTTTTGTTTCCCTGTCGTGAAAGGCTATTGAGCCTCCATAAAACATGGTCTACACACAGACATCTGTTTTTAAGACACAGGAAGAGAACAATGAAAAATGTTTATGAAACCATATATGCTTGCCAAACAAGACTTCATACACATCTATGACCTTAATTTATAGTAGTAACAGAAACCATCCCACCGATCGGGACTGACTACACCCAGAACTTTGTAAGATGAGTTTTATAAAATCTTTTAGGAAATGGAAAATGGATATATCTGACCCTGACCACCCACTACAGCAACACGAGTTCAAAAAGGAAGAAAGTGAGCTCCAGCGAAGATAGCAGAATGCAAAGCAACAGAAAAGGGAAAATACTCTTGTGCCATCACCAGACCTCCAATTAATAGGTAGTCAAAGCTCTGGGTGAGCACTTGTTATAAAATACTTTTCTGCAAAGCATTCTGCCTATGAATTATTATTTGTAATTTGCTTTCACCTCTACCTTCGTCCAAGATATTCTGTACTTGTTTACTTGCAAAAGCGGGAATAATTGTTGTTTTAGGAACCGATTGTGCAGCACTGGGGGCTATACAGCAGCTTTTTGAGAATACAATTCTGTTGCTGGGATCAAAGAAGATAGCCTGCTAACGTTAATTCCCTCTGGCTGCTACTCCCATGTCCTGCTATCTTTTGAGGAGCTACCAACAATTACTACAATCACACTGACATGTAATGCTATCTTCAGATGTCCCCTGTAAGATTACTTCTCATCCTTGCTTTTATGTTTGCAGCTCTTCTACCATCCTTCCTCTCAGGCCATCAGTAACAGTAGCTTGGACCCTATCAAATCATGTGCATTAAAACATGCCTTTTGCTGTTTATTTTATGTATATGCACGCAGCATGGACCAACAGGCATGTAATACTTAAATCTGGAAACAATTTCCCACTGAAAAGGAAGCATTCTGCCAGCTGCATCAGCTCCAGACAGTGAAGGTTAGCGCTGTTTTGTCCTGCAGACATTTCACACTGTTGCATATGAGAATCAAAATTGTTCTGCAGCAACAGTCCAAATGCCAAAGATAAGCATTGTTTCCTGTTAAAATTATAAAGGAGGAATGGCAGAATACCCCAAAAGAACTCAGTTTAACATAAATATCCCCAGCCCTACCTCTGTGCTCCTTCAGCCAAGACTCAAACAGCATGGCTTTTCTCTATATTACATTTCAGAATCAATATTTCTAATTAAATTTCACACAGACCAATTTATTTCCCAACTGCCCCTTCTCCTTAAGCTCTATTCCCAAACACTTTAATTTCTCAACAATAATTTAATAGAAATTGTAGCTATTAGGCATCTATGGGTTTTGGTTTAGAAGCAACATTCTAAGAAAACGTCTGTTAAGCGCTTAAAACAAATTACAATCACTAAGAGAATTTCACAGAGCAATAGTTACAATTTCTCCTTTCCACAGTTCAGAAAAACACACAACTAAAACAACAAATCCCCCCCCTAAAATCCCAAATAACAAAAAAGGAGCAGCACATGCATTTTACATGCAAAGAGCTTACTGTATAGCAGCCCAGTAGTTTACAGAGCAGATTCATTCCATAACTTTTCCCTCTCAGTCATACTCTGCACTTTTCTGACTGGGGTCAGAGGGAAGGAAGAGTAGAGAAGGAGAAAACATAGCATCCTACTAAACTCCTATGATGTTAAAACACACCCCAACCACCCCTCCTCCCTCAGCCCATTTTATCTCCATTGCACATATTTGTACCTAAATCCAGGATCCAGTATTTGCAGCCACTCGGCTGCCCGTTGCCGCAGCAGGTAGGATTTACTGAGTGAAGCGATCCCAGAGTGTCAAGCTGTTTAATCCTGTTTGGCATGGTGAGGAGTCAGCTGTTATGATATCCACAGCTTACAAACAATCTACTTGCCCACACCTCAGGGATGTGCTAAAGCTTCTCCTGAAGACGATCACCCAGATAACACTACAAGCAATGCCATCAGATTGAGGAAGTCACTGTTATCTTAGTCTGGTTCAGCCCCCTGCTCTGCTGTCAGAGCAGCTCCTCTCTTCTAGGGATGCTCTCCTCTGACTCACTGAGCACAGTTCCAGTCTTTAAATTCACATGTGGGAATAGCCAGATGCAGCAGATTACACTGTACCGTAACTTTCCTAATTGAGGCTCAAGATGATCTTAAAAAGTACAGCAAACTAGCTATTTTTTCTCTCAGCCTTCAGAGAAGATGCAGTCTAGTACCTCTACAACTCTTTATAGTAACTCAAATGAACAAACCCCATATTTAACACTTTTTTTTTTCCCTTTGCAGTGCACAGATACTTTTCAATGCTTTAGAGTTAAAGCCATAAATACAAAAAAGGCAGACATTTTTTGGTTAGCTAAACCATGCAGTACTTGCCCTGGAACTAATATTTTCCTTGACGAAATCTGTACCAAACAACAGATTATGTCCTTACCTTTGCCTTGAGCCTTGTTTGTGAGAAATAACAAAATCTAAGCATTAGAAAATCTAAACCTTTTGATAAATTAAGATCTTGCCCTGGTTAAAACTGACTTTTGGATCTTTTAATCTCTAAAAGATACATTTCTAGTTCACCGAGCTGTCCTCCTGTTCAGTAAACTGAAACTGCATGTATTTTTTCAGTCGATGTCCTCTTCACCTAGCATGCCACACAAGCATTTGTCCATAAATATACATTAAAGGTGGGGCTTTTTAAGATAAACATTTTACAAACCTAGAAAAGATTTTGGTTTCTTCCTCTGAAGACCTCACAATCTAATTTTAAGGGACATACTAAAATCTACATTCCCTATATAGATAAACAGTTATGAAGCCAAAGCAAGGATTACATTTCTGTAAAAAAACAGAAATTAAATGCTTTCATCATATTGTAATCAAAAAAGAGACTGAACAAACTACTATAAAATACACAAGCATGTAGTGGGACAGAAGGAAACAAAGCAGAAAGGGGTTGCCAAAGATAATGGCACAAACAAATACTTGTAACACAAGGTTAAATAGCAATTTTTTGTGGACCTGATAGCATGCAGGGTCTCAGAATCAAAGAAGATTCATCATTAGCATTTAACACAAATTTAACACAATTTATCCTGTTTGCACTATTAAAGAGCTGTGCTTACCCTGAGACAAAAATGTAAAGAAAGCAAAATTTTAAAGGAAAACCACCCTAAATTCTGAATCAGTTTCGCCTTCATAGCCTCCTGCACTGCAACCATTAATTCTGACTCCTGAACATTTTTCTTCTGACCCAAGACGACTTTCAAACAACACTGCATTCCTAAGTTTAGGGGGGAGGGGAAAGGCAGCAGAAGAAAAAACCCTCTTTATAGTTTGCCACCTATGGTAAGACTTCCACTAAGGCTAGTTTATTCTTCATGAAATTGTAGAACATCTGAAAATGACTCTAGCTTCCAGCTGAGTAACAGAAAAGTCCAATCAAAGCCCAACCAAAAACCACACAAAACCCCACAACACCCCCAAAACAAAAACAAACAAAAAAGGAAACAAAACAATCCCTTTCCTCTATTCCCCAGCAGTTCCCATGCACATCAAGCATACTACAAAGTATCCAGCCATTCTTTTTGTAGCTAACCTCCCACACCTTTACCCAGCATTTAGAAAAAGTTAGAGAAGTTATCAATACAGCTTTGAAATATTGATTTATGTATGTAAGAAAGCTTCTGACTAAAACATAGCAAAATCTATACATGTGTTGGTTTTGGTTTTCTTTTTAACTGCATGTAGACTGACCTTGTAACACCAGTAATATATGCAGGAAGATATTTTCAACACACTAGGAATCACATCTTTTGCAACTTGCTATTGCAAAATGTTCTTCTGATCCTCTTCAAACACTATTATTTTTAGGTTTTGCTTTGGCCCTTTCTGCTCTCAGAAGACAAATCTGACATGGAAATCAAGGTAGGTGGAAGAGAATGTCCAAACAAACACCTACATAAAATGTATTTTATGGAGTATATAGTTAAGAAAAAGGGAGCATGGAGTTGCAGCTACTTTCAATGTATACAATTGTAAATAGCAGCTGCTCCACAGCAACACTGGAGTGGAGACAGCAGACTCTACATGAACATGTTGAAGAGAGACTGTGGGCTCCAGGTAAGAATTTGACTGGAAACCATCTCAATGAATGTAGTGAGACAATAGCTACAACATTCTTATGGTCCAAGATAGAAACCTCAGATTCTTAACAACTTCTACCGAAGTACAAGCCATAGGGAGAATTCTACATGATAAATCCAACACTGCTTCATTTAACACGCAGGGGCAATTATTTAGTACCACTATCATGTGAAGATGTATCAGTCCTCAGTTTCTGTGAGACAGTAACTTGTATCAAGACCTGCAATTTTAAGCCCAAACAAGTAGCCTATTAATACCTCCTACAGTTTACTCCAGTTTCTATCACAAAGCTCTCTTTGTCCTTTAGCTCCACCAGGTTTTTTGCACTCCAGAGCCTTATCCTGTATTAGCTCTCCCTGTCTGCTAGACAACTCTTCCTGTAGCTTGTTGCATCAGCAATTTTTTGTAGGAACTCATCCTTGGTAATAGTGAACCAGTTGAGCAATCTGTGTTCTGCAGGCAGCAATCTGTCTATGTGGAAAACACCTTTAGGCAGACACATGACTGGGCACAGAGCACAAGCTCATCACAGAAGACTGGACAGCATGGCATGTTGCACTGCAGCATTGATCTGTCCCCCTTATTCCACTGCCTAAGTATTTGTAGACCTCATCTCAATAGGGCAACAACCTTTGATCATATTAACAAAGAAAAAAGCTCACATACTGACCCATGCCATTTGACAGCATTGAAAATAATTAAAAAAAAAAAAATAAATCCTCTTCCCCCACTATGTAAAGCAAAAATGAGTTTTCTTTGCTATATATTTTATATTGCTTCATTAAAAAAAGTAGAGAATTACCAGCTTCATTTCTGAGAGTCAAGTACTGGTGAAAACCCCCTATCAATTTAAGGCACTTTTCAGTTACTTAAAGCTGTGGCAAAGTGTCCAGCTGAAAAATTTGCCAATGGCTATTTACACAAGGTTTTAAAATTCCAGGCAAAACAGCCCTAAAACTTTTAAGACAGCGTTTTGTAAGAAAGACAACCTCCCAGTAAGTAAATGAAGAAAACCCCCAGTTAGACGAGCACGGTACATTCTCAGTGGGTAAGTTGGTGCATAGTTTTTATGATATATGTAAATTAAGCATGACATGCTCCTCTCTATTACTACAGTGAAGGGATGGTATTGACTTTCTGCATTTAATCTCGAGGCTCACTGATGGACCATGTCAGGATGCCAAAGCCCTTAAGATACTAATATGCTCACCCCAGAGCAGCAGTAACAACTGACTGCCACTGACAGTCAACAAATTAGCTTGCTACAGCTTCAGCTTCCCACAGGTATCAGCTCCTGACAACCACCTTTTGCCATCCTATTAAGTTTCCCTATGGAACTTCTACCTCATCTGAAGGGCACCACAACTAGGTCCTATACATAGGAATGGAAACATTCATTTTTAAGGACAACTACAGTTAAACTGACTGCATTTCTCATACTCCAAGACATTTGCATAGTAATAGAAATAACAAGTTAACCTACATTAAAACAAGGATAAACAGCATTCCAACAAATCTTTGTAAGATCTCATTACATTTTACACAATGGGGAAAACAAGCAGAACAAGAAAGGGAACCTAGTAAAATGCATACATTTCAGTTTTAAACAACCATTTTGAGTTGGCTTAGAGCCTGAAAAAGAAATCAAAAGGCCTTTTTTCCTTAATATTTACCTTCTGTCAAAAAAAAAAAGTTCCAAAGATGATATCCTTCAAAATTCAGTGTTGTTCTCAAACAAAATTAAGTGTCTCCTACAGAACCTCCCCTCTCATATTGCAGACATTCCCTTTACAAAGGTAGTTTATATATCTTAAAATCAGTACTAGAAAATGATTTTTTAAATTATTTTTAAAATTGTTGTTCATTTTAAGAATGCAGAAGTTAATAGGAGACTGAGTTCTTTGTTCAGTTCTGCCAGTATCTAAATATCACAATTTCAAAATCATTTTTGAAGTAATCTATGACACAAAGGCTTTCATCATTTAGACTTGAGTCTTCCAATTTTGAGCCATGTTTCTGCATATGGAACAAGAAGATTTTCCAAAATTATGCAGGACCAAAGACCACTCAGACCTATGAGCTACAGCCAGACGTAAATCCATCACTATGAAAATATCAAAACTAAATTAAAGCTGCACAAACCAATAGAACTTTTATTTACAACATGCATTTTTCAATAACATACATTAATGAATAATTAAATCAGACCCCACATACAAATCCTACCTTGGCAAGTTAGACACTCTCCCTCACACCTGAATACCCCTAATGAAACCAAGAACTTGTAAACCAGCAAAAATGCATCAATGAATAAAGCTGAGACTGAATCTTCAAAGGTGAGCTTCCCACACTACAATGAAAATTCTGAAAGGAGCTTAACTTTTGCCTTTTCTGCAGTGTACAATGTGTCCACAGTTTAACTGCTTGGAGCACAGCTGCAGCACTAGATTCTGGTTTCTTCAGCTCTACACACAAAGACTATCCTGTTCCCAGAAAATAGCTTCACTGCTGCTCAGTCTCACAGATAACACTGCCAGTCTGCAAGGAGCGGAATCATTACAACAGTGGCTATTTGGACTTACATTCATCATGTTGTTTCCTGTTCTTTACTACCAGTGCTGCCAGCTGCCAAAGATACTTTAAACTGAATTAGTCAGAAATTGTATTTTGTAATGAATTCTGTGAACATCCTTACCTTGTAATTTCCAAGAACTCCTTTCAGAATAAGGGATTAATAATAAAACCAAACCAACAAACCACCACCAACCCCTTCTATCAAAATACGCTGGCTATCTAATTAGCTTGCAAACCTGGGAAAGTGTTTTCTGACTGAGGGTGAAGAAATATTTTCAGTGGACTAATCAGTAACCTTCTATGTCTTGGGTAAAGGATTTGTCAAGAGCAACTGATATCAAGAGACTGAAGTACTCAGACTTTGAGTAAAAGTATTGGGAAATGAACCATTTATCCAAATATTCAGTTACCACGGCCAGGATTTAAACAAGTCCTTCCTGTCTCCAGCTTTGCAGAACATGCCAGAGCTGTTGATCATGCCTACATTAAGAAAGAACATGAAAAACCACATGACATTGTAAACTCCCTCTCATCTTAATCATTTGGCTATTATTTTCTTGAGGTTTTTAATTCTGTTCTGTGCTGTACCAAAGGAATTGGAGCTTGTATACCACTCCTCAAACTGAAGAGGCCATTCAAAGAAATTATGAAATGTTCAGTGTCCCTGGTCTTCTGTTTATCTGGAAAAGCTTTGGGAGAATTCTGACTCCTCAACACAGACACCACTGCAGCATGCCAAATCAGCTTGAAGGATCCCAGACACTGTCAGCAAAACCACAACAAACCAGCTACAGATAATTCAAACAAAATCTTTTGGATGAGCGTAAGGAATGTTATTGCACATATATTCACCACTTAGCAAGGGATGAGAGGGGAGAAGAAATATGCCATGCATCATCTTTATGCTGGAGAAAACACAAAGTGTTCCAAGAGAGACATACTTGCTGCCCTAATGAGAGACTGAGAAAACACTAATTTTAACAATAATTTTATATTTTTTAACATTAATTTTATTATCAAAGTTACCCTTCATCATGCTTATTTTTTTCCTTTCTTCATTTTAATTTTCTGATGTAGTCTTCTCAACCATATTTAAAACACCCTTTCGCTTCCCTTCCCACTCCAAAGAAATAAGGAACCAGCCTGTTGGTGTGAAAAAATAAATCTCATCAAAGCAGGGTTTAATTTCACAAACTGGCTGTAACTGCATGCATAAGAGCTGAAATTCTTTGTAACACAACTCTTAGCTAATCATCTTAACTGGAAATGTATACGGGGACGAAAGGGTAAGAATGTATTAATCAGAGGTGTTCAGAATACTGACTTATAATCTTGACTTAAAATTACAGTCACCGAAAAGGAAAACAAGCAGTTCTAGTAACCAAACTAGGTTATTAAAAAGAAATGCTATTAAAATTGGACATACATTCCCTGTAAGAAATACTGATGCTGAAGATCCAGACATATGCATCTGGAGGGGCTGCTTCTGCAAGCTGTGCAGGCTACCTGCTGGCTGGTAACACTGACCAAAACACTTTCTTACTCCTCCTCTGCTAATTTCAAATTGTACAAATGAATTTTGGTTACCCACAAAGGGCTACATCAGAATCTCTCCTCAGTACTGCCACATAACAGACCAGGTTAAGTCCCACAGCACTGCTAGGTGTGGCAGATGGAGCCAAATCAAGACCCAGCAAATTCCTGCTTCTGGAAGCAGAAAAAGCACATGGGCACCGAAAGCCCCTGTTTGGATTTCAATCCTTTAACAAAAAACTTACATACTTTAACAGCTCCCTTTTTCATATTAAAAGATACTTCCACAAAATTCCTCTGCACAACTTACAAATTGTAAGATATGTGGTTAATGATTTGATGGTTTTCACCAATCAAGTTTTTCTGTTTAATAGTGTTTACAGCATGTTTCAAACTAGTCAAGTAGTCCTCAGTCTTTTGGCTTTTTAAGATGTTTGGTTGGTTTTTTTGAAGTGGTGGGGTTTTGTTGTTGTGGCAGTGGTTTGTTTGATTAGTTGTTTTGTTGTTGGGATTTTTTGGCCTTTTTTTTTTAAAAACAAACAAACAAACAAACAAAACCCACCACCTCATCCCCAACAAAATCCCTTTCCAAGTAATATACTTTTTTGCCTAATGAACCTTTCTTTCTTTCTCATTCTTTCTCAGGATCCTTTTTATCACTACAAGTTCGCTACATGAAACATTCCTAAGAATCCTCTCCTATTACTCAGAAGAGGAAGAGCAACCACTTGAACTTTTCTGTAGACAGCAAGAGATGACCATTAAGCTTTACTAAGTCTTTGGCAGGCTTCCCTAGCAATTTTCCTTCCTTCAAGCATAACTGCAGGTTCTTACAATGCGACTAGATTTCCCTATACTCTGTGTTTCAGGAATATCAAATCAATGATACCTTAAACCTTATATTAAGAAATGAACATATGCCTAATAAGGCTATAGTCACATCCAGCACAGTGCAACAAGAATAACTATTGCTTTTCATAAGCAGAACTACATGACATGCATGTATTTTGGGACAAAATCTTAAGTGTTTCTGATACCCACACAGACAGTAAGGGGAGTCCATGACTTCAGGAAGCATTCTAAACATAGTAAGGGTACATTGGCATTTCTAACATTCAGCATAACTCAAGCTGAAAAGGGCCTTAAAAATCCATACAGTCCAACCTTCTGCTCAAAGGGATGGGCCAGTTATGACATCATATCAGATTACTTGGGGTTTTGTCCAGTCTGCTCTTGAAAATCCAACATACTCCTAACTGCTTCTTGTAACAGGGTCTATTTTTGCTGCACCGGAAATGGTTAACATACAGTATGTTCGGCACAGCTGGGTTACAGCCACAGGGAAAATCACTACAGGATTCTGGTCCTCAAGGACATCTTGATAACAAGCTTCTCTAAGATAGCCTTTACTACTATGTCTTCATGTCACTTAAATAAATGTCTTCTATTGCTACAGGGGTTAACCATTATACACTCGTCCTAGCAAATAAAAGCATTATGAGTATCTTTCCTGGGATCACAAAATATTTTGATGCTATTTACTTATCACAACAGCCTCTTTTACAGTTTGCTCTAAGAATTCTACCACTTATTTGCATAACTGCTATATTAGAGAATTTAAGTTCAATAGTTGCCAGAGATATGGAAAAATGTCTTGTTATCTTTACAACTCAAAGGTAAGAGATAATACATGCATGTCCCAAATTGGAACTATACTTATATCAGAACTGGGGGAAGTCAATGGAATGCTAAATCTTGATGCTTCCATGACCACAGGTAATGTGATGATGTACTGAAAGGTGCACATGAACACTGGCTGCTCCTCAACAATCTTCTCTCCACTAGACACAAACACATACATACTCCTTCCTAATACCAAGTTAGAGTTGGAAAATGACCAGAAGACCTTATGGAGACTCTCAATACTATACAGTTCTGTGCATAGGGCAAACGCATCAGATGGTCTTTGGACGGCCACTCCAGCTGTAGAAAAAAATATGCCAATAGCTCCTTGTTTTCTGTCATGGACAAGGAACTTGCCACACGACTATGGCAGATCCATGTCTCTAAGGGCACTCTCCTGTCCAAAGAGGTGTCTCTAGCCCCACCATCTCCAACTCTCACGACCCTGTCAAGCTACTTACTCATCAAAACAGAAGAGAAATTCTTTGGGTTGCTCTCAGGTGATCTTTGGAGCACCAGCTCTGCAGATTTACTTAACCAAATAAAAATATGGGTAACAAAGTCAAGATGTAATTCTCAACAATAAAACAACTTTTTCTACAGTTTGTTGCACCTGAAGGGGGACAGTTAAGAAAAATAAACACCACTCCAGGATATTTTATTCAGCTGCTAACACATGAACGAAATTTGCAGGATATGGTTCTAGTTTGTACTCTGTTCTGCCTCAATATCTTGGTTAGAAAAAGAAACTGCCGTCAGAAAAAGACTAATTGCAAGCAAAATAACAGCTCTCTTGGGAAATTTAAAGCCATTGGGATTGCTGGTTTATATCAACCTTCTACCTCCCAAAGATCAGCTGTGCAAATACATCTGTTCTGAAGCCAATACTTTTTACATACCTATATATTGTAGTTGGAAAGGAAATAGGAGAAATATACTTGGCAGCTGTCTGGGACCAATAGTGCATTCAAGACAGTATTAAAAATGTCTTCCTTTTCTCAGCTATAATACTCAACTCCCAAGTAGGCCAAAAAGCTTTATAACTTGTGCACAAAACATCCAGAGACAAATTAACCACATATTTATGCCCACATATAGTATCAGCATTGGAAATACAGATACCTCTGACAAATCATCCTGGGCTTGGTTCTGATAAAATAATAATGCAGGAGTTACAGATGTGTTTCTGCAGAATGATGTTTTAATGCACATATAAACTTGGTTTAGAGAAGTGTATTTATTGAATGCCTGTATCTAGTTTAGAACAGCACAATGTCAAGGAAGCAATTCATACAGACTTTACTGTTTATTCAACTGAATTAGCATTTGGGTGTTAACTTTGACCATGTGATATAGTTTGACTCTAAAGCCCAATGCAGAGATCATGACCTAATGGACCACAGTCAGTTGCTGACATTTTATTTAAGTTTACTGATGCTCAAACCACATCTTTAACTGTGAACTCAACTAAAACCACGAGGTGGGAAAATCAGGACAGAAAATTCTTGTTTTGCTTTATAATGCAGATATCTTATTTACCTGTGCTAAAGTATGAGCATGTTTGAAAAACCACACACACAGAACCCCCCAGCTTACATTCAAACTATCTTTTGTCACTATTAAACTAGAGAAGATTTTTGGCAAAATATTTGTGATTACATGGAAATTTATGATTAGGCTTTCAAAACATCTGGTAATTGTGAAGCTCAACTTAGCTATTAAAATGCCTGCACTTTTGTTTGAGCTCAGATCTGCCTGATAAATAAGTTGAACTGACATTGCAGTACAGCTTCTACAATTTTTTATTAATTTAGATGAGTGAAGTGTGAAATCCAACTGGTTGCTTAGTATTTTGAGGAGCTCACGGGAGACAAGACTATCAGCTGGTTATCTGGAAGAACAGCCTGTTATTTGGAAATTTTATGAGGAAGCAATTAATCAAGAAAAAAGATTTTTTAGATCAACATTTCATGTCTTATACAGCTACAATATAAGCCTCGATATAACTTTCTGCTTGTGATCACATCTGGCTGCATTACTTTTCTCTTTGGTGCCCTGGGAACTACACTGCCCATCTTGTGCCACATGTCCCCAAGGCAATAAGGCAAAGCAAGTACCCAAATTACTCATTGTTAGGAGTTATGTTCCCTGCTGGCCTGGGCTATAACTCATTTCCTGCAGCTGCAAACTCTGTCAGAGAGTCTCATAAGCAGTGCTTTGGCTTTGAGCCACAGGTGGGGATCCTTTTTCCCTACACACAGCCCATGATTTGCTTGTCTGCAGTCTCAAAATCCTCCCCTTCAGCAGCCTCATTTTGCTTGTAAGCAAACAGTTGCTGCCCAAGTCATCTTTCTTTTCTTCCACTACAGAGAGCCCTTCCTCAGTTACTCAAACTGGATACCATTTTGATCAAATTCCAACGATGATGCTATCCAGAGCTTTCTCTTCCTACGTAACAGTATTTGGACTCAACATAGAAACACATTTATTTTCTCAATAATAATGTTCAAAACTTTCAATCATATGTAAACTTTTAACCTTTATTCTCTTTCCCTTTTTCTTTCAACCTAAAATTATTATTCTGAATAGAAGATCTCCAGTTGTGCAAGAGCAAGCTTAATGTAACAAATTCAAGACTGTTTTACCCCATTCTGTGGCCTTAGCAATAAACTATCTCTCTTTTCTGGAGAAATACCTCTAATATCACCTGTGCAATTTTAGTTTTTGTCATTGAACTGAAGATCCTCAGACCAATTCAAGAAGAGCTTGGATATCTGCAATACCTGCCCTACATTACTCCTTCCCACATTACAGGCATAGAAAAGGGCTTACTTTACTGCCCTTTAAATCTGTCCTCCTGTGTCTTGGAATGGATAAGCCATTCAGTCCTTCTTATTATGGCAGATTCTTTGAGGATATGTATTACAACAACCAAACCAAACCCAAACGAACCTGCTGAAATAGCATTTTCTGTCTATGGCACCATTCAGGACAGTGTCATGAGAATAAAATCAAAAAGTAAAATCAAAACACTGAATCAAAATTCAATACTGCAGTGGCAGATGGCATGTCACCATGTTACTGAGATGTAACTTTTCAGATCTGAACAAACATATACAGAATATCTGGGTTATAAGAATGTATGATATAATTAGACATTGTACCTCCAGGTAAACCAAGGATCTCTGTAAACAAGTTTTGAAACAAACGGGTAGTAACAGGAATTGGAAGTTGGATGTAGTCCCAAGAATCTCCATAACTTATAAAGAAGACATGCAAATGTAAGTGTCATGGGCAAAGACTTGTTGCCTTTGTAACCCTCCAAACAATAGCACCTACAGAAAAGATATGATGGACCGTTACGAATTCTTCATGTTGCAGATGCATTCATGAAGTTGGAAAAGACAAAGGACTTGTGATTTAAACAGGCAAGAAACATATTAAAATAGATGCCAGTTTTTCTGAGCTTTCAAGTTCAATTCCATTATACTAAATCCTGTCCCCTGGTCCTTACCCAAAGCTCTGTAGTGTGTAAATGTCTTGTAAACAAAGGAAAGAGAGCTGCACTTATAACACGGATGTACCACTGACTGAAAAAAACCCCTTGCTAGAAAGGGGAGAAACGCCAAATAAAACAACAGGAACATTCTTTGTACCCACGCCCAATAACATGTGGGGAATCATTATAAAAAAAAAATTGTTGCCTTATGTATTACTTGTGAAAAACATGCTCTTCCAAAGCTAGTAATTTATTTTTTTGTAGAGTGCACCAACTGTTATTCAACCTCTTTACTACTCACTTGTTTGTCTTTTTCCCCCCAGTCATAAAAGGGATTTAAACTGCATGTCAAGTTGATTAAATGACCCAAATAACTTACAGAATTAGATTAGCTATCTAGTAGAGTGAGCAAGAGGTCTGGACCCTGCCATCAACCCTCCCCCTAAATGACTATCCATCCAGTAAATGTCTTTTTCTCTGCGTAAAGCTTTCCCCAAACTGTGAACAAAATGGTTTTTATCTGCCTACTATAAAATTTTAGAGACTGAAGATACTGTAAACACATTTAATTCTTTGCCCCCCACCCCCCGACAGTGATTAGGTATTTAAAGTAAAATGCATTCTTAGAAGGCAGGAAACACCTACAACTGTAGGCAAGCGACGAGGACAATTTTTGTAGCTGTCTTCTAACATGAGAAGAAAATAACATTATTTTTCATGGCTGACAAGGAATGACCAAGATCAGCTGTCAGAACTAGGTGTCACTGAACATACTCTGCTTTAAGAATCTTTCTTGTTAACCCACTTTGGATAATAATTTCAGATTATTTAAGGCATTAATAAGTATAACCCAACATTAATTTGAAGAGATTTGGTATTTTAAAACTTTGAAGCTCACCTCACCTCTGGTATGCCATGGCTTTTCAACTGATTTGGTAAATGGTATTTATAAACACCATTGAAAACATCAAAATTGTAAAGTACATAGGTACTGAAAGAAATGCAAGAAGGCTACTCACAAACCCACAATGCTACAGTCACATAGTGGTGAGCATAGCAAAGCATATAAAATACACAAATATCTATGGTCTGGGCTTAACACAGAAGTTCATCAAGCCAAAGCTACACACAAATCTGCCTTTACATCAGGCAAACAAAACCCAGGCTTCCACGCCCCCTCCCTACCAAGCCCTCTCTACCCTCCCTTACCACTCCATTAGTGTCACAGCACGAAATTCAGCTTGGCACCTCCAGTCCCCAATTAAGCCACCCCAGCCTAATTCGCAGCATCGCCAAGGCTGACAACCCGGTCTCACTCCTCCACAGGAGATAAGAACCTGGACATATTCCCAGGAGGAGAAAGGAGAGGGAAATGGAGAAGAAAACAACTTTGCAAACAGATTTATAGGGATGCAGGATTTATGGGAAGGAATACGAAGATTACACTTTCTGGTACACCTCCTGGACACTCTAGATCCTGGAGGTGCTGGCCTCAAACAGCCAAACCTCCTTTGAAATTACACAAAATCTCTGTCAGCACTTTGTGATGCCAGACATGCACAAATTCCCAACTTATGTCTACTGCATGTGACTTAGCCCATGACTGTACAGAATTACTCAGACCTAAAAACTCCAGAGGGCAATATTCTAATTTGTCAAATCCTTACAAAACTCTGAAAGTTCTACTGAATTATGGTTAAAAAATAGAGGAAAAAAAAATGGGAGTGGGATGGGACATGACACTATTAAAAAGACTGAAAGTACAGAATCAAGCACTAGAAATCTAGAAAATACAACATTTAAAAGTTGTCCAGCCAAGTACATGGACTGCTTTAAGTAATGGAAGTCACTCACTTGTAATTTAAATGGGTTGTTGATTTTGTTTTGCATTTTAGGATTCATACCTCAATCAATGACTGCAATAAACAATACTAAGAAGATCATCTAATTGTTTTTTCATTCTTCTGATTAGCATAGTCCCCAAAGCCCTGTTTAAAGATAATTAATCTAATCCAGCACTTGCGAATGAGTAATTGCTTTGAGGAATTGTCTGAAGTAATTTTCACTATGAAGGAGGGGGAGAATAGAATCAAAGCAATCCACTAATTTTGCTTAATTTTATCATTCCTCTGTGCAATGAACACTATCAACCTCTTTCAAGCAATAAAAAGTTGAGATCGAAGTCAAACGTATCCAGCGGTTTTGAGTATCCAGTTGAGAGTTGTTTGCCTTCTTTCCTTTTTCCACCATCACAGATTACTAAACATTACATAATAGCTTGCATACTCAAGATGGTTCATACTGACTTCAGTCATAGTGACATGCAAAGGAAACTTAATAAATCAAACATCCAACTCCTAAAGCCTGACATCCAGTAATGCTGGAGTAAACAATCAGCAGCTGCTTTTGTTCAGCTAGGGTTTAGATAGCATGCCACAACATCCCACAGGAAGTCTGGCAGAGGCACAGGGACAGAAGTTACTTCTGAGGCAGCATTCAACCCTTCAAATCGTGCTCATTCAAGGGATGGCCTTCTCCTTCAGTCTCCATGATGAATACAATTAATGCCTTTTATTTCAAAACAGCATGCCAAATGAAAAATAATCCAACTTTACAACACACTGCTACATTTCCCCCCAAAAAACTACAGTACAAGAAATCAATACAGGCTATGTCCACCAGTTTGACTAACATACCCTCTCAAATACAAAATCAGGTCTGTTGCTTCCTCAAGAGTCTGACAGGCTCAATATTCTTCATATAACGTATATTGTCCAGTACAATCTGCCTCTCCTAATAAAACTGTCTGCATGCAAAAGTGCTCTCAGCTCCAAAGGAAACTGGATTTATTGATTGTCTGAGTGTTGTTGACATTTCTATGATTTCCTCCCTTAGTCAAAGGAAGAAAAGTTTCAGTGATACCTAAGCTACATTTTCCAATTTTATCATCAGAAGAACTGTAATCCTCCTCTATCCAAATTGTGATGTGACACAAGAAGATGAAAAAGTATTCCAACTACACAGGTTAATCCTTCAGACTCCCCCTCCCCCTGCAAACCACACTGCATTCAGGAAGTTCTTGTTTTGCATGCTCCTAATGTAGGAAGCAAACTCTCCTCTCTTTCAGTGAAGGATATTTATACAGTGCATGAAAAAAAAAAAATGGGGGGGGAATTGTAATGTGATAGGTGACATGGACTGAATAATTGAAAAATTTGTGGTTATATTTATGAAAAACTCTCCAAACCCCAGATTTTGTGTTTTGGAAATCAAGTTTTCCCTAGAACCAATTTTCTGCTAATTTTGTTACTCACAATAAACTTTCTGAAATCTAGCTTTTCCCTCAACACATGATGAAATGCCACCTAATGAACTGGTTTTGGGGTGCTTTTTCCCCTTAATTTACTTTGCTTTCTGTTCATAGTCTGCAAACTCAAGTAGTTTCAAATACAGCAAGCAAGCATTTTCTCTATTAACAAGCTGCTTTGTGAATTTGAGGAGTTTACAGAGTCAAGGACTACAGTACACCAAAACCTTAACAAAATCCAGCAATTATCAGACTTTCCTTGCACCCTTCAGGGGCCTATTCTTCCATGCATCTGAAAAACAAAGTGTGATTTCAGAGCCACACTGGCTAAAAGGGATCAGTGTGCTACTGGTCCTCTGAAAATCTTAGCTAAGTAAAATACAGAAGTCCAAAGAGCTAGTTCCTGTGCCAGGGCACTTGGAAGCACATATTTACCTTTTCCATCGCTGAGCCTGATGTCATGACTTCTTACTGCAGAGCTTCTCAGCAGCCATTCACAATGTATGCTGGTTATTTTCTCTCTCACCCCCTCCCCTCTACCCCCTTCTTTCAGCACACAACAGATACAGATTTTCCTATCATTGCAGGTTGATCTAGCATGATATATAACTCTCTTCCCCAAGAGGTAATTTGCTTAAACCTCTTCCCTGTCTTCAGCCACATTTTCGCTTAATACTGAAAACTGCCAACTGCTTGTTTTGGAAAAGACAGTGCAACTGCATGCTGCCAAAATCGTTGTGTTTGATTTAATTAAAAACCAGAAATCACACCAGCACTCCCATTACCCAAAACTTGTGCTGATGACTACCAGACCTCATTTCTGTCAGTTCTTACCTTTGTGGTTGAAAATCCCCTCCATCTCCATACTACTGCGAGAGTGAGCAATGCAGAGGGATCCGCAGGGCACCAGGCCCTCTGCAGCTGGGGATCGATCCGTGGTTCGAACCAGACACCAGTCTGGCTTATCATGGGGCCTCTCCACGACCTCCACTGTCTGCCCACGGCGGATTGTCAGCTCATTACTGTTGCAGGCGGTAAAGTCGTGGATTACCACCGTCAGCTCACACCCACCAGACAACTGTGAAGGGGAAAAACAAGAAGAAGCCAGATGAATGCTCGTTATCAAGCCATCAGTCACAAACTGTTGCCTATTTAGGATTCCTGGCAAGATTTGTATTTTGGACAAGATGGCAAGCTTCTGGGACTTTCCACATCAAGAACAGATCATTTCAAAATCAGGCAGTTCTGGAGTTTTAGAATGGATTTCTAACTCTGCTTGTCTCTGCCTATGTTCAAAGCACACTGCTTGTGACAGTGCTGGGCGGAGGATTTAAGCAGTTTTTCTTGCTAGGCTGCTCCTTATGCTGAAAGGTGAAGTAGAAGTTGTTTCAGAATACATTTTATGGGCAGTAATTGGCAACAAAAAGCTAGATGTTACTAAACACATTCACTCTTCACCTTTGTTATCTTGTGAATTCAAGACGAAGTGGGACCTTTTTTGAATAAGTCTTATTCCCACCCCACTCACAGTTTACATGAGCACATCACAAACCATCCAGCACACACCAGACACAATTATAAAATCAGCATAAAGTTCTTCCCATAAGATTCCCAAATAGTTAACTATTTGACAGAAAATCCACGTGGGGCTTACAACTTTCACATTTTTTACCAATTCCCCAAATAAAAACACACAAACCTGAACTAAAAGTATGCATGAGGGGTTTTTCCTCCCCCTTCTTCGAAGCACTTCATTACAATTATTTTGCCTAAGCTTAAGTTCCCTGTCTTTGATCATTTCAGCTGCTTTGATGTGAAATGAAAATTATTATCAAAACTTCACTAAATTCCCAAGATTGCTCAGCACCAGAACACCAATTCAACATATGTAAATAGCCCAGGAATTCCTTCTCCTTCTGTATGGCAATGGATTTCCAGACTTCTCTGCCTTTCATGTATGAATATTTCTGTCACTCAGGCTGCTTCAGTGCAACATTTGTATCAGACTGTGGGATCAAATGCACCCTCATCAAGTTTGCCGATTTCACCAAGCTGTGTGGTGCAGTCAACATGTTGGAGAGAAAGGATGCCATCCAGAGGGACCTTGACAGGCTTGGGAGGTGGGCCAATGCCAACCTCATGAAATTCAACAAAGCCAAGTGCAATGTCCTGCACCAGGATTGGGGCTGGGGCAATTCCAAGCACAAATACAGGCTATGTGGAAAACAGCAGTTCTGAAAATGACTTCGGGGTACTGGTTGATGAGGCACTTGATATGAACCAGTAGTGCACACTTGCAGTCCAGTAAGCTAGCTGTATCCTGGGCTGCATCAAAAGAAGTGTGGTCAGCAAGTTGAGGGAGGCAATTTTCCCCCTCCACTCCAGTCTTGTGAGACCCCACCTGGAGTACTGTGTCCAGCTCTGGAGATCTCAACAAAAGAAGGAGATGGAACTGTTAGAGTGGGTTGAGAGTATCGTCACAAACATGATCTGAGAGCTGGAGCACCTCTCCTATGAAGAGTGCTGAGAAAGTTGGGTTTTTCAGGCTGGAGAAGAGAAGGATCTGAGAAGGGGCCTTATATGATAGCTGTAGATGGGTTTTACAGAAGCCTGCATTGACAAGACACATGGTAATGGCTTCATACTGTAAGAAACTGAATTTAGATTGGATACTAGAATAGAATAGAATAGAATAGAATAGAATAGAATAGAATAGAATAGAATAGACCAGGTTGGAAGAGACCTTCGAGATCATCATGTCCAACCTATCATCCAACACTACCCAATCAACTAAACTAGAAGGTAATTCTTCCATATGAAAGAGCTGAAGCACTGGAATGGGCTGCTCAGAGAAACTGCAGAGGCTCCAATCCTGGAAGTGTTCAAACCAAGGCTGGGTAAGGTCTTGAACAATCTGGCCTAGTGAGAGGCATCCCTTCCCATAGCATGGGGGCTGGAAATAGGTGATTTTTAAGGTTAATTCCAACCCAAGCCATTCTATGATTCTGTGAGCTCAGCTGGTATGCAACTTCTGTGAATTCAGTAATTTAGAATGAAGTCAGTAAATTCCTTCCACTTAGTGAGGTAATCCTGCAATGCTCTGCACTGACAAAGGAGGACAAATACCCTGTGAAAGTTCCAACTGCAGCAAATATAGAAGCATATGCTACCACAATACATTGCACAACTCCTGCCATGTTATTTTTTACTATTACGCTTAGGCTCTTGCATGGTTACCAGATACTTACCATGAGCTTTAGGAAAAAGAGTTAAGAAACTACACTGTTGCCTTTTTAGTTTTTGTGACAAGCCTGGAGCTGAGGCACCAGATAGAAACTTTTCTAGGATAACACTATTTTTTATCAAGCAAGAATTTTAGTACAAATGACAAAACCAGTAAAAACCTAGGAAGCTCAAAGGCTAATCCCAACCTTCTTTTCTTCAAGACTGCAATAAACAACAGGATATAATTTCTAGTAGATGACATTCAGTAACTCTGGAGCTTTACTAGGGTATCTGCCTGCCAATCTTGCCAACTACTCTTGCTTCTGTGTGCATACAAAAAAGACTAAGGCCAGGATGGGTAGAAAACTCTCATGCATCTACCATTCAAGGAAGATAAATCAGGCTGCATCCATTCAGATCCAGACTAAAAGTTAATTACATAGATTGTACTATGTCTTTCCACACAGCCTCAACACCTGAATTACAGGGTGGTGCATCTTCAAAACATGCCACCTCCTCCCTCAGTAAAAAGTTTCCTGTTCCCTTACACTCTTTCTCCACATTGCACTGTTTTTCAGTCCATGAATAACTATGCCAAAGGGGAAAAGGTAAAGAGCTTTCCCTTGTTTTCTGGTATTGATTTATGTTCCAGCCTTCTTCAGACAAATTCAGAAACAATTGAAACCATCTGTATGCCTGACGGGGACTAACAAAACAAGACGTATGACTTCACAAGGTGTCCAGTGCAGAGCAGATTTTTCTCAGAAGCAATCACGGCAAGCACCAAGACAGTAACAAGTTGACGCTGTCCAGAAACTGCATCTAGTTTTTGTATTTTCTCCTAAACATCTATAGGAGCATAGCTTTGGTGCCCTGCTTGCCTTCCTGATTCTTTACCTACTACAAACAGAGATTAAAATACACTTTGTGACCAGTGCAATGACCATGTTTTGGCTTTAACATAGATGTTCTTTCTCCTTCCTCTGATTGGGAAAAAAAAATAAAAGGCAAGATCTTGCATTGAAATTCAATATGCAGTCACACTTCACTGTATAAGAAGATTCCTGCATGCAACTGTTAGTTCCACATCCTCAAATGTGCACTAAGGAGACCCAACTCAGAATCATACAATTGTTTCATTTGGAAAAGATCACCCAACAACATCATACCACCTGGACCATTACACTGTGTCCTGAAGTGCCACATCTACAAATGTATTGAACATTTCTACAGATGGTGACTTCACTACTTCCCTGGGCAGCTTATTCCAATACCTGAACAATATTTCAAGAAAAGAAATTTTTTCTAATATCCAATCTAAACCTCCCCTGGTGCAATTTGAGGTCACTTCCTCTTCTTGTTTCACTTGAAACTAGGGAGAAAAGACCAACACCCAAATCACTGCAACTCTTTTTTTTTAAGGTAGATACAGAGAGCAGTAAGGTCTCCCCTCAGCCTCATCTTCTTCAGACTAAACAATCCTCAGCCACTCAAAACTTAGTGCAGGACTTCTCCACTGCTGCCTATCACTGAAAAGGATGTTCTCTACCCATCTCACATTTACATTGTTACAGAGTACTGACCATTTACCAGTTTCCCCCTTCTTTTAGATAACAACCCATCTCTTTGTTTCATTGTTGTTGTTTTTTTCCATAACACACTTTCTGAAAGCAGTTTCATCTTTCTCACTGATTAAAGGCAGTTGGACAGCAAGGAGTGCCTGTGATTAAGCACACTGCTCAACAGCTGCTAGCTGGAGGGAAGAGCACAGCAGAACAGAGACTGACTTGCACTGAAAAGAATTACAAACCATCTAACCCCAGATTTAGGCTGAACAAGGGCTTTATATACATTTTATCCATTCTTCTCAAGAAACCCTTTATCTAAACTGAATAAAATATGCATGATTAAAATAAATGAGGCTATGTCTGAAACATGGAAACTGGGAGGACAGAGACAAGATGAGAAACAAAAGCCAGACAGAAATAGAACTGCAGATTAAAAAAGGTGCAGGGTTTAATTAAACAACTTATCATGGGACATAGTATTTTGCAGAATAGGTTCTTAGTGTAGGTTTGCTGAAGTCAGAGATTCTGAATCTCCACATTTGGAAAACACCTTTAAGATCAAGTCCAACCACTATCTAACTTTACCAGGGTGATTACTACACCATATCCTTGAGCACCATACCTAGACAGCTTTTAAGTACATCCAGGGATGTCCATTCAACCACTTCCCTAGGCAACTTGTTCCTGTCATTGATAATCCTTTCAGTGTAAAAGCTTTTCCTAATGTCTAACCTAAATCCCACCTGGTGTAACTTGATGCCATTTCCTGTTGTCCTATCAGTTGTGACTTCTGAGAAGAGACCAGCACTCACATGTCTGAAACCTCCTTTCAGGGAGTTGTAGAGGGCGTCAAGTGCTCCCCTCCACTTCCATTTCTGCAGACTAAAGAGTTCATTTGCCAGAGTATGTGGGAAGATGACCACTAGCAGTTTTGCCACATACAACAGCCTTTACATAAGGCCATATAACCTTTCACGACTGCAAATTAATTTACTGTACCATGATAATATTTATTAAAGAAAAGGGAAGGTAAGGGGAAGAGCTAGTAAGATTTCTCACTTATTTCAAGCATGAAAATCTTGAATCCCCTTTTAAAGTGGAAAAAAAAAAGTGCATTGTGGAAGAAATGTGGGAGACACAGAAATTCTGCCTCAAAGAGCTTTGACCAGGTAGCTGCCCAGACTTGGTTTCAGATTCTGAAAAAAGGCATATACTCAGAGCCACATCTAGGGTTTTGTCCTAGCAGTTTTTCTACGATGGAAATCTTTTCCACAGTCTTAGCTGGTAGAAGAACTAAATACTTGGTTGTCTCCTGCTGCTTTGGTACTTTTTTTGTTCTCCAAAGTACAACAAAAACCTTAATGAAGCATAAGAATGGAATAAAACTGCACATAGACAGCAGTACAAAGTGTTACCAACTGGGTAAAATAGACAGTTTCTTAAAAATAAAATATTGCTTCACTGACCACCCACAGCAGCTAGCAAGATTCCTACTATTTAGGCCTCTCATCTCAGCTACCAAAATAGTAAGTTCTACTATTTCATGTTTCTACCAGCTCACTTAATGCAAGCATGAAAAGACCTATCAGATTTAGATTGTTTCCTTCAGCCTCCCTCTTTCAGTTCCTATGCATTGGATTAAGTTCAAAAGTCAACATTAAAATTAGATCAAACTCTGAGGTTAGGAACTGTTGAAAGGTGGAATGAATGGGCCAAGTGTCATCTCTTTTATTTGTTAGCCACTGAAAATGCTGGCTACACAGCTACAGAAGATGAATGGAAGGATCACTGTGAAAGGTGAAGGCTGCAACAAGAGCATGGAGATGCTTTGATGGAGCTGAAATCTCCCTCAAAAAATATATATTTCACTCTGGAGTTCATTAAACCTTCCAGTATTTCAAGATCAGTGAGTGCTACGGATGTATATAGCACATCTTGCAAAATGAAGACATACTTCATCATACTTAAAACAGACTGGAAAGGGATCCTAAGTTATCTAGTCCAGTTCTTTTCCTCCAGAGCAAAAAATACATCTAAGTGAATAAAGATTAACATTTATCTAAATTTTGTTCAAAGAGCTCCAGTTATGGAGATTCCTCAGTTATGGAGACTCCTCAGCCTTCTCAATTACTCTGCTTTAGGCCTTCACGTTTTCACACCCATAAAAAAAAAATTATTACAATATTTTATTAAAGATAAGTCCTTTGATGTCATCCCATCCACTGAAAACATGGGTAAAAGACTGTTCTGTAATTCTGCATAGTAGCTTCTACATAGCTGAAGACCTAAGTTCTTGTTCCTGCCTTTTTTTCAGACTCATTAGCCCTAACTCTAACTTTCCTTTTAAATTATGTTTGTTAGACATCTAATCAATCTTCCTTTTTTTTTTTTTCTGCTTTCTTGTGGAACTCTTCCAGTGGACCACTAATTTGCTAAAATTCTGTACTCAGAACTGGCTGTGTTACCTAACAGAAGCCTTACAAGCACCAAGTAAAGAATGAGGACTGTGTTCTGCTGCAGCTCAGCATCCTACTTCCACAATTCAGTATAGGGCTGTCTCCCTCCTCCTCCACAGTTTCAACACACTGTTAAAATAAACAGCTTGTGAGCCTCTACAGCTTCCAGATGATAGTCTAAAAACTGTTCAATACTCTCACTGTTTGTTAGCAGCTAACGATTTCCATCTACTCACATTAGCCCAAAAGTTTTCCTATTAAATTCCATGGTGTTTTATCAATTAATTTCTTCAATTTGCAAGACAACTGTGATTTCTAACTCCACCTGCCAGTATAGTTTTCAGATGATGTAAAGCTGGAAAGAATGGCAGCTTTATAAACATATGGTCTATTGCATCATTCCAGTCATTACTGAAAAGCAACATGCAACAGTGAAGCCAACAATAAGAAGTTACAATTCTAGCCCCAAAAGCCAGGGTGGAGAACAAAAAAAGCTAATCGAGAAGTTATTCTCTCTTACTCTCTGTTTAAAGCATTCCCAATCATGTTAGAAAACAGGATGCAAGAAAAGAAACTCACATGGACAATACTCAACTACTTACTACCAAAGCTAAGCATTTGAAAGAGCTAACTCTAAGTTTCTCTCTGAAGAGGTGTAAAATAGTGTTGAGTTTTGGATAAAGGATTTCGTTCTTGATACTCTCTCTGTAGCCCAGCACTTCTAGGCAAAACATTTCTTTTAAAAGAATCAACTGTTGGAATATATAATTGGAAAAAATAAAAGAAGGGTCTACTTTGCTGTTGATTAGCATGACGTTTGGCATTTGTTGTCTTAATCACAATAGTGGATACGTATAAACAGAAGAATGTTCAGCAACAGCCTAAGTAATATCAAGTTAAACATTTTTACCACTTGACTAACACTATTTTAAATGACTTGATATTTTTAATGTTTCTCAATCTGGAATCCAAGCTCAGTTTGAAATATGCACCAAATTTGACCAAGGAGTTCCACTGCTCCATTGGGCTAACCACATTAAGAGAACCTAAAATCTCTAAAACCATTTTACTCCATCCCTGTAAGACATTCATACATACTTTCAAACTTCTAGGCTGAGGAAACATTTTAACCCCAAAGGGATTACAGCTAATGAACTTTCAACATATGAAGTTGGACATTAACTCTGATTCAGCAAAAATGTTAAGATACCCTACAGATTTCACTGATTTCTGACTATTACTTAATTTTTATTTTGTAGTTTTAAAAGGAAAGAAAAATTCTCTTCTTAACATATTTAACAAGCCAAAATATACGAGAAACATGAAACAAGGCTACTTTGCTAATTCACACACTTTAAAGACGTTCACAAGCAAAAAATTCCTTCATTGGACATACAATACATAGCACAAGTAACTTCCAGGGAGTCTCTCGGTTTTCACAGTTTGTTTTTCTTGTCAGAGAAAAGACTAACAAAAAATTACACATTAATGTGAGAACTCAAAAATACATTAAAGACAACACCATGTTCATTAATCAAATTTAAAACTTCATTTGTCAGGAAAATATTTGAAAGTATCCTTCATTTTTCCATTCCTTCTCCTTTTAACTTGTGACTCCTGTTGAACAGGTTGTTGGTAAGATTCCTCTTCATGCCAGATTGGAAGACAATCCTGAGGGCATTTGACTTGGCCAACTTTCTTAGCAATTCTCACATGATGCATGAGATACTGCCATGAAGGGCAACAGGAGACAATCTATGCTATTTCCCAGTAAACAGTACACCACAAACAAGTGATGAGGGGAAACAGTTGAACACGGCATGGATGGATTGAATTGCCTCCATTTGAATTGAAGCAAAATCCAGCCATGCTGCATGCACACTTGATATCTCAACCAAGAGTCAGGGAAATCAGAGGGAGCATGTCTTGCTTTTGCGTGTGATAGATTGCCTAAACTATTAAGCATGAATAAAAAATTAGCAAAACTGTTTGCTAGTATACACAACATAATTTTTATAAATCTGTCCTGAAGAGTCAAACCCCCAAACATGCCCTAACCCAGACAATGGGTTAAGCACCTGTGAATGTGCAAACCTGGACACTTCCTGGGGTCCAGATAAATATGTAGCATGTGTAATTAACTTTGTAACACAGCTGTGAACTGTGTGTGCCCCTGAGCATAGATATGCCCCATCCTATAGGTTCAGTTATCAGGTTTCTCTGCTACCAAAGGGCATTAATTGTCTTGGGACAGTATTTAAACCAGATGAGAAGGTAGGCAATTTACCTTGTTGTTACCACGAAAGAGACAAGAGCCAAATGCTGCCAGAGTTGTTGCCTATCCTAATAGGCAACAACTACACATGGGCCTTGCATTTGGAACAAGGCAGAAAGGGGAAAGCTCCAAGAGAACTGAATCCCAGAAGAGCCACAGAAAACTACAGCCCAGTGACAGAGCACATGAGAGAGAGAGGCGCCTAGCTCCTTCTGAGCCGGACAGAGGAGCAAGTCATGAGTCCCCAGCTACTGTGCTACAGAACCCCATATGTAGGAAACTGCAGAGTGCAGCACCTTCCTTTCCAATTTGAATCACTGTATTGGAAATGCTTAGATCTGTGCTTAAATCATTGAACTGTCTTCATATGTGGAATGTAATACCCACAACCAAATAACAGAACCTATAAATATACTTTGTAAATAAGTTACGGCAGTGTTTGAAGATACCACCGCCAGGAAATATTAAATATAAAAACATACATTTTATTACAAAAATCATGAAACAGCTCAGTAAGAATGAAAAGAAAAAGATCAGCAGAGTAATCAAAACACTTTTTCCCCCCTCTCTAACCAATCATTTTTCTCACAGACAACCTTAGAAGGAAGCACCACCAAAACTACAGATTGCATACACAAGGTCAAAACATAGTGTTATTTTAACAAGCACAAAAGCATCCCTCAACACCTTATGTTTACCTTCTTCTTTCTCTTCTTAACATGGAAAAATCAAACTATAGATTTTAGGTAACATGCAAAAATATAGACAGCTAACTCTTTTAGGTATGACACGAACAGTCAAAACATTATTCTTAGAACCTATTCACCTAGCTGTCCTGTAATATACTGGTTATTTACTTGTGCAGTTTGAGTGGATCATTAGAAAAATTTTATCTGATGAGGTAATAGGCCAGAAATTTCTAATCATGTTTTCAAGCATTTTGCTATGCAGTTTCTATGTTTTTATTAATTCTTCTGTTTGACAAACTTCTGATATCCATCTATCTTTGTCCAAGGTTGTAAAACTTGCCACTTGCCAGAAATCTTTCAATTCCAAAGTAACGTGTTTCACCAGAATTTGTATGCTTTCAATGCCTTATCTTTCTTCAACCCATGAGAAATTGCGGCTGTGTTATCTCTATGGGGGAACACTGCCAGAATCCTCCTGTAGAGATGGAGGAAACACTACGCTAGCTCAAGTATCATATAATAGTCTTGTGGGCTAGTTCTCTTTAATATGATGACTTTCATCAGCTCTCATGCAGCAAGTGAACACTCCCACTCTCAACCTATGAACACTTTTCCTTCATGAAAGTCACTACATGGCCACATGCAAGCTCAAGCTCATACAAAAACCAGACCTTATCTTTTCAGAAGGGCCGAGACTGACATCAAGAAAAACTCTGTGTGTAAGCATCAAAACTTTGAACAAACTGGAAAAGAGAAGGGACCAAAATGGTTTCAGTTTTGAACAAATCTAATTTCTGCATGACCTATTAGATTTAAACAATCACTCCTGCTCCCTCAGGATACCACAATATTTTTTCTATCGTATACCGCTATTTTAAGAAACTAATCTTGTGTCCTAGCTTACACCAAGGGATCAATCATTTGCTCTCAGAACAGATCAACAAGTAGGAAACTTACCTTATCACTGTCTAGTGTGTTCTGTGAAGTACGTGAGGCAATTGAAATAGTATCAGGCTGGCTGCTACCATCTCCCTGACTGTCCAGGTCCTCGCCATCTCTGCAAATAATTCAGTTTTCATTACAATATGAGCAATGTGTTTGTAATGTGCCAGTTCCCTACTTGCAACTCTAATGAAGGGGTACTTAGACAACATTGCAATGGACATCAGCCAGCCAAGTAATACAAAAATCAAATATTCACCTGGTTCTACACTTAAAGACAACAGATTTGTTTGCTCAAAGTGTACATTATACAGAAACAAAGCAACCACCAAACAGCTAATCGAACAGCCAAAACTATGGCAAGAAACTTGCACAGCCACTTAGCCAAAGCTAGCAAGCAGAACACTCAGGTCACACATTTTAAGCACATTCCTTTCCATGAAAGGAAACCAAGGACCTGAATAAAATTTTGTAAAAATCTAAAAGTAACAGCTGTCCTGGTACTGAAGTTGCAAATCCCTTCTGTAATGGCTGAATGTACACAAGTCAGGGATTGTTCAGAGCAAAAATCTCAGCAAATTCAGCATTGCAGGAAACTGGAAATTAAATTATAAGATAAAGCTGGCCAAAATGACTTGCTTTGTCCAATTCACCAAAAGTCATTAGAAAGTCAACACTACAGAGGAAAGTGTGATGCTGTGCCCTTAGAGATCGCTGATTGTTTTAAACACTACTTACCTTCTTCCTTTCTGTTTTGTTGTTGGTGCAGTTTTGGGGATGTGGATTGGCTCTTTCAATGCTCCTTTCAGATGAATGGTCCTTTCTTGTATTACTTCCCGGATGTGTTTGATCCAGTCCTGTTTATTCTCTATACTGGATGCCTTTGAAATGTAAAAGCAGCAAAACCCCCACAATGGACTACTATAGCTGAGAAGATCTACACATACAGTCAGCTAATAAACATTAAGAGGGAGGAATAAAGAATGACTGTGTGAATAATCTTTGAAAATGTAAACAGAGAAAAGGAAACTCATGATAGTTCTCATTTGGAATTGTGAACACTACTTTACACTTCTCAACATTATTAGAACTGTTCATTTAAAAACATTTTATTTTAGATTCAGATTCCTCTGACATAACTTTAAGGCTAAAGCCATGTATGCATCTCATGTGGGACAGAGTAGACTGACTGACTTTAAAGATTCCAGTAATAAACACCTTGAATATTGGTATTTAAAATTTATGCTACATTTTAGTTCAATTAAAACTTTATATAATATTTCTTTCAGTGTTAGCAGATTAACCTATACTGCAACATATATACTTAACAAACATGATTTATGTATTACTCTTACTACTTTTGAAACACACCTGGAAGCAGAAAGCTAATTTTGGGATTGTATTTTAATAACTGCCTGCAACATACCATCCATTATTTTTGAGATAATCTGGAAATTACATGATATCTATCTGCCCAACCTATAACCTGATTGCTTAATCCAATTTAACCTTGGGCCTGAAATGCTATTAAATATAACCATTATTACAGATCTAAATCAATTTATATAACTGCATACTTTTCTTAATTGCTGTCTCTTGAAATAACAGCTTTTGAATATATTATAAATATTAAATATACTATAAATATTTAATACCCAGGGAATCTAAGAGGATGGAGAAAGTTACAGGAACAGATGAATAGTTAGGAAAAAAGAAGGAAGGGACCTCAAAGATCATGCAGTCCAATTTTTGATCCAGCACTGAAGGGTCAATACTAAACCAAGTCCCTAAGCACCAGGTCCACACCCTGCTTAAACACCTCCAGGGATGGTGACTCTACCCCTGCCCTAGACAGAGCATTCCAACGTTAAATAACCCTCTCTGTGAAGAATTATTTCCTACCATCCAGCCTGAACCTCCTCTGGTGCATCTTGAAACCATTTCCTCTAGCCCTGTCACTTGACACCAAGGAGAAGAGGCTGAGCCCCTCCTCACTCCAGTGTGCCTTCAGGTAGCTGTAGAGAGTGATGAGGTCCCCCCTCAGCCTCCCCTCCTCCAGGCTGAACAACTCCAACTGCCTCAGATACTCTTTGTAGTCTGTGTGCTCCAAGCCCTTCACCTGCCCCACTGCCCTTCTCTAAACACACTCCAGAACCTCAATGTCCTTCCTGTAGTGAGAGGCCCAGAACTGAACACAGTACTCGAGGTGTGGCCTCACCAGTGCCATATACAGGCCGATGATCACCTTCCTGTTCCTCCTGGCCACAGCGTTTCAAATACAAGCCAGGATGCCACTGGCTTTCTTATCCACCAGGACCTACTGCTGACTCGTATTTAACTGACTGTCAACCAGAACCCCCAGGTCCCTCCCAGAGTTGCAAATTTCCAACCACACATCTCCAAGCCTGCCAGTTACCTTGGAGTTGTTATGACCCAGTTAGAGGCATTGTTAAATGTCATACAATTAGCCTTGGCCTATTAGTCTAACCTGTCCAGGTCCTGCTGCAAAGCCTCCCAGCTGGGTGTCACCTGCAAATTTACTGAGGGTACACTCAGTCCCCTCATCCAGATCATCGATAAAGATATTAAAGAGAAGGCCCCAGTACTGAACCCTGGGGAACGCCACTAGTAACTGGGTGCCAGATGGACTTAACTCTGTTCACCAACACTCTTTGGGTCACTTCTGGTCATCCAGACAGTTTTTTATCCAGTGCAGAGTGCACTTATCCAAGCCTTGAGCTATGAGTTGCTGAAGGAGAATGTTGTGGGAGACAGGCTTTACTAAAGTCCATGTAGACAATGTGCACATCACTTCCCTCATCCACTAGGCAGGTATTAAAAAAAACTTCTCCAATTGAAACTCAGGTCCCAGGTTACATACCAGAGTCACAGGAAAAATGGATTTAGCCGTTACTTTAGCTAGGCAAAGAACATTACTGACACCTAGAAGTTTCCCAGACATAAAATGTATAGACATTGCACACACTCTCAATCAAAGGTAAGTATCTTCAGAAAAATTTGTAGTCTGCAGAAAGACATAACATCTTTTGAAGTGTTTTGATTTCTGCATAAAAACATGGGCCATGAAAAAGCTATCATAACCAACAAGCAGCAATTGACTTGAGTGTGAAATACAACATGATGACATGATTTGTCAGTGGCTTATCAGCTGCTCTATCAGCTAGCGGCTGAGCCTTCAAGCTCTAGAAGAGGAGCTTGGATCAAACAGGATCAAATAGGACAAGATAGGATCAAATCCCTTCCTACTATGATTTGTGGAAGCAAGTTTCTTTAATTCTTCAGTAGATCACAAAGATTCCTGTTTGTTGCCAAGGACACGGGTTAGATATATGCCACATCTGTTACACATGAAATTATCTGTCGGTAGCTGTCCCTCTCAAAGCAGGAAGAGTCATTGATTGCTGCCTTCCCAACAAATTAACACTACAAGACTTAGTACAGACTATACAAATACATCTGCTAAAATTACCTTGAGAACAATTTTGTTGTCTGAAGTCGGTGTCCTTCCAACCCATAGAGCAAACTTGCATGGATCTCCTTCTACATGCTCTGTGACACCCAGTTCCGAAGTCTGAAATTAAGTAGAATTTGTTAGGATGACATGGTATTATTTTCCTCAGAAGCCACAAAAAGATGCTAACAGAATAAATAATTGAACTCTGCTATTTAAAGATATGTAAAGATATTTTTATAGGTTAAAGTGCTAGAAAGAACCCTTTATTCTGGTGGCAGTGGTGGATTTCTTCAAAAAAGGAAGAACTGCAAGCTAAACAGTTTTTCCTGTAAAGTAATAATAAATAGCATTTATAATCTGAACACCAAATAGATTATTTTACATGTTTGACTTGACACTAAAAGCCTTACAATTCTTAGAAAGGTGCTTGTTAAAAATAAGTGTTGACTTCTCTCCTTGTTGATTTCTACCAGGGAATACTCACTATTTTAAGATATGTTTCTAAAACTCTGATGTGTCTTCTGCCAAAGAAGCCCTTCCTAATGTATTTCTTTCCTTAAACATGAAATGCAGTTTCCCCCGAAGAATTTTGTGGGACAAATCTGTTAACAACAGATCTTCAGGAATTTTCTAATGTCAGCTAATTGTCATCCAAAATGTTTTCACTTTCCAACTAGAACATCTCAACTGTGTGAATTTGGCTTCCAGTTAAACAATTTGTATAGGCTGTGCTCCAAAAAAAATAAATTATAAACTAATAAATATAGCTCAAATGATAAGAAACCTTACTCTAAAAGACAGCTGCTAAGCTTTCTTACCTTATTAGAAACTGTTTTCCCCTCATACGCATCATCACTAGCACATACACAGTTCATTACAAGAGATAACAACTGTTTGCAAAGAACTCTGTAAATGCTGAGCCTGCATAAAATCCAACCAAAAAAATCTGTTGCAGTTATTGCATGCATAGAAAAAACATTCAGGAGAGGAAGCCCCTGAACTGCCAGTTACTGGTGACTGGGAGAGTATTCTGGCAAAATAGCACCTGCTTGCCTTGTTTCCATAGTCCTCCTTAGGAATTTGCTTTTGGACTCTACTTCTTGCCAAAGCAGTTCATTAACATGTTTTTCTACTAATACAAGTCACACCACTGAGTATCTTGTGCTGGGGAAACCAAGATACCAGCATGCCTAGAGTTTTGTAGAACTACCTTCCAGAGGCTGGAGACAGAATAATGTACAAAAAAAGATCTGTAGCTCAAATCAGTACATGTGCTTTCCGCATCTTGAAGATCAAACTGTAATTATTGCTACAACAGTAAGCTGTGCTACAGGATATTTTGCCAAATAGAATATGAAGGCAAAAAGAATGCTTGTATTTTAGAAATGAGGCACAAGTCTTCAGGATTCCCAACAATATCCCTAGGACCCGAGGCTCTTACTAAGTCTTTGCTACATAAATTGATATGACAACGATTTTCCAGTTCTTTCTCCCTTCCCACATAATGCCTTGGGGCACTTGATACTATGCTCCAGTACACCAGAAGTTCTTTGTATTTCAGATTTTGGAGAGCACCAAAGAAAGGTGCGATCAACAAGACAGCTGCCGTTGTGTTACCTGCTAGCTACTTCTTACTAGGAAGGAGAGTAAGTGTTGGAAATAAAAGGATGGACTACACAAAGTAAGATACGGAATAGAGGGCTTTTTGAACCAAGCTGTTTCACCAGTGTGGTCATAGAGGTGTAAAGGGGGAAAGAATAAAGAAAAAATCTGAAGCAGGGAGAAAAGGCTCAGTGTATATATATATATATATATATATGTATGTATGTATATATATATATACACACACACATATATACAAACCATGTTGACTGAGTCATATACCCCAACAGAATCAAAAGAACCATAATGTCTTTTAGACTGTGATTTTGAGGAAATAATTTCAAGTACTTGTCTAACTGTCTGGTGGAAAAGCTAATGTTGCCTCTGACAGATGCACAGCAAAACAAGCAAAACATGGGGTACTGTCTTCTTTCTTATTTGGCTACCTAAATTTTCAAAGCATGAATACTGATCTAGCCCAAGGCATCCAATGAGACAGGTAAGGATATGAATTTCAGAGTCACATTTTGCAAGGCATATGTGGTACAGATGAGAAAAGAAAGAGTAGATATTGAATTTTTTTTTAATCAAAAGAAAAAGCATTCCCATCTTTACATCCACTTACACACATTTCAGTAAACCATAAGAGCTATCATTTTATTTACAAAACTTCATTGTAAGACTGCTAGTCTCAGTAAACATTCTGAAATTCCCTCTTCTATAAGAAGGAGCTCTTGCCTTTCCATATCAGTATGTGTAGGATATACATCAAAATGAATCCTTACTACAGAAACAGTAAACAAGCAAGATGAAAGAAGCTTTTCAGCTCCTTCCATCCTTCAGCTTTATACAAATAAGCCTTGAAGAACCAGCAATCACACACAATTAAGGCAAGATCAGTCCAGCCCAACCTTTATTTTCCTTTGTTCTGACACACCAGGACTGACATGGAGCCTTCAGTACTTACTTTCAGCTTACTCTTCCCTCAAAAGCATGACAAAGCAGCAAACTTTTAAGATTCACTCTACATATTCCAAGGCTGTTCTTTCAGTGTACTATAATAGTTGTTCTTCAGGCACATTTAAGTAATCTGAGTTTAGTCACAGTCTAATCCAGGCAATTTTCTAAACATGATCACTTTTTGTCCCATACTTACAAAAAGTTTACTCTTGTAAATGTACTTGCTCCTTCCACTGGAGTCCTTTACTTCTTTACTGAAAACCAAAGACATCTCAAAAAGGAAAAGATGCCTCTCTCTCCCCTTTCGAATTAGAGTTTTTGGGTCCCATACTTGGAAGGATTCTTGAAGGATGAGCTCTCCCTGAGATTCTATATTTTCATCAAAGCCTAAAAACACATGGAGAGGAAAGGTTCACCATGAAAAATTGATAATACAAGGAAATTAAAAAACAAAGTTTCTGTTTTTAAAATGATATAATTTCCCTCCCATTCCCTCTCCCCCCATAATACAGCTTCCAAAACGCAGGATTTCCAAGGAAGCCATACTGAAAGCAAGACTTGATTTCAACATTGCAATATACTAAATGTAACTGTAGCTCAAATCTATGCCCAAATTTAGAGATCCAGCTCTAAGGAGCATATCACCTTCTGGCAGTATTTCACCAGTAAAAAACAGATCTGTCTATATCAGCTTGTGGCAACCACTTTCATGATGAAAATTATTTCTCTTACAAGCTTTTTGAGCAATTTGCAAGGACAGAAAGAGTACATCAGGTTGTTCAGACATGGGCAAGCTTCCAAATGTCACCTTGTCTGGTGATACAGTTTCCCTAATATACATGCAGCGACCATGCAAACATGTTTCAAGAGGGCATGAAAAAAGATGGTAGTTTGGAGATGCAGCCTGACATTGAGTCACTCCAGCACTGATCCACAATAAAGAAATAACAGCTGAATTACTTACCTTAAGATATATAAGGATTATGATTGAGAATATCAACAATTTTACTTTCATTGTAGTGGCACAGTGTTTTCCCAGTTTAATACACAGATTTAAGTTGCAGGGAATGGACTGCCCAGGGAGGTGGTGGAGACACTATCACTGTTAAGTGTTTAAGAAGAGACTGGATGGGGCACTTGGTGCCATGGTTTAGTTGATTAGATGGTGTTGGGTGATAGGTTGAACTTGATGATCTTGGAGGTCTTTTCCAACCTGCGTAATTCTGTATTCTGATAGCAGAAATTAGTCCACTATACTCTTCTGAGTAAAGTTAAGTTTTTAAAACACTTGCCAATATTCTCTGAAAACAAGTTCTCAATTTTCAAAATAGGGCAACAGTATGGAAAGCATCAGAGGCAAGTAGCATCAGGATGTTCATTCAAAATCCTCCAGAGACATAAAGAGGAAATGTGCTCACTCACTGGTATTTGTCTAACACGGGATGACTCAACAACACGTGCGTGATTTGTTACAAAGTCAACCTATGTGAAAGTTTAGGATATTCTCCAGAGTTGCACTCCCATTGTTAAAAGACTACCATCAAAGCTGGCCAGTATTTATACTAGCACTATCTCCTGAACAAAGCTTTTGGAACTGGTCCTGCAAAGTGACCAACAACACTGTTATTTAAAATCAGAGAAGAGAGGTGATTTTGAGCGTTCACAGGATCAAGGATCACATGCCAAACCAAGGTGAGTTTTATAGTAACTTGCAGCATAATGAAAATTCCATGACAAGCTCCATGCTGTAAAGCAGAGAGGAGGAAAAGGAATCTTGACATGAAGTACCTGTATCTTTATTCACCAACTGCAAAGTGAAGTGACCTTGCTTTTATTTACAAAAATTTGAGTGTCAAAGAAAACCACTTTTATTATGAAATATATGATGGCATCGTTATATATGATAATGCGCCAATTACAAAACCCATCTTGGCAAGATGTTGTTCAAAGCACATGGAATCCATTACAAGCGACCTCCACTGTCTGCAATGAACATGATTATGCTGTTCTGGCTGAGGCTCAGGCTAAACTGGCTTATGGTGACATTTTACTGCCAGAAGATACATTTCATTTCAACCAGAAGTCTCACAGACAAGAGAATAGAATAGAATAAACCAGGTTGGAAGAGACCTTCAAGATCATCGCGTTCAACTTATCAACTAATCCAACCCACCTAATCAACTAAACCATGCAACCAAGCACCCTATCAAGTCTAAAGAAGTAAATATGACAATTTCTTGAAGGCAAGTATTTGTTTTACAAATCAGCAAAATTACCTCTAATACACTCCTATAAATGAAGCCAAGAACACTGGCTGGCAAATGTAGCTAAAGCTATCATATTTGGCCATTCACCTAGTACACTTTAGGTGAGTAGTACAAAACTTTGTTAATCTACATATTTTTCATATCTGTAGTAGCAGAGACATAGATCAGGACAAAAAGAACGTTGAAAGAAATGAAGAAAACTGTATCCTTCCTTTGCAACAATTAATTTTCCTGAGTAAGGTTACATTTTATATGGTTCCATATAAAAGGTATATAAAACACAAAGATAAAAAATAGCTCACATCACCAGATCTTCTCAATGTATAGTAATACAGAAATTTATTAAACAAATTTAACCTACATATGACTGAATTGGAAATCACAGAACCACAGAACGTTTGGGGTTGGAAGGGCGTTCTACAGATCATTGAATCCAACCCCTCCACCAAAGCAGGATCACATAGGGCAGGCCATGCAAGAACAAACCCAGGCAGGTTTTGAAAGTCTCCACAGGAGACTCCACAATGTCTCTGGGCAGCCTATTCCACTGCTCCATCACACTCACTGCCAAGAAAGTGTCTCCTCATGTTGAGGTGGAACCTCCTGTGTTCTAGCTTGTACCCACTGTTCCTTGTCCTATCACTGGGCACCACCAAAAAGAGACTTCATCTTGACACCTACCCCTCAGATATTTACAAACATTGATGAGATTCCCCTCTCAGCCCTCTCTTCTCAAGACTAAACAGCCCCAGTTCTCTCAGTCTCTCTTCATAGGAGAGATGTTCAAGTCCCTTTATCATCCTTGTAGCACTCTGTTGGACTCTATCCAGCAGACCCATGTCTCTCTTGAGTTGGGGAGCCCAAAATCTGATGCAGCATTCTTGCTGTGGTCTCACCAGGGCAGAGTACAGAGGGAAGAGAACCTTCCTAGACCTGCTGGACATACTTTTCTTGATGCACCCTAGGATACCACTGCCCTTCTTGGCCACAAGGGCACATTGGTGTCCCATGGATAACTTTTGCTGTCCACTAGGACTCCAAAGGAAGGACATGGACCTGATGGAGTGGATCCAGAGGAGGGCCATGAAAATGATCAGGGGCTTGGCTGTGAGGACTGTCTGAGGGAGTTGGGGTTGTTCAGCCTGGAGATGGAGGGGCTCCAGGAAGATCTAATAGCCTTCCAGTACCCAAAGGGTGCCTACAAGGATGGAGAGAGACTGTTTACAAAGTCCTGTAGTGATAGGAGAAGGGGCACTGGCTTCAAACTAGAGAAAAACAGATTTAAATTGGATGTCAGTAACAAGTTCCTTACCATGAGGGTAGTGGAACACTGGAACAGGTTGCCCAGGGAGGTGGTCTGGGCCCCATCCCTGGAAATATTCGAAGTGAGGCTTGACAGGGCTCTAGGCAACTTGATCTAGTTGAGGATGTCCCTGCTTACTGCAGAGGAGGCTGGACTAGATGACCATTGGAGGTCCCTTCCAACCGGCCTCCCAGTGTGTCAGCCCTTTCCTCCTCCCCACCCCTGCCCCATTTGATATAATCAGCAAACTTGCTGAAGGTACACTCAATCCCCTCATCCAGGTCATTGATGAAGATATTGAACAAAACTGGATCCAGTACTGATCAAAGCCAGTTTAAATCCTACCTTCCAGCATACTGAGGTGCATGGCATCATTGGCTCGCTTTGGCACGCTAAGCATTACCTCCAGGCCATCTTTAATCTCACCTTTACCTTCTTCACAACATGTGAGCAGCTCCTGCAACAGATGAGCACACATGAGTACTCTCTATCATGTATTTCTACATTAATAAAACAGATAACCCAAGTACTCCTAATGAGCAAAGTATCATTTTTGGGATATAAAAATCTTTTTCAAGTTCTTACTCAGCCAATAACATGAAAGCGTATTTTGTATTTATCATGATCTGTTCCTCAAGGAGCAGCCCAAGCTTTCAGTAAACCACCTATTATTTAAACAAGATACCTGCTTAACAAGAACTCTTACAAGAAATCTTTCAAAGTTACACTAAGGACTGCATTTTTTATGATAAGCACTGACACAGCTATCAGATGCAGTGCTACATCAAGGCTCAGAACAACAGTGCTGTCAAGTCATGAAAACAGTAGAAAGCAGGACAACACAAAAGGGCATCCAACCCCCACCATGTCAGTCTTTGCTCTACTGCTCTGTATTGCTGCTGCTAAGAGGCCTACACTGTATCAATTTAAATATTCCATTAATTACTCTTATTCAGTGCTCACACAGTTAAAAGCATCCTACAGAGAAAACTTTTGAATACAAGCAAGAATTAACATTTGGATAGAAATTTAAGAATGGAATATCCTGAAACTTGTAGTGGGATTTTGTGCTATGCAGTTCCCTACCCCTTCAACATCCCACAGATATTAACATAACACCTAAGGTGACATTCAAATTTCCACACATCCTTTTAATATTTGAACAATGTCAAGATAAAATGTAGCTTACATCACCAGAAGGGCATATTAAGTTGCTGCTAGTATTCAAAGACTCAATTAATTGCCCCAGGTTAAACTCCCTTTTCTTTTCCTTTGCATTTAATTCCCAACACCACCATCACATCAGAACACTACATCATCATGCTTAAATTTTGCGTAACAGCTCCATAGAGAAGTGAGTATAACTAAATATCCTCCAGAGGCATGGAACAGCTTCAATACCATGTGGAAAAAATACACAGAACTTCTACTAGTGTAAACAGTATCATTGAAGTTTTTGGGTCTCCATCCTTTCGTGTTTTATGCTCTCTTATAGGGGATGAAAAAGGAGACCCAGCAACCACCATCAAATAAATTAATTTTACTACGCAGGAGAGACATCTCACTCCATACACACTGGTGAAACTGACCTGTCTCATCACTTCAATAATGCAGTGCCTATGGCATATTCAGATTTTTTAAAAAATAATTGTTGGAATCAACGCTTTGAAATTCTGAAACAGTCTAGAGTAGCAGCAGGGTATAGACCATTTCTCTAAGTTATAAGCTAATCACGTGGCAAGGGAAGAACATACAATGTTTCTCAGTTTAAAATGACAGCGTTGCTTCCATTCAATTTGGCCTGAAATAGCCTGCAATGTTTTTAATACATTTTAGAAAACAGTCATCCATGGGGTGGCAGTTTTAGGCTATGCCTTCAAAATTAAGCTACAGGTTTCAAGCGGAAAAGGTAGAAAAATAGAAATAATTCACTCTTGGGTGTAAAAAGGAAAACTAAAGATTATTTTAAACAAATTCATTGGATAAAATGTGTGGGATGGATGCAGATGTACCCTAACAACATATTCATTGCATTCCATTGTAGAGTGTAGTTTTCATTTGTAAATACAGCTTCCATTTGCTTCTGAGTTAGTTGTGCTTAGTTAATGTGAATGGGAAACTTCAACCCACCACACATAGCAGTTCTTAAGTAAAAAAGGGAGGCATCAGTTAACTAAAGTTTTAAGAGCTACTATTTACTTGACATTTCCAGGCAACATTACAGATAACTGTTTACTCAACAACTGCACAGGTAGTCAGTGAGTGTGTGTGTGTGTGTGTATATCTATATATTCATATAGTTTATATATATCTTTTATAATATAGTTGTAGATATATAAATGTATTAAAAAAACGTAGCTTTTGCAGTACTTGATACTATAAACATAGCTAATGGCTTACCAAATTTTTTTGGAGAAACCACTACAAAAATGTGCCTGTCCATGGCCATTAATCTGGAAATGCAAATTACATTACCTAAGTAAACACCAGTAGAGAGGTAGCTTCTTTGATTTACAGGACTCTGGAAAACAAACTGCTTATTTACACATTTTCATTTTCAATGGTCTTCTAAAAAATCTCACAGTAATATTTGAGCCCGCACAGGATGCTGTTAGAGTGCAGAGTAAAACTACCCTCTTGATTTCAGCAGGAGCTTTATCTTCTTAGGAACAGCAGAATCACATGAAGACCTTTGAATTAATACTGACCTTTAAAAGAAGCTGGTATTTTGTTATCCTTTGCACAGGTTTGATAAGGTAAGAGGAGATAGAGTTGGCCAGTCCATGCCGTTGTTGTATCTCCTACGTGAAAAAAGGTAACATTTGAGGACTGTGAGCACCAACACTCAGATATAGATTGCTCTGAGGTCTATGCAATAATATAAATTAGCTATTCGTTCTATTTTAGCAAGGAGAAATAAAAACCCCAGGAGGACAGGATATTCAAACCACAGCAAATATTACACTGTGCATCTGCTTGCTCACTTTGTATAAACAAAAGATTATTAGCTCGAAGGGTACCTGTGAAGTGTTTCCACAACCCCAAATACAAATAGCAATGATTAGAGATGTTTAACATGTGACAATGCCTTTTTAAAAAAAAACAGAATCTCAATTTCTTTTATTACATGCAGAAGATACTCATTTCAGTGTTCCAGAGAACAGCGAGGCCTATCACAGGAAGGCTGAGGTGGAGGTTTCTTAGCAACACCTGTTAGTTTAACTTAGTCACAGAAAGCATTTTCTCCCACAAGAGGGAGCACCAAGTAACGTTTTCTAACTAAAGGAACAGGGTGACCCAGCTTGGGAAAAAAAGAAAGCCGCTTACAAACAATGAGCTCTACAAAGCCTAAAGGAAAATAAAATTAAATGATAATTAGAAGGGATAATTTCCAATTTCAAGCACTGACCATGGCTGATCTTCATGTATTTACTACTTACCACAGTATTATATATGTTTTAACAATGTATTTTCAAACAGAAGTTATCACAGTTATCACATTAGAAGGGACCTCTGGGGATCATCCAGTCCAATTCCCATGCTAAAAGGAGGTTTACCTAGATCAGGTTGCACAGGAACACATTCAGGTGCATTTCAAAAGTCTGCAGAGAAGAAGGTTCCACAACCTCTCTGGGCAGTCTGTTCCAAGGCTCTGTCACCCTCACAGTAAAGAAGTTTTAATTCATGTTGAAGTGGAACGTCCCATCTTCCACTTTGTATCTAACACCCCTCATTCTATCATGGGGCATCACTGAAAAGAGATTGGCCCTATCCTCTTGACATATTTATATGTATTTATAAGATCCCCTCTAATTCTTCTCCAGGCCAAACAGCCTCAGATTTTTCAGTCTTTCCTCATCAGGGAAAAGCCTGTCCCCTAATCATCTTTGTAGCCTAATGTTAGTCTCTCCAGTAGTTCCCCCCATCACCCTTTAACTGAGGAGCTGAGAACTGGACATGGTGCTACAGATGTGGCCTTACTGGTACAGAGTAGAGAGGAAACAGAACCTCCCTTGACCTGGTGGTCACACTCTTCTCAATGTACCCCAGGAGACCACCGGCCACCCTGGCCACAAGAACACACTGTTGACTCACAGTGAACTTCGTCTCACAGTGAACCCTGTCCCAACTCTCCAGCCCATCCAGGAGTCACTGAATGGCTGCACAGCCTCCTTCTGTGTCAGGTGCTCCTCCCAGTTTTGTATCATAAGCAGACTTGCTGAGGGTGCACTCCATCCCTTTATCCAGGCTGCTGACAAAGATGTTGAACAAGACTGCGCCCAGCACTTGACCTCTGGGGAACACTGCTACCTACAGGCCTCCAAGTAGACTGCAGTGTTGATCACAAACCTTTGGTCTCTGTCATTCTGCCAGTTCTCAATCCACCTCACTGTTCACTCATCTAATCCATACTTTCTAAGCATACCTGTGAGGATATTATGGGAGACAGTGTCAAGAGCCTTGCTGAATACAACATCCACTGCTCTTCCTTCATCCATTCAGCTAGTCACACCACCCAGAAGGCTATTAGATTAATTAAGCATGATTTCTCCTCTGTGAACCCATGCTGCCTAGTCCTGACAATCTTCTTTTCCTACACATGCTGAGACATGATCTCCAGAATGAGTTGTTCAAGTTATGCACAACAGCTCTATCACTTGACAGATGATTATGGTATCAGAAATTCCCAAAACGTGATAAAACACAACATTTTCACATTACCCAGTAGTGGCATGAATGGGACCTCTTGAAGTTACCTGCACACAAAATTAGATTTTTGTGCTTTTAATCCACTTTATGTGGGTTAGGGCATGAAGAGCTCTGGATACCTGCTCTTCTTCAAACACTGAAAACTTAACAGAGGCTTCACAGAAAGCCTTTACCTTACAGTATTTAGAGTGTCCATCTTTTAAGTGATAAACTTTGGAAATTAATCCCAAGAATTTCAGTTGTTTTTATTTTAAAAAAACACATTTCCCTCTACTTTTGAGAACCAAAAAATATAGAGAGTGCTCTATCAAAATAATCTGTACATATGTGTTCAACTAAAACTTAATTCACTGTGACCAAAATCTCTCCCCAAATCCTCTAAAAGCTGGTACATTTTTGTCTTTTCTTAAATGGAATATTACACATAGACCAAGTAACACTGTGACTGAATAACCAAGGTGGTCGGTTTAGCAGCTCTGAACTGTTGCAGTTAGCTGAGTTACCAATACGTACACTACAGTGTAAAGGTGCTCCTAATAGTTAATAAGGATTTCCATCTTTATGACTTGTAACACAAACTAAGCACACAAAAATGCTAAAATTTGCAGACTGTGCTTGTGAGAACTGGAGATTCATGTCTTAGTTGTTGATGTTGGAACCCAGTTCTGAATTGCTTGACACATAACACCAACTTCATTTGATATGACGGCTTTGAAAAACCGAGCAATGTAAGATAGCCATGTGAGAGATAGGACTGATGTTCTTAATATGACACTAACTTGCAGCATTACTACCAGGAAACTTCAAGTTTCTTAAGAAGTCAGTGTAACAGCAAGTACATGATTGAAAATGCTACAGCAAACTTTTAAGATAGACACAAAGTACTTACATCAAAGTACGCTCCTGCGTGTTCCAATATCAGCTGGGTGGAATCTGGCTTATTTTTACAGTAAGTAACGTACATCTGGAATTTGTCTGCCTGCAGAACAAAATGTAAAGTTGCATAGGTTATTAAGAGCATCATTTCTATCCCAATGTTTTTACACAGTTATCAAAGAGCATATGTTCTCTTTCAAGAAATCAACCTATGCAGAATTATCTTCCCCTTCAAACCACCAGCATATGAAAATACATCAGACAAGTAACATTGAAAACAATAGCAATGTATGAGAAGTACATTATTCGTACCTAAGACAAAGATGTAAAACAAAACCTGAATGCAGATTTGGGAAACTTGCTTTGTTTGTTTATTTGTATTTTTTTTCAGTTAAAGATAGACACATTTTTACTGAAATTTGAAGGAAGAGGTACTTTTATGAATTTTACAAATTAAGAAGTGACCTGAGAGCAAGAATCCATGCCCTTGTGCTCCCTCTCTCCCCTTGTTACTTCTAAACATAAGTCTGATTTCATTACCCAAGTAACGAAACAGTGTCCAACATCTTCTGGTAACTGCTCATATTTTTCCAGCTCCTTGAGGAATATACTATGAATAGAAAAGAAACAAATAGTACAGTGCACATGAAACACCTTCATTAGAGCAGCTAATACTCATCTATTGTCTGTGAATAAAGGCAACTAGAAAACTTGCTGTAATTCCTAGCAACTGTATGAGTTAACAATAACAGAAATGGATAAAAAGATGTAATTACAGAACTAATGTATAAATGTAATTCAGTACAAATGTTGATATGAAGGTCTGAAACTGATCCAAGTAATTTCTTAAAACCTGAAAATTGTCCAAGACTGAAAAAGACAGTCTCTAATGGTGTACTTCCCTGGCTGGAAAAAAACAACAATTGAAGCAATTTAGCAATGTGAGAAGAAATCCTTTACATTTTTTCTGGAAAACAGTCCATTATTTATAATCACAATATTTTCATTAGGAAATCCCTCAGGTCATCATTTGGATTTAAGAGTAATATGGAAATGGAAGATAAGTCACTCACTTATTGTGAAACTCATAGATTTCCTGCATGTTTCCAAAGATAATGTGTTCTTTGTTTACAATACCAGGCGGGATCTCCTCAACTCCACTTGTCATTTCCCATAGATAGGTCTGCCCAGAAAAAAAAGATTCATGAAAGAAGTGTCTATAAACTCTGAACACAAGAATCACCGTATCTGTAAACATGCATTCCTGTAGAGAACTTAGGCAACATCATCTCCAACTGTGACAATACCTGTTATGTCAAGTAACAGCAAAATCCAAGTTCTAAAAGTGACAATTTAACATAGACCCTGAAACATCATCATTTAAAATGTACAGTGTTCCTGACAACCTCTAATGCTTCAGGATATTCTTTATCAAGGTCGAGTCTTCAGTCTAGAAGCCGTTGCTTTGTGCAACAGCTAGCACTGAACTTTACTTGCTTCAGTGTAACAATTACTGGGCACTTTTCCATGGAACCTATCTGAATTTCTATTCAAAATGTCAGCTACTAGCAGAACATGTGATACAGATAATAAAAGAATTAACACAAGCTCATCTCTATTGCTAGCAAAGCAAATAAAGTAAACCCCTCCTTTTTCTCCTCCTCTCTCAAAAAATACCACGTTTATGAACTGTGAAAGAAGCAAATGCTGAAACTTAGTACTGACAAAAGCAAAACATATAGGAAAAATTCCAAAGCTGTTATCAGATATTTCTTTCTAACAGCAGAAAAGATGCTGAATTTAATCCTATGATTGCAAACCATAATGTTTAGCTGTTAAAACCAGAAATAAACAGAAAGCAATGGACTGAATCCTGCCTTTGAAGACCAGTGAAAAAAGAAAACTTACATCCATGCATTCCCGGAGGTCTCTTACGTAAGCCTTTTCTGTCTGAATTAGCTCAGCCATAATGAACCTTAGGTGACAACAGAAAGAATGATCAAATCTCAGTCTGTTAGATCATTATGAATGTATAATAACCAGAATACATCTTTCTCCTCATCAGCTTTTGATTTTTCCGTTGCTGCAAGGAAAATCTGAGAACTGAAATGTGAAGAGAGACTACAGATGAAGGAAACGTAAGAGGTAACAGTCCTCCTTTATTAACAAGTGCAAAGCGAAATGGGGAAGAAGACTGCATTAGTTTTCAAATGCGTTTCACTTGCTACAGTCCTTTAGCTGTTGTCCTCCCTCCTCCCCTTACACACTATTACACATTATTTCCAAAAAAAAAAAAAAAAGGATGTTAGAAGAAGTCTAACATAGTTTTAAGTGTTTAAGATTCTGTCATGCTATAATTATCTCTGAGTAAAAGCATGTGAATAAATGGCAATAGAAACTGCTGAGTAATATCACTCTCTTTTCAACATTTATCCAATTTCTAAGCTGTCAGACAAGCCATGACAGTCTATTCATTATCAAGATGGATTTATGTATTCTCATTGATTAAAAATAAATAAATTTATTACTCTTTCCTGCGGGCAGACTTTCGTTTTTCTTCATTAAGCTCGTGTGCAGCATCACGCAGTTTCACCTCTGACCCAGGAACACTGGCTGGGATTATATCCAGCTGCAAGCTTTTGCTCTTTATTAAAGAAAGGAAGAATTGATTAAGGAAGGAGACAGGAGAAAACAATAGCTAAATCAAATGCAAGCTTGTCTGTCATCACACTCAAATTTCTCTTACCGATTTGTTGGAATCAGAGGAAATACCCAGAGCTTTCTCTAAAGAGGTCCTATATTTCTCCATGCGCAGGGAAAAGTCTCTGTACCTCTTATCCACTGCTGTGACACATTTTTTAATCTCTGTTGCATGAGCATGCCCTTTTTCACAAAAGCCATCAGCCAGCTGTATCAACAACTTCACCCTCTCTTTGGTTTGCTATGAAAACAGGAAAATATCGAACAGTTACTAGCTCTACCTGTCATGAAGAGGGTAATTTTGCTTAGCTTGCTATTATAAGTGCAGTTGGAGAAGCTATCAAAGGAGCTAGAGTCCTTCTCCCTCTTTCCAGAACTCCTTTGAACAGACACCTTTTTCTTAATAGAAACAGCATTAGATGAATATTGGTTACCTTGAGTTTTATTATTACACAACCAGAAGCAGGTTGTTAATTTCTCTTTCAAAAATGTGCTCCATATCTAACCCAGACATTAAATTCTGCTAGGGAAATTTTTCAGAGCATGGACATTCTCCTTGTATCAACAACAAAGCAGTTTGATGCCAAGAGGATATTTTGTTCACTACCACAGAAGCGTTGGTATTGGATCTGGGCCTGCAGTCTCAAGAATCTACCTCATCTGTACACTGAAATGGCGGTAAGTCTCACATGCTTTACACTTAAATGGATTAAGTCAATTCTTTAGATCTTTTTCATATTATGTTTTGTTGTTACACAGTTGTTCAAAAGAAACTAACGACAAGTAGCCACTGGCAAATCTGTAACTAAGTGCTTTTTCCAACTGGCAAGCTGCCTAAGACAATGCGCTTTTCTTTCAAGGAAATAATAGATTGTCCACAAAGCATGAGTTCATACCTTCAGTTCTCTCTCTCTCTAAAACCATGTCAGTGTAAACTGTCCTGTCAGCACCCTTTGTAACAGGGAGTTAAGCAAAACAGTCAATAAAAACTTGACTCTTAGGCCAACCTTTTTTTCTTAAACCCTTTCTTTCCTAATGGTTCCTCATCTGAATATTTCTTTTCACTGTGGAATTAGCAAAAGCTAATATATCCTCCCAACAGGTAGCCAAAAGGCAAAGGAGTGGCACTAACAAAACACTTTCAAAAGGGGCACTCACGTCATTTGCTGACAGAGGAAACAAGGAGAGCCCTGCTACTCTGCATGTTGTAAAGCATCCAGCTGAACAAAGGATGGAGGCAAAACTCAGAAAAAGCACACTTGAAAAGCAAAAGCCATCTCTGTGCTTTCTGTATTCCCTTTTCTCCCTTCCCATATGTCCCAGGACCAGATTCCTCTTCTGAAATGGTCCTTCAGACAAGTAAGTAATTGCTTACTTTCTTCAGACATGTTATTTCTCTGTGAAGATTGGAGAGCCATGAGGTGGAAACCAGGTAACAGTTGGAAAAGGTCACAAAACAAAACAGAGACAGACAAGGCTACATAAGCCCAGGTACTTCAGTCACATGCTATTTGTAAACTGCCTTTTCCTGCGTGAAAAGTGGTAAGGCTCACCACTGACATCTGCATCTGTGTAAAGGCCTCCAGAGACGTAGAATAACACAATGCTGCTGTGGCTCCAAAAGTTACAACCAAATAATAATAAACTGACTAACCTATAAACTGAGTAGCCTAAAAAGTAAAGCTTTAACTTTTCTACTATTGTCTAACTAAATTATAATAATATGAATAATGATATGCCTTGTTGTATTTTATGTCCTAAATGAACACGCAGTAATCAGAGGCATGAAGACATAAAAGCAGTAATCAAAGGCCCTGCAAGGCTGTAGGTTTGTTATGATTTTGTAATGAGAAATCAGCAGTACAAAGGGCTCACGAAGCTCCAGTAACAATGATTACCTTCTGATTATATTTTTGTTTATTCTGTTTCCAGAAGTAATACAGGAAGCAAGCCACTGCAAGTAAACAAATCTTAATGGACACATCATTGTGGACTTTTTTGGGAGCAGGTGGGAGTTTGGGTTGTTCTGTTTTTTTTATTGGTTGGTTGTGGGGTTTTTATGGTTGTTTTTTTTTAATCAGTTTGTTGTTGTTTTATGTTTGTTTTTACTTTCTTTTTTCTGTTTCCCCCAAAATATTACCAATATTTATTTTACCTTTGCTGTGATCTGAAATTCTTCATGTTCTTTTAACAACTCTTGAGTATGCTGGATACTAGAGCCAGTGGAAGTATGTGTGGATAAATAAAACTCTCCATTGTCATGAATCCATTCTAAAGCCTAAATAAAACAGTAGCAAAAGAAAAGTAAGAGAGAAGACAACATATTTTTGCCAGTAGAAACCATCTGTAATCAGCATTTCACAAAAACTGATTTGTCACAGGTAAATTTTACTCTGTCACGCATAACAATCAGCTCTACAATATCAGTAATTCCAAAATAATTCACTTAGTCTATGAAACAATGCCCAGTGAATCAACCAACACATGAAAATGAATACTTCAGGGAAGTCTACTACTATAGGACTGTAGTAGTCTACTACTAAAAGATTCTAACTGACTATGCCTACATTTTTCTATGTATACTCCCCAAATGAGAAAATACCACTTTTTGATGGAACAAAGGACAGCTGTACTCAAACAGACATTTTCCAACATGTAAAAATATACATAATACTGCCAAATTCATAGTCTGAACTTTTTAAGATTTAACAGTCATTTCACTATTTAATTGACATGAAATCAAACCTGCAGCAGAGGAGGAATGGTGAGATGTATCAGTTCAGCCAAATAATGTATGTATAGGTAATAAAAGACAAGAACTGCTAACTGAAGTTGTTTCCCTTCCACATGCTGTCACCTTATTCTCTCACTGTTATGAACCATTATTATCTTTTATCTTATTATTTTCTTATCTATAATCTTATCTACATTATTATCTTATTATTACATTATTATCTTATCTACAATCTACCCACATTATTATCTTATCTACAATCTACCCACATTAATATTTGCTGCCCTTTTAATGTAACTCAGTGGTTGTGAGGAATTATACTCTCTGGCTATCAGCAAAAACAGAGAGTCCTCTCAAAATTTTGCATAGCAGTAAAAATACAAAAACGTAACTGAAGACTGACATCACGTTGTTTTGCAGATGTGAATATAGCCTACTACAGCAGTACACAGGACCACAGGAACTTAGAAACTTTTTGGTTCTGACAAAGCCAACATGAGATGTTCAAAAAGCTCATACATCTTGCTTACAACTGTCCTGTTACTAAATGCATGTATATCTTTGGTGCCTTCAGTGCATGCATACAGCACGAGACAAAAAAAAATTAATACCCCAACAGAAAAAGTTGTGGATTGCTAGGAAGTCTCATACTTTCAATTTACCCTTTTATATATACACATCTCCTGAAACAGGAAAAGTTTTATCTTGGTGGACAGCAGATAGGTATTTTCAAGAGCATAACTTTATATTGAAGTGGAAAAGGCATAATCTACATTAAGCTTATCAAGGCTGTGATCAAAGGACTTTGATTCTCTTCCCTTCACTTTTAGGACACTTCTGACTTTTGTTACAAAACCTAAAGTGAATAGAATGACTTCAGGCTTCAACACTGAATACAAATGCTAAGATGCTATTTACCTAATCACATACAAATGCAGATGCAAGCCTGATGAGATTAGATTCTACGTTTGATGGAAACAAAGCAGTAACTGTTGGACTATTGTCAAGAAATGGAACATTTCAACAAATCACCTGTACAATATATCCCCTGTCATTCTGATGCAAGTATTTGCAAGTGAAGACTGATATGGACAGGGAGTATTGCTGGTAACATTTATTTTGATACATCTTGTTTCAGCTTTTTAACTTCTACCTTTTTTTGGTGGGTTTATTACACTAGACAAGAATTGAAGAAATTAATTTAGTGAGTCCTTAACTCTGGAAGGTCCTCACAAACTACTATGGTATCTGATCCCACTGCAGCCATCAAGGTCTGAAGGCTCAAAGTTGGATTCTTCCAACTTCTAAACAAAAAACATCTAAATCCAGACAGCAACATTTCCATTTTTTGGCTTCTCATTGTGGAGTTCATATACAGTTTAGTTCGCTTTGTGATGACAACTGGTGATTGCTGAAAAATGGGATTTACAATGAAAATGCTAACATCTTTTATCTTCAGTGTTTGATTATTATTCAGTAATTTCTATACAAAAGCAAGTAGGTCATGTCCTTGGCAGAAGGCTGGAGTTAAGGTGGGGCAGGGAACAGAGCACTGTTGTTTTAGAGATGTATTTGTCTTTAGCTTCACTCTAAGATTTATCCTGCATTATTTCACGAAAGCATGAAAGACAGAATTTAAAAATCTTTCAAAAGATCAAAAGAAGCCATTAGTAATTAAGCCCTTGTCTACATTGGTTGTCAGAAAAAAAGATATTAATTTTTGAGTCCTTTAAAGTAGCTCTAACTATATTCCACATTATGGACATTGCATCCTTTTTTGCAGAACATGAACAGACAACCTCATTTCTTTGACCTATAGTCAATTTTAAAAAAATAAATAAAAGGAGTAAAAAAACATTGCAAATCACTCCAATTAATAATTCTGCCACTAAACCTCCTAATTATTTTGATGGCTTCTGTTGTCATTATTGAACGGAACCTTTTTTGTGTGTGGTAGGTACTGAAAAATTCAACAAGACAGATTGATCTACCATGCAAGATGCCACAAAACCACATACACACAGAATTGCAAAACCAAAGTCATTCAGTTATTACTGCTTAAAGAGTTATCCAACTTGCCAGTTTTATAGAACTGAAAATCAGCTTAACCAGGTGGTTTTTTTTCCCTTCAACATCTGAGAAAAATATTGCCTCCCTGGTCAAATTAGGTGTGTGTTAAAAGTTAACAAGCATAATAATTTGTCAAACAGAAGCTTGCAGAAAGGAGATTCAGCAGCAGCAGATCAAGCTAGCAGAAGCACAAGACTACCTTTACACTTCATCAGTAAATACACTCTACCTCAACAGATTTAGCTGTTGTGTATTAAAAGAAAATAATTTCACTTACTTTCTATTTTAATCACTGATCTTTCAGCCGTTTGAAATATTGAAGTCAATGGCAAACTTGTGAGACAAGTCAGTGTGTGTCAAACCTCAATCACAATGAAGAAGATTTTTATACAAAACCCTCACCTGTTTGGCACTTCTTTCAAACACCACATATTGTTGGCACTGATCAAGCCGTCTCTTACGCATGGTCCAATAATGGAGCACACGATTCTCCCTCTGGAAGAGCTCATTTAAGATATCTGAAGAAATGAAAACAGTTTCAACAGAGGTTACAACAGCCAGTTTTGAAATACCACATCAAAATTACTGGAATCAAGTACTTATATTTCTAGAGTTCACAATAAACTTACTCTTTTTGTTAACCTTTGCTCTTTTTCATGATATTTATGAAATAGTGTTCCTTTTTCATTATTATTTACATAAACATTAAAGAAACCAGAGATGCAATTAATAAAATCTACTAGACCACTTCTTCTCTCAAATATAGGGACTCTCTTCATACAGGGACTGCCACTGCTTAAAAGAGAACTGAAATATGGTTTGATAAAAATGGTTCTAGATGGGGTTTCCTCAGAAAGAATGAGCCTGCACATGCTTAACATCTTAACAACAACAAAAAAAATCAATTAACTTTTCTGAATATATTAGTCTTCTATGAAATATTTTAGTAATTTAATACATATGAACAAATACATAACCTTAGATCACTACAACAACAAATGCAATGTAAGCAGATATGAAACATACAGAAACACATTTAATAAAAAATACAGTTAGCCTGTAATTTCCCTTAAAAAAATCAAATCAAGTAGCAGTATAATTGAGTAAGTTGAGTTATTCACATGAGTGTTCACTGAGCCTTGAGAGAACTTCCAAGCAATCAAATAACTCCACAATTTGGTACTCCATTCCTGAGTATCAGAAGCTGTCTGCCCTTGAGAAGACACACCCAAATTCCACTATTAACCTCCAGTTCCATGTCTGGCTTACAAATTCTTTCTGGATAGCAAAGACCTTCTGCTTACAATATGAAGAACATTTTATCTCAACTCTGCTTCTTCAGTGTTGTGTTTTCCCCCTCAAAGAAATCCTAGCAGTTTCTGTGAAGCTCATTTTACCACTGCTTCATCCAGAGCAGAAGCCCTACCAGACTTTGTAGCTACTGCAAATCCAGATGGCAAGCTGAAATACATGGAAACAGGGATACCCAATGTCTCTGTCAGAGTTGCATAGAACCCAAGGTCAGGTCTACCAGATGCAGGTCTACCACAAAACAGGATCATTCTTCACAATAATGCCTGCTTTTCTACTGATAGTCACAGCTGGCTATTTTCCATAATTATGACTGGAGGCTGTCAGGTACTAGGCTCCACTGTCCAGGTTCACTATGTCTTACATTCCAAATGCTAACAACTCCAAGGAAGAGTTTCACAGTATCACAGTATAACTAAGGTTGGAAGAGACCTCAAGGATCATTGAGTCCAACCTGTCTCCACAGACCTCATGACTAGACCATGGCACCAAGTGCCACGTCCAATCTCTTCTTGAACACCTCCAGGGACGGTGACTCCACCACCTCCCTGGGCAGCACATTCCAATGACAAACGACTCGCTCGGTGAAGAACTTTCTCCTCACCTCAAGTCTAAACCTCCCCTGGCACAGCTTGAGACTGTGTCCCCTTGTTCTGGTGCTGGTTGCCTGGGAGAAGAGACCAACCCCTTCCTGGCTACAACCACCTTTCAGGTAGCTGTTTCATAGAAAAGCTCAAATAAAGGGAGCCTGAGGAGCAAAGCATCTCTGTGTTCTGGCACCAATTATAACCACTTGTCACAGCTTCCCTGGGGATTATGAAACCTGTCTGCATCATTGCAAGCATCCTCTTGCTTGGAAGTACCATATTCCCACTTGTCACAGAAACATGAGATCACCCAGGACTTTTGGTTGGAATCTGGTCACACTGGCCAAGTTTTTCTTCCTGCCAGGTAGGCTACCCTCTCAACTGATCTGTCCCTCAGCCAGACCATGATCTGATCTGCTATGAAGCTCACCTGCTTTCTCAATTTTATTTCTGCTTTATGCAATCTCAAAAATGCTTGCTCATAATGTATGTCAGATTTTTGGGGGACAGGAGGTAGGTGTAAGTATGGGACATAATTATTGTTATACAATGCAATACATCCAACTGGACACACCAAATCAAGAGCCATTGATAGCGATGCCAGCAGAGTAGTTCTGACAAAGAACAAACATGGCCTGTTCTGTCAGGGCATAATACAGATGGCAGGTACAACCCCACTGACAAACACAAAAAGCCTGGTAAAGGGCTGAGGCTTGCAAGGAGCTGATAAAGATCTGCTTGCCTCCCAGGCATCAACTGGCAGCTCAGGGCCCAGAACTCCAACCCAGGGTTTGTGTTTCTTGAAGGACTAATCAAGAAATTGACCACAGGACTGCTATGGAGACATTTGAGAGAGTTGGTCTCCAGGCAGCAAGTGGCCTGGCAATTGGATCTTCTCCCCTTAGACTGGGACCTCATCTAAGAAGTTCTCACTCCTTGTTTGGTGAGTGTATATATTTTGTGTACCTGTAGGGAGATCTTCCCTTTTTGAGTGAGTGAGCCGGAGCACATTTTGATTGATTTCTCTAGATAGTTTAACTGGTTGTGCAGCAGTATTTTCCCCACTGACATCTGAACCTGTAATTTTGTTGTGTCAGAAGGAGGGCAGGGTAATTGTAATAAACCCACAGTTTTCGGGTGGCTGCTGCCCTCAGCTTTGTGAGTGTCTCCACTGCAAGCTGTCTCCATGCATCCTGCACTCTGTCAACCAACCTAAAAATATAAGCGCCAGTAGACAAGTTCCTGCACTGTGTTCAGTTTCAGTCTGTACAGCAGACAGAGGTAACAAAGCAGCATGCAAAATTAGTAGCAGAAGCAAAGATGAAGATGCTCCATTTCTGATTTTACAGCAATTTCCATCAGCTGAATCCACTTGCCGTGGCAGTTGCAGGCTACTGCTCCTTTGTAAGATTCAGCTTTGGCATGGTATTTGACACAGTATTTGGACACTCTCAACTGCAGGTCAAGGAAATTATTCACGTGGGTATAAAGGGACAGAAGGACACCTCTCAGTTCAATACCAATGTGATTCCTGTTTCAAATAAATCATGTGCTTAACTAAACTTTGCCTAGATTAAGACATTGCTTTTCTAGGTATCATAATCTGTATCTGGCAATAAGGATCAAATATATACTACTGCATGGTAGTAGTATATATTGAAAAAACTCAAGGCTTACTCAAGCTTTTAACGTTTATTTATATATTATATACTGACCATAGTCTAACAGCTTCAAGAATACACCTGAGTTATGAGTATGTAATAGTCCAGAACATATCTATCCTCTTTTTCACTAAAATGAAATAAACACTTTAACTTCTCTAGTTAGAAGAGATGAAAAGAGTTTGTAGTTTTCCTTACATACATATTTGAATAGGAAGATCAGAATGAACTTCAAAATCATGTGGTCAGCTACCATCATACTACTGAGATATAAAATGGAGAAGTCCTCATGAGTTTTATCTTGATTCACATTTAATTCTTAGAAGAACATATGACCTGACTCATAAGGGAAAAAGTGTTAGAGCACAAAGTTTATTTTCTTTCTGCTTGGGGATTTCTGTTGCTGGTTTTGTTCCATTCTGAACATGTATCATTCACCCAAAATCTTAAATGCACAGAGAACATGCATAGCACTGTATTTTTGATGTATTTAAGGACAAGCTAAGGACATTAGCAGAGTCATTTCCACTCTTTCCTCATCTCTACACACTGACCTTTCTCAGAATGACTGTTTAACCAGAATTCAAAACTGAATTTTTAAAGTTTGCCCCAAACCCCTAATATATATTTCTTGTAATTACTTGTGGTGGTAGCTACAACTTCATGCTTGCTACTGCTTCCATTTCTTTGTCTATTACTAAAAGAAGAGCTATGTGACAGATGTCAGCAATGCTTCTTCAGTTATGGATAATGCCAGCATTTCTGTTGAGATCTTATCTTGTGCACTTCTGTAAATGCTGATGCCTTGAGGAAGAGTAAAAACAATCCTTTGTATTAACTCTACATGCTCCAAGTTTCAACTGCTACAATCTGACTATTCCCTTAAGAGTGAAAAGTGCATCACATACCCTATTATCTTTCCAACACAAAAAACTGACACAGACATTTTTGAGCACTGTCAAATAAAAACTGATGTTGCCTTGTAGTAGAATGAAGAAGTGAGTATTTCCTTTTCTAATAGAGTCACCAAGTATCATAGAGTATAAGTGACCTCTGGAAGCCATCTGTTCCAATCTCCTCAAGACAAGACCAAGTTCAGTTTTACAGGGGCTTGTTCAACTTGATTTTAAAAATTCCCAAGGGCAGAGGTTCTACTGCCTCTCTGGGCTACCTGCTGTGCTCAGTGCTTTCTCACTCTTGCTGTTACACTCTCTCCTTACATCCATTCAGAATTTTCCGTGCTGCAACTTTTTTCTCTGGTCCTGCTGCTGTGTTTCTCTGACTTTAGCTTTATTCTTTGCATAACTTCCTTTAGGTAGCTGCAAACAGCGATTAATTAGACAACTAGATGTCTCTGGTTTTGAGTCTGCAGCATGGTCTGAGTACTAAGTTACAATACTGAATTGAGGGGAATATGACTGGAAAATAAATTAGTTAAATACAACATTTGTTTCTGAATCTCCATCTATTCTGCCTACTTCACCCACCATTTATGTATACCTCAATAATTTATCTTATTTTTGGTCCCTGAAAGCCCTACAGATTTCTCTCTCTACTCTGCTTCCCAGAGCACATGTTGTACCTTAAAGATGTACTACACTGAATTAATCCCAGCAAAAGCCAAGACCCATGTAATGGCTCTTTACTGCCTCACCTCAGCTACTACCTGTCTGCACATGTAATTTAAACGTGGTGTCAGTTATCCTATACTTCAAGTTTCTTAATACTGATTCCATTATATGAATGGCCTGAGCAGCATTGCTTAAGGGATTTATTGTATCACAATGACACTCCTAAGGAACTCACAGAATGCACAGCACACAAAGTAAACTTATAGTTATCAACCCCCATTTGACCTCAGACCAAACATTACCACATGCATGTTTACTATTTCATTTTCTCAACCAAGCAGCACATTTGAGTCTCAAAAGAAGACTAAGTGTAAGCAGAAGATAAATTCAAATCAACTTCATTTGGATATAAAATAATTTGACAATCGGCAGCTCTTTCAAAGTGTGAAAGCCATTTTAATGATTTCCTGTTAAGCCTGACAGGACCCCTTCCACTTGGACAGGCTTCACTCTCCTATCTTTGCATACATCACAGCATGTGATAATCATATGAGGTAAAAAAACAGAAGCAGCCCCTTACTTTTGACTTGTTGTTCGGGTGCCTTGATGTGCGTCACCATCCCTGGCATGTTTACGCTGTTCCTGTGCAGGTATTTCAGAAAGACATCAGCATTTCTCCGAGCCAATGTGCAAGCCTGGAAAGACAAAGAGACTAGTTTATTTGAAGATGCACAAATACACATCTAGAAAGAGATGAAGGACCTTCCTCACTCCCCCTCTGTGCATTTCCCACTCTCTCCAATTTTAGAAAGTGTATCTTGTTAAATCCTTCTACAAGCAAGCCAACCTAACCATTAAAATACTTTTCCTAACAAATAGCAGTCAATCCTTACTTATCTGTCAGGGAAAAAAACCACACAACCCCAAACAATCTTGTTATCAGCATCTACTATAGGCCATTGGTGAAGCCTTCCTACTCCAGCTAGAGGAGGCTTCATGATTGCAGACTCTTGTCCTCTGAGGGACTTCAATTATACTGACATCTGCTGGGAAAATACCACAGCGAGCTGTAGACAATCAAGGAGATTCCTGTAGTGCCTTCATGATAACTTCCTGAGCCAGATAACAGACACCCCTACCCAAGGAACACAGTATTGGACCTGACAGTTGAAGCTTGACAGGGCTCTGGGCAGCCTGATCTAGTTGAGGATTCCCCTGCTTACTGCAGAGGGGGTTGGACTAGGTGACCTTTGGAGGTGCCTTCCAACCCAGACCATTCAATGATTCTGTGATCCTAAATTCAAGTGCACTCATCAGTGATGTCAAGGTGGGGGGCAGCCCAGGCTGTAGTGATCACACACTGGTGGAGTTTGCAGTCCTAAGGGATATGGGACAGGCAAAGAGCAGAGTCAGGATTCTAAATTTTAGGAAGGCAAACTTCTGTGAATGCCTCATAACTCATAACTCATTTTCTTCTGTGAAGAAAATGCCTTTTTTAGTTGTTTAATCTGAATTTCCTATGAAGTAACTATCTGCTCGAGAGCTTTCACCATGACTCAGAGCTCACAGAGAAGTTTATTTTGTCTATGTGCCATGTGCCACTTGAACTCATTGATTGTATAAACAGAGTTCACATGCTTACATACTCACATGGATATTCCAAAACGTCCACCGATACTTTAAATAAAAAGTAAATACACTGCTGAAGTGAAACCAAAAGCACTACAATATTAAGGCCAGGAGAGCTTTCTGTCCTCATCACTGTATTGCCGACACTCAGTGCAGCTGCCACTTTCACCTGAATGTACACCAAGCACTACATATGGGCTAGCTGCCTTATTTTTATAAGCAGAACATAAAATGCTACTTTAAAAGGTTAGAAAAAGGTAGCATGGCTCAATGCAGTAACCAAGACAGTAAGTAATTTCTCATATTATTTTAAAACAAAGATTGGTAATACATACCAATTACAGAAAGATCAGTTTGACAGTATATTTAGAGCTGTATGCTGTTATGTATTTGGATGTTATTATCTGTGCACTGCGAGCAAAAAGGTTTTTAATAAAAATAAGGTTCTTAATAGTCTTTCAAGGTGAAGTCATTGGTTATGGGTTTAGTTACAGTGCTTTGCAAGCATCAATTACAAATTTATTCAGTGTGATCAATAATCTTGACTAGGACATTAGTTGGAACAAAACCCTTTCATTTATCTGCCAACTATTACACAAATCCTACTACCCCTAGAAACTTGTCTAGCAATTCCTCCTTCTATACTCTACCACAGCCCAATTACATCTGAGAGCCACTTCAATGCACAGGTAGCAATGGCACTATGTGACTGTCACTTCTCTTTCAAAACAGCAACCTTTAAGCATTTTTTAGAATGACAGTTGCTCAAAGCAGTGATTCCTAAATTCCTCTTCAGTCACAGTGGGAGACCTGACATCTACTGAAGTTCAAAAGGAAATGTATTTATAAAACTGGCTACAATTTTATGCACTTGGCAGCATTCAGAAGCAGTTAATGTGCCACTTACTGTATCTCTGCAGTTTGAGCCATACCTCCATCTTTTGAATGGCTACTGTTGCCATCCACATGCATTTCAGCACTGTGAGTGTTTGACTGCATGTTTTCTGAGACACAGAAGATCACAAAAAATTGGCAAACCTCACCTTTAGGAATGCCTCCTTCTGTTCCAGGTGTTTGCTTATCATAGGTGTAACATGATCTGTTTCAGAGTTAGGACCCAGTTTGTCTGCTCCTCCACACCAGTCTTCTTCTCGCTTATATTCCTGCTCCAGGCTTTCAAGCACACTGCATACCTATCAAAAAAAAAAAAGAAAGGAGCCCAACTCAAATATAATTCATTAAGATAAACATTCAAAATTAAAGGGAAAAAACCAAAACAAAACAAAAACCAAAAACAAAAAAAGGGAAAACCAGACTAGTCCTTACATACACCTTAGTTTCTGACATGTTTTAACTGGGACTTAAGGCAACAAACCTTGGCAATAGGTCTGTAAGCACTGGCTTGCTTTTGTGGAATTCCTCAGAAAGCTATTCCTAAAGTTGCTCATCTTTCTCTGCCTCTGTGACTTCACAGTTCAGGATGGGTTTAGGACATGAATGCAGAAGAAGCAATCTGGCCAATCCTGCCTGTAAGTGTTCTCCAGACAAGCAGGATGTAGCTTATTTTTTTTCTGACTCCCACACAAACCCCAGAATTAGCCATCTGATGTACTTCCATTAAAATCTCAGTGTAACTTGTTTAAGCTAAACTTCTTGAAACAAGCAGAAATCCTGCCAAGTACGTGTACAATGTGTTTCATCTTGCAAAAGTTTTACAAGACTTTTTTCAAGTAGAAGTAAGATTCTGAGGACAATTAAAGGGAAGAATGACAGAAGAGACAGACGGAGGTTTAAATCTTGCCAATAATCACTGTAGTTTGGTAATGTAACGTAGCACTGGTTGTACAAAACACTCTAAAGTTTGCTAATTGAAGCAAGCTAGTAAAATTTGTCTACTATTCATTTATGAGAGAATGGATTAGGTTGAAAGGGATCTTTTAAGATCATCCAGCTGAATCCCCCAGTTGTTCAAAGCCTCATCTTACCTGACTTTGAACACTTCTAGGGATGGGTTACTCACAACTTCTCTGGGCAATCTATCCCAATGCTTCACCATTAATATTGTAAAACATTTTCTTTCTTGCACCCATTCTAAACCTATCCTCTTTTGGTTTAAAACTATTACCCCTTGTGCTGTCACTACAGACCATGGTAAAAAGTCTTTGTCATGTAAGACCCTTTGAAAGGCTGCAGTGCATATTTACTCTAAGGCCACTGGTAAAAGGATCTTCTTTTTGCATGTTTTGTGTAATGCAGTCGTTATCAAATTAATAAATACAACCAATCCCTCATGGTGCACCCACAAGCGCTGAGGCAGCTGGCTGATGTTGTTGCTGTACCATTCTCCATAATTTTTGAAAGATCATGGAGAACAGGGGAGGTGCCTGAGGACTGGAAGAGGACCAATGTAACTCCAGTCTTCTAAAACAGCAAGAAGAAAGACTGGAGCAGCTACAGACCAGTCAGCCTCACCTCCATCCCTGGAAAGGTAATGGAGTAGCTCATTGTGGAGGCCATCTCTAGCCACATGAAAGAAAAGAGGGTTACCAAAAGTAGCCAGAGCCAGCATGGATTCACTAAGGGGACATCTTGCTTGACTAATCCAGTAGGCCTCCTACGAAGGCATGACCAAACGGATAGATGAAGGGAGAGCAGTGGATAGTGTCTATCTTGACTTCAGCAAGGCTTTTGATATTGTCTCCCATAATTTGTAGGTAAACTCAAGGGAAGAGGGCTCAATGATTGGACTGTGATGTGGATTAGTAACTGGCTCAACAACAGAGTTCAGAGAGTTGTGATCAGTGGCACAGAGTCCAGATGGAAGCCTATGGAGTGGTGCTCCCCGGAGATCAGTACTGAGTCCAGTTTTGTTCAACATCTTCATCAATGAACTGGAAAAGGGGATTGAGCAAGTTTGCTGATGATACAAAATGAGGAGGTGGCTAATACCTGGAAGGCTGTGCTGCCATCCAACAAGATTTGGACAGGCTGAAGAGCTGGGTGAAAGCGAACCTCATGAAGTTCATAAGGACAAATGCAGAGTCCTGCATCTGGGAAGGAATAACACCATGCACAAGTACAGACTAGGTGTTGTCCTGCTGGAAAGCAATGCCATAGAGGAAGACCTTGGAGTCCTAGTGGACAGCAAAAGTTATCCATGGCACAGCAATGTGCCCTTGTGGCCAAGAAAGGCAGTGGTATCCTGGGGTGCGTTAAGAAACATGTGTCCAGCAGGTCTAGGGAGGATCTAGGAGGTTCCCTCTCTACTCTGCCCTGGTGAGACCACAGCTGGAAGCAGTGGAATAGGCTGCCCAGAGATGTTGTGGAGTCTCCTCTGGAGACTTTCAAAACCTACATGAGTTTGTTCCTGCATGGCCTGCCCTACGTGATCCTGCTTTGGCAGGGGGATTGGCTTCGATGATCTCTGGGGGTCTCTCCCAACACCTAACATTCTATGGCTCTATGAACCAAACCTAGCAAACCATTTATTTGTGTGATGTTATTTATGCCACACTAAAAAGTTAACCAAGATGATTACACAGCAGTTCTGTACCTGTTCAGAAGTTTTATAGAAGGCTACAGAGGCATTCACAAGCTTGAGACGGTCCTCCATCTTCAGCATCAGTTGTTGCCAATGGGAAGCAACCTTCTCTGCACACTCTCGAATCATGTCCATATCATAGTGATTAGCCTGCAGCATTGCCTCTGCCTTCTGCTGAACCTGCAGAGCACTTTGATGCGTTTTCTGAGAAAAGGTGAAAATTCAGAATGTCAGTGGAGCACTTCAGTTCATTTCCTTGAACACCTCAAAGGCTCACATTTCCACTGTGTGGAACAGCGACAAGACACTTGAATATAGAAGCACAAACACCCACCAACTAAAAACACCTATCTAGTACTACTCACGCCATGATTTCACTATGCAAACAAAAAAGGAAATAAATCCTGGATAGATTTATTGCCAAATCAACAGTGAGTAACAGTTCGTAAGCTGTAGCCACGGTCTAGCAGTAAGCTCAAATGGCGTATTTATGTTGCTGTACACTTTGCTATAATTATGAATTTTAGGCCGATTTTCTTGACCTTCACAGTAAGGAAAAAAAATAGATGTAAAGGATTTCTCTTATTTTGGCTTGATTGTTATTACTGTCCATCAGTGAGCAAATAGCTCTGCAGGCCAATATATAAGACAACTCTCCATTCATTGTAAGTAGAAGTTTATCTAGTATTCTGTGCAAACGTATGCTTGCCTGAAATCTGGAACCCCTAACTATGAGTATTACTATATTTGAGTATAGAATGATCCAGAAAACACAGAATTTAAAAACTTTTGAGCAATTTATTCTTAAATTGACAAATACCTAGAGGTCTCAAGATTTTTATAGTTAAGAGTTATAAAAGCTCTCAACATGAGGGTGCATACTGTCCAAACCGTGCAACAAAACAAACAAAAAGAAATACCCTCAACACCCTCTTAAAAACCAAAGAAGAAAGGGGAAGTATAAAACTCCACAAAATAGCAAGCAAACATGGAAGAGTTAATACAAGACAAAGTACTTCTAAAAATAGTTTTCCCAAATAATCATGACATTGGTTAACCTTTCAAGAAAAAGAAAGTTTTTCAAAATGTGTGCTATGTATAGTATCACCAAAGTCTCTCAATAGTGCACATACATTAACAACACTGCCTTTCAGTTAGTCCTAAGATCTCTGCCTATTTTTTTCCAGAGATTTGACCAATTCAATTTTATCTGGAGGTGATGGTATACTGTGACAGTTTTAGGCTATGCCTTTAAGGAGAGACAGTTACTGGAGCACTCTAGCTGAATGTTTTGGTGTGAAAAGGAAAACAAAAGATAGTTCTAAACGAATTTCATTGGTAGAGCAGTGGGAATGCAACTTTAAATTTTAGTTTTAGTTCAGTTTGTGTCCCAGTCTGTCTGTTCCAGTCTGCCTGGGCAGATGCTGTCTTTCTGTGCTTGGCTGACCTTGGACTACTGAGATAAGAAACTAATTCTTTTTCTTCCCTTAGCATACACTTTGAACTAACAGAATTCCCCCCTTAATAATTACTTTTCTCTCTCTAATCCTTTTTGGGAAAAAAGGAGGAAGGGGGACAAGGGGTTTTTGGGGGGACCCTCCTCCAGCGAGGAGGGGAGTTTTTCTGTGTTACGTTCTTTGCTGTATATCTTTGTATATACTGTAAATACTGTATATTGTGTATATATTCATCGCATTTCATCCTGCTTGTAAAATACAGCTTTTCCACCTGCTCCTCTGACTGAGTTAGTCGTGGTTTCTGTGTGTGTGTGGGGGGAGAACTGAACCTTTTCTCACCACCACTCTTACATTTAGGTGAAACCTGTCAAAACCAGAAACATTAAAGGGCTAAATCAGAAAACACACAACTTGTGTTTGCTGTTCCACTTACTCTTAACTTTCACAATCAGCATTATATGACGTATTCTTACAAGGGGAAACACCATTTTCAGTAAAATTGCTGTGAACAGCTATCACTTTACAAAGACGTAAAAAGGTACCAAGAAGATGTGTTCACCTGGAATTGTAGGGTCAAAATGAACAAGAGTAAAACCCCCACCTTCTCAGTAAGTGCTTTTACCTCTTCACTATAAGATGATTTCACCAGCTTTTCTTAAACTCAAAATATTGCAGTATGAACCGAACAGTGTTTTACAGTGACTCATGGACTGTAATAGAAGACTCTTGGCTATGGCCACCAAAATGGTGCTTTTACCTCTATTGCATGCTGAAACTGCTCATGCTCCCTCTGTAACTGTTCTGCCTCCTGTAAAGAACTAGCAGTGATAAGGCCAGCATTTAACATTGACTCTCCATTTCGGATCCAGCCCAAAACCTGTAACAAAAAAGAAACCCATGAAATATGCAATTCCATTCCCAACCGCAAGAATAGCATCATTGCTAGGGACAAAAACATTTAGAGTCACATCTAGTACTGTCTACATGAATGACTAAATTTATTAATTATATATTTACAGTGAATAATATATTCAATAAACACAGCAAATAACATTCACTAGAATTTCACTTAGCTCACAACTCATACCTTTCAGTCAACTAGAACATGATTGTGAGTTTCAGTTTATACTCTGAATAAGGTTGTGTTTCTGAATACCATCTGTCACCTTGGAAAAAGGAACAAGTTAGAAGCAATATTTGCCTAAGAGCCAGTGGCAGTAATGTAAATTGAGGACAAGAAGCTTAGTAAAAAGCAAATGATTTAGAATATTTAATATTGAGAAAAATGTGTCCATTGAGTGTCTTCTACTTACTTAAAGATTTTTAGTTTTCAGAATGTGCCTTCCTTAACAAGTACACTGAAGCCAGAAGAACAGCTGGGTGGAAAGAAGCCTTGAAGGGCAGCCTAGTGAATTCCTTAGCACAGCAGAAACATGGAACCTGAAGGCCCCTCTCAATGTATATGTGTCTTGTTTGTTACTTGACTCCGATTTCACACTTTTACCACACATTTTTATCACCATAATTTTTATTTCAAATGTCTAACACTCAAATCTCTTCTCACTTTAATTTGGAATCATTTAATTTCTCCTGCCCACAATGGAGGGGAAGAACAAAACCAAACCAAACCAACCAAAGAGGGTGGTAGTGTATTTTCTTTCTCTTAGCATCAGCTTAATTTTTCTCTCATCTTCCTCCATCAAGAACATTACTCAATTCCCTCTAGATTACTCTTCTCTTGTTCTTGTTGACCACAGACTCCCCAGTCTCTCCCATGTGAGGTTAGGCACATCATTTTCCTCACTGTTCTTTTATGAGTTCTTTCCAGTTGATAACCACGACTTCAGTCAAATCTTTCAAATACTGAGTAAATGTGGACTGTCACAAGCCAGCACCCCTGTGCTGTCTTTTTTCAGCTCCTGACAGTACAGCATGCTTTGTGTTTGTTACTAATAAAATTCATCTCCTTCCAGCACAATTCCCCCATACATTGAGATAATTCTGAACTGTAATCCAGTGTCTTCTGAGGAACTCAAATCTCTTTTCCAGTTTCTTTTGCCTTTACCTTCAAATGTAAAAGCATAATCTTGGACTGAAAACATGGACTAGTACCCAAATACAGATTTCTACAGATTGCTTTAAAATCTTTAAATTTGTTTTCCAATTGAGCGACTCTCTCACTAACTTCCATTATGGAGTATGGCTTTCCAGCAAGTTATCATTCATAGTAATGTAGTCTCATGTAACAGTCTTACAGCAAGCTAAGGCCAGACAGACTGAACTGCAGAAAAGAGTAAGTCTGCAGTGTGGACACAGAACATGACAGCATCTACCAGATGTGTCATGCTCTGCTCCTTTGGGGAGAAAACACTGGGGCAGGCAGAGCCTTGCAGGGACAGGGAATACGGCTCTGACCTTGTCAGATCACAGCATGGGTGCGTGATAAAGGGACCATGATAGAAGCTGTGAGCTTCTGTGTTATTACAACACCTGGGGATTGTTAATAATCATGGGAGCAAGCCCAGGTAACCCTCAGGAGCAAGAAAAAGGGCAACTTCTGAGGAAACCAGGTGGGTCCAACAGACTGCAGACACTATGCTACATATGAGTATGCTTGGGGGAAAGAATTTATCTGTAAGAACATGAGGGGCAGATGATTTTTTTAAATCCCTTTTTTATTTCTACTTCCTCTTACAAAAGCAATTCTAAGTTCCCTCTACCTTACAAAATAATTCAAATATAACATTATGAAACATACCTTTTTAGAGTTAAAACACATTTAATCTACTCCAGAGAATTTATAATGAAGGAGAATGCTTAAGCAGCAGCAATTCAAAGCTCCTCTTGACTTGGCATCCCATAATACACAGAAGAGACACCTAGCGCTGAATTTGCCATCTCAAGCACACTCATTTGCCACCCTACTTGTTGCACATTGGAGTGTAAGTGCAGAAACTAGTGGAACTCATAGGAGGAAATTTGCCAGCAGCACTTTCCCCTTGTCTCTGCTCTGACTCAAGGAGAAAACCTAAGAGATAGTAAATAGTGAGCCTGATATTCCAGGACTGCTACCTTCCAGTGTTTGTTGGTATGTTCCCATGAACTCACTGTCTGGATGAATCACACAACCCATCTTCCCTCTCACAGCCTTCATCACTCTAGAAAAGCATGGAAATTAAACAGTTTGAGACACCTGAAAAGGTCAAATCAGTATTTCTATAGAAAAATGTTTAAGAAGAGTTGCCTTGACTGAGATTTTACTCTAAGCTCATGTGATTAGAGCCTCAGCCTGCTGTCCCACCTACGCATTCATATCCATATGGTGCTATACAGAATGCCAGCACATTCTTCCCAAGAAGTATTTTTGAAGAATCTGAGCTCAAGCACTGGACTATGTTTGCAGCAGGCTAAAAGACCTGCACATTGAGAACACAAAGCAACTCATGGTAATTTGATGGTACAAGCTTGTACGTGGGACACTATCGTACAGATATGAATACATCCAAGAACATAAAGCATGATCTGAGCAGCAGACAATGTTGCACTGAAGAGGCATAGTAACATGTATTGGATTGGTTCTATAGTTTGGTAGGGATTTTTACCTAGGCAGATGATGCATGCTCACACAGCAAAGCATTAATTCTGCGAAGTGAGTACATAGGTGTAAACGCAGCAGTAAGTAATCCAGCAGCTAAAAAAGAAGTTTGCCTGGCAAACACACATGTAGAGTTGTGGACGAGATGGATATTCTCTTAACTATTTCTCTGCTACTACCTACTCCTGTATCCCTGCCCTGCATAAAATAGATTTTATTTTCCTTTCCCCCCTATTCCCACCCTCCCTCACATAGAGCTATCCCTTATCTCAGCTAGCATCCTCTTCCCCCTATTTCATTTTGTTTTCTTGCACTATAATCCTTTATCTGGTTTGCCCTTTCTGCACCTATACATCAATTGAGAAGCAAATTCTTTGCAGGTTTTCTTTAAACCTCCATCTTCTTGCCCTTCTGCTTCCTGCAAGTCCTGGGGCTTGATATACTTCAGTACTACAAAGTAGAACTGGTACAGCAGTTAAAGGAAATGCAACACTGGATGTTTTTATATGATTGCTGTACTTATTTGGTACGAATTCACTAAGCTCCAAGTTTTACTACCTAGTCCTGATGAGACTCCTTTTGAGTATTTGATTAAAAAAACTACACCAGGAGGTAGTTTGCTGGTCTCCATTACAGTCATCAGAGATAAACCCTACTGAAAAATTCATGCAGTGCTCCAGACAAGCCTTTCCATATGACCACAAGTGATCTGTATATAGAAATTTATAAAAATGTGAAAATACAATAGCAGTAATGTCAGTTTGGCAGGAAAAATTCAATGGAAATCTAGTTAAAATCCTTGCTATGGAAACAGTATCATGTCTACATAATAAGTATGCTTACACTTAGTTTATCAACAATAAATCTGTCAGAAAATCACAGCAATTGAACTAGAAAACCATGTGTTTACTGCTTCAGGTAACAAAACACAAATAAAACAGACTGAAGAGGAGGTCTACCAGGTCATTTTACTCTCAGGTAAAGCACCTGCTGAGTTATGAATTTTTTCTCAGTGCTGATGAAACAGGAGAAGATCACACTATCTGATATGTAATAAAGACTAAAATAAATCAGATGTGGTTTTCTGAAAAGACAGCTGAAATCACAAAACTAAGGATTACTAGCCCCAAAGCATTTGATTAAAAACATTTATAATACGTTCAGTTCTAGCTCCGCTCAAATTTTAGACCTTCAAGCTGAAGAAGCATTATAGATTAATCTATAACATGAAAATCTGGAAAAGGAGTTTGTAACACCAACATTCTGTCAGCTACATATCCATGTAAGTTTGTAAGTGCTATATTCTGTTCTGTAACTGAGTATTGGGAGTTGGGAATTAACAATTTCTTTATCTTACTAACCCATCCTATCCTAATCCACCGATGTACTGCAAAGGGATAAGATGGCCAAAGCTGGCCCTCTGCTCACTTCCTCTTTCCTTTGCAAATGTGCACTCTTTTCCTAGATCCAGCTTGAGTACAGAAACTATCCTGATATGCAATAACTTTATCTCACTACTCAACATGAAAAGAGACATTTGTAATATGAATTTACAAAGATGAACAAGTGCATATTTAGTATGTAACTGATTAACGAGAAGGTCATGTGTTTCATTAATACCTAGATTTTACTGACAGCAGACACTACCCGTTCCTAGCATTCTTTTAATCCAAGAACACTGGAAACTTTGGGTCTGCTTCTACAAAGTAACCAACTGCTGCCTGGAAATACTTTGAGAATCTTCTACTCACCTCTCCAATGCTAAGTGGACTCTTTCTATACTGCTTTGGAATTTGGTAGCTCTCATGCACAGTCTCATCAAGGAGGTGAATTTTTGCAAGAGCTCATGACAAACAGAAAAAGAACAAGTTGCCCTGGGAGCCATTAAGGGACATGCTAATAAAACCAGGCTGTAGTAGACGTGTGTGATGCTGTGAAGTGTGACCAAGATCATAAACTCATACCTTTCTAGTCTTTTGTTTGTTTTTAAAACAATTCCAGCTACTGCAGTGGTTATGCCCCTAGAATTCACCAAAGCTTCATGTGATTATCAGAAAAGAACCTCAACATATACCACTTCACTGTCAGGAAAAGCACCACCTCATTTTCCTTCTCCTGGAAAGTAAACCATGCTGATACTATGTAATAACTATTTCTAAAGGTCTCAAACAATATACAAAAAATTACTAGGTCAATGTTCAGGAACTACCACTGAACATTTTTATTAAATAGCAGAGAGAAAATCAAAGGTTGAGTTGCATCCATGTCAAAATCACAGAATCCCATGCAAACTGATGTTAACAGAAGATGAAGTTTCTTAGATCCTCAGTTCAAATTCCCTCCTCACTCTGAATCCAAGACTTTGCACAACAGAAAGTAATTTCCCACATGTCTTTATGGCCACAGACCTCTCCTCCCCCTATCAGAGGGCCTCAGCCAACACATACCTGCTTGACCTCAGCCTGCAGGTGCCGAAGCTGCACGCACTGCTCCAGGTGCTTGCGGTGCTGCTCAGCTGCCAGATCCAGCTCCTGCTGCTTCTCATGAAGGAACTCCAGCAGGTCCTGGACACGAGTTGCCATGTCTACATCTCTGTCACAAAGCAGCTCAACACCTGTAATAAGTCAGTCATTTAGAAATTATTTGCAAGTCTTTTGAAGACAAGTAACTAATTTTCACCATTTTACACTTACTTTACCAGTTCCTTCTCAAAGTTCAACTTAATTGTTGGAGCGTTTGCTTAAATGAGCATCAGTTTCTACACTCTACAAATTCAATATTAACTTGAGGTATATCCTAAGTGGCTGTATGCAATTAAAAACATCAAGTGAATCAGCATAAGAAACAAAAAAGAAAAGAGTTTTTATTTGAAAGATGAAAATTTTGGCTTGACTGAACTACTCCAAGTAACTATAAAACTCCCTGTTACTTTACTCTACTTTTACTGACTTCATGAGTAGAATCCCTTTATTTAAAACCTAAACTTCTTCAGGTGTTGCCAACTTAGATAAAAATTGCATGCCATAATGATAGTATATTATCATGAAGGCTATCAAATAGTTTTGAGTGCAAAGGGGAAAAAAAAATCTGCATTCTCTACATAATAGTTAACCAGCATCTCTGCTATTTCCTCACATCCCACATAGAGACAACTGGGTAATTCTTATAAAGCCAGTGCCCAAAATACCATGAAGGAATCATCTTACCAGATGCTTGTACTTCATTGACATACTGCAGCAAATCCTGTCCCTGGTGGATGACATCAAAGGTCAAGTTATTCATGGTCAGAGCCTTGTCTGCATGATGCTGGAGCCTCTGTTCTGCTATTGTGAGATCTTCAGTGTCGAAGTCATTCATCTGCTGAGAGAGCTCATCATTCCAAGTCTCAAGGTCTGAAATTATCTGGGGGAAAAGGGATGAAGATTTACTTACTACAGAAGACCTACAATTACCTACTACAGAAGACATGTTTATTTCCAATGCCACACTTAGGATAGAAGTGAGGCAATTGAGCTGCTCGTAGTTTATTGACTTCACTGATCAAGTTTAATATGGTTCAGACCTAGGCTGTTTCAGCGTGGATTTAAATGTCAGGAAACAGTCTAGAAGATTCTCTCCTTCAATCACTACAGCTCTCCTTTAACCACTACTCTTTACTTGTTTAAGGTACTCATTCATGAACACATCACTTGTGAAAGAGATGAAGTTCAAACATTTTTATTTATACTTTTAAAGGAAAATATTGATTTAAAATGTCTTTTTAGTTCTCCATACTGCACTAAGTACAGGCAATTCACACACCAACAGCCAGCTTAGCTTTCAATTAATTCAGTCTTGAGACCCTTTACAAAGAGAAAAGCCCCCTCTACCCTTCTGTGAGCACCTTTGACTTCTGCCACAAAACCAAGAAGCACTATTTGTCGCAGTGAACGAAGCAAAACCAAAATCTTAGCAATTTGTAGTCAGCAAAAAGAATACACCATTAAGCTTTCCAAGTGGTTCATCAGAGCTCTGAAGGCATTGAGACTGTTAAACTACAAGAGAAATACCAGGAAAACAAGCCTCCTAGGGAAAAAAACACTGAAGAGAAAGCAAAGCTAAATAATCTGTATAGTTTCTGTAATGAGGTACAGTCTTTCTTGAAGGGTCTCTCCATTCTACTCACATGACATCATTAAAAATGGACACATCAAGAAATTATTAGAATTGTGGCATCAGTGAGTCACTTCCTGTTTTAAAGGTGTTCTGCAAAAATTTTACCCAATACACTACACACTCAAGTTTTGCACCATGCAATGATGTAAGATATCAAAGAATTAGGGTAGTCATTTGCAATCCCTAATCCTGATCAGCTAGCTCTATCAAAGTGAAAACAGGCAGAAACTCATGTTTCAGGGGTAACACAGAAACAGAAAAGCTGATGAATATGTATATTTGGTTTGGCTGAGATGGAGTTGATTCTCCTCAGAGCATCTTTCTAGTGCTGTTGTTTGCAATGCTGTAGCCGGGTATTGAAGGAACACCAGTGTTTTGGCTACTGCTGAACAAGCACACAGGCTGTATGTACTTTTCCAACATTTCCCCATGCCAAGAGTGAGGGATGGGCAATATCTTGGGAAGGGACACAGCTGGCCCAGCTGACCCAAACTGGCCAAAGGGGTATTCCATGCCATGTGACATCAGCTCATATATAAGAACTAAGTGAAAGAAGGACGTGGGGGGACATTGATCCATGGTGTCTGTCCTCCAGAGAAACTGCTACGTGTAGAGCCCTGCATCCTGGGAGTGACCAACCACTGTCTGCTGATGGGAAGTAGAGAATAATATCTGTCTTTGGTCTTGCTTCCATGTGTAGCCTTTTCTCATGCTTAAATTGCTTCTACCTTATTACTGGCTTTTACTGTATTTTCCCCTCTCCTGTCCATCTAAGAAGGGGAGTGAGAGAGCAGCTTTGGTGGCTATTTGGCCCCCAGACAGGGCCAAACCACCACAATAAAGAGATACAGGAAGACACACATGACAATGTCTACCTTTTTAGTTCCTGCTTAAAGCTTTATTTTCTCTCTCTTTCATGTCCTCTGAACATCACACACTATGCATGCTGATTTCCCCTCTAAAAAAACACAGTCTTCCTCTCCCAGAAAATCCTTCACAATTTGCTTTTATTTCCCTTTTACCTTGTTACCGCCCAATGTATTTCATTCATCGATCTCCACTCTTCATCTTCTTTAAATTGACCCAAAATGCTTCTAGCACTTTAAATCTTACTGACAGACCAGACAGTCCAGCCTGAGAAAATGCTCACTTCCAGCTACTTTTCTGCTTCTCCTCAGACCTGCTTTTCCTATCTCATCTTCAAAACTCAGTGGTCCTTTCTTACTAAAAGCAGCGGTGTTCATCCTACATTTGTTTCCTCAAACCATCCGCCTCACTATGGGAGTTCTCACAAATCAGGTATAGCATTTTCATCCAGTTCAGTTAACAATATAAGTTATCTTCAAGAAATAATTGTAGTTAAGACTTGGTGAAACTGAGAAATCTAAGCATGAAAGGTTGTGAAATGCTGACATCAAAACATCATCTTTCATCATCCTTCTAAACACCATTACAAAGTGGACATTTCCTATAACGCATTTATGCCACTGCATAGCCAGCCAAAGCAAAGCCAGCCCCTCTTCCTTCACAACAGATGCCAAAACCTCACCTCTCTTACTGGTAAATTGAGTGGAAATAAACTGATAAACACAATGAGCTCACAACAGGACTTTGCTGAGGGTAGGTGTTAGTATTTTTGTAATAATGAAACAGTAGTCACTCTGATCTCAGACTGTCCTGAGATTCACAGTATCTGATATGAATGACAAGTACTTTTAAGTGGTGAACATTGTGTGTTACTTTGGTCAAGAGGTTTCAGCAGTGCTGCCTCCAAAGAACAATGAATAACAGTAAGAATTGTAACTTCTTGTCTCGTTACTTTGTACAACCCCAAGGCTAAGATCATGGCCCACACACAGTTAAACACAGTGTGAAACAGTCTGTACAAGAGCAAGACATTCCCCTGCCCGCTTCAGAAGACCAGGAAGCCCACCATTCTAATAGAGTGCCAGTATGGTCTTGCATTCATTCTAAAGATAAGACATCAGTGAACTTCACAACCAAGGTTCTTTTCAAGGACAGTAATCCTCACATTTTGTTTCAGCAGTAATTAGGTGGCTGATCTATTTCAGCCATTGCACCCATTGTGCAAATTCAAAATGCATTGAGGGCAGAATTAAACCAAAAATAACATGCATTATGCTCTCTCTGCCCACAATCCTCACTGCATCCCCTGAAGTTCTGCTTTATGAGCAACACTTAGAGTGAGTAGGCTTCTACTCTGTCAGGTTTTATCAAGACAATTAGCTTTAAACAAACAAAACAAAAATGAATGACTAATAGATATTCAAAAGTAACTCAATCACAAATTAATATTGCTCTCAGGAAATCCACAACTCAGCATAAACACAGGGTGACTACTTACCATAGTACGTGTTTGAGAAGTTCCTAGTACAGAGTCCAAGCTGCCTGACATTCCTAGGTTTTAACAAACCTAAAGGTAACACTGATAAAAAAATGCAGGGATAACACAGAAGGCATCTGAGCGGGAAAGAAACAAAGAACCACGGGTCTCTTCTGAAAATGGTCTTACTAGCACTCCTTACATGAAGTGAGTGCTAACCACAACCTGGAAAATGTTATGTCTTGGGGAAAAAGGGAAAATGGGAATGGGGAAAAGACCTGGGTCCCTGTGATCCAGCACTTTGCATCCTTGTCTTTTCAGCTGTATGACTTAACAGGCACCTTGTAAGTATAGTCCAAAAATAGAGCTGAGATAAGCCTGCGAGTTGAAAAGTGTCTGGTATGCTTTGTGTAAAGACCTGACTCTTACATGCCTTGACGCATTTGTTAGACAAGCAAAAATGCACAGACATAGGTGAGACATATTCTATGCTGCAGACATTGCCACCAGTGTTACCTTCCTACTACCTAGGTCCATACAGATCTTCCTTATACTACTACTGACCCTAGCAAGGGACATTTCACATATGTTGTTTTCCTCCTTGCTTTTAGTTAAAATAGGTTTTCACAACAATCATGACCAATGGCACTCAGAAGCCTACAGAAGATAGAGAAGGTCAAAGTTTCTGTGCCAAGAGAAACTGCTGCAGTTACAGCAATTTCAGAAGACCAAGAAACCAACTAAAATAAATAGAGTATTTTATCAGTGAATAATAAGGGAAAAGTGAAGACAAGAAGAGGACTTAACTCTGGCTCCAAATTTCACCACTGTCCCCAGAGGCACAACATGATCCTGCAGCACTAGGGGTCCCATTTAACCTTAGCAAGCAACAAGAAAAGCTAGAAACACTATCTGTCTGCCAGAAAAACTGTCCTCACTCATGATCCCCTGAATGAACTGTCCCTACAGCCAACTCTTAACTGACTGGATCAGTCATACAAAATCCTCCACAAAGGATGAGGTCAAAACACAGTCTGCAAGTTTCTAGCTGGCATCTGGCTTCTCCTCATTATTATGTTACAGTTAAGCCTCTGGTTCCAAACAAATGACCTGGAGTTAGTCACTGCATTTTCTTACCGGAAGTTTCTGAACAGATGCCTGCCTTCAGGGAGAGAGAAAAGAGAAGCGTGCTTCACTAAGGAGGCAGACAGGGGTACAGAGACAGTAAAGCAATCAACACTTTGCCGAAGATGCTCTGCAGCAAGGGTCATTTTGTTCCCTGGAGGGCTATTTTGACAGTCTTAAATCAGCACAGCTTTTGTTTCTAATCCATCAAAACAAAATACACCAACTCCTTCAAAAAGGTAGTTGGTACTTTGCTTTATGTTTTATGTGCCAAAACGTAAAAGCATGCCAAGTGTCAGCTTCAGAAAAAGCACCACCTATCAACTTAGGGTTTGCAGCTTTCCCATGCAAAATCCTACTGGCACCACCAAATAACTTAAACCGTCTGTGCAGATGAGGTATGGCACTGAAGGAACAGAACACATCTACAAAGCAGGGTTCCTGCAGCCAGCCTTCTGCTACTGCAGAATCCAGGTAACCTGCCACAGAAAGCAATCACCTTAATCATGAACTTCACTCAAACTTTTAATCTGATTCTTCCATTACTTTTCTTTGTATGCCTTGCACCCCACAGCTGTCATTTCCTCAATAGAAGTGTTCCACACAACACAGAAATCAAGCAGTGGATATTACTTCTGCAAAGACTGCAAAATTGCTTCAAATCCTGCAGAAGGGGTACCTTCCATGTTCCTACATGTACACCAGTCATCTGGTTCATTATTACAATCACAGTTCTGCCAAAACCTTTCCCTTGCATAGGCAAGACAGCAACTCTCACATAACTGAAGTAGCAAGCACCCTTCAAACTAGTGTGAATTGCAAAATACAGAAATTTCTTAGTCTGTAAAGGAAGAGTTACTACTGTAAAGCACACACATTCTCACTTCCTCTATGGGCACAGACCAAGGAACTGTCTGCCTATTTCTGCATTGCACCTAACAACTTGCTTAGCTAAACCAGACTTCAGCAATGACATCCTGATTCTATGAAAAAAGAACAAAACACTTGAGAAGCTATCACTTCTGCCAACCGCCTCTGCCCATACCCCAACCATACCCAACCAACAGTTGCAGCTTCTACTATACACACATGAGGAGACATAAAGTGTCACTGTAACTCCTAGTTTCCAGAGTCCTGAGATAAAGCCATTACATACTCAAACCAACCATTTTTCAGTGGATAACTTTGAACCTTCTGAGGCACTAACTCGGTTTCAGTCACTGTGTATAGCACTAATTGTTTCACAAAAGCTGTATGAATTTAGTTGAGGCTTCATAATGGAATTCAATTAATCCAAGTTCTGTGTGGAGTTTTAGGTCTGTATAGAAACAGAAATTTTCCAACTGGTAAGTTATAACCCTCCTTCATAATTTGGACAGTCTCACAACTTCTTGAAGTTTTGCAGTGGTGTGGCTCTACAACTGGTTTTGCATTGCTTTCGAGGTAGAAAAGAATATTATTTTCCTTTAAAGACAGATAGTCAATGCAACATCCCTAAAGATTAAAACCATCACCTCTAGCTGCCAGCTGAAAAAAACCCAAAGCTGACTTGGAAAAGAATGCAAAGAGGGGTGTCACTATGAAACAACAGCTTAGAGGCTTTGTACCAAAATTACAGAATGAGAGAACCTGTTCCATTCAAAAAGACCTCCAAGATCATAATAGTCCAACCAATATCTTACTCTGCCAAGTCTGGGGCTAAATGATATCCCTGAGCACCACAAATTTGTGTCTTTTAAACACCTCCAGGAATGGAGATTCAACCACCTTCCAGGGGAGCCTATTCCGGTGTTTGAGAATCCTTTCAGTATAAAAGTTTCTTCTAATATCCAATCTAAATCTTCCCTGCAACTTGAAGCCATGTCCTATCACTTGTTACGTGGGAGGAAAGACTGATCCCCACATTGCTCCAGCCCACTTTCAGATAGCTGTAGAGAGAGACAAGGTCTCCCCTGAGGCCTCTGCCACTGACTATAAAGCTGGTTCTCCAGATGCTCCATGAGCTTCATTGCCCTTCTCCAGACTGGCACCAGCACCTCTTTCTTGTAGTGAGGGTCCCAAAACTGAACACAGTACTCAAGGTGTTGCCTCACCAGTGCGGAGCACAGGTAGACAATCATGTCCCTGTTACTGCTTGTGACACTATTCCCGATCCAGGCCACAATGCCACTGGCCTTCTTGGCCACCTGAGAACACTGCTGGCTCATATTCAGGTGGCTGTTGATCAGCATCCCCAGGTCTTTCTCTGATGAGCAACTTTCCAGCCACTTCGCCCCAAGCCCACACAAGTGCAGGACCTGGCACTTGGCCTTGTTGAACCTCAGCCTGTCCAGGTCCCTCTGCAGAGCCTTCCCACTCTCAAGCAGATCAATGCTCTCTCCCAGCTTAGTGCCATCTGTAAATTTACTGAGGAGACACTCAATCCCCTTGCCAGATCATTGATAAAGACATTACAGAGAACTGGAGTCACAAAATCTTTGTAGTCCCACTGAGTGGCCTGCTCCTTCCAACAACCACAGATTTTCTCCCTGTGCTGCAACCAAATCTCTCTCTTCAGCTAGACAGGCCTTCGTCCCTGCCAACTTGTCTTTTGGCACTTGGGGAAAGCCTGTTCCTGCGCCTTTAAGACTTCCCTCCGGAACAGTGTCCAGCCTTCCTGGACTCCCTGGTCCTTCAGGACTGCCTCCCAAGGGAGTCTGTCAACCAGTCTCTGAAACAGGCCAAGGTCTGCCCAATGGAAGGTTATAGTGGCAGTTCTGCTGACTCCCTCTTCTCCAAAAATTGAGAACACTGTCATTTCATGATCGCTGGGCCCAAGAACAGATCTCAACCTTTACATCATGCACAAGTCCTTCCCTGTCTGTAAACAACAGGTCCAGCAGGGTGCCTTTCCTGGTTGACTCCACCACCAGCTGTGTCAGGAAGTTATCCTCCACACACTCCAAGAACCTCTGTTCCTGCTCTCTCTGCTATACTGCTTTTATAGTGCACATCAGGGAAGTTGAAGTTCCCCACAAGAACAAGGGACAGTGATTGTGACACTTCTGTCAGATGCCTAAGGAGTATTTTATTCATCTTTTCATCCTGGTTGTGTGGTCTGTAAGAGACTCCCACCATGACATTTGCCTTGTTGACCTCCCTGATGCTTACCCATAAACACTCAACCCTATTGTCACCATCACTATGCTCCAGACAATCAAAACTCTCCCTGACATACAGGGCCACCCCCTGCTGTTCCTTCCTTGTTTACCCCTTCTGAAGTGTTTGTAGCTACTGATTTCAGCAGTCCAGTCACATGAGCCATCTCACCACATCTCTGTGATGGCCATCTTGCAAGTCTTATTCACACTAACTGTTAAGCATTCTAGTTAGTGAGATAGTTTGATATTCAAACCAAACTTCCCAGATAAAACAACTGGTACATTATGACTTTACAAGATGTGCTTAGAAATGCACTGGGAGCCAATAAGAGCTGGTGTTAATATCAAAAAACTCAGCTCTGCAGTCTCCTGACACTTTCACATACAAGACAAAAGCCTTAGTTCAGTCATTTGAACAATATGCCAATGCAACTACACAACAAACTCAGTATAAACATTCCTACAGAAGAGAAGTGCATGCAGTGCAGCTCCAAGAGAAGACACTCACATCTATTGCATCTCGTTCAAATATGCGGAGCTGCAGAAACAGCTCAAGCTTGATCTTGCGTTCTTGAAAAAGCTCCTCCATCTGCGATTGTGCCTCATCCAGTTGCTGCAGGACTGTCTCTATGTGGTTGATTGAGCTGTTGTGCGGAGTCTTATTACTAGAAATAGCAGAATCCCTATTCAAAACGGAGAGAAGTGGGGGCAAAAAAGGAAAGAAAGAAGTATTATTAAAAAAAGTCATACAATTTGGAAAGTACGCATTACCACAAAGTCTATGCCTGTTTCAGATAGGGTCAGTGCAAGCCATATCACATGAAAGCTAAGCTTACCTTCATTAATAAAAGTCTAAACTATATTTTATTACCTGAGAAAGCATTAGAAAATAAGATTACTTTCCTTTTTTTGGACTAATTCAGCATTTAAGGACATTCTGTACACAGGCAGAATAAAATTTTAAACCAGGGACAAACTCTTTTATTGTGAAAAGGAAGGGACATGTAGTAACTATTTACTCTACCAAACCTTCCTGTCAATGCAAAAAAAAAGCAAAACTGGATAAAAAAGTTTTTCTTGATCTTTTACTTTAGTATAGGACTTGCAAATGTAGATATGATATCAGCTTCTGCAGCACGTAAGGCACCTACTGCCACAGCTTGGACCCAAATTTATTTAGATTGTTACTGAATGAAATGGGCTGCAAGCTTAGTCTTTACCATAAAAAAGCTGCCTATCAGTCTGCAAAACAATTTCAAGTATGTCTCCCCCTACAAAGGCTGCTGCTCAAAACTCAAAAGGCTGTGGAGCACTGCATGTCAGACTACAAAGACAGAAAGGCAGCTTACGTAAACAAAATCTTTTTGTGAAGGTAGTATTTCTAAGCTGAGCTTCCTGTAAACAGAGGGTTAGAGACCATGAGTACAGCACGAAACATCAATGTAGTCTTAATATTTACAAGTTTTATTTTTAAGTCATATTGTGTAGTCATCATTTCTACCCTCAAAAAGAGAAGAACTTCACAGAATATCAGACATGTACCAGGAGATATTAAAATAAAAACTGCTTTACCTTAGTTGCTGTATAAGATCTTCACCTTCTTTTATGACGTTGACTGTAACCTGCAGAGTAGTCTGTTGTTGTTGACCAAAACGTTTAATCAGGTCTTGGACAGCCTCCACAGACTCGGCATAGACATCATCAAGCAGTTCTTTCTGTAGCTCTTCAAGCCATGTCCACAGCTAAAGGGGAAACAGAGAAATATAAGCCCCAGGATCACAGTCGCTATTCCACATCAATCTCTCTGGGCAGAACAGACTGAGGTGGGGAAAAGAAACAGGATTTGTTTCTCTTCACAGAAAAATCCCATCCTCAATTTAATAAAAATGTGTCTTTGTTTCAAATAAAGTTTTAACTTCTTAGAAATACCAGGAAAGCTTTATCCGTGTTGCTAAGTCACCCCTTCTTTTCCATTTTCCTTCTACAGTACTAAGCGTATCCAATTGACTAGCACAGAGTTCATAGCGAGAATCCCATCTGCAGCTCTGTGCTAGAGTCCCTGGGAGGGAAATGCTATGGTAACATTCTCTGAGAGAAAGAAGGAAGGAAGGAAGGAAGGAAGGGAGATGTATTGTAGCCACCATCAAATTTATACTGACACATGCACATAGACAACACCACACTTTCCAGTGACCTTCAAAAGAAAGGAAAAAGAAAAAGGCATTTTGAAAACCAAAATACAGAGATAAATCAAACATAAGTTATTTTTCTACCATGATTTCTACAGCCATGGTGTTTACACTCTTGATTTCATTTTTACAATGTTACAATAAAAACCATCAGAAGTAATTAGTTAATTCAACATTTCCCCCCCCTACTTAACATGTGCACATAATCTGTTCAGAACTGCCCATGAACCACAATTTACACAAAAATCCCTAGGTATATGCTAGCTAGGTATCACTACTGGTCACTTGAACCCTTCTGTGTTCTTTTCCCCCAATTTTAGGAGGCAAGCTGTTAGATCCTATGCTCTGTCTGAATATTATTCATCAGCAAACCATTAGCCGTCTATTGTGCAACTGATAAAAACACTGCTTGAAGACAGGAAGCACGGCTGCAACACTTCTATGAGCAGTGCTAAAAGCACAGTGAAACAACTGCTCTCACAGGAAACATTGAAACTGGGTGCCTCCTCTCTATTTTATCACATCCCAAATGCTGTGATTCCAAGAACAAGGATTAGAGTTTGTTTTATATCCTGAGAGAATAACTCTTATTTGATTGAAAGAATTAAGGTCTTCTGACTGCATTTTACTCTCTGCCTTTATATATTTCAAAGATACAAATAAACTTTTTTAACTTTAATTAGGTTCACAGTGAACAAGCACACAGTAAGCAATCAAAACTGTCTTAATTTTGAAAGAAAGAAAAAGATGGTTTCTTTGTTTCTTTGTTGTTTGCATAATGTTATAATCACAAAGGTTTCCTAACTACTAATGGAGATACATTAAAATAAAAAATGCAATTAAGGATTTTAGATCTTCTTAAATCAGTTCCTCTGAAGCTTTATTTTAAAACTAAATGTTAAGTTTTGTATTTTAGAGCTTTACATACCTTCTGAGTTTTGAGTTAACCAAGCTATAGGTTTTCACACTTGGGAAGATATCACATTTAACCAGACTCTCTTCTACAAAACTAATAATTCTCACCAGAAATGGAACTGCCTATTCATACAGACTGTTTCTCTGACTACTCATATGCTTCAAAGACAATGCCTGTCAGAGATTCTAATGCAATTCCGTAGCCAAAACCACCACAAGCTCAAGCCACAGCAGTCTTGCTTATTAAAAGGAGTACAAATCAATAGGACTTAACAAGTGGGTCAAGTGCACTCATCAACATTCATTCCAACATAACCCCATAAAGCATACAAAAGTATTTTTTCCCCCCAAATGCACACTTAGAGACAACTGAAACTTATGAGCAAATAGTCTGACAATAGAACCTGGAAACTTTACTCAGGTTTCAATGCCCAAGGGACATACTTTTATTCCTCTCTTAGCACATGAAGTTTATGTCTGAACTGTAATAAAAGGGCAGCAGTCAGAGACCTTCTAACTGAGTTGGTGTGTAAATACAAACAGTGCAGCTTGCAGCTGTGCAACTGTTCAGTGCTGGCTAGAAGACCTCTACACTCCAGGCTAAACGTGCTATCTGTAAAATGCCCACTTTTCTGAGATGTTTATCACAGACAAACCGGGATTAAAATAATTTTGAGTCTCTTGGCCCATATCAAGGTTGCCTCTTGGCTCTCTTAAAAGCCCCTGTACAGAAGCTCAAAACAGGTCTAAGAGCCAATTCAATTTTTTTCCTTATATGTAATTTCTAACTGGGTTGTTTCAAACCTGTACAAAGGACACCTCACCTCTGCATTTCTTAATTCATCACATACAATTCAGCTACTTCTAGAACTGGGTGGAGAGGACCTGGCAGGAGCAAGCAAATTTAGCAATGTTGTGCTGGTGATGTAGCGTGTGTACAAATACTTCCCTTGAAGCTCACCCTTGATGCTGGAAATCAAGCCTACACAGAATAAGCAGACCTTTCCTTCTGTGTAGCCAGTTCAAAGCAACACCACCTGCCTAGAGCAGAAAGACATGGGTGCTAGCGCAACAAAGTGTTATGCTGACTAGATTGACTGGAAGCATGGCATCTTGCCCCAAAGGTACCAAAATGCTCAAATTACATTGTCTTTCCCTAGCACATTTGCTGAATTGCCCACTGCTTTGGAAGGAAAAACATTTTTTAAAAGTGCAGAAAGAGAAGGAGATTGATCAGTATGCACTACATGCCCAGCTGTGATTCATATGCTGTTGAAAGTGGAACAATTTAAGCCATCTCTGAAGTAACTACAGCTCTGTGACACTTCCAAAGCAAAACTTACTCTAACAGATTACCAAATAAGCTTTTGGTGCTTTCCACAAAGTAAGTTTCTTGCAAACAGCTTCCCCTCAAAATAATCTTCGTATTTATACACAGAAGTTAAGAGTGAAGCCACTACAAATGAACAAAACGATCAGGTTATTAAAGCAAGACAGAAATTCATGCAATTAATGAAGTAACTAATAATGGGTGGCAATAGCCATCTGGCTCATATACAGCTCTAAAACCAGAATAAGCTCTGGAAATGACAAAAATTACCTTGATTTTGGATACAAAACTAAGGATGAATACAGTACAAGATTGCACAGCAATACCAAAAGAAACTGGATAGTTAATAGAGGGGGACAAAAAGAGACTAGAGCTTACCTATACATGCTCAGTAGTGCAGAACTACAGATTTTATAGTGTAATGAATTTCTGAAGTAACTCATTATTCTGTAAAAGAGAGCTGGGCAACAAAAATTCAGTGGGAGGAAACTCCACATCATTAAACAAATGTTAAGTTTCTCTCAGTGTGAACTTCTGAGTAACTTCCAGACTCTTCCTCCCCCTAGTTTGTGTAAAAGAAGCAGCACAAAGATCCCTAAACAAACTACTAAGTCCTGTGACCTCAGTAAGAACTTTACCCAGCAGCAAGACAGCTATAATGTACAGTAAGAAAACCATATAAATAACTCAATCCAGTCACAGAAGGAGGCTCTTCTGCTCTTTTCATCTGCTCTTCACATCATATCAGAACTAAAATTGGAGAGGGAAATCAAATTCTGAATTGCTGACAGGCAGATATTTCATTCAGCAGATTTTATTTATTTAATTTTTGGAGCTAAATATAACAGAGACTAAGAAACATCTGTTTGAATAAGCCTGCATCCTGTACTACCTCTTTCCCAAGTTCTTGGGAGCATGCCATTAGTCACTCAGATGGCATTATTTTAATTGTCTGCAACATCCTGGAAGTTTCAGTGTTTCCATCATGGGTCCCTATCCATTTAAGTCCCATTCCTGCAATCTTCTGAAAGACTGCAGCTAAACAAAACCTTTCTGCATTTTGCTGTATATGTTCAGAGAACAATTATTTTTGAGTAAATATATTTCTAAGCACATACAGTGATTTTATTAGGGTAAAATATCTGTGACACTTCCATAATTTATTTTATTTTTAATTTTTATAATAATGGCTATTGGATATGCCATCAGCCTTTTCAGCAGGCTAGGACAAAGAAAGGCACAAGGTTTCTGCATGTAAAAATTACCAATTTCTCTTTCTGCCCCTGCCCTCCATCACAGTGTGGCAGCATGTGTATTACCATAGACATAGTTGTTGAAGAAGCTGTTAGTTGTACAGGTCCAAATGTTGCAATAGTATTCCCCAACAAGTGTTTCTGGGCATCAAAAGTGACTGATGTGTGCATGTCTATTTGTAAACCCTGTAAGAACATGTAGCAGACAAACACTGAATTCTTTCATAAAGAAAAAAATCTAAGACATTAAACACCCTGGAGTCCTGCTAGATCAGTAACCCACAACACACTTCAGTGTGCTGACACTGAATGCATTTCTTCTATTCAGATTTAAAAACTGCCCTCATTGACTTTCAGACTCGATGGCCAGCATACCAGAGCACTGACCAGAGACTGCACTTTCTATAATTTGCCAGATCCATCACATTGAGCATTGCTGTGCTATAAAAAGAATTAATTAGAGATTCACAAAAGCCCAAGCAAGGAGTCTTCACACTTAACAATGAGGTCATCCACAAGCTGCTCTGCTGTGTGCAAAGGACGTGCAGAGGAGAGAGCAGTCTCATGACATTCAAATTTAATGTGTAGACCACCGACATAGACACAAATTCTCAGGAGTGACAGTGTCCTGGTTGGAATTAGAACAGAATTAACTCTGTTCAGTGATCCTACTTTTCAGCATGGTCTCTTCTAAATAATGGCACTTTTTAACAACATGTTTTCATGGACAGTGTCTGCTTCTAGTAGTGGTAAGGCTCAATATTTATAGTTAGTACCAAGGATTGGTATGCAGACCAAAGTCATGACTAAATCTTCTGTTGCAGACCAAGGCTGCTGCTAAATCTTGTGTATTAGATGATAATCTGAGGGACTGCAAGAGTCAAGCCTTTTCTTCAATGGCTGGTGTCTGAGAAGTACTCTGTCCAGTCTGCCATTGATCCCAAACCCTGAGTTCCTGAATATGGTTTCATGTCTGCCATTGAGTCCAGTCTGGGACTTCCCCAATACTTGTCCAAAGTATTAGAGGTGACAGTGATGTAACTGCTATGGAGGGGTTGGGTTCAATATTGGGTTTGTATATATTTCATGTTATTGTTGTTAGTATTACTTTCATTAAAGCTGTTTTAGTTTTCTTTTCCAATTAATAAGCCTCTCTCCCTTTTTCCCTTTCACTTTCCCTTTGGGAAGGGAGAGAGGTTAATAGCATCTGTCACTCACTTCATGGCCAGCCCAGCTGTAACCCTTTACAGACAAATCCAGACGAGCTGGTCTGTCAACTTGGGGTCTACCCTGGGATGAAACAAGAGAGAGGCTGTGTGGATGGACACCCTTTCATCTGGCATAATGCAAAGGAGGGCATATTTCTGGCAGTGAGTTGTGAAACAAAGCAAGATCATTATCAATAAGATTTTCTGAATCAAAAATATGCCTCATAGCTTGATGTGAAACAATCAGCGGCACTATGGCCAGAGCAAGGCCTCCTCAGCATTTCCATGCACTGGCACCCTCAAAACAATGCCACTTTCCTTCAACAGCTTCCACAGACTGCTTTGTCATTACTTTCGCTCTGGAACAGCAAGGTTTTGTATATGAAATCTCAGCCAGTTCCACTTCCCTTTTCTTTGTTTCAACATCAGTCTATTCTGGTGCAAATTTTAGTTTCAGTAAGACAAAAAACCAGAAGAGACATCTTATAGTAACACCATTAAGCATACTGTTTATACAAAAAAAGCACTCCAATCTGTTTTAGAATCAACTTGTCAGAATACACACAACAGGTTACACGCAAAAAGCCAACAGGCTCTAAAGAGATCATTCTCTTCTGCGTACAGTCAGCCTAATCTGTATTCCCACGCTTGACTCCGGTTAGGAAAATATCTGTTGCTCTACTGTGGTACTACTACAAACACCTGGCTTGGCCAGGGTTTCAGTCTTCCCACTCAGAGATGCTGAAGGAGCCATTTCAGAGAGAGAGTGCACATGTGTGTCTGTATGTGTGTGCATGGAAGAATTTAAATTGACACCAAGATCCTATACATCTCTACCTGGTGACAGATTTCACAGCAAAGATTATCATCACACTTGCTCCTATGTTTTGCACGCAACCATTTTTGATAGCTGCTTATTGAGGAAATGTATTTTTCATCTGTGCAGTTTTTTTCTTGTGTTGTCTCTCCTCATATTATTTAATGTCAAAAGGCACAAAAGCCATCAGGATTTCACTCTCTTCCAATGGTCAAGAGTTTCAGACGTTCAGTTGTATTTTATCCTCCCTCCGGCTGGGAGCCTGCCAGGACACAGTACTTTCAATGCGAAGAACCTTACAGGGATATTTAGGGTCCCAAACACTTTTAATGCTTGTCAGTGCATGGCTTAACTTCAGTACATCACTTACTGAAAAAAATTTTCTTAGAGTTTGAAATGTCTCCCTGTTTTCATGGGAACTAAAAATCAATATTCACAACCTTATAAGTTAGTAATAACAACATGGAATCGCAGTTTATATATAAAAAGCAACTGATTTTCTTGGATCACCTTTAGGCAAAATAAGTATTGGTGATACCATTACAGAACATCATATTTCTGACTTCCCTAAATATATCTTTTTTTTTTCCTCACTGAGAAATTGTGTCTATTCAAGTTGGTCTGTGAGGAGTCAGAGAACTTCATTTTTGTTTTCCGATTTTTGTAAGCCACAGGGTGCTCTACCAGCTTATAACCACCTGGCTACAGAACTTCTGGAGATGTTAAAAGACAGCCAGCCTTTCCAATGTGCATTGTAACAAGCTGCTGCACACACACGATACAGCTGCTTTGTGCACAGGTATAGGTAAAGCAACTTCCAGGATGTGTCAAGCAAATCTATTGTTTTTGTGGCAAGCATGCTGCTTCTGAAAGCAGAAACTGTGTTGATGTACTAAGAGTAGCAGTACTGTGCAAACATTGCAGCACTGACACTTCCCAGTGAAGATGGGAAAAGTGGGCAAATTACCCGTCAAGTATAAAGCTACAGGGGGTAGTACTGGATTATTCTCATCAGATGAGAAGCACTCATACAACAGGAAGTATTTCTGTGGGAAATAACACACCAAAAAGCCCTCATGAAAAAAAAAAGAAAAGGAAGGGCTCATATGGATATTTGAGCCACTATTCAAAGCCCCAAAACAACCACTACCTCAAATGACCATCTTTTCTCAGCTCTGTGGATCCCTCCCAAACTGTCACACACAAACAGGGCTTTTATTCTTGATGTGTACTTTTTTAGACCAGAAAAACACAAAAAAGGATACAAGGAAGTTCACCCCCAATACCTGAAGCACAAAATGCATTAGCAGTGTTTTGTTCTGATTTGTTTGGGTATTTAGGGGTTGTTTTGTTTGGGTTTTTTTAAATAACTGAAGCATCTCTTTCTGGTTCACCAACTAGCCTATTACCTATTACTTGGACTTCCCTCTTCACTAGCTAAGTGTGCACATAAATTTCTTCACCACATAGCAGAAAGGATACATGCCTACATGTATCCACTAATTTATTCAGCAACTTCCCAAATCATGCAGGAGAAATGCAGTTCTGCCAACAAAGCATGGATGACTTCCAGGTTTAGGGCATTTACATCTTCTATTTGCTTTGTGATGTCTTCTCAGAACTCCACAAATGATAATGAACCAACATAGTCTTGAAAACAGATCAAAATTCAAAAAGCACAAGAAAGCTTTCAGCTTGCTATTTCCTTTGCATCTTAATCAAAGAACAAGTTACTAAATACGAACCACCTGCCTTACACATCTGATTTTTTTCAGTAGAAAGCAAATAAATAACAAGATAATCTTGCTTCCATAAATAAGTCCTCTTTCCAGTTTCCCTTGCTTTTTAGGTATAAAGGTCAGTCACATGACTAAACAAAAAAAAATCAGCATGTGTATATCAGCCAAAATACGTTTCCCCTGGAGTCTAGGCTGCAGAGAAGCTGCCATAAAAACAGCTGCATGCACTTAAAGGGTCAAAATAATATCCATTTACAAATGAAAATAAAAATAAAAGATACAGAATATGTGCTAGGTTGAGGTTTTTTTGTAACAATAAACCATTATCTAAAGGGAGTAATGGCAACATTCCAACACATCTGGGATATTTTTTTTTAATCCCTTTCCTTGCAAATCTTTTTACAGTCTCCATCTTTCATCACTACAAGAAACTGCATGCATTTAAATACCATTTGAGTTGCTCTTCTTGGTGGTAAGAAAAACAGGTAATAAAACAACATGTAGAAACAAAGGGCATACTTCAGCAGCTGACTGCTTCTGAGCCTCACAACAAGCAATGGAACAACACCCTGTGCTTGAGAAAAATGAAACAAACATGTAGCTCCGTAATAGTTCGTGACAGTGTTTGTTTAAACAAGCAAAGTTCTGGGAGAATATTGACAAGTGTTTTAGGTTGATCTGCTTTTTGAAACAAACTTACAGGTGAGCTATCTACTCATGTATAGAGCTAAAAAGTAATTCAGTTTTGACTTCCTTCAAAGACCAACTGCCTTATGCATCTGTTCCACGGGCAAAACACGTGTTTCACATACAAAAACCTCCCATCCTTATCCTCTACAAGGTTATGCTGAATAACCTTGTTGCTGAGTAACCATATACTGAATAACTTTAAATACTACACTTCCCCACCAAACACACTACTTCTTGATGGAGGGTGGTTTTCACCTGGTTTGAGCAGAGAGATTTAACAAGAGGTCTAAACAGAAAACAAGTAATCTACAGTTGTTGAAATTTGCCACTACCTTTAACCAAAAGTCCCTACTGAAGTCCTTATTCTTGCTCTAGCCTTTCTGTGCAGCAGGATTGCCTTAAGTTGGCTTGCACTTCTAATATGCATTTCAGTCTCCTGAACCATGTCAGCCTAATGAGGTGCCTGACAACTCAAGTTAACTTCACTGAGAGCTTGTTGAATAAAAAAACCACACCAAAAGCACACAGTCTCTCTCCTCACAATGCTTGCTTTTAGCTGTATCAGCTCCCTCTTCTGGCCCTCCCTCCCTCCCTATGACAGAACAAGTATGTGTACTTGCAGGACAGAGGTAGAAGCCCCTTGTGAAAGTAAAAAAAAAAAGAAAAAGTAAAAATTAAAATCCATCAATGAAGCAACCAACCTACTCCACCCCCCAATTCACAAATTACAAACAAACCCCCATCATACCATAGAGGTTTCATGGCTTCCTGTGACAAGGTTTTAACAAGGAAAGTAACATTGGACAATACTGGTTTTAAAGTTTAAATTTATGATCACAGCTTAGTAACAGGTTTACCTCTTTAACATGAGTGTGAAAGGACACAGACATATCCAGCAGGATCTTGCGCTGCTCCACACGCCTAACAAAATCCTGTATCCGGTCTTCCAGTTGATGGGCAGCTTGATAAATTTCCTCCGGGTCACATTCCCCAGTTTGAGCGAGCTGTTCAGCTGCTTCTAGGAGCTTATCTGCATTGGTATATGTGTTCTGTAGAGAAATAAGTTGATTTCACAGGACTAAGTGAAAGAAAATTCAGTCAGGATATTTTAAAGCCGCTCCACTAATGAAAACAAAAGGACAAAAAGGCCTTGGAATGTGTTTTGCTTCTTTTTTTTTAAAGTAGTAGAATATAATCTTACTAAAGACTTTCTAGATGCTTTTTCATTTAACTGTGAATAAATTGATTTCTTAGCTCATCATTTATGTCTATTAAAAAGTCTCCTCAATCCAGAACTTGGAAGCCTATTTATTCTTCTTTGAATTAGTTTTTTATATTCACAACTAGGGAACTACAATAAAGATCAGCCTAAATGTGTAATTACTTGGAAACTTGTCTGTTTCAACACTGGAAAAATCACTACAGTCATGGCCAGAAGACTTTTCAAATGTGTATTATTAGAGGTGAGAAAGTTATAGCTGCTGGTAGAGATGCTTAACATCAAATCCACACATCAAGCAGGAAGCTGGAAAACTTTTCTCCACTCTTACTATAGTAATACATCAAAAAGTTTATGTGCCAGTTGGATCACCATTTGTGAAACAGCAACAGAGGAAGATTTAGAACTCATTTATGGTTAAGTATTAGAGTGGAACATTGTCCTAACATATCATAGGAGTAACAAATGCAGATCAGCAGTCCTCTAAGTGCCTTGGGTCAAAACAGAAAGCAGAATGGGAAAAGGCCAACTTTGACCTTTTCAGGCAACTGCTAAGGGAAATCTCACATGGCAGGGTACTAGAAGGCAAAGGGGCTCAGGACAGTTGGTTAACATTCAAGGACCTCTTCTTTCAAGCCCATGATCAGAGCATCCCAAAGAGTATGAAATCAAGAAATGGAGCCAGGAGACCTGCATGGTTAAGTAGGGAACTGCTGAGCAAACTCAGGTGGAAGAAGAGAGTCCACAGATCATGGAAGGAGAGACTGGCCACTTCAGAGGAGAGTAAGACAGTTGTCAGAGGATGCAGGGAGGCTACTAGGAAGGCTAAGGCCTCCTTGGAATCCCGCCCTGCAAGGGAGGTCAACAACAACAGAAAGCAAGAAAAGCTAACACCAGAGACAATGTAAGCCCACTGCTGAATGAGGTGGGTGACTTGCTGACAGAGGACACAGAGAAGGCAGAGTTGTTAAATGCTTTCTTTGTATATACTGCTGGAGGCTGTCTTCAGGATCCTGAGGCCCCCAAGGCCCCAGAGAAAGACAGGGCAAAGGAGAAATTGTCCTTGGTGGATGAGGACTGTGTTAGAGAACAGTTAAGTCATCTGGACAATCATAAATCCATGGGTCCCAATGGGATGCACCCAAGGGTGCTGAGGGAGCTGGCAGAGGTCATTGACAGACTGCTCTCTTTGGTAAGTCATGATGGACAGGAGAAGTGCCTAGGGACTGAAGGAGAGCAGACATCACTCTTGTCTTCAAAAAGGGTAAAGGGGAGGACCCAGGTAACTATAGACTGGTCAGCCTTGCCTCCATCCCCAGAAAGGTGATAGAGCAACTTATCCTTGGCACTGTCCTTTGGCATATCAAGGACAAGAGGGTCATTCGGTGGTTTTACCAAGGGGAAGTCATGTTTGACCAACCTGATAGCCTTTTTACAAGGACATAACCAGGTAGATAGATGATGGTAGAGCAGTGGATGTGGTTTATCCTGATTTCAGTAAGGCATTTGACACCATCTCCTACCGCATCCTTGCAGCTAAGCTGAGGCAGTGTGGTCTGGATGATCAGGTAATGAGGTGGATTGATAACTGGTTGAAGGGAAGAAGTCAAATAGTTGTGGTCAATGGGATGGAGTCTAGTTAGAGGCCTGTATCTATGGAGTCCCTCAGGGGTCAGTACTGGGACCAGTGCTGTTCAATATATTCATCAACGACCTGGATGAGGGCACAGAGAGCACTGTCAGCAAGTTTGCTGATGACACCAAACTTGGTGGAGTGGCTGACACACCAGAGGGTTGTGCTGCCATTCAGTGGGACTTGGACAGTCTGGAGAGCTGGGCATGGAGAAATTTAGTGAAATTCAGCAAGGGCAAGTGTAGAGTTTTGCACCTGGGAAAAAGCAACCCCATGTACCAGTATAGGTTGGGAGGCTAACTATGACCCAGCAATGTGCTGGCTCTTGTGGCCAAGAAGGCTAATGGTATCCTGGGTTGTATTAGAAGGGCTGTGGTCAGTAGGTCAAGAAAGGTTCTCCTCCCCCCCTACTCTGCTCTGGTGAGGCCACATCTGGAATATTGTGTCCAGTTCTGGGTCCCTCCATTCAAGAAGGATAGGGAATGGCTTGAAAGAGTCCATCATAGAGCCACAAAAGTGATTAAGGGAATGGAACACCTCCCTTATGAGAACAGACTGAGGGATCTGGGGCTATTTAGTTTGGAGAAAAGGAAACTAAGGGGTGACCCTTAGAAGGGCGAGTGCCAAGAGGATGGAGCCAGGCTCTTCTCAGTGATGCCCAATGACAGGACAAGGAGCAATGGGTGGAAGGTGAAGCACAGGAAGTTCCATGGAAACGGGAGAAAGAATTATTTCACTGTGAAGGTGACAGAACACTGGAACAGGCTGCCCAAGGGGGTTGTGGAGTCTCCCTCTCCAGAATTATTCAAGACTCACCTGGATGAGTTCCAGACTGATCTGGTAGAGGTGATCCTGCTCTGGCAGGGGGGTTAGACTAGATGATCTCTTGAGGTCCCTTCCAGCCCCTAACATTCTGTGATTCTGGTACCTGATGTGCTGAGAGCATCGTGGTCCAGAGAAGAGAGAGCTGTTCAACTCTCAAAGCTTAGAACTTGTAACCTGCACCTATTTGGACTGATTCCAAACATTTGTTATCATTTGGGTGCTCTTTTTTGAGCCTAATTGTGGGATTTCATGCCTTAGAATTAACTCATCATAAAAGCACAGAAGGATGTTAACCTCTGGAGTAAACAGACTGAAATTGAGTCTACACTAAAGAAGCTTTGCTTGCACCACCTCATGAAGTTTGCCCCATGGATTATTAAAAAACAATGCAACAAAATTCTTGGCAATATAAACACACCTTTCTCTTTTCCCTCCTCCTTTCTATCTTCTCCCAGCCTCAATTATATGAGGTACAACCCCTGCTTGTCAAGATAAATTAAGCCTATGCCAATGTGCTTTTCTCTGTTATACATTTTGTACCAACCTCTAATTAGACTATAATATCCACAAAAGTTAAATCCAAGCCCAACCCTAGAACTCAACTAAGGGGCACAAAATAAGAGCTCTCATTCAAGGTCTCAGATTACCTGAGAAGCCCAAGGCAAATTACATGACCTGGTACGGTTTTCATACATTTGGAGGAGGTCCCCCTTCATTTTTTATATCTATTTATGTAAGGAATTAAATCCAGGATACTCCTTTGTTTTGATTATGCTCATTTTTAGCCCTTCCTTAATCTTCAGCTTTTTTACTGCATGCAGAGGTAGAGAACTGCTCCCCAGTTTCCCTGGAAAAGCCTGCAGAGACTAACATAAGCCTACCCTTTTCAGTTGGGAGTGCACTACTCAATGCTCCAGATCACTGGCTTAGGCCATGGTAGCCCATAACACACTCTAATCTGGGCTTCAGTGCTCTGACTTCTACTGTCCACAGCTCACATGTTCAAGGGGTGAGGCTGAAAAGCCTTAAGGCACTCTTCCTGAACAACAGCTACTTCATCAACTCAGAGAGCCCCACCCAGCTTCAGATGGCTGAAACAGAAGTTTTCCATTTTAATGAAAACTTTATCTCACATGAAGAGCACTGTTTATGAATTCCAGGAGTATCTATTATGTAACACAGACCCAGGCACACAAGGGAACGGTGAAATGCATGTACATAGAAATGATCACAACACAAATGCTGCTTCCAAAGGAGTTGCAATTCTCAAACCTTAACAGAAGATATATGCCTTATGACTAATATTTCTCTTCTAAGTAGAGTTGAAATATATTAGAAATATTTACCTTGGTAGATAATAACTGCATAAGTCATTGCTACAGGATCTGGCACTCATTCAAAAAAAAAAAAAAAGTATCTAGTCTAAGAGAACAAAAGACCATCAGTGACTATGAAAAACACTGGTCTGATGCATCTTTTAGTTCCAGCCATTAAATAGGCCCAGATAACTAAGAGAGTAAAGGTAACTTTTCTTTATGCATCTGGTGACAGCCACAAGACGCTTTAAGACTCAGACCTTCAGTTGCACCTATTACAGCCTTTCATAGGCCAAGTTCTAAATTCAGATGCAATCTACACATGGAGAAAAGACCTTACCTGTGGAAAAAGATCCCAGTAATTAAATCAAAATTTCTTAATTTTTTGCCCATAGACTACTGTCCAAAAGCAAGTACAAATCACAGTAGAAAACAGAATAAGATGATTTAGAATTTTATACAAAAAGGCATGGGAAAGTACAATCATACTATTGATCTGCATCTAGTACTTCTGAGCTGAAAATCCATACCCAGAAGTCAATCACTTATGTAAAACTATGGAGTCATGACACTTGGACTCATGGTCTCACATGGATACAAAGATGATCATGAAGAGAAGTGAAAAAACAGAAGGGGGAAGGGGGAGGTAAATAGAAAGTGATCTGGACAGGCTTCACAAAAAAAGAGCAACACAACAGTTGCTACAATTAAAGGTGTGTATGTGTAAGCACATATGTCAATATATCAGGATTTATTATTAGTTGGCTGAGTTTTGACTATCTTGTGTTCTGCAGTGGTAACAAAGTGCCAAATAAAGAGAAACAAGCCTTTGTTTCACAAAAATAAGTGAGTAATTTCTGAGTCCCCAGCCCACTGACTCTTGAATTATCTTTTTTACTCAACACAGACCTCATTTTAACACTTATTTGAATGCTACTGAGGAATGGGCATCTCAATCACATTAAAAATAGTATGAGGAAGCAGAAAGTAAGAAAGAAAAAATAATTTTCACTCCCTTCAGAATCAGAAGTCAGCCTTCTATCAGGAACATTTTTTATATTACCACTGGCTCCCTGCATTTGTTAAAACATTGCCATTCCACTGAAAGCTCACTTGACACTGCTTCCTCTCAACTAGAGCTGATTGAAAATCTCTGATTATGAACTGAGTCCCATTTATAAAAAAATAAAAGGGAAAGAAAGAAAAGGCAACAAAACAGCACAACAGAAAACCCACCCCAAAATCAAAATACAGCAAGGATCTGGACCAATCAGAAATGCAGGTAGGGAATAAATCAGTTCAATGTTATTCATGCTTTAACAAGGACTACAGATTGCTGTCTTACACATGAATACAATCTTTCATATAACACCAGCAACAGAAACGTTTTGGGGGGACTGCTTTCATTCAGCTTTAGAGCAAGTAAGAGGAACAACTTGAAGGGTGTGCCTCTCTTGGCAGTCACCACCAATTCAAGAATCACAGATGAAAAAACCACAATGTATTAGATCATTTTGTCCATCGTTTTGTCAGTGGAAGATAGACCCCTGTAGTATATTTAAGTTCTTTCACCCATGTACGTTTTCAGTAATTCCACTCTGAAGAGATAATTTTAAACTCTAGTAACATCACATTTTAGGAGGGTTTTGCTCAGCATTTACTTTACAATGTTCTACTTTAAAGTATAATGCAAATTAACAAGATGCTTTTTTAAGCCTTCATATCCCATTAACAGTTCTACACACTTCATCTCCTTCCGTTACTCAAACATTTTTTTCTTCTTTGCTCAAATAACACAGTATTAAGTATGAGATCATTCAGGTTTTCTTAAGTGTCTTACGAAAATAGAATCTTGCTTGTCTGGACCAGAAAAAATAAGTATTTCCACATGGAAAATATTACAGATTTTACTCAAAATTAATTATTAGGCATGCATATGGAAAATCCAGCATATGTATATACAAAACCAACAACACTTACTACTCTGGATAATTTTATAGGAAATCAGTATTAAGGAAGTTTTCTGATGCTATTTTTTCAAGTCACTGGAGTGTGCTGTAAGACCATGTTTATATTTTACTAAGACTGTAATTATCCATTAAACAGGAAATCTGTAAACACACTTCTGATGCATCTGTCAGTGTAGCCGTCACTGTTACGCTCCTGCCTATCACCTCAGAATTTTCTAGTCATGTCTTCTGTTTCAACTGAAGAACTACTGTATCAATCCTACCTTAGTGAGTTTCTTCTTGATTAAAATCTTGAGAGATGTTGACTCTTACCAATCACTAAGACTGAATACATGCTGCTAATGGAGAGGATTCTAGCCTGGGCTTCTCATGCACTGTATTCACCTCACACCCCCTTTTCAAGGCTGCCACCAAAACCAGCTTCCTCTTGTTATGATCCCTGTATTCCTTATGTATCTGGGTTTTTTGGCATAAATCTTTTTCACAGAAAACTGTGTTTTGAAATGCTATCATCAGTTCTACTTAAGGCCAATACTGGAGTCTTCCTATGGAAAAAGGATTGGTACCTGTGATTCAAAATGGAGGGAATAAACGAACCCAGGGAATAAACAAACTCAGTTTTATAAAATCCAAAGCCAGGTTGGCCAGTTTGTCAGCTCACTTGGCTCCTTATGAGACTCCTCTTTCCCTCCCCACCAGACTGTTGTGAGGATTTGGGAGCTTCCCAAGCTTTAAGTCAGGAAACAGGGCTTTCAATTAATCTCCACCCTCTCTTACATGTTGCACAAAAGTTTAAATCCTAGAATTGCATGAAATTAAGTTATTTTGAAAGGAAAGCTTTCATTCTTCTGTGACTCAATGTTTCAAAGTATGTCTTTAAAAATCATCATAATAAATAATAACAGTAGCAGCTCTGTTGGGCTCCAAGGCAACCACTCACTGTGAGATTGGGGAAATTGGTACTTTTCTTATTGAAGATGGAGTGAAAAGGAAAAATTAAATGAAACAGCCCACTCTTGTAACTGCATTTTTTGTTGTGGAGCTCCCTCTGCCCAGCCATTCAGTGCCACAGCAGGAATTTTTCATATATTTCCATGACAAGTGTACCATCCTTCATGTGACATTTTTACCTGTGCAACCTCTTCAAAGTCTTCATGACGTTTTTGCAAAGCTCTAGCTCGATGAAGGGATTTTCCCACTCCAGTATGTTTGCTAAGAAAAGCTTCTCCATGGTTTTCAATCCAATCCAAGACCTATGGTACCAAAGAGACACACAGAAACTCAGTGGATGTATTGAATGTTGAAATAAAAATTCATCTGTTAAGAAAGTAAGAAGCTGTAAATGAACTGCTTATAAGAAACTGTACTGCTGGATTAAAACACAGTATTGCTATTGAATGACATTAATTACATCTCATTATCTCTTCTCAAAGAAACAACTAGCTCAAGATAGCTGAACTGTATGACTTAGGATTGTATGTTTATTTTGAAGCCTACCAAGAACAACCCCATTTCCACACATTCATCAATTTGACAGTAATCTGATCCAAGTGACTAGACCCCTTGTGAAGGTGTCTCTGTAATCCATTTATGCCTCCATCTGACAGTTTTCTGTAATGTAGCACTAATGGAGTTTGCACGTTCTCCAAAAATGCTGGTGAATAACACAGTGAAGTTTTATTTTAGGTAAGAAGCCACTTCTCCTACTACATATTATGAAGTCAAGAAGAAATATTCAATAGTAGAATTTTTAACTACCACAATAAAATTGAAATCATTAGGAGAATAACAACATCTGTATTCAGAACGTGTGAAGGATTTTGTGCGAATTCTGAAGCATTATCTCCCCAAAACATCAGATAGATGTATTTGTGTATTGCAAATTCGATAGCTGAAAAAATGAAGAACAAAACACATTTTAAGGACATTAAAAATTCTACTACAATGACTGGGCTGACATCTTTATAAATAGCAAAAACTGTACATGCAATTAGTTCCTGACAGTTAACACAAAGAATTACTGCACATGTACTGAGTTTCTGATGAGTGAATGAACAAAAATATCTGGTCTCTCTCCAAACTAATAAATCTTAGCCATATTTCAATTAAGTCATAAGCTACAATGCATATAGTATATAATTCTTTGGAAGATACTCAGAGGTTCAAGAATGCTGATCAGAATTAAAGACAACTGCATATAAGCAGTCAGCTAACCATTTCAATGGTACTGGTCTGGGATACTTAATCTAATATTTCTTCCCAGTGATAATTTGTTCTTGTAAACCTGATAATTGTGTTTCATCTTGAATATACCTATCAGAAACCTGTACTTTATCTCTCCTTATCTACTAGCATCCTTTAGTCTGGTTTCTGAAGTTCAGTCAAGTGTTTATTCCCCTTTTTTCTGTACTGAGAGCATTTGACAGTGTAATAAAAGATTTTTGGAAATTTTTTTTTGCTTCCAAAAAGGTAAGAACCATTCCCGCAACATCCCTCATGCCTACACTCAATACACACATAATCCCAAGTACTATTCCCATAAAATACAGCCATATTTTCTTTAGCAGAAAAATCCGATGCAATTTTCTCATTTATCTTGACCACAATAATCTTTTTTGGTTTGCAAACTCTCCAAGTGGACATCTTCAAAACAGCAAGCAAACACCTAAGACCATATAATACAGGCATCTCAAATCACCAACACTTCACTAAATCTCCTTTTTTCAAGTTATGCAATGTTTGTTTTTCCTAGTAACTATTGCCAAAAGAGTATTACTGTTTTAGGTCAAGTTAAGTTTTCATTTGTTTCTTTCAAGGGAAAGTACTAGTCAGGGAAAGTAGAGTGAAGAACCAGATATGGCCTCAGTTATCTGTAAAGCTTATATTACCCATGCTTTTGACGAGTTTCAGGAGACTACTCTGCTTTTCTCATTTGTAAAGAGCTAAAAAGATGCATCTTTGCGTGAAAGAATTAGATTGGACTCTGGAGACTTCTAAAAGTTGTAAGCTAACAAATGAAACAAACAGCAAAATCTGTCCAGAAAGAACAGGACAAAAAGCAGAAAACAGCCCAGAGAGAATGAAGAATGATTTTTGCTCCAAATAATGCTCAGTGGCTTCTCAAGGGAAGAAACTGTCATACTAATTCAGTATACAGATCATGACACAGACCAGTCAGCTAGAGAAACATTGCTGCCTTTAAGTGAAATTAGTATGAATACAAGCCTTATTAGTACTTAACCTTGTTGATTCTTAACAAAACTGAGGAAGCCCTCATTTGGTTCACAGTATGTAACAACACAGTGAAAATTAAGACATACTCTTGCTTGTCAAGTGAAAGCTTTTGCATACCACTTAAATAAAAGGACAAAAACATTATCTAGCACTGATATTAATCATTTATCAATCTTGATTCATTTTCTTCCTCTTCCTGGAGCTAAGAGTTAAATAAACCATCATACCAACCCTAAGGACTAAGGACTGTTCTGCTAATACTGAAAGCACATGGAATTCACTCCAGTAGTTCAGTAACGCACGAGTTATGCTTACAAGCTTAACAGACTCAATCCTTCAGTGAAAAGGTGAATAGTATTATCCTCCACTGCACCAAGCTGATTTAACAATGCAGTTAAGCACTAAGTGCAGTCTCAGCAGAACCATCTTTTTGCTCAATATAAGATCTAGAAAAATGTTTATTGTTCTAACACCAATAATTAATATATGATAGAAGAAAAGGCTACAGAAAGCTAGCTTCTTTTTGACAAATTCATTGCTTGTGGCTGTAAAATACATTTTGCATATGTTGTGTGCAGAAAGAAAAAAAATCTGATCTTTCATAGATTCAATGTCCTCATTTCCATCACCATATCCCATGCTACTAGCAAGTTCTTAAACCCCACCCCTCAACTACTTTGTACACAGTCACTTTTCTGATCTCTACCATTTACCTGGTGCTGACAGAGGACAAGGGGCAATCTCTGCATTTCTAGTCTTTGGACAGTTAAAGTATGAAAATACTCTCTCCCCAAAAGAACTATTTTACACTGGAACCACTTTCAAAAGTCACAAGGGAATTACCTAGTGAAATCAGTATTGCATCAATGCTGAGCAAGTTGCAAGCACACTTCAGCATGCCCAGGCTGAAACAAGTGACTGTTCCTACAAAATACTCAAGGGTCTTTGAGGCAGAGATGTCAAGAAAGGAGAAGCAGCACATTTATCCAGAATGAATAGTGAAGACATCCAAGATCAGTAAGACCCAATAAATGCACATTTCAAAAAAAGAAACAAAACAAAAGCAGAACAAAACAAATACTACTAAGTTCTACTAATCTGTAGCTTGCAAGCCATGAAGAGTTTTTCAGGCAGCAAAGCTTTCATCATATGAGTGAGAAGCATCACTTTACCAGAAACATTATCTTTACACTCCGTTTTGACCTTTCATGGCCTAACAGCACAAAACTCCACCATTCTATTGCAAGTGTTATATTGCTTCATGTCAAAATCATCAAAGCCAACTCATTTCATTAGCTGAAAGGCTGGCATATATTTTCCACTTGGTAAGCTTGTTCATTTTTAAGCATAAAATTACACTTTTCTTAGCAGTCTATTTTAACAATTGGGTGCAATAGCCAAAAAATTTGTTTGTTTGTTTTAATTAAAATAAACACCCACTTTTTTTGTGTAAATATACAAACTAATGGAGAACTATATTTCCTGGCATGCTGCTTCTAATGTCACACTCGGAATTCTATTCAGTTTAAGACTGTAATGGGTTTTCACATTTCAAGCTGCAGATGTGCTCTAATTTATAGAGACAAATATATTTCTCTGAGCAGTAGGTAAGGTATGTACTGAATAACAAGCCTAGATGGATTAACACTCTTGAGCCAGTTGGCTCATACTAAAAGCTTCTAGTACACTCACAATCCTCATGCATAATCTGGATAACACATTCTTGATACTGGCAGCTTTAAACATAGACAAAGCTGTCATCTTTGTGGTTTTCAAACCTGAGACTATTTGATGTTGCATATGTCAGTTCCAAGGGCTGACAGAGAACAAAAATCCATCTTCTTGATGAAGAACCTGGTGTTGACTCTACAATGGCTTGAGTCTAACAAAAAATTATTTGCCAATTTCAAAGAACAAAGCAGTTGTTCTAAGGGCTAATTCCTTCACTCTGAGAATGATGATTTAGGAAGGAGCAGAAAACCAGAATTTCCTACAAGCATCTTATGAACTTCCAAGATAATAACGACAGTAGTAATGGCACAAAAAGATTCTCTGTAGCATTTCATAAATATCTTTCTCCAGGAAATAACCTGCCTGCAGCCTTGCCTACACACCTGCCAAGTAACCCGAGATCACTTGGCCTAGGTTGCCCAAGTCAGTCTTAACCTGAATTGAATTCAGACTAAAAGAAAAAATTCCAGGAGCGAATCGATACATGTTGGCACCAGGCTACCACAGAGAGGACCGTACATTTTTCTCTGTAAGAAGCAAACCACTGTGTTAATTTCAGCTTCTGAAGAGTCTTTATGAAACCATTTTTAAGTGTAAGAGGGAATTCATTTGGCAACTGTGCTTCATCAGGTTCTAGAGGTGTCCTTCACAGATTACCCACACAACTGTCATCACTGGACACTCCTGAACAGCTAGTATTTGTGTGGTAATCAACAATGGCATAATAGTGTTTTTGGTTTGTCTCTCTATGTGCTTCCTGACTGTTCATAACAGACCGTGCTTTCTTTTACTTTTTTTGTCAGCTAACTTTTTTTAATCCTTTACTGCATTCTCTATCACATTTGAATGCTGAGAGAAGTTGGATAACTGGATGCCTTTCAGTATGTGCCTTTTTTTGCCACAAAAATTAAGTAAAAAAGTTTTAATAATTTCACACTTAGTTTACTGCTCAGTTGTTTAAGTTCTTTAATTTACACAAAGAGATAGGCATTGTGGATAGAAAATAATTGAGCTAACCAAATTGCTCACTTTCTCCACCAACTGCCTGAATTAAGTGTCATGATAGAAACAGGGTTATTTCACTCCCAACTGTTCACAACCATCATTTTCTTGAATAAAACTATGGCAGCTAATAACCATTCAAGAACAGCATCATTGTCACTAAACAATCCTATCACAGTTTTAATACCTCTTTACTTATACTACTCTAAGGTTTTAAAGAAACATGATTAAGTCAGTTAAGTATTGCTGAGGGATTGAAACTAAAAATGTCACAGAGTTCACACTGAATTTTTAAAACTTAAACTCCTACAAGTCTTTCTGATCCTTCAAGTTCAGAATTTTGTCTGGAATGTATCAGCTTCCAGTAGAAGTTTAAAAAATAGCTACTTTTCACCCAGATTTAAAGGAAATAAGTAAATTACCTTTTTAAACAAATTATGTATGGCTAACATAGAAACATAATTTCTATCTGTAACGGCCAACATCCTCTGATAACACACAGAACTTGGAATCAATCCTGTGCACCTACTGAATTGTGAAGTGCAAGAACATGGGGTTTAGCAACCAAAACCCACCTGTCAATGTAACCAGCTTTTAATCAAAGGCTGACAAAGTACAAAGGCTTGTACTTGGACAATATGAAATAAAACCCACCTGTTGAACATCCTGTTGAAAAACACACAGTTGAAGCCGCTGGTGCAAGCGGACCTTCCGATGCTGCCAAATATTTTCCAGCTGGCGCTGGTGGTGTAGCACTTCATGGATGACATCCAGAACATGGTGAACTGCTTTTGAGTAGTTGGCAGATGCAGTGAGAGAATCGGAACTCCCAGGAGTCAAAGGTCTCTGAAGTTTGTCAAGCAGTGACTTCCCATCTTGGCTCACCTGACCACCAAAAAGGATGAAGAATTACTTGCCTTGCCAAAAGCATGTTAAGACTATTATTTCTTTCCCCATCCCATTCTCTTCATTTCAGGTGTCTTTAACAACTTGGGGAGCAGTGAAGACTTTTTTTATTCAGGGCATGATTACATATAGCTATGATAGGGTAAAAAAAACCCAACAAGATGATAGATATGTGTATTCTTACTCTGTGTGAGATAATTTTAGTTAAGTAGCACTCTTCTAAATAATAGCCTGTCTTAAGGGGTTTTTTTTTCCAATCTTGCATGCTTTTCTTATAAATTATTTTAACAGGTTAAACCCTAAGAATGGTTAACCTTTCTGTTTCCCCCAATGCAGAAGTGAGGGAAAAGTAACACACATGAAAAACGTCCAGGCTGAGATAAAGAGAGTGAAATAAGAGTTTAATATAAATGAGCTTAGCCTAGTTGCAGAAAAAAAATGCAGCAAAATGCAGGAAAAGAAAGCAACAGCACAAAAGCAAAGCAGCGTGCTACCCCACTCCCACCCGTCTCACCACCATTCCCACAGGAAAAAGCCAACACCCAAAATCTGGAACCCAAAAGCAGCAACCAGAACAGGAAGCCTCTCATGTTACAATCTGAACTTCAAGCCCCATAAAACTCTGATCCAGCCAGCACTTTCATTTTGATGCAGGCATGAGGCAGGATGGTTTTGGGTAACAGCAGCAAATATTCAACTTCACCCATGACAATAATTTTTAAATTTTGATTTGTTTTGGCAGATGCTTTGTTGTGTTGGTTTTTAGAAACAAGTCAAGTAGAACTTTGGAAAAAAATATTCTTCAGCTCTTTCTCTAGTCAACAAAGCACATAAATGAAGCATTTCTCCAGAATTACCCTTCCAGGAACATCTCTCTTTTCATTTGATACAGAGATGAACAGGGAAGGTATTTTCTACATGTTAATTGATGAATACATTTAGACTAACAGATATAAACTTAGAACAGGATTTGACTGACAGGATTCACAACTTCTAAACTGTTACTGTTAATAGTAAGGCAAAGACAAACTACAGTTATACCAAACTTATTCCTGATTGTATCACTTAAAACCTTTCCACACAGCACAGAAAGATACACTTTTCCAAAATGTGTTTAACTACTGGCATTGATAAGAAAACATTAGTAATTTCTGTTTGTTATCTTCTCTCATTCAAACCAAAATACTCAGTTTTACCTTGCAAGCTAATTAAATAGCAATAACTCTATATAATCTGGTCACTATTAACATTTATCATTTGGCAAGGCTGTTGAAAGCATTTTCATTGGTATTTAACTATTCTGCCACTTTTAGCATGAAGTTCAGATGACTGTTACAATTCATTACCATTCAGTTATCTGTGAAGAACTTTTTCTGATATCTCATGTGACAGACAGGAAAAATTCATCCAAAACCACAAGGCTGAAGTGCAAATTTAGTCTGAATCCATCAAATCAACACCATGTTAAAACCAGGGAATTTATCAATGCCTTCCCTTCAGTAGCTATTTTCACAAATTTTCACAAAATCTAGGCACATTTTAAATGTGCTGTTCAGTAAACATGTAAACTCTTTCATAATTAGTTCACAAGAGAGTTTGTTTTGCAGTTCCAGTTTTATATTTTAGAAATAAGTGTCAACACAGAGAATGAAGTTCTATAAAAAGTCAGCATAATTCATAATAGTAACCATAATGATAATTTTTGAAAAAATAATATCCAAAGCAATTATCTAATAGAAACCTTTCAAATATTTCAAGATAATGGACTTCAACTACCTATCCAGAACCCATGAAATTTAGCAGGGGGTGGAAACTGTGACAGGCCCTTGGTCTGATTAGCAATAATCTGTACAAACGGTCATGGACATTTACCTTTTGGAGTTAGAAACACAGAATTATAAGATCGTCAAGTCCAAACATTATTTGTCTACTAAGTCTGGTGCTGAACTGTGTCCCTTAGCACTGTACCTATTCTTCCTTCCCTGTGCTTGTTTACCTTAAGATTTCAGTGCAATATTTAATCTCATTTATATATTTGTATACATAAATATGTATTTGAATAATGAAGTAAGATGAAGAATATATAAATGAAGTCAACTTCACTTAAGGCAAAGCTATTGGCTTTTCAAGCACACCAGTCACCTAAGCTTGCAAGCTAGTAAGTTACTGTTCTAGCAATACACAGCAATTATCCTCAGTATAGTCAGACTGTCTAGTCTTAAAACTACTGTCTTTCACTTTGCAACCAAGTCATGTTGTCAAGACATTGTAACCTAAAATGAATGACAGCGTTCTAATTTCCACTGTTTCTCCTCTCTCACACTGTTCATTCATCACAAAACGGAAGGAGCTCCATGCTCTAACAGAAATGAAGTCATACATTAATCATGGTAAGCAATTAGTTCTGTAACATCCCTAAACAGAACAACAACTCTATCAAGTTTCAAAAAGGAGTTCATGTTTAAATACAGCAAAATGAAATTTTGTGCCTAAAGTAGGAACCCAGATTGTACATGCATATACAGCTGTAACTTCTGCGTCTATTCTGTTGTTAAAGACAAAACTATTGCTTTAACAGATGGGGAAAATTATGACCAGAAAGCAGAGGAAAGGCAGAAGAAAGAGGGATAATTGTGGGATCAGGCTCAGCCATCACAGCTTCATAGAATGCAGGTCCTGCTTGACCAACCTGAACTCCGCTGTCTACCTGGACACCTTTGACACTGTTTCTCACAGCATTCTCCTTGAGAAACTTGAATACCATGGCATAGACAGAGGTAGTCTTTACTGGATGGCCAGGCCAAAAGAGTTGTAGTAAACAGAGTTACATCAAGTTGGTGGCTGGTCACAAGCAGTATCACTCAGGGCTTGGCATTGGGGCCTGTTCTGTTTAACACCTTTATCAATGATTTGGATGAGGGGATTGAGTGCACACGCAGCAAGACACTAAATTGAGCTGGAGTATTGATCTGCTCAAGGGTAGGAAAGCACTGCAGAATGACCTAGACAGATTAGATCAATGGACTGCAGCCAATGGGATGAGGTTTAACAAGACCAAGTGCCAGGTCCCACACTTGGGTCACACAAAACCAAGCAACACTACAGGCTTGGAGCAGAGTGGCTGAAAAGCAGCCTGATGGAAAAGGATCTGGGGGTGCTGGTGGACAGCAGACAGCTCAACCTGAGCCAACAGTGTACCCAGGTGGCTAAGAAGGTCAAGGGCATCATGGCCTGTATCAAGAACAGTGCGTTCAGGAGGAATAGGGAAGTGATCATGACCCTGTACTCGGCACTGGTGAAGCCACAGCTTGAATACTATGTTCAGTTGTGGGTGTCACAATGTAAAAAAGACACTGAGGTCATAGAGAGCGTCCAGAGAAAAGCAATGATGCTGGTGAGGGCTCTGGGAGGGCATGTTGTAGGAGGAGCAGCTGAGGGAACTGGGATTTTTTAGTCTGAAGAAGAGAAGGCTAAATGGAGATCTTACTGCCTGAACCCCCAAAGTCAAGTTGTAGTGAGGCAGGTGTTGGTCTCTTCTCCCAAGTAACTTGCAACAGGACAAGAGGAAATGGGCTTAAGTTGTGCCATGGGAGGTTTAGATTTGATATTAGGAAAAAATTCTTTACTGAGAGAGTGGTGAGGCATTGGAACAGGCTGCCCAGGGAGGTGGTGGAGTCACCATCCCTGGAGGTGTTCCATTAAGTGTGTAAATGTGGTGCTCCAGGATACAGTTTAGTGGTCATGTAGTTGGGTTACAATTGGTCTCAACCATTTTAAAGGTCTTTTCCACCCTTAATGAGTCTATGATTCTATGATGTTGAGTGTTTTTTCTCAGCGGTACCAGCTAGAGATTCTAACAAAATCTTCATTATCACAAAGTCAAAAGATAATGATTTGAAATCCTAAATGAATTTTCTACCCATCTATTTTATGTTCACTATGCATCACCAGGAAGCAACAGTACTTAACATGATAATCCACAGTAGTTATTTACACTTAACAGCAGGCTCTAATACAGTCACATCCCTGATGGAAAATAACACAAAATAACCTACTAAAAAAAAATTAATCCAAGGCAAACAAAACCAAATAAATGAAAACCAATCCACCCCACTATTTTAACTTCAGTGCTTTATAATCAAGATTAGAGAGCCCTAGCTGCCTAATTCCTTTATGTACTCCCATGGGGCATGAACCCGAGTTTACCCCTCTTCACATAAATCTACTACAAATGTGCTATGTCTCTGCCCCTTGTTTTACAAAGGGATCCTCCCAATGACAAGACATTATAATGAACAACCCTCCTAGAATAGAATAGAATAGAGTAGAGTAGAGTAGAGTAGAGTAGAGTAGAGTAGAGTAGAGTAGAGTAGAGTAGAGTAGAGTAGAGTAGAATAGAATAGAATAGAATAGAATAGAATAGAATAGAATAGAATAGAATAAACCAGGTTGGAAGAGACCTTCAAGATCATCGCCTCCAACCCATCATCTAACACCACCTAATCAACTAAACCATGCAACCAAGCACCCTATCAAGTCTCCTCCTGAACACCTCCAGTGATGGTGACTCCTCCACCTCCCTGGACAGCCCATTCCAATGGGCAATCACTCTCTCTGTGAAGAATCTCTTCCTAACATCCAGTCTGAACCTCCCTTGGCTCAGCTTGAGACTGTGTCCTCTTGTTCTGGTGCTGGTTGCCTGGGAGAAGAGACCAGCCCCCACCTGTCTACAACCTCCCTTCAGGTAGTTGTAGAGAGCAATAAGGTCTCCCCCGAGCCACCGCTTCCCCAGGCTGAGCAATGCGTATGTGTAGTTAGATCATGAGTTTTATCACCAAAGGTATCGAAATAAAACAGTCAACATAGCAAGGTGGCAATTAGCAGGAATAGGAATATCAGTATGCATTTTACACAAAAGAACAATTTAGTTGAACTCTGGACATCTGATTCCTGGTAATAGAGTTTATTCAGACTCTAAAATTGCAGGTATTCAAAAAAACACGGTTTTGATATACTAACAATAGGACTGATAATCAGCCATAATCTTACCCTCCTAAATGAAATGTGACCAGATTTATGATTCAGTGGTCCATAATAGAGCTGGTTCATCAGAACGTAATATAATGTAATGTCTAAATCACAACCATTAATTCAATCCTGCATGGCCTGCCTTTAAAACAAGGTCCAAGCTGTGATCTAAGTTATCCTGTGTCCACTGGTAATTTTTTTGCCTGTACTTCATCAAATGCATGATTTTATGCAACTTTCAGGAAAACAAAACCTGCTGGTTTTAATCCAGAATAACATCAAAGTAACAGCAAAAATAGTTTAACTCTGTGATGAGAACAATTAAAAAATGGCAGGAAAACAAGCTGTGCCAGGGGAGGTTCAGACTCGAAGTCAGGAGAAAGTTCTTCACCGAGCGAGTCGTTCGTCATTGGAATGTGCTGCCCAGGGAGGTGGTGGAGTCACCGTCCCTGGAGGTGTTCAAGAGGAGATTGGACGTGGCACTTGGTGCCATGGTCTAGTCATGAGGTCTGTGGAGACAGGTTGGACTCGATGATCCTTGAGGTCTCTTCCAACGTTAGTTATACTGTGACACACTTTTGTATGCAAGACCCAAGATTATAGCAGCAGCATAGGATATGCTAATATTACAAGTGCTGACTACACAAGCACACTGGCTCACTTAAGTCTTCAAGGTTTACAGAACTACGTATGTTACACTTCAGCCTGTCAAGTGATGTTCTTTGATAGCTAAACCTTTTTTGTTACACTGTACCAGAGATGGATTTTCAAAACATGCTTAAAGCAACCCATGCCAACAGAATACTTTCCCAAAGAATACCATGTTGCCTTCCCTTCAAGTAAATGCTTAAATGATAGCACTATACTGCTATTAAATGGCATTAATATGCAAATGTAAATTAAAACATACATTGCATGGGTTGTATCACATGCCTCTATCTTGCCTTTTAAATGACTTTCAGAAGATTAAGGGGAGTACTTAACATTTGAACAATAGTAGCAAAGTCCAGTATACTAAATATACATAGAGGCCTAGCACTTGCATTGCCAACTAATGCATTGTGCAATAAGCAATGCCAGTTCATAATCCAAACTTAACATCATATCATTTTATCAAATTGGCAACCTATAGAAACAAGCAAGACACTTACTTCAGAATAAGCCAAGGTAATATGTTCATATATCCCTTGATGATGATGGATAGCATCTTCTAAATCCTGCAGTTCTGAGGGGAGCTCCACCTCACCACAGGCTTTACACCATGAGTCCACATTGCTCATGTACTGCAACAGAAGAAAACATTCTGCTTGATTTTGAGCTCCATCAGCAAGTACACACATATACCAAAGGACTAGAATCTGTATGACAACTGCTAAAAAAGACTGTTTTTTAAAGAGAAAAATAATACATTTCTCAATGAAATGACCAGAAAAAGCATCTTATTTCAGATTAAAAACAAATATTCAAGTGTAACTGTACTCGTGCTTTTAGTTACATGGAACTCTTTGTGCTGTTCACAGGCAGTCAGGCTTAGTTGTACATTGGCAGTCTTCAGAACCAATCAAAGTGTTGACAATACTGATGCTGCAAGTTTACTCTTGCTCCTTTTCTTGACATTGCAGCAAGAAAGTTTACTTCAACCTGCACCTACCATTTTAGTTACATGAAAGACAATTAAGGTTTTGTCTACACACAGAGGCAACACATGCTACAACTTTCAAGTCCAGACCCTCAGCTCTTACTCATCAACTCCCTGTGCAGATACTCATGGTATCATATCACAGGCCCTTTTTTTAAATCTTCAGAGAAAACCAAGTTGCTTTGCCTGCATTACTTCACATGCACATACACACAAAGAATGAATGGTGAACTGTTCACTGAAACAGTCCACTGTTGTCTTTTGCTGGATAGAGATCATCAGAAAAGAGAAGCAGTGTTTTGAGCACAGCAAATTGACACCTCAGTTCCCAAAGCTCTAACTTCTACATGCAGAGAAGCACTAAACCTATTTGGCAAGCTACTACAGTAACAAGCACGTAAGGAATTGACTTGAATGCAGGTCTCTTAGGACTAACACTGAACTTCAAGCATGCAGCTAGCTGCTCAGGTCAAGCTGAGGATACTGAAACAGAATCTCTTCTACAGTGTATGTAACCTCTGAACCTGAAACTGTCTTGACAGACAAGAAACTACCATGGTACGTGTCTGCAGAGCAGAAGCTATGTCATTTTTGACAATTTAGGAGGTGTGAATGTTATAGCCTCATATGAAGATGGTATGAAGAAAAAAGCCTGTTTCTCTAGGAATTTTCATAGCTGTTAAACTTAGTACAGCCAAGCATATGTAAACAAAATCTGTCCTCAATTCATGTCAAGTTTCAAAAGTTTTAAGAGCCAAAGTAGTTTCTTTTATCATATGTATCTTAATTCCTTGGGCACACAATTTATTGGAGGGGAAAAAAAAAGAAACTCACAGACCATTTCTGGTACTCCATTACTGATCAAAAGCAAGGGCAATAGAGTACTTAACTCTAAGATAATGATTTAAATCTCATTTCACCAAGAGACAGTTTTAAAACTCTGTAAAGTTTAGCACTGAACGTTAGACGTTCCATGAGGAACCATGGAGCTCTTACACCAGTCAGCACTGAGAGCTGGTTGCAGGCTTGACAGTAGGCTGCAACATAGCTGTCACTCGCAAGGGAGCACATGCATTCAAGAAGACAGTATTATTTCTTTGGCTGCTTATTTTTAAACCATCTTTTAATGTAGGGCAAGTATCACCAATCTCAAAGTGGACCATTCTTCTCATTCCAAACCCTCTTTCCCTAAACTCACTCTCCATGGTTAAACAACTAAAATAATCACACCCAGGTATCTTACAAAGCAACTAGAACAATCCGTCACAGTTAATCATAAAATGAAAGCTGCAGAAGGAGCAATTAGAAAGTGAATCCCAGCAGATGCTGCACTATTTTCTATTATTATTATTATTGTCTTTTCTCTTGTTTACACTTAGATATAGTACTGAAGAAAGTTAACACCAAGCTGTACCACAGATGCCCAGCACGCACGCATGCAAAATTTACTCCTCTGATGAACATAATTTTTTATAAAAAGGACAGGATTTGAGTCCAGGTATACCTATCTGTAGGTACCTCCTGTGTGTGGCTGATGGTGCTTAAATAGAAATAATAAATAACCCAAGCAATTAGAAAAGCATCCATACAGATAAAGTACCACACTGCACCTGTCTCATGCTTCGAGCTGTTTGGTGACTTCTATACCACAAAACAAGCCCATCTCCTTTTCATGAGGCTTTTCTCTATACCTGCTAAATATACTTATTATAGTTTATATATTCTACCTTAGTCTGTCCAAAGACAGGTAAAACAATGTCAACACTCACATAAAGAAAAGCAATATGCATTTGCATCTTAATTTGTTCACATTTCTCATTTCGTGGCATTTCTGAAGTTGAGTATCTGTGTAGCTGAGATCAGGAAAAAACTTCTTAAAATAATGTGTACTGCCTCTCTCTATTTATGCAGGCATCAATTCCCAAGTTGTTCCTTCATTTATTCCCAATGAATGTTATGGCAGACACAAGGCTTGTTCTTGGATACAATTTAGCAAGGCAAATAGAAAGAGAAGTATCTACAGCAGTCATACAGCACACCAGAGCTTCAGCCAGCTGTAACAATCCAAGAACATCTGCCCTACAAATTCACCAGAGATGTACAGAGCAGACAATCCACAGTATCAATAGCTGACTCAAAGCCACACACTGCCTCAGAATCGAGTTCTCTTGAGGGGAAAACACGCTTTCACCATCAGGGCTATTAACTTGAGGATATTTATTCCTATTTCCCCTACACAGACCTCTTCTCTAGCAGTTATGCACAGTTAATGACTTGATTAAAATAATCGGTATAGGCCTAAAGCTAAAATTTTTGTTTAATATAGAAGGAATCTCTTATGGGATGCTAAGTAAACACCTCCCACCACAATTTCAGATTCAAAAGACAGTTAATTCTCAGCTTTTCAGGCCAGTTCAACTTAGTTGTCTATGAGCAATTACTGAATTAAATCTTGATACTCAAGAACTGATGGGGTACAGTGGTGAAGGTAATAGAATATGTGTTACATCAAATATTGACTCTATTAGTTTTTTTTTCTTTCAACTTAAAAGCTTTATATAGTTAAGCATTTATATCCATTTCATTTTGATCCATATAGCTAATTTGGCTAAGTTTTAGCTTATATTGATATGGGCAAGGCATTTTTTGGAGACTGTAAGGGCAGTGAACTGCCCTAAGAAGAAATAGTTTTTGTTTAAGTATCAGCTGAAATTGAATGAAATTAATATTCTAGCTTTCTTGCCAAGCTGTTCACGGTCATGTACTTACTTCTAAGTCAAAATCAAACAATACAACTCACCATTCCAGCATGGAGACTTCTACTGGTGCCCTCCCTGTTCACTAACCTGTTCAGCTTTCTGATGGAAGATGGAGGACATATCCAGTAATGTGCTACGTTCATCCAAGGCTGCAGCAAACGCCTTCCATTCTTGCTCCAACTGACTAGCAATCTGTTTTATTTGTTGTGAAGCATAATGGCCAGACTCAACCAGACGACTTGCTACTGACATGATGCGGTTTATGTTTACATACACATTCTATGGAGAAGAAAGAGGGAAAAATTAGTGGAAGTTAGCAGATCACTTAAATACAAGAGCAGGCTTCTGTAAAAGTCTTCCTACTACAGTACTACTTAATAGACTGGTTTTATTTGACAGGTATGCACAAGCCTAACTTTGGAATCTAGGTGTATAATGTAACAGACTGTCTGTTGGAGGCTTCCCTGGAGAAGGACAATTTGAAATGACCAGAGTCTCAAGCTCACATTAACAGTTAGCTTAAATATAGTCATATTACATAAAGACTCGTTATTACAGTAAGAGAAGGAAAAGCTAATCATATTTTGTAACATCCTCAATAATACTATTTACATATGTTCAAGTCAACAAGACATCCAGACATACAAAATACAGGAAAACGAAAGTATAACTAGTAAGCACGTGATTTTATCCACTGTATGCATGTGTGCAACATCACTCTTCAAGTCTTTACATCCACTTCTGAAAGTATTTCTACTTTTTCAGCCACTCCCAAGGGAGGTGGTGGATTCCCCTACAGTAGACAGCTTCAAGGCCCAGCTTGCCAGGGTGTTGGGCCATCTCATTCAAACCATATTTTTACCCTGAAAGGTTGGACTATTTGATCCTTGAGGTCTCTCCAACCAAATATTCTATTAATCTATGAAAAAAATATCTGGTCAATCTCTTTCTTGCTATCTCTGATGATGTGCAGACTGCTGACCTCCTCCTGTAGCCCCTTTACTTGATGGCACAAATTCTCAATAACTGCATACTTCCTGTGGGCACAAAAACTACCTCCTTCTGCTCCTTGGCAAACAGTGACAGGTATTCTCTGTATCTCCAGACCTGCATAGCTGCATCCTTCTTCTGGACCTCACTCTGGGCTGAGGCCTCTGATGTTACAAGAACAGTTAGTCCAGCAGTAGCTGTCAACTGTGCTCTGGGGCACACCACTATTGTTGCCAAGGACATGGATGCTGCTCTGAGCAGAGTTGCTGGCCCTTTCTGCATGAACTGTGGCACAAACTGTTGTGTCTGTTGGCTACTTCTGTCCATTGTACTTGCTCTTGCCTATATCCTAAAACTTTGCACACAGGGCCAGACTGCCAAACACATAACAGCTGGGAAGAAAACAGCAAACAACATTAAAATCTCAATATTCAGCTGTGAAGTGTTTTTCCCTCTTGTCCACACAGTGCTTTCTGGAATGCCAGCATACAGAAAATAGCACAAAGAAGTTAACTACCTGTCGGCATCTTTGCAATCTTCCCCAACCAAGTACTGAGGAATTGAGTTCCCTGACCAAAGGGACAGAACTGACTTTAATAAACCTCAATAAAGGCCACAGATCAACAACTGACAGAAGAACAAAACCTGAAATTGTTGGAAAACTGGTTGCATTCCTCGTGAGAGGCAGCCTGTGCCAAAATCTGACTATAACCCTGCTGATAAGAGGTCAGAGGAGAACACTGGAACATGAACACTCGAGGCCACATTGATACTGAGCATTACCTGGAATCATTACCTGTTAGCATTGAGCTGCTGCCCAGAACCTGACACTGGTTGACTGGAGCAAGTGTTGCAGTACCTCCAGCTTTCAAGTGCTGACTTGGATGAGTGAGAAGTGGGCACACACCTCTATTAACTGTAATCACATGCACGTACGCAAGCGGAAGCATGCCTGATGTAGCCTACACCTCAGCTGGTCCACTTAATAAATTGAGCACAGCAGTGTCATGCTGGCTGATTTTCCTTCCTGCATAATACTACCTTTTCATTTTTCAGGTTATATCACACATCTATCCTCTCCTTTTTTAAAGCAAGTTGAACAACTGCAAAGGAACAAAAATGCTATCTCCAACAAAGTTTAAAAGAGCAGAGAGCATTATGCTTCCAGTGTATTCAGCACCGGTAAGTGACTGATAAATGAATCCAGAAAGCCAATACATGGCCTTTATGGTGGTGGGGAAAAAACGATGTCGAAAGAAAAAAAATCAAAGGCTATATTAGATGGTCCTTGGAACCATTTGTGCATCATAATGAGAATTCTGGAAAATCTTTAATCTCAGTTAGATATGAAGGGTAGGACACAATAAATGTTCAGTTAAACAAATCAAAACAGAGCTGTGGTTAAAATGCCTTCATTTTCCCATGACAATCTGGCTTCACAATTGTGGAAGAATACCCCCTGTAGCAGTGCGAATACGTATTTATGTGCTGACAGTTGAACACTTCCCAAGCTATGTATACCACATTCCTTTCCTATAAAGAAACCCAAAAAACTTATAATAATCTCACCCTTCTTCTGTATCTTATCCTTCAAGACCTGATGTACCAGAGGTTTAAGCTGCAGTATTTTAGAATTCAGTGGCTCAAAAGATAGATTTATTTGAGGAAAAGAATCTCAAATATCAGCTCACTACAATTAGACTGTCTTTAACTAATCCTTGAACATTAACAAGTTGTATACGATTTTCTAGAAGGACAGGAAAGTCTACTGTCATTATATGACAAACATGTATCTTGGAACGGTGCTTCTAGAAACATCTGAAGCTTCTAAATGTGTATCAATTGGGGTGCATCAAGAAAAGTGCGTCCAGCAGGTCTAAGGGGGTTTTCTTTCCCCTCTATACTGCCCTGGTGAGACCACACATGAAATACTGTGACCAGTTTTGGGCTCTTCAGTTCAAGAGAGACACAGAATCTACTGGAAAGAGTCCCACAGAGAGCTATGAGTATAATTAAGGGACTTAAACATCTCTCCTGTGAAGAAAGGCTGAGACAACTGGGGCTGCTTAGTCTTGAGAAGAGAAGGTTGAGAGTGGGTAGGTGTCAAGGTGAAGTCTCTTTTCAGTGGTGGCCAGTAATGGGATGAATAACAATGGCTACAAGCTGGAACACTGGGAAGTTCCCCCTCAACATGAGGAAAAGCTTCTTCATGGTGAGGGTGACAGAGCACTGGAACAGGCTGCCCAAAGAGTTTGTAGAGTCTCCTTCTCTGGAGACCTTCAAAACCTGCCTGGACACATTCCTGTGTGGCCTGCCCTAGGTGATCCTGCTTTGGTAGGGGTGTTGGACTAGATGATCTCCAGAGGTTCTTTTCAACCCCTAACAATCTATGATTCTATGAACTGACTAAAAAATGAAAGGTTAAAGTGATACTGTGTTTCTTTCATTGTGTTACACACGACTATTTTAACAAGACCAAAAAGGGAACAACTTGAATTACTGCATTAGAGTATGCTTAGTAAGTATATGAGTGTACTTACTAAGATTATTTTCTCTCACAATGTCCTTTAGCCAGAAGCTGAGAAGACACCTTACAATATCTGGAAAACTCCTCATGGCAGAATTATTCCCTAAAGGGAGTGTACATACAAAAAAAAAAAAAGTATTGCTTATCAAAGCAACACAGATTAGTAATCTAACATAAAATGTAGTGAACTGTGTTACTTTGGTGTGTGCTTGAAAGGCAAATACACAGGGGAAAGTACAGATGACAGCCTGCTGGCTTAACTGAACTTCTATCACGCTCAATACAAAATAAATCTAGCAGATGTCCTGAAGGTTCTATCTTACTTTCTGATTTTCCCACAGCCATTTAGAAAATGTTTAGCTCTAAGTTTTCAAACTTTAGTTTTCAGACACAGAGACTATTAAGATACCCAGCATTAAAAACAACCTTCTCAGTGATGTGTTTGATAAGCATTTAGGCTGGATGTTAGGAAGAAGTTCTATACAGAGAGAGTGATTGCCCATTGGAATGGGCTGCCCGGGGAGGTGGTGGAGTCACCATCATTGGAGGTGTTCAGAAGGAGACTTGATGGGGTGCTTGGTGCCATGGGTTAGTTGTTTAGGTGGGTTGGATTGGTTGATAGGTTGGACGTGATGATCTTGAAGGTCTCTTCCAACCTGGTCTATTCTATTCTATAATTGGAACTTCTGTATAGACCATAATGAATTTGAACTAGTCATTGTTGATGAAAATATTTTACCAATGCAATTTCCAAGTCATCTGCCACTTTACACACAAATGGCCACCAAAACAAGATGAAGCACTAATATATGAAGTAACACCTGCTTTAATGATTCAAAGATTTTCTAACATTTCTTCTGTTCTCATTCTTGCAATATGCTTACAATTAACCATAATCCAAAAAGTCCAGCCTTAATATGCTACTGCTGGTTCTATCAGCTGTGAGATAGGATATACTTATAGCATCCTTTCAATAGTAGCCAGTGTCAGCTTTCCCCAAGTAAAGTCCCTTTTTGCCTACCTAACTTTCCAACCTTTCTTTCACCAGTGCAGTGAGAGGCACAGTTAAACCATAATGAAAGCACAGCAAGAAGAGTAGAAGAAAATATTCAAGTGGATAAAATCCTCCGTCTCCTCCTCATTCATATTTTACTCAATTGCTTTTGTTTCCCTTGTGACTTAACAGGCATATGGAAAATGGCAGGAGAAAGGGTGGATAGGCACAGAATCAGTCTCTCCCACTCCTGCATGCAAGACTGTGGCTAAAAAGGCTGCTCTTGGAAAGAAAGTTCACATATGCAGCTGTAGGTATATGACTTGCTACTGTATATGAATTCAAGAAGCTACACACTGATAAATGTTACGGATTGTCTTTATAAGACAGGTAGATCTCATGTTCCCTAACTGTGGGGTAAAATAAACTCACAGTGATGCTCCTCTTTAAAAATGAGGATGAATTTTCAATGCCATTTGAAAGGCTTGCTTTCAACAACAGTGAATTGCTGTTGTCAAGTCCTGAGATTTGAGTTAAGAAATATTCAGTTTCAGCTTGATGTTCCTCTTTGGGTAACTAAACTAATGCTTCACATCTCAAAACAATTTTTTAGAACCTTTTTAAAGGAGAAACTTGCAAATAAGGCTTCACAGGAGCTGCAAACATGAAAATTATTTGTCCAGAAGTTGATGGCAAGAACAAAGTACCCATGATTGAATGATCAGTCTTTGTGCTGTAAGACTAAAAATCAGATTCTGAAAATGTCAGAAAGCCATTACAAGCCAAACAGAAATGTTCAGCTAATCCCTACTGTCCTTGATGTAACCAACTCCTGTTTATGACAGGAACTAAGTGGCTTTCAAAATGGTTTTCATCCAGGTGGGTCTTTTCAGACTGGCAGATCAGATTGAAATTTCAATGTCTCACACAAAAGCCATCACTCTTCTCACCTAAGTCTGGCATAAGCAGCTGCACAGGTTACCTCCTGCACCCCTCACAAGGCCAAGCTGCTACTTCAGAAGGAAACGAAGATAGAAGAGCCCACTATTGACAGGGGGTAGTACCTGCTGTGAAGGAGGCATGTGCCCTGCAGCAACCACAATGTGTTGGGAGAAGCAGCTGCAACATCAATTATCAGGGTTAAGATGTTAACAAATGTCAGAAGTTGCATTTAGCTGCTCGGGCAGCATTTATCCTTTGAACAGCCCTTCCCCATGTAAAGCAAGCCTAAGGAAACTGCCTGCAAAGCGAGATCTTTAATTAAGGTCAAATTAGAGCCACAATTAAACACTTTCAAAATCTTGTGCATATGATAAACCTTATATATAGTTGTCTCTATTCCTTCTTCTACCTCACCCACTTAAGTAAATTTGCATGGTTGTAGACATGTTAAAATTTAAAGCCCATTTTTAGTGTTAGAACATTCATGTCAGACATCTTATTACTGAAAGGTTACACTGACAAGAACAGTGAGCAAACAGTAGCTTGTTAAGCACAGTGTATGTGAAGAGTAGCTCAGGAGAAGCTGCACATGCTTGCAGGAGTTAAGATGGCTCAACATTTTGCCAGTCAAAAGCTAATGAAAAATAATGTCTGCCAAAATTCAATCAGTTCATGTCACTTAATCTTTTCCCCTAATATACATAGGACTTTTGCCATTTGACAAAATAAAACTCAGAAAATCTGAAAGCTGCTTAAATCAAACCCAGGAACTGATGGTTTTTTCCCATTCTGTGCCAAAGAACTACTTTTTTTGAGGAATATGACACAGAAACGCATGGGAAAACTGCAGTTTGATTTTACCCTTTTAAGTATTTGGACTGCTTAATTTGCTCCAAATATAAGCTGTTCCTTTCATACTTCAAAACATTATTGTAAGGCTGAGTAGAAGTATTCTGTAATTAATGCATTTCATAGAGTCATAGAATGGTTTGGGCTGGAAAGCATCTTAAAGCCAATCCCCCTGCTGAGAGCAAGGACACCTTCCAATACACCAGATCAGTGAAGGCCGCCTCCAATCTGGCCTTGAACACCTCTCCACGACCTTTCAAATATGATGGACAGTGGCTTGGCCACTTAATTTGCCAGTTCCTTCAGGAACCACAGATGGGTCTCATTGGTCCCCATGGACTTCAGGTTCTTTAGATGGCCTCGAACATTCCTTCTCCCAGTCCCTATCTTTGCCTTCTGGAACTTGAGCAGTGTGGCTAGAGCCCATGCCAGTGAAGACTGAGGCAACATATTCATTGAGTACCTCAGCCTTCTCTGTATCCCTCATGACCAGGTCTCCATTTTAGTTCTGGAGAGGCCCCACATCTTCCCCAGCCTTCATTTTGTCAATGATATACGTGAAGAAATTCTTCTTGTTCTCCTTTATGTCTCTTCTCATGTTTAATTCTATCTATACTTTAGTTTTCCTAAGCTGATGGGACAATTACTTGGTAATCCTCTCAGCCCATTCTGGCTTCCATTCCCACAGACTTTCTTTTTGTGCTCAATTAAGTCCACGAATGCCTTGGTCATCCATGCCAGCCTCCTGGTACCCTTGCCTGCCACATTCTTTCTTGGGATGCACTACCTCTGGGCTTGGTGGAGATGGTCCTTCAATACTGACCAGCTTTCCTGGGTCACTCTTCCCTTCAGGGCTTTATCCCATGACACCCTGCCAAGCAGATCCCTTGCGCATGAAGTCTGCTCTCTTGAAGTCCAGAGCAGTGAGTTTGCAACGCACCTCCTTTGATGCCCTCAAGATCTTAAACTGTACTCTTTCTGCGTGGCTGCCCTTGAGCTTCACATCACTCACCAGCCCCTCCTTGTTGGTGAGGGTCCAGCACAGCACCTTTTCTTGTGAATTTCTTTACCGCTTGGAAGAGGAAGTTATCATTGAAGCACTCCAGGAACCCCTTAGATTGCTGGTGCCCTATTGTATTGTTCTTCCAACAGGCATTAGGGTGGTTGCAATCTCCCATGAGAGCCAGGGATTGTGAACGTGAAGCTGCTCCTATCTGTTTATAAAGGACCTCATCTACTTGGTCTGTTTGTTCAGGTGGCCTGTAGCAGACCACCAGTACAGTATCTCCTTCCCTTGCCTTCCCTTAAACCTTCAGGTGGAGCTCCATGGACTCCAGTTGGCCTCTGATGTAGAGGGCAACACCTCTCTCCTTCTTCCCTGCCTGTCTTTCTTGAAGAGCTTTTAACTATCTATTCCTATGCTTCAGTCACAAGAGCCATCCCATCACATCTCAGTGATGCCAGTGACATCACAACCCTGCAGGCATGTGCACATCTGTAGCTCTTCTTGCTTGTTCCCCATGCATTCCATGCATTAGTGTATAGATATTTAAGTTGGGCCTCCATTGAATCTGCTTTACAGACTGGAGTTTCCTTATAGTGCACTTCAAGTGCTCTCTTCCCAGCTTGCGGTCCAAACTCCAGGCCCAGGGAGGGTGTCTAATAGTGTCATTGGCCTTGATGTAGGATGGATTGAGGATCCTTTTCCCCAACAACCCTAGTTTAAAGGCCTCCTCATTAGACTGGAAAGGCTGTGGCCAAAGATGTTCTTCCCATCAGCCCCTAGAAGACCAGATTACTCAAAACAAGTCCTATGTCTTAGATAGCCAAAGTCCTGTCCATGACACTGCTCCCTCAACCATTTTCCTAATTTGATAGCCCTTTAACTGGAAGAAGTGATGAAAAGACAACCTGTGCACCCAAGTCCTTCAACAGAGCTCCCAGTGCCTTGTAGTCCCTCTTGATTTTCTTCAGATTGCTCACAGCTGCATCACTGCTGCCCATGAGCAGAGGACTACCACAGGAAAAAGAGGATAACATCTGAAGACTAACAGCAAAAACAGAGCAGAAGGGATGATGCTACATTACTCAAGTGCTTCCCACTGCTGATAGCATCCCAGCAAAAAGAAAAGAGGACAACAGTGACTAATATCAGGACAGGCTAACAGAAGTGCAGTACAAGACCAAGAATTGCCTAGGACGTTCAAAATTACTAAGTTCCAAAAGCTCTCTCCTAACAATGGCACCTACTCTCCTGCTTCTTTCTACTCTGTACACAAAGCAATGGCCAACAATGGGGTGCTCCCTAAAGGAGCAATTCCCTATGTTCATGGAGTGAACCCATACCTCCCAAACCAATGTTAAATTCATGTAAGATATTATAGAACTTAATTGCAATGTTCTCCAGCATTTGCTTTATTCTTCTCAAACAGTTCATACTGATTTTTATTTTTTTAAACTTCTGAGATACAGCTGAGTTACCAAACACCTTCTCTGCTCCAGTCTTCTCTTGCCTTAACTCTAGCTATACCATACATTAAAGCTGCCCTACTAGTCTTTCCATTATTACAGCAAGACACATAAGCTAAGTAAGTTTACTTTGCCACTCTCTGTTTCCACAATTAGTAGTTCTGTCCCACAAAAACACTCTCTTGCAAGAACTGATTGTTTTGACCATACTTTAATTCAATTTCCATCCTTGGACTGCAAAGGATGGATTTAGGCCCATACCCTTACAAGTTACTTAAACACCTCCAATTCTCCTAGTGCAAAAGTTAATTTTTAACTGCAGCCTACTGATAGTTCATCCACATATGGTATTTGGCAAAAAAAAAAGAAAAAAAGAGTAAAAAAAAATTTAGTTGTTTTAGCTGCATTCTACTGTGTCTGTTTTTAAAAACACAGAAAACTACACCTTGCTCAGCTGTTGATCACTTCTCAGAACTCTGAGTTACAATCTGTTCATATTACACAAGTCTCTAAAATTTCCTACAAGATTCAAAGCAGTACTCAAGCACACATCCCACCTTCTAGAAGTTCAGACCCTTATACTTGAGAAGTTCTAAGGTCACACTGAGTACTGTCATTGGTCAAAACAAATTTGTTGCTTGATCACAGTACCCTTGTATTTGGCTCCCCTTCATTTTCCTCCTTAGTATTTTATAATTTCACTGCTCAAATACAAATTTGTACTGCTTGTATGACTTAAAAATTCTAGCTTAAACAGAGAAAACAGACAATCTGAAAGTGCTGTGAAGTGAGGCCTTTTCTTACCATACAGTTCATAGCAAAATGATTGTGCTGTGTCTGAAGCTCCATTGCATGGGGATGACTGGTTCCGATCTCTGTGTAGCTGTTCAGAAACAGACCTTTGTTGTGTGTGATCCAGTCAAACATCTACAAAGAAAATATTAAGGAAAGAAGGAGGGGGGGAGTGGGGAAATAATCACTAATTTTCTATGAGAGGACTCATACGCAACTAATGTAAGACATCTATGAACACAAAACAATGAAAATTAACGCTGATGCTCTTTCAATTGTTAGGTTATGACACATTTTAACCAAATCATTGCTGAAATCTGACTTTTTCAGGCCAGACAGCCGAGACTGCTAAATCCTTACTGTAAGATTTTATCTCAAAAAGCTGCACCAATATCATAAAGTCATAAACTTCATTACTACAAAGAATAGTAAACAGGCTTAGAATACAGCCCTGAGTTACCAAGCTTATACATACTCCAGCATCAGCATTTCATGATGTAAGCAGCTTAGTAATTTAGAATGAAAATGACAACTCATAGAAATTAAATATAAAGTCTCTCTTGCTGATCAAGTACTTCATCAGCAAGCTTAATATTTTTATTTCAGACTTTTACTTTCTATTGCAAAACAAATTAAAAAAAAACAACCAACAAAACACAACTGTGCTTGCATGCAGAGTTACAGATTACCTTCTTCCAGACAACTTTAAGAACAATTTTTAAATGTTTTGTGTTTTGTTGCTTATTTTAATATTCCAACAAATTTTAGGAAAGACCTCATCTGACACTAACTATCAATGAAGATGTACAAGTATGTTAACAGACGATGCTTTCAAAGATCAAGCAACACAGCAAAAGGCTAAGTTTAATACTCCCCACCCTCCCCACACTGGTCTTGAAATCTTCGCTGTATACTCACTTACTCCCTGGATAAGATGAAAAACTTTGTTCAGAAAAAAATTGATAGCAATGAGCAGTAAAGTAATTTAACTATCTTTAAAAATACGGTACAGAGCAGCATGGTCAAACCCACTATCCTACTCAGGTACACAACAAACCAAATTATAAGTAGATCACATTATAAGGAACATAAACAACAACAACAAAATTTTAAGAGCTCAGACAACTGAGACAGCTGATCCCATGCTCCTAAAATGTTCAGGTTCTTCTCTAGACTACAGTGAGGATGTGCAGAAAATTATCCAAAATAGACAATGGTTCTGCTCATGACCACTTTTCTTTAGGTAGTCTGACTTTGCTGTCTTCAGGTACCTACAAGGCAATTCCAATCAGATTCACTTCACCCCTGTTTTTGCCTTCTCTTATCCTGAACCAGCCCAGATTTCTTGTGCAGAGTCACATCAGTCCTCCAAGATGAACATGTTTATTTCTCCCCATGCAGTACCTTTCATTTTTCAAACAAAGACACGGTCTTTTCCTACACCTAAACCACACAGACAAACTGATAAAGAAGCCCTGAGCTATGAAATCTAATTTGACACAACCAGTGAAATAAGGGCTGCAAGCAGATTAATGCAAATACCTTAAACCAAAAGTGAATTTGCCTACTACACAAACATGCTTTCTTATCTTTTTCTACCAGTTGAGGAGAAAATGAAGTCATAACACTTCTATCTAGACTCAAGGAAAGATATGTTAACCGAGTATAAATTTATTCTTGGAATTGGAAACTTAGAAAACACAGATGTTTATGCAACTACAGTGGATTTTGGAGCTCTGCCCCTCAGGCTCAATTATTTCACAAGGAATTTCTTGAAGTTACGCACCCAACTTTCAGTTGAGTAAATAAATGACATAATTTTCACTATCATGTGAGAACTACCAATTCTCACATTCATTATTTTGTTCATGCTGTAATAAAGTAGTTAATGCTGTAATTAACTAGTTGAAAGGTTGATAAAAAGCATTTTGGGCCTGAAAGAACAATGCTGCATGAACAGCTTGTTATTTTCTAAATAATTTTAGAACTCTAAATCCACTTCAGATTTTTTGCAGCTCTTTACCTGCCCCTACTGTTTTCTGCTATATCCATGCTACTTTGAACAGTACTTTAAAAAAATTCTTTTTAAAACACAGTAGAAATCATTAAGCATAAAGAAAGTGTTCAAACTAAAATGATAAGGGCAAGGGAATGTTAGGGGAAAGAAAACAGAGGAAGAAGGAGGAAAAAGAAGTATTATGTATTTGCTCTGCTTTTACTCTTTCTCACGCATTTGCTTATGACCACTGCTGGAGAGTAGGACACTGGCTGTGGTCTCATCCAGTTCAGGCACTCTTACACAAAACATTTTAAGACTGTACTTACCACTGGACTGCACAGTCCAGTTATTTATCCTGGAAAAAAATTCCCCACCCTTCCTTAAAGCTTTTTTTAACATGATAACATAATATGTGATCACAAAACCATTCCAGATTAAAATAGATCTTATTTGAGCTCATCTAGGAGTGCACTGTCAGCCATACTTTCTCTTCACATTCCATGATAATCAAGGGCTTTCTATTTGAAGGGACTGGTTAGTTTGAAACATTCTGAGATCACTCAGTCCCCTGTTACTGACATATGCACTGTCAAAAGAGATATCTCATTTTTTAGCCTGGAACCTTAACTTCTCATCAAATGAAGCAGTTCCCCATGTCAGATTCTTCTGACTTTGTCAATTACCTGTCACTTGGATCACAGGGGTCATTCAAAAGGGGACCAATGTAGTCCTTCAGTCATCTGTATTTATAAAGTACATAACATTCATCTTCATATGATGCACACAAAACCATCTGACTGGAACAATTTATTTGTTCACAGCAAAAGCTTTCAAGTCACTACCACTTAAAATTTTCTTCAGTGAGAGCTACCTGGGTTCTTTACAGCTTAGAATTACCACCCCATCTCCTTTACAGCAGAAGACTGAGACACTCTCAGTCAGGAAGTACTTTATCTCTCATTAAAAGACTAGTGATTAACTCCAAAGACAAAGAAATACTATCTGTAGTTACACTCAGTACTCTCAAGTACATTAGCAGTGCCCATTTACAATCTCCTCTTCCAATTACCTTTTCAGCATCCTGCTCAAACAGCCTGAGCTGAAAACATTGGTCCAATTTCAATTTCCGCACATGCCACATCTGATGCAGATGCTGCCGCGTTGAATGCAGCCTGTCCAGCATGGTGGATACTTTGGGTAATAGGTTCTGTAAATCTGCATTCCCTGACCCAGAGTTCTTCTTGGGAAAACTGTCACTGCTCTGTATCCTCTGGAGCAGCTTTTGTCCTTCCACATCGAGGTCCTCGATAGGGGCCTTAATGACTTTCTTTTTCAACTGTGAATGCTCCTCTATCATATTGCGAGCACCTTCCAGGTCCTGAGGCATTTCTTTTTTTGACAACATATCTTGCAATTCCTCCAGTCTGGACAGCATATGGGTTGCATTGCTAATGTAGTCCTCAAAGGCAACTCTTATTTCTATCCACTCCTCATGGTTGTACTCCAAACAGCCATCAAATTCTGGAGTTAGCTGAGAAGGATCAACTACTTTGGTAAGGCCTTCCAGAGACACCATATTTGTCTAAAAAACAAAATGGAAAAAAAATGCTGTTACTCAAATGAATTTGAAATGTTCTTTGAACTTTTTTGGTAAGAATAGATGATTTTGTTCATGAAATCCATGTGACTCTACTCATACACTTCTCAAATATCAGCCTTTGGTTCTGCGGGTATTTTCCCATGTGAGAGAAGTATTTTATTTCTTTCTAACTTCACTACACTGAAGGAGAAAACAGCAAACACTCTTCTGAGTAAGCTTTGACTTTGTGTATTGTAAAGCACCAGGATAACAGCAAGGTTCAGCTGGCTGCTGTCCTCTGGACACTAGTGATATCACAATTACCACAATGCAGACCAAGACAACAAATAACATTACTATTGAAGTGTAAAACTCTAACTCCATCATTTTCAGTCTCAGAAAAAGGATATAAACACCAACAAGTACAACTACCTAGCCTACATATGTGAAGAAAACCACACTCCCTCTAGCATCACTGGTCTACTGTAACCCTCTTCTCATAGAACATAATTAATCTGAGAGTTTTGAAGATGCTGATCAGCAGTGAGCACACTTAAAAACCAAGAAATAAATGTGAATTTGTACACCATACAGGAAAATACCTCGAATTCAAACTTAGAGCTGCCAAAGTTAGTCCTCTGTTTCTGCCAGAAATTGTCTGGCTTGATTATCAGTGCAACATGAATACAACATGGAAAGGATTCCTGTAAAATCTTCAGCAGAGGCTTTATGGAGTCCCATTTTGACCCACGCATATCCACAATGACAGTGAATCCTCGTTTACATACTTCCTCACTGCAGAAGAAAAAAGAAAAACGTTACCAGGCAATCATTGCAACTTCAAACACAGCACTCTGCTGCCCCACACTGCCTTATGAACATGGTCTCCTCAAGAAAATGTAGCACCCTAGGGTCTCACCATTGACTAGGTGACACATACAGAATATTTCATGAACCTCTTAGGAATCCTCTCTCACCTCCTCGACAAAATTCCTGTGGGTGATAGTTTTACACCTGTTTCATTTTCATTGTTTATATTCATGATGATTCATCTTCACCTTACACACTAAACACAGCATTTACAGAAGCAGCAATACATAATTAATAATTGATTCCTCAGAATATACACAATATCCTGATGACAATATTCAAGCCTTTCTAAGGACTGTGGGGGTGTTCTGAAATACAGATAATGGCATACTGTCTCACCTACCACTTCTGCAAGTACCTGAGTGTGTCACTAGAGGGAAAAAAAAAACACCTTTATTGACAATTTCTTCTGCAACAGGGTAGACTTGTGGATAGTTAATGGGATAAGAAATCATTTTACGGCCATGAATAGAATTGTATCACTATGTTTCTATGAAATTTGAGCTTGGTTTTGCTGTGCAAAAATTGACAGACCTTACATCCAAATTCCCTGGCAACTCTTCCAACACTGGCAGATTTAATTTCTTTTCATCATAACCTTCTGCTCACCTCGTGCTTGCTACTGGTCAGAAGTGGCAATCACCAACACCACCAGACATTTTTATTCTGTTCCGCAGAATTTGCTACCTGATCTTGCTAACAACAAAACTAATGTGTCATAGTCCATGGACTATTAGAAGGGACCAAATGTCCGTTGTTTGAGTACGAGTCACTTCCAGACTAGTGACTAATGTAAACGTAATTCTGGAGTTCACTTGGTGATGTTTTCAGAGTGTCCATGAAGCAGGAAAGCTTCACTGGCATACTTTATTCAGTCTCATTGCCTGCTCTGTAGAAAGATGAGATATGATTGATACAGGAGAGCAGGAAAGCTTCTGCAAGAAGTGGTAATACAGGTTCCTTAGAAGAGGAGGGTTTTCTTAAAAGTTTAAAAAAAAGCCTGCAACAAACTAACATTTTAAGAAGTTTATTGAGATAAATGCTGGCTGTCCTACCTGCCCGTAGGAATGCCAAAATGGCAATGGTTGCAGCGTGTCCAGCTGGGAAGTGATCATGCCACTGTACTCAGCCCTGGTGAGGCCACAGCTTGAGTACTGTGTTCAGTTCTGCGCGCCACAGTATAAGAAAGACACTGAGGTCCTGGAGGGTGTCCAGAGAAGAGCAACAAGGGTGGTGAAGGGTTGGGAGGGCATGCCTTAGGAGCACTGGCTGAGGGAACTGGGGTTGTTCTGTCTGGAGAAGAGAAGGCTAAGAGGAGATCTTAATGCTCTCTACAGCTACCTGAAAGGAGGTTGTAGTGAGGCCAGTGTCGGGCTCTTCTCCCAAGTAACTAGTGACAGGACAAGAGAAAAAGGGTTTAAGTTGTGCCAGGGATGTTTAGATAAGATATTAAGAAAAATTTCTTTACTGAAAGAGTAGTGAGGTATTGGAAGAGGCTGCCCAGGGAAGTGGCAGAGTTGCCATCCCTGGAGATGTTCAAGAAGCGTGTAGATGTAACACTTCAAGATACAGTTTAGTGGCTGTGGTAGATGAGCTATGGTTGGACTCTATGATCTTAAAGGTCTTTTCCAGCCTTGATGATTCTACGATTCCATGAAAATACATTAAAATTTATATGCAGGCTACATACAATTTTCTGATCATGGCAAAAAATGTTTTCTTACAGCCTCCCAGGACTAAAGGGGAAAACCAGCTACTGTTTTAAATATACATCCATTACTGAAAGGCTGCATGCTATTACATGAGCGTTAGTCAGCCTATCCCTACTCTACCACACAAACACTGTGTGAAGAGTGCTCACCACTAATTCATATGAGTTATACATCTTCTGGAGTATACAAAGCGGCCCCTCATCACGTAGCACAACGCAGATGTATCCTCATCATCTCACAAGAGATGAATCCCTTCTAGCCATGGACAACAAAAATTGTTCTAGAAGGCCTTCGTCAGCCAAGGTCATCTATTAGGTAAACAAGAACTACACTTAGACGTAATCCAGTCAATGCTGATGACTTAAGTTTAACAATATTTTTAAATCAGATAAATTATTGAATTAGTTAAATTGTGAGATCAAATCATCTTAAATGCTTAGCTCTCTTGCCAAACAACTGATACATATGAATCTTCAGCTATGTAGAGTAACAGTATTGCAATAGCTAATAGATAGGCCAAACGTTTAAGGCTAATTGCACTAACTGGGACTTTTTAATTAGCAAGAGCTGCATGATAAGCTCCTAAAATATGCCTTGCATGAAAATGAGTCTTCCTCTTAATAAAGCTCCCTTTATTCTTAAAGCTGTGCCATGATTGGAAACACAAAACCTGCATTAACTCTCTTTTCATTTTAAATCAATTTATGATAAACCAATATACACCTAGTACCAAAGCACTGCATTTTGCCAGAATAGCTCCAGAAAACTTACATTAAAATTATTTTGATGTCTATTTATTTATTAGCTTCTCTAGCAACTTAAAGTTCTAGAACGCTCGAATACATCCCAAACATTCAAATGTGAAGTCCAATTATCTCAGAAGTAAAAAATCTCAAATTTTCTTCTCATCTTCATTCTGCTACCTTAACAAAATCCTCCAATTAACTTAAAAACCCCTACTATATAATCATATGCTTCAAAGTGAAATAAAGAATACCTGAATTACCAACAATTTCTATTAATGAAGGCTATATACATGTCATGAAGTTGTGTTTTGTTAGTCTGAAACTGACATCTTATTACATCAGGTCCAAAGAAGGCAGCCTATAAATTAACATATTGGAGAACTACGTAAGATATTGCAGTCAAGGATGTTGGTAAAGGGATATTTTTCAACTGTAATGATAACTGCTCCCTGAAGTCACAGGCATGTGTGGGTATGTATCCATAAAGCTATAAGTTCATGTGTGTATAGAAGCGCACACATTAGCACTGGATTTGACTTCTGCTGATTTCTTTGAACGGCACATTGTAATTCATAGCTTAAACTGTTCATCATACAATGATGCCAGTACCTTCATAGATACCTCCATAGGCTTATCTGAGACCTGTACAAGCAATTTTACTTATCTGTCTCCTGGTTATTCCCGTGCTATATCAGGACACCGTAACTTACCTAATACAAAGAGCAGAAGTGTTGTGATGACCTCACTCCACACAAGGAACATTTTGAATGATGACCAGCATGTTTCTAATTATTGATATACTGAAAGCCTTTGAGCTGTATTTGCATTCTTCAACACAGTAACAGGAATGTGGCATTGCAGCACCATTTCCAAGATGCAAACTACTTACAGCTAAAGCACACCAGCCATTCTTCCTTCTACACAGCAGAGAAATTATTTAGGTCTCTTCCAAAAAATGGTTTGAAAACAGAAACTGAAATAATTTAGGGTGAATTTGATCATTCTCTTCACCTGCTCACTCCTCTAGCTTGTGGCTGTACTGCATCATACTCCATTTATTTTGTTTTACAGCTTTAGAACTTATCAAGTGACTATCACTTACCTAGGAATACATGCTAGGTATGAAATTAGTCTTCTAAGGTCTTCTTGTCGTATTCTATCATGATTGCTTCGAGCTGGAAACGTTAGAATGGGACCTCCACGTTTATCTCTGCCACCTAAAAAATTTAACATGTTAAAAGACCCCACAGCATAAGACCATGCTTACCCACAAAACTAGTCTTCAGAATACTTTTGGAACACCTAAGCTCTACGCTATTTTGTGAACATCCACTTTTAAAAAGTAGTGATTTCTAGTTAAATGCCAGCATTGTTATCTAGACATTAGCTTGAACTTGTATTTTGGGAGTATTAATCAGCATATTTTTGCAATTCCTACAATAAGGAATTATCTGTCAAAAAACTGAAACAAATAACCACAGCATTACATTTACACATGACAGTCACATTCAAGTTCAATTGTCAGTGTGACATCCCCAGCCATGGTGCTTTGTAATGTGTTTAACTTCTGAATCCAGTAATTGTACAGATTAAATTTAACAATAAAATTATGCCACTTTTTAGGCAGATATTTAGGGGATATTCAACATAGCTTCATTACTGGAACAGGATTTAGGTGTATAGTATTTCACACTCAATGCATATACAGGATGAACAGATGGACACTATTTAAGCATTTAATTTCTATTTTTAACATTATGATGTGCAGATTCTGAATTGCCAGTTCATACTTTTTCATTCTGTTAGCAGCACAGGAAATTCTGCATCCGTTTAATACGTAAGGCAAAGACAATTTTTAAACTTAGGCCTTGAGTGGTTCCTGCATCTGGGTCGAGGCAATCCCAGGCACAAATACAAGCTGGGCAGTGACTGGCTGGAAAGCAGCGCGGAGGAGAGAGACTTGGGGGTGCTGGTGGACAAGAGGCTCAACATGAGCTCTCAAGTGTGCACTTGCAGCCCGGAAAGCCAATCAGATCCTGGGCTGCATCAAGAGAAGTGTGGCCAGCACGTCAAGGGAGGTGATTCTCCCCCTCTACTCAGCTCTGGTGAGACCCCACTTGGAGTACTGGAGCCCCTATTACAAGAGGTATATGGAGGTGCTGGAGCATGTCCACAGAAGGGCCACAAGGATGATCAGAGGGCTGGAGCACCTCTCCTATAAGGACAGACTGAAAGAGTTGGGGCTGCTCAGTCTGGAGAAGAGAAGGCTCTGAGGTGACCTAATTGTGGCCTTCCAGTATCTGAAGGGGGCCTACAAGAAGGCTGGGGAGGGACTTCTCAGGATATCAGGTAGTGATAGGACTAGGGGGAATGGAATGAAGCTGGAGGTGGGGAGATTCAGGCTGGATGTGAGGAGGAAGTTCTTCACCATGAGAGTGGTGAAGCCCTGGAATGGGTTGTCCAGGAAGGTGGTTGGGGCGCCAACCCTGGAGGTGTTTAAGCCCAGGCTGGATGAGGCTCTGGCCAGCCTGATCTAGTGTGGGGTGTCCCTGCCCATGGCAGGGGGGCTGGAACTAGATGATCCTTGTGGTCCCTTCCAACCCTGACTGATACTATGATACTGTGATATTCACCTCGTTTGTTAAACTGCCTGCTTACTGCTGGTGAACATTAAAATGCACTTTTATATTCAACTACTCACTAGTGACAAAAAAATGTTACTATTACTAAATGTTAAACTCAAATCTGAAGGCTCTCTTTATCAACTTGTACAGCACAGATACATTCTTAAGAGCTAAATTTCACATTTATCTTCCTAACCACAGATGCATGGATTGTCTTTGCTTGTCTTGTGGAAATACAGAAAAACACTACCCTCTGTCCTGAATGGTATCTCATTGCAAATCAGCTCCTCATTGTAAATTTATTTTACAAGAAGGGTTTTTTTAAATCCCTTAGAAAAGAAAGGCAAAAGCAAATTAACCAAATTAGTCACTCTTAAATTCATCATTACCCTCAAAAACATAGTCTCTGTGTGTTGCTAGAGACACACTAGCAGAAGTGTAGCTATCAAAGTCTCCAGGGCATGTTTCCCATAAAGCACTGAACAAAACTCATATGAGGCAAAAGCAGCTTTGAATTTCTGTTAAGCTGCAATGCTAGAAACCCAAACTCAAAAGGAAATTCATATTCTTATCTTCTGTGACCCTCTTAAGCGGGACATGACATTAAAAGCAATTGAGTTGTCTCAGTTTAATGTAGAAAGGCAAGTGTGGTCTTGATCATCCTGTACCATTTGCCAAGCCGAGAGCTTTGAGGATTTTTACATAGCAAGGAACAGCATAAAAACAAGACAGAGCCACCAGAGAGGAGGATAAATAACAAGACTGAGAGTCCAAAAGTCCAGGCCTTTGCTCAGCTCCAGAGAGATCACTGGGCTCAAAAGCTACTAAACTTAGCTGCAACCTTTAATGTCTTCCCCAGTGCACCTCAGGCCATCAGCTACAGGTCTTAAAATATTATGTTTCAATGAGTAAACACTATGGCTTCCAACTCCCTAGAAAAAGTGCTTGATTGCTCAAGGTGGAAATTCTTCCTTACAAAGCAGCAAGTAACAGGAAAGAGTATACACTAAACTGTCATTAACATTCTCTGCCTTGTTAAGCACAGTCACTCCTCTGGTCACTCAGGTCACTCCTCTGGGCCTTTTCTACAAAGCAGCTCCTCTATCATGCAATTTTCCAACATGGCAGAGGAAAGAAACCCATACTCTCTGTGTAATCTTGGATACCACTGCATCTGGCTTCCAACTCCACATACACCACAAAGGAAACCTTTTTTTAAAGTATGGTGCTTAAGTTTCTGATAAGTCATATCCCAAAATTTTTGTATGTTGGAGACAAAACCAGTCACACAAATTACAGGTCTAGACAAGTAATGAAAAAATTAATACCATCTTGATTTTTGGTGAAAAGAGTTTCACTATCCAATCTTACACCAGATACCAAAATTGTAAATATTGAGCAAAAAATTCCCTAAGACTTGGGTTGCTTCCATCAGCTCTACTGAAAGCTTTCTTAGGCCTTTTCCAATATGTAACTCTTGTTCCCAATGTTCCTGTGTCATACCCAAACAGGAATGTTAAAAGCAACAACCTATGAGGCATCAGGTGGGAATTTCCTGTCTGAAAAGAGTCTTTTTCCAGCTCAACCCCTTATTTGTCTCGGTTTAACAAAAACATAATATTAAGCTACTAACTTCATCGATGACACTCCCATTTTTACCACTTTCCTTTTATATAAAACCCCTACAGTACTCAGATATTCTCTCTTGTTATGCCAAGATGTGTCATATAAGTAGCTGTTCAGCTCACATGAGTCACCCAACATGAATCACTTCTGTCTAGTGCACATCACCAATAGCAGCCCAGTCAATGGTCTCCAAAATGTAACAGATTGAGTAGTGCATTTTTTCCAGTAAATGCCTTTTTTACCAAGAGTAAAAGTACTTAGGTAAAGCTAACCAGTGGGCTTATATGAAATGTTTGAAAAGCAGGGTAAGTTATGAAATGCTACTTACTCATATGAAACAAAAATAATTGTACCTTGCAAGAAAATGCTCTCCCTGTATAACTGTGTAGAGATGTGAGAATATCTGTACTTCAACAGTCTTCAGTTTAAACTTAACAAAAATATAGCATCCAAGACTCCATTCGTGATTCATGGTTACATCAATAGAAGGCTTTCTGTTTCTGATGATGACAACCAATACTCAAGCAGATTAGTTCCCAGGTAGGTGAAAATCAGTTCAAGGAAGATTTTCCTCTTCCCTTCACACCCTCCCCACAACTTTTTGTTGTTGTTTGTGAACCACTCTGTTGGCAGTTTTTAGAAAAACACTCAAGACTCACATGGAAGCTGAATCCCAGCAATACAGGATAAAGCAGTCCAGTCTGTCAGACTGGTTTCACATAGGACAAGTATTGATTCTAGAATCAATATATACATATACCGAAATTCAAGCTAGACCGGTGAACTTCGGGACTTTGCAGTTATCAGCCTACAGCCTACATGCAACGCAACATACTTCACAATACTTCACAGAAGTATTTGTTCTTCTGTATTTCCTTGTCTCCTGTCCTAGAAAAAGAATATTTGGTTCAAGATCTGTTTCAGAATTGAATTCTCAGAGTCTACATCTCTCCTTCTCATTCTCACTGTCAGCCAGTTGGTTTACCTTTCTTTAATAGTTTGAACATGAGAAGTGCATGAAAATATTTTAAGATATAGATAGAACACACAGATTTTAACAAATCCAGATGATATCTCTAGAATCACAGAATGGGTTGGGTTGTAAGGGATCTTACCATCTTTTTCCAACCCTCCTAGCATGGGGAGGGACACTTTGTACCAGATGAGGTTGCTCAAAGCCCCGTTCACCCTGGTCTTGAAAACTTCTCAGAGGGGGCATTCACAACTTCTCTGTGGTAGTCTCTTCCAGTGTCTCAATATGATCACAATAAAGAATTCCTAGTATTTAATCTAAATCTACCCTCTTTTCAGTTTAAAGCCATTACCCCTCATACCATGACTACACTCCCTGATACAGAGTCCTTCCTGTTGGCCCCCTTGGAGTAGTTGAAGGCTGCTATAAGGTCTCCCCAGAGCCTTCTCTTCTCCAGGCTGAAAAATCCCAACTATCCCAGACTAGGGAGTGTGCTTCAGCCCCCTGATCATCCCTGTGGTCCTCCTCTGAAGCCACTCAAGAAGGGGTCCATGACTTTCTTATGTGGGGGCCCCAGAGCTAACAAGCTATCCTGGTGGGTGCTACAGATAACAGAGGAATGCAGCACTGTCTGTCTAAATCGTGCAAGCATGTGAAGAGGCTGACATGGCTCAGTCGAGACCTCCTGCTGTAAATAAAGAGCAAGAAGAAACTGTGCAGACAGCAGAGGCAGGTGACCTGGGATGAGTACAGGAACACTGCCCAGTTGCGTGGGGATGAGGGCAGGAAGGCCAAGGCACAGCTGAAGCCCCCTGGCAAGGGATGCAAAGAATAACAAGAGCTGCTACTACAGGTACACCAACCAGCAAAGGAAGGTTAAAAAAAGCATATCCCCTCTGAGGAGTGAGAATGGAGAGCTGGTGTCAACAGACAAGAAAGCAGCGGAGATGCTCTTTAGGTTTTTTGCCCCAGTCTTCACTGGCAATCTTGCTTCTCATCCCTCCTGAGCTGATGGACCATTAGGGGAGGACCACCTGAGGAACCTCCACACACATAAATCTATGGGACCTTATGAGATGCATCCCAGAGTCCTGAAGGAACTGGCTGATGTAGTGGCAAAACCACCCTCCATATCTGAAAAGTCCTGTCAGTCAGGTGAAACTCCTGGAGGTTGGAAGAATGGAAATATTGTGCTCAATTTTAAAAAGAGTAGAAATGAGGACCTTGGCAATTCCTGACCTATGAGTCTCATCTCTGTGCATGGAGGACAGGGAGGTGATTTGAGACAGCCAGCATGACTTCTCCAAGGACAAGTCCCACCTCACCACAGAATCACAGAATGTTAGGGGTTGGTAGGGACCTCAAAAGATCATCCAGTCCAACACACACAGAGAGAGTAGTGCTACCTAGAGCAGGTCACAGGGGAATGCATTCAGGCAGGTTTTTAATGTCTCCAGAGAAGATGACTACCATCTGTCTGGGCAGCCTGGTCCAGTGTTCTGTCACCCCCACAGTGAATACGTTTTTCCTTATGTTTACGTGGAACCTCCTATGCTCCAGCTTGCACCCACTGCCCCTTGGCCTCCATTGGACATCCCTGAGAAGAGCCTGGCTCTATCCTCCTGACACTTGCCCTTCACATATTTATAAACATTAATGAAGTCACTATGTATTTTGGCAGATCAGTTCCAATAAGTCTTGCTACACACAGCTGTTTCCTTTGCTCTGTCAGAAGATACTACTTTCAGAGATTTGTAGATTCATAGAACAGTTTAGGTTGGAAATAACCTTAAAGATCAACCAGTTCCAAACCCCCTGCTATAGACAGGGGCACCCTCCAATACACCAGGTTATTCAATGTCTCATTCAACATGGCCTTGAACACCTCCAGGGGGGCAGCATTCACAACCTCCCGGGGCAACCTGTTCCAGCATCTCACCACCCTCACTGTCAAGAATTTCTTCCTAATATTCAGTCTAAATCTGCCCTCCTCAAGCTTCGGTTCATTCCCTCATGTTCTAACCCTGCAAGTCCTTCTTGGTTTTACTGTAGGCCCATTTCAGGTACTCGAAGGCCACTACAAAGTCTCCTCGGAGCCTCCTCTTTGCCAGGCTGAACAGCCCCAACTCTTGCAGCCTGTCCCCATAGGGGAGGTGCTCCAGCCCTATGATCATCTTTGCAGCCCTCCTCTGGACCTGCTCCAACAGTTTGATGTCCTCCTTATGCTGGGGGCACCAGAACTGGATACACTACTCCAGGTGGGGTCTGACAAAAGCAGAGGAGAGGGGGAGAAGCAAGTCTTTTGTCTTGTTGGTCACACTTCTTTTGATGCATCCCAGGATACAGTTGGCCATCTGGGCTGTGCACATTGCTGGCTCACATGCAGCTGACACCCCCAAGTCCTATTCCTTGAGACTGCTCTCAAGCTACTCGTCACCCAGCCTATGCTTGTGCTTTGGATTGCCCCAACCTGGGTGTGGGACCTTGCACTCGGCCTTGTTCAACTTCATCAGGTTGGTTTGTGCCCACCTCTCAAGCTTGTCCAAGTCCCTCTGGATGACATGCCTTTCCTCCAGCATGTCAGCCTCACCACACAGCTTGGTGTCACACGCAAACTTGCTGGGGGTGCATTCAATCCCAATGTCCATATTGCTGACAACGATGTTAAACATCACTGTTCCCAGTATTGACCCCTGAGGGACGTCACTTGTCACTGCTCAGACACTGAGCTGTTGATGGCAGCTATCTGAGTGTGACCATCCAGCCAATATCTTATCACAGTATCACAGTATCGCCAAGGTTGGAAGAGACCTCAAGGATCATCGAGTCCAACCTGTCACCACAAACCCCATGACTAGACCATGGCACCAAGTGCCACGTCCAATCTTCGCTTGAAGACCTTGAGGGATGGTGACTCCACCACCTCCCCGGGCAGCCCACAGTATCCAGCAAGTGGTCCACCCCTCAAGTCCACATTTTCCCAATCTGGTGACCAGAATGTCATGGAGGACAGTGTCAAACATATTACACAAACCCAGGTAGATGACATCAGTTGCTCTTCCCTTTATCGACTGATGCTGTTAACTTCTCCATATACACAAGCCTGCAAGTTGTCTGCACCTCATCTGCTCTGGTTCATAATAAATTGTCTCCCCATAAATATCTGTTCAGTTTTCATCTGGCCCACTTTATTTCATTGAATTAATGTACTTTGGCAATCCCATATGCTTACAAGTTAAACTATGTACTGCACAACCTGGAAGTTCAGAGGGTTCAGATTGTATGCTTACTACACTTTTATTAAGTACCATAAAGCAAAGTCCAAAAGAAAAGTAATGAGGGGTTGAAATATTGTCCTTAAGTCCATTTTCTCTTTTTCCCCACTTCTGAAAAGAATTTGTAAGAAGAAGAATCACGAGTTTCCATGCTACCAGGGAAACAGACTCTGGGTTACATTCTTCATTGCTAGGACCTTTTAAAACAAAAACAAAACAAAACACCACCTTTTCTGCTTTACACCTCTACTTCACTCAGCAGAGTGGACAGCATAAAGTCCTGTGAACTGCACACTGTAATTGGAAATATCAGCATTCATGCACAAGCAAATCTCTAAATAGTGCAATTACAGCTATCATTCTGTGTATTTACTATTTGCAGACTTCTGAATATGAGCCACTGCCAAAATCTTTGTGTCAAATGATGTAGAGAGAAAGTCACACCAAAAATGCAATTGGAAAGAATAAGCACCTCAGCCATCACTCTGAAATTATTTATCAAGTTTTGGAACACATTCTGGTATTCATTCAACTAAATTCCACCTTTAAATCCTCCACTATTCTTTTCTAAGTTTTATCAACCAGCTCTCAAGTAAGTAACCAACCAACTTCAAGGTGTATGCTTGAGATAACTAATATTGGACATATTTCACCATGGAGATATTAAGTGTGCTTCAAAACACATGTACTGAAATTTGGCCTCTGCAACAAAGGTATTTCTTCAGGGCTTTAGATGGGACAGTACAAAAATACCAAATCTCTGCAAAACATTCCAGCAGAAGATGCAGAAATAAAAGGACCAGGACTATGGTGCAGCAGGCTGTTCCAGGTTGTTCTAAATAACGCTGTTGGATAGGCTGGAAGGACAGGACACAACTGGAACCGCAGTAGTGCATTCTACATTTAAGAAAACATGTACCTTAGAATCACAGAAAGTGTTGAGTTGGAAGGGACCCTTAAAGGTCTTCTAGTCCAATCCCCCTGCAGTAACTAGGCACACCTTTTAGCTAGATCAGCTTGTTCAGAGTCCATCAAGCCTAACTTTGGATGTCTCCAAGTCCTTCCACAATTCTGATGCTAAGTCTGGGATATCTGTCTGGAATAGTTGCTGCTCTAGATTTCCATGAATTTCATAATAATATTGTAAAAGGTATTAAAAATATCATTCTGCATGTGACTAACTCCACAGTTATTCACTTTTAAGCAGAAGAAAGTAACCATACCTGAAAGATATGCAACCTTTTCCTTTAAAATTGGCAATACTTCCATAGCCTTCATTTCATCATTTTTGCGAAACCCTGAATAAAAGGAAAAGACAAGATAATTAATCAGAAAGTCAGGCAAGCTCATCATTTATTGAACACACTGTAAAAAGTTTACCTTTGGAATATAATCTGAATGTTACAATTACAAGAAATAGGATAACCTTGCAGTAAAAGTTTGTTTACAATGAATGAAACTTTCAAAATACAGTACTGCACAAGTCAGCACTTGGACTAGCTTGACATGAATTGCATGGGCTGTTAGCAGGCCTCAGTAGAAAACAGGAGTCTGAAATTAGCCTATTTCATCATTAAATAAAATGTCAGTTGGATCCCCTTGCTTTTAAGCATTCCAAATCCCACCTTCACTTTTGGTTCCAGCAGAGCAGAGTAGTAGCAAGCTAGTAAGAGCATCTATCTTCAGAACAATTACCAGTCAAAAACCCCAGACCTAATGCAAACAAACAAAAACCTACCCAAAATTCCCTAGTTCGCCAAAAACACCACACCAAAATACCCACCAAAAATTCCCAACACTATTTACATGCAGCTCTCCTTAGATCAATTTTGCAAGAAGAACCAGGAGATAAAGCTCTCAACTGCTGCCTGACAGGAACAGCATTTTGTAACAGAGAGTGCACATTTTGACCTATTAATTCTACATACCCATGGAGTTTGAAATGGGCTCCAAGGTGAGTGATTATGGTCACTGCTGCAAATGAGGACTTCACCAGCTTGACCCTCCTATCTCCATTACATTTCTCTAGCCAGGTTTTAAAGCTCTCCCTTCTTTAATAAGAGAGATCTAGGAAGCATTTTGTTTATGTCCTTATACTCCATATTCATGTGTATTGCACAACAAAATTGCATAGTTTTGTATCCACACTTCAACTAATTGCCTGCATGATCCTTCTCAGACTTTTTGGATTCATGGGCTCTTTAAAAAAAAAAAAGAAAAGAAAGGAAAAAAAAGAAAACAACTTTCATTTCTGAAGAAAGTTCTTACAGGGTAAGCAGAAACCACTGACTTATTGACTTCACTATCACTTGAAGCCCAGAAGTGCTGTTAGGTAAAAGAGCCTGCTCCAATGAAGTAGCTGTGTTCCTTAAAAGAAACAGTTTGAGCTATTTAGAAGGTTAAAATAAGCTTCTTAATTATGTATCATTTCAAGCAAATCTTAGTAGAGCATGCTCTGATGTACACATGGCAGTCTTTCCCAAAATATTTTTTTCTTTCTCTGTGCAAAAGGACAACAATCCCTGTAGAGATGGCAGCATAAAGTGTCACAGGTGCCCAGCAGGAGGCCATAATTTCTCTTCCTCCTCAAAAAAAATCCAAGTATTTCATCTCCTTTGGTCTCAGGCTCTAAGCCTTAAAAAAAGAGCTGTGCACTTCAGAGCTAAAAGCTTAAGGTATTATACTGATGTCAGCAAGTAATATAAGGTTTGTAAATAAGGGCATCATACACATACATTACATCACAGATTTTCTGTTTCAGTCAGTGGCTTTCCAGCACCTTTTGGAGACCTACAGGAAAGCTAGAAAGGGACTTTTTATAAGGGCATGTGGTAACAGGACTGGGGCAATGATTTTAATCTAGAGCAGGGTAGATTAGATATTAGAGAAAGATACTGAGGTGCTGGAGCAGCTCCAGCGGAGAGTGATGAGACTGATGAAGGGACTAAAGGGAAAGGCTTATGAGGAGAGGCTGGGGGAGCTGGGGTTGTTCAGCCTGGAGGAAACTCAGGGGGGACCTCATCGCACTCTGCAACTACCTGAAGGGAAGCTGTAGTAAGGTGAGGGTCAGGCTCTTCTCTAGGCAATTTGTGACAAGATGAGAGGGCACGGCCTGAAGCTGCACCAGGGGAGGTTTAGGTTGGATGTTAGGAAACACTTCCTTGTGGAAAGGGTAATTAGACACTGGAATGAACTGCCCAGGGAGGTGGTGGAGCCGCTGTCCCTGGAGGTGTTTAAGGAAAGACTGGATGTGTCACTTAGTGATATGGTCTAGACAATGTGGTGGTGTTAGGTCATAGGCTGGACTTGATCTCAGAGGTCTATTCCAGCCTCAGTAATTCTGTGAACATGGTGAGACACTGGAATGGGTTGCCCAGAGAAGCTGTAGATGCCTCATCCCTGGAAGACCAGGCTGGATGAAGCTTTGAGCAATCTGGTGTAGTCAAAGGTGTCCCTGCCCATGGCACTGGGGTTGGAACTAGATGATCTTTAAGATCCCTTCCAACTCAAGCCATTCTATGAATACTGAGTGAGACTTCTGCACCATTACAGCATCTAGTTACAAGCACTACCCTTCAGAACAGATGTAGGACATACCAAACTGAACACCAAGAAATAAAGGTAGCCAAATGCTTACATGCAATGAACTATGAGAAAGGACTAAACTGAAGAACCGAGGAGAGACATGGCAGCAACACTCAAAACAAATGAAGTAGCAAAAGTAAACTGGCTAAAACTACAGTGACGGGTTTATTTCAGATGGTTGAAAATTTTGTAAAGAAAAGAACTGACTAGCAGCACATGGGATTGCCTTTGGAAGATTATGGACTCTCTGTGACTGGAGGTTAAAAAAAAAGGCATACAGACAAATGTTTGACAGCAGTGGTCCCTCCAGTTCACTCTAAGTGAAGTGTTCAGACAAGACATTGTCTCAGCACACAAAGATTGCAAACAAAAAAATAAATCCTCTTTCAGCCACTAGCTAGTCACTATTTTTCCAGGAACACCATAAAGCAAAACCACATCCATGACCTCAGGAAAATCAGTTCTTTGAGTAACTATGCTTCATGAAGGGTTTCTACACGATGGACACTATTTTGTATTTACACAGCGACTCTAGACCAACACATTTATGGAGGGACACAGCTATTCCTTTCACACTTGTGCTTAGACTCTCAGGTATCTTAAGACAGTTCCAAAGGAACCTCTTACATTACTCCTTCCTCCAGAGTACTGGCTATGTATTATAAACCTTTTACTGAAACTGCTTTGTTCCTACAAAGTTTTCATTTAGTATGGACTCACATTTTAAACAAAACTTCTAAAAAAAATTTGGGCTTAAATAATTCATCTAAAGAGACAGCAAATACCTTTTTCCACCTTGACATATCTGGGCTTCAGCTGGCTGCTAAGGCATACAGGCACATTTTCAGAGTTAACCCTTTTTTAATGTGTTTTGAACTACCTTTCATAAGCTTAATGCCAACTTAGCACACTCATCTTTAATATCAAATACTGCAATTCCTTTTCTTTACAGTACTTTCAGAGGTAGAAAAGACTTTATCCTCACCTAAAACATGTGCAGAAACTAGCATTGTACTTCACTATCTTAGCCCAAAATTACCCACAATACTGATGTTACTGCCAACTTGCTTGCTCAGATTTCTAAACCCTTAAACTACTTCACTTCAGATGATACACAGTAGCCACAAATTTTGCTTTGCCTGTGGCATGTAAGAAACGAGAGAAGTTTAGCCTACACTTTTACTATTAAGGGGCTGCTCAAGGTATCACAGTATCACAAAGGTTGGAAGAGACCTCAAAGATCATCGAGTTGAACCTGTAAACATTCCAGCAAGTATGTTAGCACTTGGCTCATGTTTTGTATTTGGAGAGCCTTAAGGCTGACTGGCTTGGATAAGCATGTTCCTACTGCTATTTTTTTTTATTTTTATTCCTATTTTTATTCCAGTTCTGCAGTGTCAAAGTTTAACTGAAAAGACTGTGGGGATTACAATTGACAAAAGAATGCTGGGGAGCAAAGAGCGTGAATACAGTAAGAAAGTATAATTGTTAGCTCCAACAGAGCAAAAATAACACACACATACTCACACACAAACAAAACAAACCACGAACAAACAAAAAATCAACACCACAACCAGTAATACACGCAGGTCTTAAGAGCTTGGGGTGGGTCCTCTACCTCTTGTTAAAAGTCTCTACACCACAAAACATCGCTGATTACGAGGATCTCATTTTTAGAAAGCATACATTAGAAGGCATTTACCGCACTCGAACGCAATGCCGTAACTACATGCACCACTCTCTCCCTACACAGCGCTGCGCCTTCCGCACTAGCCGGCGCATCGCAGCTTCCTGCAGCTGACGTCATCCTTACCCGGCCGGCCGCGGAGCCGCTGCAGTGTCCGCAGCCGCCCGGGGCCCGCCCGCAGCCCGACACCCGCCTGTCCGCAGCCACGGTCTGGCAAAGGGGTGGGCGGCAGAGCCCCCCCGGCGGGGCAAGCGTATGGGAAGAGCCGGCCCCAGCCTGCGCGGCGCAGCCGGGCGGGCACTGAACCCAAAAGGGCTCCTGCGGCACACGCTTCTCTTCTAAAAGCACAAGTACGGCACACACTGATGCTGTGCTCCTTTTACTATCCAGTTCACCTAATACGGCATTTTTATTTTAAAAACGTGTGTTTAAATAATAGGTCCTACGCTAGCATCTTTTAAAGATGGTTTCAGTCTTAAAAACACCCTTGATATTTTCAGTAACCATTAAAGCAATACAGGTTCTTTTATTTCAGTAGGTAGTATACGCTTTTCTCATCAGAGGCACTTTTCCCTATCTACCAGGCAAGATGGAAGACTCTCAAATTATGCTAATTCCTATTCAACTTTAGTAAACAAAGTAACACACAACTAAGTAGTCCATTACAATTTAAGAGATTCCCCACTCCATGAAGCTTTCAGAATTGCAAAGTCCCCCTAGTTACAGCAATACAGCCTTCTATGAAAACAGTTTGCTATGACAGAGCACTTCTATCACACAGCTAAAGATCTTTATAAAACACACAAATAAGAAAGAAGCGAGTCGCCTGCACCTTTTAATACAGCTGTGTATATAGGGAAATTTAAGAAGTCTTTTCCACAAACACACTGCTTCCTCTTTGACCCCTTAACTTCAGAGACAGAAAACACCACCAGTCAGACAAATTTCACAAAACTAAATTATCTGTACTAGTTCTTTTTCTCATGCTGCATGAAGCTAAGATATTTTTCTGCACTATATTAATTTGTCCAAGATGCATGAAAATGCATTATTCTCCGCCCCCTCTCACTTGGACTGTAAGCTTTCTCAAACCCCATGGCAAAGAGCTGGCCACAAAGCTGCATGTCCATGTGCCCTGGAGACTGAAGATTAACCTAGGGTAAAAAAAACACATTCTGCCTGAAAAATCACAGTGCTCCTGTAACTCTGCTGCTTCCCCCTGTATGGTAGTTCACACATCCAACAGAACTGCTGTACTAGTCCAAGACTGAGGCATCCTTGCACTGCAATGATCAGTAACAAGTCAGCCACAAATAAAGGGAGCAGAAAAAATTGCCTTGAACACTTCTTTTAACAATTTGATTACAGAACTGCCATACAAACTAAGACTGAAAATAGCTTCTCCAAAGATGCCTTGCTGCCCCGTGAAATGAGAAGTCTTGGTAACTCCGAAGGCATCTTCAGTGATATGCATTGTTCAGTTATGGCAAAAAAACAAATTACAGAATCAGAAATTAAGGCTAAGGACAGCATCTCTTTGCTGAGAGGCTAACAAAGCACTCATCCATTGCTGTCTTACAGAACCAACTCTGAACTTTTCTAAAACGTGACTAGGAAAAAAAAAGGGGGGGGGGGAGAGGGCAAATGCTCCCATCCTGACATTTTGTGCCTTTAAGAACACAACTGCTCTTCATTTTTCAACATACCCCAGGACTTTTTCACAGGTGCAAACAAAAGAAGCCAGACTTAATCCAGAATATATCAATGCTATAGGCTTTTTTTGGATGTCAGAAGAATTACTCTATATGTCATGTTGTCAACAGCAAAGCTACCAGGCTGTTCCTTCCAGCACCAGCCTTCTAATCCCCATCTCTGCTTTGACAGAAATTCCGTTCTGAACCACAGAAACCTCTTTCGGTGAGTTACTTTCCATCACAGTACTCTCTTAATTTCATGGGACCTGCTCTGGTAAGCTTCTGCTCAAAAATCTACACTTGATGATAAACTGCGATAGCAGCACTCAGAACTGCTACATTAATGTCACAGTTCAGGTAATCAAGGTGGTAGGTAATAATTGGACCAGTTTGGTTTAGTCATAAGTAGAAAAAAAAAAAATTGCTACAAGATGAAAGAGAAAACAACTTCTATGGGTAAAGACAGCACTTCGGGCCAAACTGCAATTCCCTGCACCTAGGTAAGGCAAAAGGAACTGTAAACCATACAACACAACTCCTGGCATCCACTGTCTCCTTTGTATTAAGTTTCACCTTAAAACAGAAAAATCACAAAACTGTAACTCATCAACTAGTTAAGAAAAATAATTCAACATGTTGCTGTCTTTAACATTACCTTTTTTCACAGCATGAGTGATATAAACTACATGACTTTGAAATTTGAATTACTCCTCCCTTTAAATCCATCCTAGCTCTACTGCAAGAGAATTTGCTTTCTAGTAATCAAGTTAAAAGGCTATAAAACCCCAACAAACCAAACCAACCAACCACCAAGAAAGAATTAAGAAACTCCAATGTAATAAAATAATGAATTGTTAGTCTGACTGTTTCATTATTTGCTCTTTACCTCCCCAATACCACAAGATGATGACTGTCATTGGCTGAATTAAATCTGCTACTGTTTATTGAAAACCATCCTGCCCTTACACCAGCTTCAAAATACAAGTCCTGGGTAGAGCATGGGGCTTGAAATTCAGGTTGTAATGTGAGAGGCTTCCTGTTCCAGGTTGCTGCTTTTGGGTTGCAGGTTTGGGGTGCTAGTCTTTTTCTGCTGGGGTGGTGTGGGTTCAGGGGGGGGTGGGTTAGCTCACTGCCTTCTGCTGTTGCTTTCTGCCTTTTGCTGTACTTTTTTCTGCACATAGGCTACAGTAATTGTGTATTGTGTTATTTATATTAAAGTATTTTTATCTCAACCCAAAAGTTGGGGGGCAGGGGGGTGGAGGTGGTGTGTGTGTTACTTTCCCTCACTTCCATGCTGGAGGGAGGCAGGCTGTGTTGCACCAGCACGGCATTGTTTTTAAATCCTACAAATCTGTAAGTATGTTCAACTTTGCTTACCATTTAACATATGATGAACTTTAGCTGTAATTTATACAGTACCTCTCATGTTTTTCAAGTGTCCAAAAAGAGAAAGAGAACAAAGCATGTTTCTGTTATATTGTGCAATGAAGAAATTTTTTTTAAAATAGGATAATGGACAAATTTCTAAAGATGGTATTCCTCCACAGAAAAATAATTTTAAACAAGATATAAGGAGAGTCACAAACAGCCATTTGTGAAGCCTTTTATATCCTTACTCTGAAGTTATATAGAAACCAGTACAGATCAAGTCAGTAAAATCATTTCTTTCATTCAATCAGCTTTGAAAAAAAAAGATTGCTGAACTCTGCAAATTCTTAGATTTACAACTGAAATCAAACTGAGGTAAAGGTAAGAAAGAAAACTGAACTGTCCTAAAGCAGAAAAAGGCAAAAAGCAGTATGATTTGAGAATAAAACTCAAAGGGTTGGCAAAAGGAAGAAAGAAGTACATGCATGGGATTACTTAAAGCTTTTTTTTATTTTAACACAAGTATTTTAAGTGGCAAATTCCATTTTATGGTAGGCCTAACTCTAAATGCATACTTCTGCAAGCAAGTAAAGGACTCACAGAGCAATCAGTGTTGCCAATTCACTAACTGCACTGTTACCAACTTCCCATCATAGACATTGCCTATGTTCATTGCAGCTCAGCAATCTCACGCCATCTTTCATGTTGCAACCAAGAAAGAGAATTCAAGGAAATTATGGAAAAGACTGCAATTCTTTTTTTCTCTCTGAAACTTTGTGACCTTGCAGATGACCAGTTTCAAAAGGTTTAATGACAATTAATCTCCGGAACACTAACTTTTAAGTCTGCCTGTAAGCATCTTTATGGCTTCACATCTTTCTTGTCAGGAGCAGATGAGGCCCTACGAGGAGTTTTATTAAAAACCCAGATGACTGGGCAACATTAGTAACCTCAGCATTCATCATTTATTCATTCACTTCTTCTTGGTCCAGATTCTAATGCCTCCAGGTGACTCCAACAAGGACGTATCTTAGAGGTATACAGCCAGCGGGTTTCAATGCTGTTCCAGCAGCCACAATCAGCCTAAGTACTTGCTGTAGCTAATAACTATTAACATTAAAAACTCAGTCCTGAATTTAAAGCAATTTCAGGAGTATGACCTGAGCTGACTCCTTTCAGCTATGATCAAGATTGGCTCATCATAAAACATTATACCTTTATTCACTTTAATCGCAACACCTCACAGAAATGTCCCTCCTCTTCCTGTTGTTTATGGGGTTGGGTTTTCTTTTGGTGTTGGGTTTTTGTTTGTTTGTTTGGGTTTTTTTTTGCTTGGTTGGGGTTTGGGTTTGTTTTTTTGGTTGCTGTTGTGTTTTTGGGGAGGTGGTAGGTTGTTTGTTTGGGTTGGGGGGTGTTGTTTTTTGGTTTGGTTTTTTTCATCCTATGCACTCTCTCTACGTGCTTCAGGGAATTGCACCACATCAGCACAGAATTGGCATGCAGTGCTACTCATAGTAACCAGGACCTCACAGATGTGACAGCTTATAAATTGTCCTGAAGTAAGAAAATGAAATTCAGCAGAAGATTACTACCTCTTTAAGCCACTTTCAGGTTCTGACATTTTTGCTAAGTGTAAAGAAGTTCTCGCTGACAATTTTTACCACCAGTGTGGTTTGTCCTGCCACCAGGATGCACCTCTCCCAACTATAAATTGGATGGGGGAGCAGGTGAATGTCATGCAGAGGGATATGGAACAAGAAAAGGCTGCTAGTATAGTTGACGGCAAATACTCAAGCAAGATCAAATACACTTAGCGATGATCCTTCTCTTGGAAGCTTACAAACTCATCTATTCCTCAATTAAGAAAAAATGATTACCATGAAACCAGCTACCTCAAGTATGTGCTGCGCAACTTGAAGATCTGCCTTAAGAATGTAAGTTGAAGAACCCCTAAATTACTGCTACAACCCTGCTATTTACTTTCAATTGGGTAACAGGAGTTATTAACATTTTGTAATTCCAACCTGAATTACCCTTTGATCCTATGAAATAATGAGAGCCAGAAATACAAATGCCTATTTTTCAATGGAAACCTAAGGTGAGATGATCAAAATCTGACCATTTTCTACCCTCTGAAGTGAACTGTATTCTTAAGACCACCTATTCATTCAGGATGTCCAATCTGTTCCTGCTGTCCTACTGATACTGTTGGGAACTCGTTTGTTTTGTTGGAAACCGTTAATCCATTTCTAAGTGCTGCAATACTCCCAATTCACTGCCCTGCTGAGGCTGCAAATGTTTTCATAGTAGTGTACAAATACAACAGTAGTACATCACTCCCACTGCAGTCAGATACTTTCTCTGTTGATTGTTGCCACAAACACTCTTGGCTTTAGCAGTCTACATTATTAGGGCTATCAGGAAGGTATCTAGACTCCTGTAAAAGATATGTTTAATATGCAGTTGTTTTAACAAAAGGGTCTGTAAGCAATTTTACTTACTCTGTTTAAAACACAGCTCAAGTGAAAAGCAGTAGCTTCTAAATTCTGTATAGCAACAACTGGAACATAACATTTTAGATCATGTCCAAAACATCATCTGGAGAAAGCTCTTTCTATAATGAGCTACAGCAAGAGCATTAAAAATAAGCAAGTTAAAACAGACTGAAAATTGTCCTGCACTGTTTTATCCTGAGTAACAACAGGAAGGACTATTTTCACCAGCCCTGAAATCAATCAAAAATAAACAAAACAAAACAAGCCACACACACACAAAAGAAAAACCAAGCCCAAAACCAAACCCAAACCAACCACAAACCCAAACCACACTTCATAGTCTTCAGAAATGTCTTTTTATAACATGTATTATTGCTTTTGGGCTTCCTATCATCCACATAATCTATGATAAGGCATTTACTGGTTTTATATAATTTTTTTCATTTTCTACACTTTCTTTTTTTAATACATACTCATTTTCACAACATTTTTCATCACCTCATGGAGATTCATATGTAAAACTTAGAACAGGTTACATTCATACTTGCAGACATTTTTAGTTTAATTCCTTCACTGAATACTCCTTCATCTCCTCAGATTTTTTTTAACATGACATTCATTATTTGTTATGTGGCAAAACTAACAGTTTGCAGCAAGGTATAAGTCAAGTAACTCAGTTCGTGCATGGAGTTCATTCCACCAAATTCCCATTTTATTAGTTTGCAGGTGTAAGAACCTTGAGCTCGAAGAGCGCAGTGAGACAGGAAATGTAGGACGAATCTGAGTTTTTCTGCTACATTACAGTGCACATACAAAAGATCAACAGGAGAACAAAAGGGAAGACACTTTTCATTCTGCATCACAGTAACAGTCAAGTTCATACTGATTCAAACAAAGGAGAAAAAAATAATCATCTGCAGCTTGATTTATACAGCCCTCAGCTTCAGATATGAGACTGTCAGAAGCATTTAGAGGGAGGCAGCTCTGCTTTTCTATCTTTTTACTTTTTTTTTTCTTTTTTTAACTGATTAACATAGGCTACTTTCTAGAATGAAGCCATTCTTTACAAAAAAAAAAAAAAAAAGAAAAAGAAAAAATTAAAATAGTGACCATGAGTCCGCAGGGCAAGCAAACCTTGGATATTTAACTTTTAATATGCGAATGGTTGCTAACAGCAACCCGTCTCCCTTCCTCTAAAAGGGAGAACAAGATTAGCATAAAATACCAAGAGAGATGTCTAATACCTGTCCCATTTGCCTAAGGACTGCGCTAGCCATTACAGCTTCTATTACTCTGAGCTGCTGAGCCGGTATTCCGGACACACGCAGGCCGCGTTAATTAAGACAGGTTTAAGACAATAGAAGGCAGAGGCAGCGAGGAAGCCCTGATTTGCAGAAGCGCGGCAGCGGCGGGCGGGGCAGCGGCGCGGCAGGGCCCGGGCTGCAGGCAGCCGGTGACGGCACGCTCCATGTGACTGCCGCGCCCCCAGCAGCACACATTACATCACCGCTTTGTGCAGGAGGAGCGCTGCTGCCGCGCCACATGCCCGGATCCAGGCCACAGACCTCACGGGGGCACAAACAGGAGCTATCTGGTCGCGCAAACCTTCCTCTCCGCCCCCTGCAAAAATCCTCTGTGCCTGATTCCTGTGCCAAATTTGTCAGAAAAAGACCCTTACCACGTTTCCCTAGAATCAACAGAAAGCATTTTGCAGGTTGTAACGACCACAAAAGGAAGGTTTCATTCTTCATTGATCGGATTTGTTCTAGCAGATTATTTCCCTCAGACGACAAAGGCAAGCAGCATGAATCTCATTAGAGCTACATTTAACGCAGCTACAGAAGCACACAAATTTAACCTAAATCAAGGCTGCGTTCTCCACAAACTCCACTTAGCTCCTATGTTATGATAATGAGAACCGTTACTGTAATGAGAACAAGATTAACATCTTGCTTTTACTCCGTTTCTGTAAATGGACACCCATTACTATAAATGCAGCACGTGCACTTTCACAGCTCTCCTGTGCGGGTTCTGAAACTCAGCACTCAAAACCAGGAAGGAATTTTTCACCAGCTCACACCTACCCTCAGGTTATAGAATCATTAAGGTTGGAAAAGACATTTAACATCAAGTTCAACCATAACCCAACTACCATGACCACTAAACTGTATCCCGAAGTGCCACATCTATAAGCTTCTTGAACACCTCCAGGGATGGTGATTCCACCACCTCCCTGGGCAGCCTGTTCTAATGTGTCACCACTCTTTCAGTAAAGATTTTCCTAACATCCAATCTAAAGCTAGGAGAAGAAACCAGCATTGGCCTCACTACAACCTCCTTTCAGCTAGTTCTAGAGAGCAGTAACATCTTCCCTTAGCCTTCTCTTCTCCAGACTAAACAGCCCCAGTTCCCTCAGCCACTCCTCATATGACATTCCCTCCCAAACCCTCACCGGCCTTTTTGCCTCTCTCTGGACACCCTCCATGACCTCAATGTCTTTCTTACACTGTGACACCCAGAATTATATATAGTACTCAAGCTGTGGCCTCACCAGTGCCGAGTACAGGGGCACGATCACTTCCTTATTCCTGCTGGACATACTGTTCTTGACACAGGCCAGGATGCCCTTGACCTTCTTAGCCACCTGGGCACACTGTTGGCTCACATTCAGACCACCATCCACTAGCACTCCTAGATCCTTTCCCACCAGGCTACTTTCCAGCCACTCCTCCCCAAGCTTCTAGTGTTGCTTGGGGTTGTTGTGACATGAAAAGGACTTGGAAGTTTTACTTTCTATGTAGAGGCTCTGTAGCAATTCCTTCTTCCTATTATTGTGATCTAAGAGTTCCATTTTTTTGAATATCATAAAGCAAATATTTAGTGGAAGTATAGTGCTATTGCTCTGAATGATGAGCCATTTCAAACCTTGGTTTTACCAAAAAAAAAAAAAAAAAAAGGAAAGAAGAAGAAGAAAGGAAATCACAAACTTGACCATCACATTTAATTGGAAGTCTTTGTCATCAAACAGATTTTCAAATACCAATATCCTTAGTGTGGAGTTGTATGCTTTAAATTGGAAAGATGAAAAAAAATATATAATTTCAGTAATTGATCTGAGATAAAAGTTGAAATGTCTGAAAGGCATTAAAGAATGACACTTCAACAAATCTGGATGTAATAACAGTCATTTGAAAAGTTATTTTAATGGCAATCATTACTCAGAGGTCAAAAGCAGGGCTTTTGTAAAGATGGGATTATCTCACATCTGCCAGTGGCAGGCGGCTTTGGAGGCAGCTTAAGTTTCTGGTAATGATTCTTTCTGAGTAGCATTTTGGACTCATTGAAGGTACTTTATCATACATCCAAACTTCAACTTTGTTCATTTGTATTCTTAACTTTTTAAATAAAATTATTTCTTAGGGACAAAATTATCAAGAAGGCAAGTAGAGATGCTCTGTTATGGTACTGTGAGTTGGATCCTTAGAGTCACCATGAGTATCAATAGTGTGTCAGAATATGCCCTCATTAGTTCAAAATGTTACTTTATACAAGTTTCAAGTAAATGATGTTTGTGTTTCCCAGATGTTGAGAGGGCAGACCAATTTTTAGTTTGTTTTGGAATAAGGGCAGTTTTGTTGCTGCTAACAGTATTGGCATTCTGACAGAAATATATCTTGCTAGCTTGCTTGCAGCTCCTTTGTAGGGTTATCAGCCATTGAGTTTGCATTTGGTGCTTAGTTACTGAATTCAGAACTAAGCTGGCATTGGAAGTGTACTGTCCTGAGATAACTGGGATACATTTGTATGCAATCGAGTCATACATGGTAATGGTCTATGCCTTTCCATTGATCTTTGAGGGGAGTATACCGAGAGCATCTGCTGGAGAAAAGGGTCTCCAGACATCTCAAGCTGATGTATGCATACTTCAAGTTCTCTTAAGTAGCAGGAGGACTAGCCCCCTTCAAAAGTTACATAGTGTGCAAATCAAATGGACAGTGGATAAACCACTCCATCTGCTTTTATTATTCTTGTAGTCAAGCACTACCAGTGAACTTGACCTATCATTAGCACAAGCAAGGTTGATGCAGTGGTAGAGAGGATAAAGTGTAACAGGAAAATCATTTGCACAAATGACTTACTAAGAATGTTCTTGTATAACAACTATACTAGGCAATTCTGGTCGTATACACTTGTGCTTAGTTAGGTAAGCATGAAAGGAGGCTTTTGTGATGTAAAAGCTATGAAAACTTTTGGGGAAGTCTTTTATAGAGAGGTTGCAGTCCAGTATTCGGATTGGATGCTCTGTAGCAGTGTTTGACTCAATGCCCTTTTCCCTGTGCTGAGTCCAGAATATCTTCATTATTTGTCTGTACGCTTTCTAATACCCAAATGACTTGCTGCTGGAAAAGAACATGCTACTGCTTCATGTTGAAGTATTCCATAGCTGCCAAGCTAAAAAGACTTGGGAAACCTCTGAAATTACTTAATTGCTCTGGGGTTTTTGTTTTTCTTTTTAAATAACAGTAGATAAGAGAGTTTGGCAGCTTGAATGGGATGTCAGGGCATCTCAAAAATCAAATAATGTTGCCACATGGATTATCTACAACAGAAGTGACTCTACACCAAAAAAGCACTTTAGTAGAGAATGCTTCTTATTTAATGTGTAAAATTAAAAATATTTGCCACACTAAATAATATATCAATTGTTGCTGTGCTGTACTGCTGCCATAAATTTGGTTTAATCTAATGAGATGGTGTAAGAATTAAAGGGGGAGGAGACAATAAAAATGAAAACTTCTTAAGAGAAAACTAATTTCACATTTCTTACTGTTCTACTCTACAGAAGTTAATGCTTCTAGTGAAAATTGCGAGGTCATTTTGAAGTGCACTGGTTAGGCCACCCTTTGCACATTGTGTGCAGTTCTGGGCGCTTCAATTCAAGAAAGATCTTGAGATGCTTGAACATGCCCAGAGAAGGGCAACAAAGCTGGTGGAGTCTGGAACCCAAATCCTATGAGGAGCAGCTGAGGGAGCTGGGGTTGTTTAGCCTGGAGAAGAGGAGGCTCAGGGGAGACCTTATTGCTCTCTACAACTACCTGAAGTGGAGGTTGTAGCCAGACGGGGGTTGGTCTCTTCTCCCAGGCAACCCATGACAGAACAAGACAACACAGTCTCAAGCTGTGCCAGGGGAGGTTTAGGCTGGATGTTAGGAAGAAATTCTTCACAGAGACTAATTTGCCATTGGAATGGGCTGCCCAGGGAGGTGGTGGAGTCACTGTCCCTGGAGGTGTTTAAAAAAAGACTGGATGAGGCACTTAGTGCCATGGTTTAGTGTGGGTGAGGCCACACCTCAAGTATTGTGTTCATTTCTGGGCCCCTCACTGTTGGAAGGATATCGAGGTTCTGGAGCATGTCCAGAGAATGGTAATGAGGCTTGTGAAAGGCCGGGAGCACATGACCCATGAAGGGTGTCTGAGGCAGCTAGGGTTGTTCAGTCTGGAGAACAGGAGGCTGAGGAGAGACCTTATCCTCCCTAAAGCTACCTGAAGGGACTCACCATCTCTGGAGGTGTTTAAGTGGCATGTGGATCTGGTGCTCAGGGACATGCTTTAGTGTTGACTGTTCAGTGTTGGGTCGAAGGTTGGACTGGATAATCTTGAAAGTCTCTTCCACCCAGATACATTCTGTGTTTCTGTGAATTGTTGTCATGAACCTGATTTGCAGATGGTATCACATGGCATTTATACTATACCAGACTACATAACACTTGCTAAGTCTGAGCGTGTCCTTTAAGGGCATGGATGAGAGATACTAGAACATACCCACGTGACAAATTACCTCATTTACTAGTGGTCATGTTTTGCTGGTCGTGTTAGAGAAGTATTTGTTAGACTGGACTTACTGTGTTGGCAAGTAGTAGGCAGTGGCAAATTGCAATAAAATTTAAATAGCCTTTGTCCACTTCAGTGTCTTGGTTTAACACATCTGTTCTCACAAGCAAGCTCCCTCCACACAGGTAGGCAAATTACCACAAAAAGCCCTGGACTGAGATAAAGATTGTTTACTGAAACAATACAATGAACAATTACCTTAGCCTATTTTTCAGAAAAACTGCAAAAGCAGAAGCAGCAGATGCCAGCGATAAAATAATCCCCCACTCCCAAGACATAGAGGCAGCCCAGAAACCAGAAGCAGCAACCAGAAACAGGAAGCCTCTCATGTTCCAATCTCACCTTCAAACCCCACAATACTCTGCTCCAGCCAGCACTTTCATTTTGAAGCTGGCATGACATCAGCATGGTTTTGAATACTCACCCACACGTTCAATTATCTAAACCCATGACATTCTCCACCCCTTATTCCATACCATCTATGTCATGCCCAGCAGCAATTAACATCATCTAACATACATCACATCGTCCATTTTCACTCAAAAATGTTCATTGTCCATTTTCACTCAAAATGAAATAGCAGAGAAGACTTCTTACTGCAGATGTTCTGGAGCTCCAGTCTGTTCCATTACAGTCTGGATCAGTCTATGATCAGTCCAAATGGTGGGGCTGTGTTTCCGTGCCTGGGGAAGCTGAGTCTTTCCACCCCTCCAAGTGAAAGCAAACTGCGGCCTGCATTCCAGCGCTCAGCTTCCAACACATCCAGCTGTTGAGATCCCAGTGTTACACCAGAAATATACATGGGTTCCACCACTTTGAGTTTGATAGCCTCAGAGTATAGTGTGCACATGTATCTACTGAAGCTTTATACTCTTGTGGGTTTGATCCACACAATCCAATAAACTGTCCCTCTGCTGCACCTAGTTGGAGGCAGGGCCCCTCTAATTCTGATTAGAATCACTTGCATTTTTAAGAATGCTTTGGAAGTCCCTTTAAGAGGATCTGAAGCAGTATCATTTCCTCTGCTCTTTTGGGGAGATTTGTCACTGGAAACTGGTGCATCATTCTTCCAGGTAGAATTTCCCTGCAATTCAGGCTCACACAGCTAGCATCGAAGTGGGTTTTCTGTCGCACTTTCTCATATCCTTCCCATGGTCACCTAAGTAAAACCACAGTGTATGCAGTAGTGTGCACCTCCCATATCGTCTCTCTTGGACAGGGAAACATCTGCCCCTAAAAGCTGAAACACAGGACCACCCAGGTGAGGAACAGGACATGTTCTTGAGTTGATGAACCACAGCTGAAACAGAGGCTGCCCATGTGTAAGAAGACAGACTTCCCTCGTATTGCTGGGGCATGCTAATAATTTCATCCACTGTTTGTCCTTGGTTATCTTTTATGGCTTAAGGATATTATTCCCAGTGAGCTGGCACGTGACAGTGGTACTCTTTGTAGAAACCTGCTCTACATGGCTGCTGTACATACAACTTCATCTGGATCTGTAGGCTAAGAATTGTCATTTGTGTTATTATAGCACATTTCTGGCACAGCTAGTTCCCTCAAGTATGGGATGCCTTTCTCCATGGTGATCCACCTTCCCAAATGATGCATCATACCTTCTCTTTGAAGGGGTACCTATCCTGGATGGTGGCCACAGTCCTTTTGTACATCCCACAGCTTGTCCAGGGAAAAAGACTGAGTAATCTCTATTTCTTCCCCTTGTTCCTGTGATGACCCTGGCTCATCTTGTCCTTTGCAAGATGAACTGTTTTCCTTGTATATTTCCATTTCTGTATAGAGGTGACTGATACTGGCACAGGCTGGTTCTCTGGTGCAGCTGCCATGCCTGCTGGTCTGTTTGTAGGCTCAGAGACCTCCTCTTGCTCCTCAGAGTGGTGAACAGTACTGAAAAGAGCTTAATAGGCATGGGCTAGGCCCCAACATGTCATGATGATGTGTGTCTCTTGAGAATTTCTAGGCTGACAACATCCTTTTTCCAAATATTTCAGCAGCTGGGGAGTTGGAGTTGACCACTGCCTAAACACTTGTCCACATTCCACCACACACCCTGCTACTTCATAATTGTCTAACCTTGGGACAGATCTCCAAGTGGTATTCTTGCGAAAGACTTGTATTATGTGCTTGGTCCAGCCCTGTTCAATATCTTTATCAATGGCATTGATGATGGGACAGAGTGCCAGAGAATATGAAACTGGGAGGCTTAGCTGATACATCTAAAGGCAGTGCTGCCATTCAGCAAGACTTGGACAGACTGGAGAGCTGGGCAAAGAGTAACCTAGTGAGGTTTGACTAGGGTAAGTGCAGAGTCTTGCATCTGAGAAGGAGTAATAAATTGCACCAATACAGGCTGGGAGGTGATCTGCTGGAGAGCAGCCCCATGGAGTAGGACCTAGGAGTCCTGGTGGACAAGTTATCCATGGGACAGCCATGTGCCCTTGTGGCCAAGCAGGCCAATGGGATCCTGGGGTGCATTAAGAAGAGTGTGTCCAGCAGATCGAGGGAGCTTCTCCTTCCCCTCTACTCTACCCTGCTGAGACCTCACCTGGAATATTGCATCCAGTTCTGGTCTCCCTAGTTCAAAAGGTACAGGGATCTACTTGACAGAGTCCAATAGAGGGCTAGAAGGATGATTAAGGGACTGGAGCACATGCCTTATGAATAAGGGCTGAGAGAGATGGGGCTTTTTAGTCTGCAGAGCAGAAGACTGAGAGGGGATCTAATAAATGTGTATAAATATTTGAGGGCTGGGTGTCAGGAAGGTAGGAAAAGGCTCTTCTCACTTGCACCCTGTGACAGGACAAGGGGCAATGGATGTAAACTACAGCAGAAGAAGTTCCACCTTAACATGAGGAGGAACTTTACTGTAAGGGTCATGGAGCAGTGGAACAGGCAAGCTGAGCAAAGTCAATTGTATGTTGTATGTCAAGTAGTGTCTTCAGTTGGGAAAGATACTCAGTGGTCTCTCTTGTTTCCAAACAGATACAGAAGTTTTAAGGGAAGAATCATAGAAACTCTGCTTACAATAAAAGTAACCTAAAGCAGATGAGCACTTGTTGGAAATAATCACAAAAGCCAGAATTACTGTGTTATACTAGTCAGCTACAATGCCATCCTCTGAATTTCACTTCAAAATAATAGGTTTAGAGCAACAACACAACTGTGCTGCTACTGGCTCAAAGATCATCTCTGAATGAATGTCAGGTGAGCAATGCTATTTTGACATAGGCAGCCATTAGCTTATCTGTATACATGCTTATCTTCAGAATCTTCTTCATTTACTTAGAAGCGCTATTTGCCCTGAACATAACCCAGGCATTCCTTCTTGATAATGAGCTCAGTATCTGCATTTATGCTCCCTTCAGCAGATGACTAATATTACAAGCACACTCTTTTGATTGACACCTAATACCATAGCTGCCATTATCACTTACATCATTGTAAAACATGAAGTGTTACCCACATCTATTTGGAGAGTAAAAGAATACAGAATTGCTTTGACACATTGTCAAGAAACGCTATCAAGATTCGCCAACTATAGCTATGTTTTCTGTTTCTCCCCCTTACAAGGTCATTAGCTAGCACACAAGTAGAGAGGATTCTACATATAGCTACGCATTCAATTAAGCTTGAATATTATACAGTAACATGCCATTACAAGACAATGTTCAGGAAATATTCAAGTGACTTGCCATTCAGAAGTATCACTATATCTTTTTTGTGTGTTATATCCCATTTATAAGAAAACATTGTTCATACCCCAGAGGCTCCATGTCTGTGGCTGACAACGGATAAACTAGATGCATGGGAACAACAGCAAATTAAATCCTCATCCCTTTATCAGGGAAAATTTCAAAACCTCAGATCCAAGTTCAAAACCCCAATGGATTTGATACAGTTTCCATCAATGATAGGTTTTTACCTCCTCCCAAAAGCTCTGTTTTCAAGTCAAAACATTTTTCAACTAGTCTTGCTTGAGCAGTCAGAAGAAGAAAAAGGTACAATAAATGATAAAAATACAAGCCATCTTTGTCAATGCATATCTTCTGTCTGTATAGTTGTCTCGACTGTCACTTTGCTTAACAGTTGTTCTGCCTGAGTCTCCTACCAAATAGGCTTTGACAATGATTGTTATTTAATCCTATGTAATACCCAGAGGCAACTGTTCCCAGATCAGGGGACAGTTTAAAAACAGTCTCCACCCTGGCTGCATACAAGTCTGGAGTCAGGCACTACAAATCTTGAAGCTGCAAAATTCAACAAGAGAAGGAACAAGTATGGTAAATAAAAGCTGTCAATGTTTTATGTATTTCTCTATGACAAGCAAATAATTATAAATAAGGCTTCTAATTCCTTATTTAAAATTTCATTTCAATAATCTGAGCTTTCTGATGCTTGTACCTAGAGCAATGACATTCCAATAAAACTGAGTAACAGAGTTCACTACCTCAGTGTCTGGACTTAAGCCACCCTTCATATAGTAAGCTACAAATGGCAAACCCTGAAATATGCACTAATTTCTCTCTGCCCACTCATCTTACACAGGCCCACTGTTTCAGCTGTACAAGCTGAATGCTGGCTGGACATTCACCAGTAATTCTCAGGTATTATTGCCAGCCTTAGAGCTGTCAACTTCAAGGTCTTGAAAATGTTAAAACAAAAAAATTCTTTTGGGGAGATGTCAGGGGAATAATTTGTACCTTTAATCCTATGCTTTGTTTTTATGAATTCTACTATTTGATCATCATAGCATAATAATAAGCATTTGTAACATGTATAACAAAATCTAGATTTACTTAATCTCTGCTTATATTTACATGATCTAGAACCCTTCAGTTATGCCTGAATATCCACATACCGGTTTCTGAAATACGCATCCTCCTAAAGAACATAGTGCCATGATCTAAATGAAAGTTGACACACACTGTCTTAGAAAATTAAAGCAAAATGAAACTGAAACAAATATTTTCCAGATCTCTAAAATGCTTACAAAATCCTTAACAAAATTAAAAACAATAAAAATTGCCAGCACAATATTCCATCTAGTTACTACTCTACAGACAGAAACAAATAACTTGAACAATTATCAACTGCCTAAAAAAAGCATCATTTCAGTGTAACACATACCTAAGATTTAGGTAACACTCTACACCAACAATTTAATTAAGAACAAACTAAGCTTTAGTAGAGTGAGTAATAACTCCTGCCTACAGCACCAGATCATAAAAAGTAAGACAAATTACAGTGGAGTACAAAATATTCTGCTTGATCTCACCTTAAAGATATTAGATGTTCCATTATTTCATCATCTCTAATCAAAACACCAACATAGAATCACAGAATGGCCTGGGTTGGAAGGGACCTCCAAAGGTCATCTAGTCCAACCTCCTCTGCAGTAAGCAGGGGCATCCTCAACTAGATCAAGCTGCCCAGAGCCCTGTCAAGCCTCACTTCAAATATCTCCAGGGATGGGGGCTCCAACCACCTCCCTGGGCAACCTGCTCCACTACCCTCACAGTAAATAACTTGTTCCTAACATCCAATCTAAATCTACTCTTCTCTAGTTTGAAGCCATTGCTCCTTGTCCTACTACCACAGGCCTTTGTAAACAGTCTCCCTTCATCCTTCCTGTAGGCCCTCTTCAGGTACTGAAAGGCTGCTATTAGGTCTCCCCAGAGCCTCCTCTTATCCAAGCTGAACAACCTCAGATCCCTCAGCCTGTCCTTGTAGCAGAGGTGCTCCAACCCTCTGATCATTTTCATGGCCTTCCTCTGGACCCACTCCATCAGGTCCATGCCTTTCCTACACTCAGGGCTCCAGACCTGTATTTAGTACTCCAGGTGAGGCCTCACCAGAAGTGACGTGACAGAATCACCTCTCTGGATCTGCTGGCAATGCATCTTTTGATGCAGCCCAGGATGTGATTGGCCTGCTGGGCCACGAGCACATGCTGCCTGCTCATGTCCAGCTTCTCATCCCTCAGCACCCCCAGGTCCTTTTCCACAGGGCTGCTTTCTATCACCTCATCCCCCATTATGTATTGATAGTGAGGAATGTTCCAGCCTAGGTGCAGAACCCTGCACTTGCTCTTGTTGAACCTCATGAGGTTCCCCTGCCCGCCCCGCTCCAGCTTGTCCAGGTCCTTGTGGATGACATCCTGTCCCTCTGGCGTATCAACACCACCACTCAACTTGGTGTCATCTGCAAAGCTGATGATGGTGCACTCCATCCCACTGTTTATAGCACTGATAAAAATATTAAACAGCACAGGTCCCAGTACAGACCACATAGAAGGACACCACTTGTCACTGCTTTCTGTCAGAACTTCAAGCCATTGAGCACTATCCTCTGGATGTGACCATCCAGCCAATTCCTTATCCACCGAACAGTCCACTCATCAAATCCATACCTACCTCTCCAACTTGGTGAATAGGATGTTGTGGAGGACCAAACAACTGAATAATAAGAGTTATGGATTTAAACTTCTTAATGCTAGCTGTGAAGATAAGAGATTACTGCACTCAGTTAAAAGAGGCTCATCTGAGTTGGGTTGAGAAGGACAAGATGCTAAAAACAATGTCAGAATTTCAGTTTCATTGCCATTTTCCAAAACTGACTGGCAGTGTGTCACAGGGCACACACATGCTGGCACAAGAAATCCAGGCCATAACTGGAGCAAACTGGCAGAAGGCAGCAATAAAATAATCCCCCACTCCCAAGACATAGAGCCAGCCCAGAAACAGCAACCAGAAACAGGAAGCCTCTCATGTTACAATCTCCCCTTCAAACCCCACAATACTCTGCTCCAGCCAGCACTTTCATTTTGAAGCTGGCGTGACATCAGCATGGTTTTGAATACTCACCCACATGTTCAATTATCTAAACCCATGACATTCTCCACCCCTTATTCTATACTATCTATGTCATGCCCAGCAGCAGTTAACATCATCTAACATACATCACACATCATTCACTGTCCATTTTCACTCAAAATGAAACAGCAGAGCAGACGTCTTACTGCAGATGTTCTGGAGCTTCACCCTGTTCCTGGATCAGTCTATGATCCGCACTGTTGAAGTGCCACATCTTAAAGTACATCTTGAGCCACATTCATAGGCTGTTGTCTTAATGCCTCAGGAAATGCTGAATTCAAATTGGCCTCTGCATTACCTAAGTTACCCGGTTTATGTCAAGGGAAAACACTTACTTGCTTTAAATTACACATTGTCACTTTAGTGCTTAAAGAACTTAAAAGACATTTTTGATGATGACTTGGAATTCAGACAGTCCTTTCACTGTGATCTGGAATATTACTCACTGCTGTTCTGTATATCAGAAGCATTAGGGCAAAGTGCTGTCTGCACTTTTAAAAAAATTGTACAGCAAAACTAGCAGCAAGACAAATATTTCAGAATTTCTGCATACATTTTCCAATACCTCATGGACCTTGCCTTTTGCTTCCAGGACTTCTGAGAAAAACAGCATGATTTTGTTAAAGAAGCTAACAGCAGCTCCCCCCCAAAAAAAGTTTTATGAGTAAGAACAGCTTTTTTTTTTAAGCAAATCAAGAAAAACAAGACCATCTTCCACTGTTTTGCTTGTGTTCACCAGGTAACAGAATGCCTTCCTGACATTTGTATCAGAAAGTGTGTCACTGTCAGTTAGCTATGCAAATGGGAAAGCATTCTGTGTCACAGCAAGTGTGTCAATCTGCAGCACTTGTATCTTTTCTAACAGACCTAGGACACTAGCTATCCTAATTGAAGACCACCGTGATCCCATGTCAATCTGCTACAAAAATTAACAGCCATCCCCCCCCACACCCCTCAATTCTTCTTCAGGAAACAAAAGTACAAAGAAACCCAATAAGGAATCTCTTTGAGCCATTTCCAGACAACATGCCTGTAACATGATTCAGGCACTTGAAACAGTGTTTTACCATAAACCACTGCTCCATACATCAGCAATTACTTCAGTAAAATGATGCCAACTATGTAAACAATTCAACTTATAACAGGATGCCAGGGTTTATTGCTGAACATGAATGCAGCCCACTGTGACAGGCCAGCTAAGTGTCCGTGTAGTACTACATGCCAGCCTCCCAAACATCCTGCAGGTATACCTATAAAATAAACAACTCTCCCCTGCAGAACTGGGAAAAAAAGACAATCTATACACATTACCTAATTCCAAGCTAAACACAGATTACATAGGGCACTCTTTCATTTGCAACTGCAGGCACATTTGCTCCAGGCCTGTGACTGCTGACTTCTGCCCAACAACTGCCTGGCACAGCACCAGGGCTCCCACCATGCAGACAAGAAGCAAAGACCAGCTGTGCCTGCCTGTAACCCCGAGAGACTAACACTATCAGATCACTGGCTCCTCAGCACATGCAGACACCCCAAGAAGGCATGAAACCAAACAATATTTTAACAGCTTCCATGCCTACGGAATGCAAAAGCACATGTGGTAGAGTAAAAAAAATAAATAATTAGTTATAAACTGATCACTGTCCTCATTTTCTGTATCCTTCCATACATTTCATGCTCATCTTGTACTACTTCTTTAAGTATCATTGCAGGATCAAATTCACAGAGCTGGAACTTAAAGCTTTGTTTCTCATAATTAAATTTCTAAATCATTCGTCTTAGTTTACATGAGTACTTGAAAGAGATTTGAATCTGGGGGCAAGAGGTACACTTTTCTCTAGTCATACAAAGAATTCTCATTCTCCAAGACCTTTAAAATACTACATCTTAAGTTAATTCTTGGTATATTCTTGCTCAAAAACAATATATTTATTCAGTGTTGGCATATCTGAAAATCAGTAACTCACAGTATTGCACATCTCATGCTTCATCTTAGGAAAATTTCTCATGCTTAGCATGCAGGCTGTTTGCAGAATTAACTTTAAAAAGGCCTATATACATAAAGCCACCTGTATTTGAAAGGAGTTGTGATGCCACCCAAGCTTGGTGTTTTTAGTATCCCTTTGTCACAATCATTAACTACAGCTTCATTATTCTGCTCTTAGCACTAACTTTTGTGCATCACACTTCTCTACCATAAACCTGCACAGGAAAGCACACAGAACAAGGACCTGTAAAAGCAGTTACACTGGGCTGCCTTAAGACGTTTGCTTTCAACATCAACAAGATAGCTAGATTTGTATTTTCACATGTAGTTCTTCACTGCTATAGAGGCATTCTCTAACACAATAAACAGTCCATAATTTCCTCTCCACCTGCAGGAGAAATTTTGCTGCATTTCTTTCAAGACTGCTTCCTTTCTTCAGGAGCAATTCTGCAGCTAACATATATGATGCCAACACAGAAGCAAGTTCCCTGTTCTTTCTCAGTTTTCTGAATGCTAAAATTTCTTCACTCATCCAACTGCAGAAACCTCCAGGGACTATGTTCCACAGCTTCTCCGGGCAACCTTTCCAAGTGTTCAATTACTCTTACAGTGAAAATTTTCCATGTTTCATTTCAGGACTGTTGCTTCTTGTTTCTCCCATCACACACCTAAAGAGCCTGACTTCTCGGTTTTCTAAGCATCAGAAAGTTGCTATGAAGTCCTTTGAAGTGTTCTTGTCTCCAGGCTGAACAAGCCCAGTAAACCTCAGACCCTCCTCACATGGCAATGGCTCCAACCCAACAATACTGATGGCTCACCATCTAGACTCAACACAATATTCCAGATGCTGAATACAAGGTGAAAATTCATCATCTCTACTAGGTATATTTTGGTTAACAAAGCCCAGGTTACTGTTATTCTTCCTCAATGCCAGAGCATACCACTAGCTCATGTTTAGCTTACCATCCACCAGAACAGCCACAGACTTCTCTGCAGAGCTTCTAACAACCACTTGGTGCACAGACTATCAGTGCAGGGAGTTAATCCATTCAATGTATAGGATTTCACATTTGTCCTTGTTGAATTTCATGAGGTTGGCATGTAACTCTGAAAGGCAGCCTGCCCTCAAGCATATGGACTATACTTCTAAGTCTGGTGACACCCACAAAATTAATGAGAGCACAGCTATCTTCTCCTCCGGGTCACTGATCAAGATGTAAGACATAACAGAGCTCCAAACAGTAAAACCCTTCTTGTAACAGGCACAGGATGAATCATTAACTGTTACCTTCTGAGCCTGAAGACTCAACAAGCAGACCACCTGCCTAGATCACATTGTCCTAACTTCAGTACAAGACTGTTGCTGTGGGGAGACAACATCCAAAGCCTTGTGGATATTAAAGCAGATCATCACTGCTCTTTCCCTTATTCAGAGACCCAAATATTTCATTACAGCAGATGATTCGGTTGGTCAGAAATTACTTACCTTTGGTAAACCTCTGTTGGCTATTTCAAATCAACACCACCACCTTCACATGCCCACAGCTAACTTCCAAGTGGAACAGGTTCATGATTTTTCCATGGATCAAAGTAAAATTGATCAGCCTCTTCTTGCCTTTCTTAAATACAAAGGAAGTCTTTACTGTTCTCCAGTCATTGAGAAATTCCTCTGATTTCCATGACCTTCCAAAGATGATTGAGTTTGGCTATCCAGATCTCTCAGCACCCTCAGAGGCATACCACAGACTTTACATAGGTCAAGACTTAAAGTCAGGGAACTTGAGCCCCTTCCCCTACTGATCATTCCTCTCCTCCCCAAATCCTGTCTGTAAATACAATAACCTGGTAGATCATCTCGATGGAGAAGGTGGCAGTGAGTATTTCAGCCTCATTTGCATCAACGGTAATTAAATCACCCACCCCACTTGGCAGAAGGCACACTTTCCATTTTTCTTGTTTCCCTTGATGACCCTCACTTACTTCAATTCTGGCTGAACTTCTGCTTTCCTCTGCGTTACTATACCTTGCATTTTTCCTGCAGACAAAATGGTATCACAAACTTTCCTGGAGTTTACCTAATACACAGGCTTCAGAAGCTTCCCTTTGAAGTAATTCCTCCTACAGCATCGCTTAGCATTCGACCTGGTGAGGTGGTACAACATGACAATCTCATTGTGCACAGAGACATTCCCTGTTACTATTTTTCCCAGTCTACAAATCAGATTGGTACAGTTAGTGCTGAGCAAATCCATCCTGATTTGCTCACTAAATAGCCACCCAGAATTCATCTTATCCCTTTAACGGGAAACAATTACAGGAAACAGTGGGATAAGTAACACCACTATTTTCAGTATGATGGAATAACTCAATTGTAATTCTGCTGGAGTAACCTCTCTGACTGGACTACCTGCAACCAAACTTTGAGCTCCTTTATTCAAATAAAAATAAATTAACATGTTAAAGTCACTGTTAGGATTGCACATTAGCATCCAAATATATGAGTTATTTCCTCTTCAAGTGAATCATCTCAGTAAACTTTGGTTATGTATCACACTACTAATCTTCCTCTTACAAATCCAGATGATTGCAGCAAGCAAGCTGTCAAATAGGAAAACATTTGAACAGTATCACAGGCCTACAATTTGTTCTCTGAAGACAAAGTGGCAAACAAAGCACTAGCACTTGTAAACACACAAGGAAAATCTAAAGATTGTTTTATTGACCATTAAATCATGGTAATGTTTTTAACAGTTCAATCTTGGTGTAACCAGAGAGTCCTTAAACATGGGTGGTTGACCTGTCATAGGTAAGGTTGTAATAAACCATCATAAATTCCCAGAAGATTTTTAACTCCTGTCAAAGCAAACCCAACAATTCAGCCATTTGCATATAGAATAGAATAGACCAGACCAGAGGTTAGAAGAGACCTTTGAGATCATCGAGTCCACCTCCCTTCAGTAATTTCCTGCCAAAAATGAAGAGAGACCAGCAGCTCTCTGTGATTTCAAACATTTTGACCAGGAAAATCAACAAATCCTGGATGCATTTGTGTGTGAAATGTTTGTGCCCTTTTTGCATACTTAACAAGCAAAAAATCCAACAGATATAGTCATAGCCTATCAGAGAATTGCACTGAATTTTTAGACAAACAAAGCATTCTGCTAGGGAGGCTGAGAAACAGAATACATGTAATATATAATGGATGGTTAGATCCAAAATGCTATGCTTGCAAACTGCAGCCCACAAGAAATCATCTTTCTAGGAACACACTTATCTTTCCTGACCTGAAGAAAAGTTAAACAGCTTCTAAGAAGAATTTTGACACACACGTGAAACTACTTTCTTCTTTAGATAATAACAACTCAAGCCAAGTGCTAAACTGAGCATTTTGCTTCTACTACTCCTACAAATTAAATAGCAGTAGTAACTCAGACTGTATCAACTCACTACTCTGGACTTCAAGAGAGCAGACTTCTTCTTCTTGGGGGATCTGCTTGGCAAACTGACATGGGACAAAGCCCTGGAGGGAAGAAGGGCCCAAGAAAGCTGATGAATGTTCCAGGAATATTTCCTCCAAGCCCACGAGCATTGCATCCCAAGAAGGAATAAGGCAGGCAAGAGTGATAGGATGGATGAACAAGGTGGAAATAATTGGGCAAAAAAAAAAATGGACAGTCTATTAGCAATGTAAGCAGGAAAGGCCCACAGATAGAATTAAACTTGGCTAGGGACATAAGAGGGAAGAATTTCTTCAGGTACATCAGTGACAAAAAGGCAGCTAGTGAAGATGTGGGGCCTCTCTGAAAGGAAAATGGAGACCTGCTCTTAAGGGACAGAGAGAAGGCTGAGGTACTCAATGACTACTTACACTCAGTGTTCATCAGTGAGGTCTTTAGCTGCACTGCCCAAGCTCCAAAAAACAAAGGCAGGGAGCATGAAAAGGAAGATCCACTCACTATAAGCAAAGACCAAGTCTGAGACCATCTGAAAAACATGAATGTGCACAAGTCCATCGAGCTCAATGAGATCCATCCATGGGTCCTGAGGAAATTGGCAGATGAATCTGCCAAATGACTGCCCATCATATTTGAAAAGTCATGGTAATTTGCTGCCTGGAAAAGGGGAAATAAAAACCCCATCATCAAAAGGGGGAAGAAGGAAGATCACAGAAGCTATAGGCCAGTCAGTCTCGCCCCCTACCTGGCAAGATCATGGAGCAGACCCTCCTTGAAGTCTTTGCTAAGACACCTGGAGAATGAAGAGGTGATTGGTGGCAGCCAACATGGCTTCACCAAGGGAAAATAATGCCTGATGAACTGGTGACTTTCTATGATGGAGTTACAGTATCAGTGGATGAGGGAAGAGCAACTGATGTCATCTACTTGGATTTGTGTAAAATGTTTGACACTGTCCTGCATGACATTCTGGCCACCAAACTGGAAAAACATGGACTTGAGGGGTGGACCACTTGCTGGATAAGAAATTGGCTGGATGGTCACACTCAGATAGCTGCAATCAACAGCTCAATGTCCAAATGGAGACCAGTGACAAGTATGGAGTCTCCTCTGGAGACATTAAAAACCTGCCTGAATGCATTCCTCTGTGACCTGCTCTAGGTAGCACTACTCTGTGTGTGAGGGGTGGACTGGATGATCTTTTGAGGTCCCTACCAACCCCTAACATTCTGTGATTCTGTGGTGAGGTGGGACTTGTCCTTGGAGAAGTCATGCTGGCTGTCTCAAATCACCTCCCTGTCCTCCATGCACAGAGATGAGACTTATAGGTCAGGAATTGCCAAGGTCCTCATTTCTACTCTTTAAAATTGAGCACAATATTTCCATTCTTCCAACCTCCAGGAGTTTCACCTGACTGACAGGACTTTTCAGATATGGAGAGTGGTTTTGCCACTACATCAGCCAGTTCCTTCAGGACTCTGGGATGCATCTCATAAGGTCCCATAGATTTATGTGTGTGGAGGTTCCTCAGGTGGTCCTCCCCTAATGGTCCATCAGCTCAGGAGGGATGAGAAGCAAGATTGCCAGTGAAGACTGGGGCAAAAAACCTATGGAGTGTCTCAGCTGCTTTCTTGTCTGTTGACACCAGCTCTCCATTCTCACTCCTCAGAGAGGGTATGCTTTTTTTAACCTTCCTTTGCTGGTTGGTGTACCTGTAGTAGCAGCTCTTGTTATTCTTTGCATCCCTTGCCAGGGGGCTCCAGCTGTGCCTTGGCCTTCCTGCCCTCATCCCCACGCAACTGGGCAGTGTTCCTGTACTCATCCCAGGTCACCTGCCTCTGCTGTCTGCACAGTTTCTTCTTGCTCTTTATTTTCAGCAGGAGGTCTCGACTGAGCCATGTCAGCCTCTTCACATGCTTGCATGATTTAGACAGACAGTGCTGCATTCCTCTGTTATCTGTAGCACCCACCAGGATAGCTTGTTAGCTCTGGGGCCCCCACATAAGAAAGTCGTGGACCCCCTTCTTGAGTGGCTTCAGAGGAGGACCACAGGGATGATCAGGGGGCTGAAGCACATTCCCTAGTCTGGGATAGTTGGGATTTTTCAGCCTGGAGAAGAGAAGGCTTTGGGGAGACTTTATAGCAGCCTTTCCACTACTCCAAGGGGGCCAGCAGGAAGGACTCTGCATCAGGGAGTGTAGTCATGGTATGAGGGGTAATGGCTTTAAACTGAAAAGAGGGTAGATTTAGATTAAATACTAGGAATTCTTTATTGTGAGCATATTGAGACCCTGGAAGAGACTACCACAGAGAAGATGTGAATGCCCCCTCCCTGGAGGTGTTAAGCAATACGGTCTAGTGGGGGACGTTCCTGCCCATGGCAGATGGATTAGAACCACATGATCTTTAAGGTTCCTTCCAACCCAAACCATTTCATGAATCCATGAACTCTGATACTGCCATTCCCAATTACACTGCCACTAATCAGCGCAGGTATTACAGAAAGCATCATTCCACTGATGCTTTTGCTTAACACGGCACTACACTACTATGATTGTCATAGGTTTATTTACACTTCATTTTAGTAGTTTCATATTCCTCCTGCCAAGTTGCACAGGGGAGAGACTTAAGTCTTCCAAATACTATAATTCAGTATTGGGAAAATCCTCTCTCATTTTAGGTGAGCAAATACCTGAAGCAATTTACATCTGGCAAGTTTGATTATCACAGAAAACACATGTTAAGACGGGTCACTTTGGAAACTTTCAACAAACCACACCTAATCTTAATTTCTCCTAGTCTGTGACATGATACTATTACAGCTCTGCACATTACACACCTTTCCTTTATCACTCAACTTTATCCATCCTTTCAAGAGTTCATCTTAGTGTAAAATTTCTCAGTTCAATTTTACAAAGAATGTTTCAACCCCTACAATGCAGCAACTGCAGACTGGCCCAAAGCAAGCAAAGGGACCTCACCTCACTTATTTCAGTGGCTTTTCTGCAGGGGCTTTTACACTGTAAACTGTCAGTTCAACCAAGAGTCACAAACCACTGGTATCTGTGTTCTAGTTAAATGGTTAGATGAACTCATGCATTTCAAGTCCACAGAAGTATAAACCTACACCAACAAATCACCACCACACATTCATTTATAATGCTCATCTGATGGAGGACTAAACAGTATAGTTGCATTTCCTGAGAACTGACAGCAAACTACCAGATAAGCCCTACAAATTCTACCTGCAATATCTAGGTTTTTGGGTTTTGTACAAAATTAAGAGCTACTCAAATATGTTTTCAGGTTAGACACCTTCACCTGCTGGATACTTGGAACCTTTTATATTTCAGCAGAAATTTCTCCATGATCTAGTTTTCCTTCTCATCCAATTGCAACTAGCCTAATTTCATTTCCTTTCCATTTAGGCCACAATGATCTACATTAGAGAGTTCAGCCCACCAAATCAATCACAAACATCTATACAATTCATTTAAAAAGTAAAACCAAAAATAAACTCTATTTTACTTTTCACTGAAATGCATCTCTCTTCAGCAGAAGTTATATAACTGCAAAGATGAATTCTGTCCAGTTAAAGTATTTCCAAACTTCATATCAGACATGACTTAAAAAATGTGTCGATGATAACTCAGCATGCTAAACTTGTTTAACTGCAAGAAAGCTATAAACATAGAATACATAGAATACATAGAATACATAGAATAAACCAGGTTGGAAGAGACCTTCAAGATCATCGCGTCCAACCCATCAACCAATCCAACTCCGCCCAAGCAACTAACCCACAGCACCAAGTACCCCGTCAAGTCTTCTCCTAAAAACCTCCAGTGATGGTGACTCCACCACCTCCCCAGGCAGCCCATTCCAATGTGCAATCACTCTTTCTGTATAGAACTTTTTTCTAACATCCAGCCTGTATCTCCCCTGGCGCAGCCTGAGACTGTGTCCTCTTGTTCTGGTACTGCTTGCCTGGGAGAAGAGACCAACATCCGTCTGTCTACAACCTCCCTTCAGGTAGTTGTAGAGAGTAATAAGGTCACCCCTCAGTCTCCTCTTCTCCAGGCTAAGCAACCCCAGCTCCCTCAGCCTCTCCTCATAGGGCTTATGTTCCAAACCCCTCACCAACTTTGTTGCTCTTCTCTGGACTCGTTCCAGCAAGTCAACATCCTTCCTAAACTGAGGGGTCCAGAACTGGACACAGTACTCGAGGTGCGGCCTAACCAGTGCAGTGTACAGGGGCAGAATGACCTCCCTGCTCCTGCTGGCCACACTGTTCCTGATGCAGGCCAGGATGCCATTGGCCCTCTTAGCTGCCTGGGCACACTGCAGGCTCATGTTCAGTCTACCGTCGACCAGCACCCCCAGGTCCCTCTCAGCCTGACTGCTCTCCAGCCACTCTGACCCCAGCCTGTAGCTCTGCATGGGATTGCTGTGGCCAATGTGCAGAACCCGGCACTTGGATGTGTTAAATCTCATGCCGTTGGACTCTGCCCATCTGCCCAGCCTGTCGAGGTCCTTGTTTCTTGCATTTAGTGTTTCTACTATCCTGAAGCTTAAAGCTTCAGTTAATTACATGTATATATGATTCTCTAAGTATCTAGAAATTATTTAACCTTTAGAACAAGGCCTACTCTACCAAACTACATATTGGAACTTAAGTGATCGAAGAAGCACCCAAACAATTAAGCTGAGATCTGCTTTTCCTTGGAAGGCCTCCTTACTATATTCTGCCTGTCCCTCTGACAATGCAGATTTCTACTACTGCCAGACAAAGTATTCACAACATTTGTTTCGGTGGTTTTCAAGTTTGCACAGTGCTCCTAGATCATCTCACGTGTTGAAGAAAGTGGAATCATTCTTAACAGAATCGGGGTTCTCTTCACAATAACAAGCTCAAGCCCAATGTCAACATAAGCTTTCAAAAACAATTTTTTTGGGGAGGCTGATACACAGATGGAAACTGATAAAGAAGAGATGAAACCGACAAGCCACCATCTTAGTGAAGAAGCTTAACATCACAATCAAAGCTGATTTAGCTTTTCTATTTGCCTCCCTACCTGCATGTCTGTGTACAAGGAGGAAATTTTGACACAGCTTACTATATTTTCAGTTTTCCCTATCTGTGCATAAGAGTTCAAGAGGTTCAATGCTGAAAAGTCAACAATTCCATAAAAACTATTCTCATTTCAAGGAGCTTGTAAGAGGCCATGAACTGCAGGTATGATAAATAGGCAGAGAAAATAAGAAACATCCATTTGTCCTCCCTCACCTGCCCCCACACCCTAATTTTTATTGCTTTGATATACACATCAAGTCATCAGCAAGCATCGTCTTCTGTCTAATGAATCTGATTGTTATAAATAGGTATTATTTTCCTTTGATCTACAGCCTAAGAAAGCTTACTCAGAGTGATTTTTAAGCTAGTTTTAGCATGAAATGAAGTAGAAATGAAAATACCTCAGAGAGAATGACTGCTATAGCTCTCCTTTTTATTAATAACATCTAGGGTAGAGTTCTGGGTCACTAAGAACAGTATCAACATCTTTGCCCTCTCCCTCCTTGAACTGAAAATAAGGCTTCACAGTCAAAAGAACTGCCCATGCACCATTCATTAGATAGGACACAAAGTCAAAACTGTACTTTTTCCCAAGAGTTCTGAAGACCATAGAAGAGAAGTGGGAGCACAAGCTGCTTCAGCTTAGGGCTCAGGTAAATGAAAAGGCCAGTGCCAATATGCACTGTATGCACATCTAAAATGACATGTAGCGCTTAACAGCACTAGTTGTGCTTCCTGCTTTAATATGGAACACAAAAAATAAAACTGCCCTTGGTTTCCATTACAGGCTGGCAAAAATCTAAAACTTTATCTCAATTCAGATTTTAGCTTAATTGACAGATTTTCTTTTTCTCTCAGCACCACTAAGGAATCCAGTCTTCTGTGCATTTTGTGTTGCAGTTAGAACCAGTCACTTCCTTGCCCTGGCAGCTTTCTGCTCTTACTGGAACAGCTTTCTTACTAGCTTTCATCTGTAATTCTTTGGTTTGCTTAGACTGTTATTTACCAAAGCAACTTCTCAGGTATGTTTTCCATACCTCTTGAATACAACTTACTTCCAAAATGTATTTTAAAAATAAATAAATCATAATTAAAAAGTCTCTTTTTTCAAACAGCCCAGCCAACCTGCTCAGCTTTCTTAACTAGGATAAACACACTGGTTGATAGACCTTCATCCTCAAACACCACCCCACTTACCGGAGGTTCATCTTATTGGGAAAAAATTTCTTTGCTATTAACTGTCCCTGTAGACATACTTTCTAACTGATAATATTACTCAGATCTTCCTTTTTTGCAGAACATTGGCAGTATTTCAGAAGTGAGTCAGTCTCTTAAAATACATATTGCATCACTGTAGGGATATCGTTCAAGAATCTACTTAAATTTTACATGGAACATTCTTTCTAAAACTTACTTCCAGCAAAGTTAATGGCCTTTGAGAGCAAAGACAGCAAAAATGTTTCAACTACTGCCTCTCAAACAGTTCCTAAGCACTAGTTAAATATGCAACAACTGGCAATTAAACAAGGCATTCTCGCTTTTGAATATCAAACACAACATTTTGGAAATTTTTTTTCAAGATGCCTCTTCACTGGGCATCTGACTAACCATATTCCTGACAATTGCATCTAAAGTGTTCATTTCTGCCTGGTGATACTAAGCTGTCAGTTGCCCTAACATTACTTTCTATATCTCAGTGTCATCCTCTCATGCTACTTTCTCCATAAGCAGCCCACTGACAAACCAACCTGTTCTGACTTACCTCCACTCAGTATGTACTGCAAAAATCAGGAATATTCTTATAGAATAGAGCATTTCTTTCATGCTCTAGCAGCCTTAAAGAAACAAAATGGCAACAGAATATTTTAGACACCAGTGGTTCTGAAACATATTAATGCCAGTTGTCATAGCTATAGTTACTGGTGACACGAATTATCATCTTTCTATAGAGTAATGGATAGCTTGTTTAGCTGAACTTGGCCAGGAGGACATCAACCTATCATGACTTTTAAAGCAAGAAAAAATTAGAAACCTTTTATCCACTCTACTCAACCAGTGCAGCCACCTGCACCTGCTGCATTCATGTTCATAATCAGGAACAAAATTAGCAGCTTCCAAGGCAAAGGCTGTAGATGCAACTTCATCCAGGCAAGGGAAAAATATGGTATGTAAATAGTGAAGGTGTATTTCCAAGTTACCATGCAAATTAACACTTGACTTCAGACTTGTACTCTTGCTAGACAGAAACATTTGATATAAATAAGAAGATACCCTGAGAAATCTGCAATCCCTCATACAAAGTTATATAACATCTGTGAGAAGATCTCCCTAGTGGAGAAAAGGAAAAAATTGAGTCCAACAGAAGAAAATACTCCAAAGGGCAATAATTTGTGTTACTTATAAGGCAAAACACACTACTGCCTTTTTTACACTAAAATAACCTGGATGTAGAAAAAGCTGACAGCTTTTTATGATCAATTGATTCTAAAAATACCCTTTGTATCACATATTCAAACTTCCTCTCCACTACAACAAATTATAGCTCCAGCTATAGTTTTGTTCATAAATTTCTGTTTCAGTTCCACATTCTAGAAACACAATGGAATGCCAGAAATTCACGTGACAATGTTTTGCTGTTTGGTTCTGTTGCGTGGGTTTTTGGCTTGCTTTTGAGGCTTGTTTTTTTTTTTTTTATTGATTTTGTTGGTTGGTTTTTGTTTGGTTTTTTGTTTGTTTTGGTTTTTTAAACTGTCCAGGTTTCATCTGGGTGATCTCACAATGGGGGGTCCAAGGCTGCTCCCACTGAGCTCGAACAGGGCAGAAGCACACTGCAGCAAGCAGAGACGGTGGCTGGCAGAGGGAGGGTCTGTGGCTGCCAGCATATCTCTGCTGAAAGATTATGTCAATCAATACAGCCAGTTGTACCAGCTAATGGGTATTAGATACCATGCTGACATCATGCCCAATGCATAAAGAAAGGGATGGCGGAGCAAAGGATGATGGGGTTTGTAGTTCAGTCTCACATGAGATGCTTCCTGTTTCCTGGGTTTCTTCCAACTTCCAGTTTTGGGGTGTTGCCCTTTCCCACTTGCTGGCTGCTAGCTTGTGGTTATTTTTCTCATTCATTTGCTACAAAATCTGTTATTTTTTATATCATTCCTTTAAATTCTCCTTATGTCAACCCACAGGGCCTTCTGTATCTCTTGCTCTCATATCCTCCTTCTGTCCCACCCAGGAGGGGTGTGGGGGAGAAAAGGGAGCTACTGCAGATGCACTCCCCAGAAGCCATAATGACATAGTTCCACACACCACTGGTCCCTGGTGGTCTAGTGGTTAGGATGCCTGATTTTCACCCAGGTTTGATTCCCAGTCAGGGAATACCAATCAAGACAGCCAAGGAGTTTTGCAAGAGCAGACTGTCAGAACTCTCCTGTCAGATAAGTGAAAACCACAACAAGAACAGAAACATAAAATTTACTTGTGCTTATTTCTGCTTTTGTTTGATGATGATACTACATGGAACAAGACGACCCCACACTGAAAGTCAACAAGCCTCTTCTCCTTGCAAGTATATCTGTTTAAGCAAAATCTTCCTTTTCAAGCACTTCCATATCCTGGCCTGTACAATGAAACAAAATGCTAATATGTTGCTCAGGCAAGAACAAAAAGTTTAAGACAAATCAAAACAGCAGGGAGTAAGGGGGAAACCCCTTCATCATCAAACATCTTCTCCTGTTGGAACGGCAATATTAACAAGTTGAACTAAGTGTGCCTTGAAGAACACACTTTTCTAAGGATACTCAGCAAAGAAGCCAAGCAAATCACTGAGCAGTATGCTCTGCATAGCTGAAACTTATAAAAAGTTACATTATCCTAGCAATAAAGAACTGTTTCAGCTAAATTCTTCCTACAGTTCTCTGCGATTTAATTCATTTAATAGGGGAAAGCTTCTCAAAGTTCTAAAATAAAGTTTCCTCTTGATTACACTGCCAAATGTTTAGTCCCACTCAAAACAAGGAAGGCTGCTAGTTAATCTAAAGCATCTCCAAGTACCCAAACCATTTACATCAGTAAGTGCTTTCCAGATGCTTCTAAAATCAAGAGATGAGACCCTTTAACCTACTTCATTAATCCATTACCCTTTTACAAGAATTAATGCTAAAAACCTAAACCATTTTGCCCATTTGCTAGCAGTTTTTCCACCCTGTTACATTATCCACTGAAGACTAGAAAAGTACTGAGTGACCAAGCCACTGAAAATTATTCCCCATGCACTAGCACTGCACCAGACTTTCTAAGCCCCTAACAGTTCAGACATACTTTTACTGCAAGTATTGCGCTTCTAGCTACTGAAGTGTGAAGCCAGTTTCCAGGTTTAACTATACAATACATCAGGAGACAGGAGATGCTCTCTGCAGCCACAACACTAAAAGCTGTGTGTGGACTGTGCTTATTGCTGACCTAAGACTCTCAGATGGAGAGCTCTATCATAGCTAAGAAATGTGTAGCTTCCTCATCCCCCCAGTGCCCAAATTACACTTTGGTTGTCTAATAAAATTCAGTAGACCTGTTGCTGCTGAATAGTGCCTTCTCTTTGGAATTAGGAAAGCATTTCATGCAGTTTTAATATTCTGTTTGCCTGGAACTCAGACCCAATGTATCTCTATATGCCTTCATCTAGCATTCAACTCAAGATTCAATGTGATAATGCTTCCATGACAAACCATATGCCTGAAATAGATCTAATCAGCCAGTAAAATTCATTATTTTTTTGCAAGTAACTTCTAATTTGTACGGAGTCTTCAAATTCAAGCTCATAGTACTTTTAAGACACAAGACTTGGGATTTAAATTTCTTTCCACAAATTAAACCATTGAGTATCCTCTGGGTTTTGTCTCTCAAAATATATGCAGTTTCTACCTACAGAATGCTTTCCAACTTGTCAGGTGGTCAGAGCTCTCTTTACTACCCTCTAGGAGGCCTTCACAGGCTTTGGTAACAACAAACATTCTCATAGACAAAGGAAGACAACTTTCTTATTTACTCTAACAGTTTTTGTGCCAACCCTGAGTTTCAAAGGAGTATTAATTCATGTCATTGTATCAGAGTTACTGGGGACTGCAGGTGATAACAGAATGAGCTCTGGACCAGCATGATTAAGCTCTGGTCCAGAATGGATTAAATATATGCATCATCAAACAGATGGTGCTCAGTTATTTCAAGGGTCAGCTTAGATCCAGAAATATCAGCCTTTTTAAGTTATGAAATGTCTATCTGATAATGGCTTACAGACCACAGTAGATTCTATTCAATGCCAAACTTAAGTGTGAGCCCTCTGCTCTTAGACTAAGCACCTGGAGTAAAGACACCACCAGCATGGAAACAAACCATGCTAGTTAGTACAGATTCAACCTCAACCATGTTGGATCACAACCAGTTTCAAATTGACACAATATCCCACAAGCCTTTGTTTGTTGAGAAAAAAAAAAAGAGACAACTAAAATTTTGAGAGATGCAAAATGGCCTCTGTTGTATTGAGTAAACATCATACTATTCCCACCCATATCCTGTTTTTATAGGGGTTACTTCATTCCCTGCCAAGCCCTTACAGAGAGTCACTGTGGCACGTACTTTTTCATCTCACAGGCAGACTACTGCCATGGGAACATGCAAGTGAAGACAGACATACATACACACAAAACCCCATCAAACAATAAAACCTAAACAACACAGACCAACAAACAAAACAACATAAAACCAACAAAAATGAAGGATAATGTGTACCAAATATTATTAATCAAAACTGTCTACCAAATGCCATTTGATTCTATAAGCATTCAACCATGGCAGAAGGGTTGGAACTGGATGATCCTTGAGGTCCCTTCCAGCCCTGACAATTCTATGATCTAAGGCAATAAAACAAATTGAGGTACTTTTGAGTTGACTGTCGTATTTTATGACACAACCCATGTATTTCTCCTTTCCTCCTGTGAAGCCACTAGCTATGATTACACTACACAGCATCTTCAGCTGTGGTATGACTTCTATCAGCCAGAACTTGGGTGCACCATTCCTACTCCCAGTAGCCTGTCTGTACCACAGTGCAATTACCACGCGCTTAACAACAATCCACGAGATAACAACTATCCCAGTCACACCAAATCCCCTTGGGAAAGCACTCATAAGTGCCTCTAATTCTACTAACTTGCTCCTGAGTGCAGTTTACCACTAATACCAGCAACTTGTACTACCTGACCAGGCTGCTTTGAATCACAAACAAGTTTACTAGAGAGAGTTCTAATAACAACCAGCCAACAATCTTCAAGCTTGCATTGACACAATCAAAAGCAACAGAGGAGTGGGTAAAAGACTTGTGACAGGGGACAAAATCCACATAAACCCAACATAGCTATTTGGTAATAAAGCTCCTCACCACAATTCTCCTACCTTTTCCCTAGATTTAAAAAAAAAAAACACAAAACAAAACAAAACACCTATTTCCTTTCCACTGTTCATCTTTATACCTAGATACTGTCAAATTAAATTCCACAGATGACAACTTCTATCATTTGTATGCTCAGCTCACAAGCCTGATGTCTGCACAGTTAATGTTTCATCAGTGGGAGCCTTTAGTAACAAACTAAAAAGCCACTACCATGTCCAGTTTGAATGAGTTAATGTTTTATTCCAGAGATTAAAACACTGTGTTATCAGCATGTAAAATGGCTCCAAAAATACATCTTTAGAAAGAATCACTTCCTCTGTATGAAGTAAACTCATGGAGTCTTTTGTATCCAGGGTTACACATTTCCATATAAGGTGAGGAAGAAAGTGCATGGCTTAAATTAAGTTGTACCTACCAAGCTCAATAGTCTTCGCTTCTTGGTTGAGACAAATTGTTTAAGAAATTGTTCTAACCTTCTCTTGTCCATGTGCCAAACAGACAAATACCTATGCTCAAATTCCCCTCCTTTATTTTATATTTAACTGAAGAGACAAGGAAAAGATCCATAAACAGTAAAAATTCATCATTAAATTCAATTAAGTTCAATTAAATTCAAGTCAAAGTATCAGAAACGCTTAAAAGTCTGCAAGGCTCCGTTTCTTCTGAAACTCTTGAGTATCTGTAACTGTGTCTTCACACGCCCATGCTCAACCAAAACACCTCCCTTCTCCACAGTGTTGGCCATGCCTGCATACAAGAAATAGCTTTGAGTAGTAACTTCCACATACATCTGAGCAACCATAGGAGGTCACCTGTGCACATTGTTCTGCTTTAGCGCAAATCTCAAAAGTAGATTTTAGATCCTGAGTAAACAGAACAAGTGATCTGAACTGACACAATTTCATCATTATTCTTATGTTCAAGCTGCCACAAAACTGCACATTTAAACCACAAATTGAAAATCAACACAAATTAGGTTCTAGGAAGAACAGACATAAAACTTGTATCTTACACCCACCATCTGCAAGAAACACATTCATGAACATGTCTAAATTTCTCTTTCAAAATGTAACCCTCTTCCTCTTTTTCCCCCTTCACCATGTTGTTGCTAGTTAAACACCATCCAACCTGTAGCTTTTAAAAATCACTGAGTGGCTTCTGTGTTTCCTAGAAATTAGTGGACTCTGAAGTGGAAAAATCCACCACCAAATGATACCATGCTCGTAACAGCGTAAGATGAAGAGCACCACAGGAATGCCAGGCAGTTATACGCCCCTCAGGGGATTTGCTGGAAAAGAAGTGTATCTTTGGAGATAACACTGCTTCAAACTTTCATTTTAGCCAAACTACAGTTACCAAAGAGAAGTAAGATCTATCAAAATAGCCCTATTTGCACTAGTAGCTATTGTCTTTGAAGCACCTCAATGCCTGCTTTGTGTAGCCCACAAAACACCAGATAGCTGCCTCAGCTCAACTTCAGCAGTCTGGCAACTCTGACATACCCAACACTTCCATTTCACAGCTAACACTATGATAGCAGGCCATGACTGAGCTAATTTAGAGATATTAATGAACTGCAATAAGCCTTCCCCCCCCACCCCCATGTCCTTATTCTTCTCTGGCTATGAATTACCAAAATCTGCTACAAATTTCTAGTGACATCCTTAACCCAGGTTCCAAGAATACAGCAAACTATCGTATGAAGAGGGTCTATCTGGCATGCTGGAATTTCAATTCCCCTCACAAGGGAGTGACCTATGACTATAACCCCATTTTCCCCCCCCCCAATGTGGATGTTGTTGCAATATAGGTGGTAGGCCTTTTTGACTGTAGACATACCTCTGCCAGCCATCCCCATCCTCATTTGGATGGTCTCTCTCAACCAGATCCTCATACTTCTTTTTCAGTAGCACCTCAGGGGGTGAGATGGGCATGGAAAGAGGTCTATGGATTTCCCAATTTTTTTCCTGTTTGCTACAGAAATAATTTACAAGGTAATATTCCTACTTAAGAGTCAACTTCTTACATTCTATTCTGTCACATCATTTCACACTCAAAGCAAATCCTGTCTCAGAAGTTAAGACTATCATCAGTAAATCTCTTTGGCACAGTTAGTTACTATCCTGAGGAAAACAAAATTACGAACTTAAGTCCATCATTATGTCTCAAGTACTTCCAAATTCATCAGCTGCCACATTTCTCACATTAAAGTAAAAAACAAAACCCACATCCCAATATATACATACAAGCTTCTTTTAATTTCTGCTGCATATATAAATATATTTCTTTTACTTTAGATTATCCAGATATTCCTAAGCACCTTAGTATATCTACTTTCTCTTCAGGTTTGTTCCTTCTTTTAAAGAAAGTCATGGTTCAAACAACATTTTACTCTTGCACCTCGTTCACTTCTCAAAGTTTTACAAGTTGGCTGGTTTTGATCATTTAAGTTTTAAAGATCACCACTTCTTCACAATCTGTTTTCTAGACAACAAAACTTTGTTTCTACTAAGCAGCCTCCTCCACAGCTTTACAGGTATCTTGCCTCTCATTCAGTCCTCCCCAATTAATTTTGCCCTTTAATGTTAGGCTTTGAAACAAGTCTGTCAAAAGATTCTCAGCATCCCTGTCATCATGTGTCCCCTAAAAAACAAACCAAAAAGCCCCACACCAAACAAAAACAAACCACCCAAAAAGAAAACAACCACCACCAACACACACCACCAAGAAAACAAAGGGGAAAAAAATCCACACCACAAACCCCCAAACCAACCAAAAATCAAATGAACTATGCAGTTATTACAGTTCACATTAAAGAAATGCCTCTTCCATATCAAGACAATTTTCAAAATACTGTTCCTCATTTAGTGTCTGCAAGTCCACTGTTCTATGGCAGCTACTAATACTATATTCAGGAAGCAACTGCATAAGCTAAAGAGAGACTAAAAGAAAGGAGGATGTTTAATCAACTTAAGTAACTAAGCCTAAACTAAGCAAAAAAAGTCGTCTTAAAGCTTACCACTAGAGTACCTGGAAAATAAATAAATAAAACCACCTGCTACACAGTTATTAGTCTCCTTCAGAATCTTACATTATATTCACCTCTCTTAGAAGCAAAATTAAAATATGGATGAAGTTTTAACAAAAATTCTGCGCATTTGTTATGATTTCAGAGCTGTTACATTCAGGAATTCAAAGATGCTTTCAAGTTTTATTCAGCCCTGTGTCAGGACTGAGACCACTAAGTCTGCCAATAGAAAATAAAGGCATTCCAAATCTGCACATTTTTTTCAGTAATGCAAGTAAGCCTCGTTCTGTACCTTAAGGAAATTATCTGTTTTCAGTAAATATTTTGCATCTCAACTAAAACTTATAACTATGCCATTTTATGCAGAACATCATAAATCACTATTTCTGGTGCGGTATTTAACCTTCATTTTATTTCAAATACACTATTTCAAGAGGAAATCATACTGCAGTATCTTCTAAGTGCATCCTGGGTTTTTTCCCCTAACTTTCAAGTGTCCCAAAAGAACAAACCACCCTGTAACAGCAATGAACAACAATTCTCACCTCTTTTTAATCCCAAAGGCTCTTGAGGAACAGATCAAGTCTGAAACAGTTCAAATGCAATCCCTTTTTAAACAGTTTCCCCTTATACATCAACATCAAGTCAGCAAAATGCTTACTTGCATCCCTTTCTGTTAGCGACTGTATTCCTTTTAACCCTTTCAATTTGAAAATATTGCTCCTTCACTCAGCTGTAGCACTCCTTGGCCAAAGCCTGTTTAAAGCACATACCGTTCTCACCTGCATTTATCCTGATAATTTTTTGGCTTTATTTCCTGAAACTCAGATGTATTCCAAAACATCAGTACTGAAAATTTTTAGACTGCTTGGCAGTCAAATCACACAACAGTCATCATATATGAAACCACTAAGGATTAATCCAGCCTGCAATCCAAAACATCTAGGTGCATTATTCTTTTTACAAAACTTTTCTGCATGAAGTCTGTCTTAAAATTGAATCATTGGGTAAGTAATTGAAGCATATACTTATTTATATTCCATTTAGTTAAGTTCTTTGTTATGGACAGTTTGATTCTATTTATGTTTAGTATACATAGACTGCTTAATACTTCTTTTAGCCAAGCAAACATAGAAATTCTTGAACATGAAGAAATAATTAGAAAGTAGATGGGGTGGTTTTTTGGACTTGGATACAATTCCTCTTGTGTGTTTCAAAAATCACTCCCATGTTTTGAGTCTTCAAGTTTAGGACAAAAATTTTAACATCATACACAAAGTTACAATTGTCTTACTAATAGCAGAAACAATTTGTCATGTTTAAAACACTAAAGTTATCAAACGCTTTAAAAACTTTATCACAGCACACATTAACTTTCCTAGTTGGCATTACTATTTTATTCTATTCTACTAGTGAAAGCAGCACTTGTTCCAACTACAGAAGCTCTAAAAAAAAAGAAATTAAAAAAAATCAGCAACTGAAGCCCTAGAGCAAACTGGGAGAGGGGATTAAGTCACTCCCATTAAATGAGTACTCAGCACTGTTATTTGTGTGCCGGCTATGGCAGTGCTGCTGCCAGACAGGCTGTGATAAGCCACTGTGCAATTAATACAACAAACTATTACATCCACTGCTAACATCCTAAGTAGTAGATCAAAGACAAGTACTAAGGATATCCTAGTTTTCACATCTGGGAACATGAGAAAAAGCATGTTCATAATTCCAGGACACACAACAGGGTTTGTTCCAAGTAATATAAGCATCATAAATATATATTTATAATATTTTATTTTTATAAAAATTAAAAGTAAATTAGTGGCTGGCTTTATAAAATCTGAGTAAAATTAAGAGCCAATAGCCCAAATTTAAGAGGTCTCACACTGTAACATCGGACACAGATTACAAAACCAACATTACCTCTTCATTCCTAGTATTTTTAAGCCATTACTTCTTAGTAAAAATAAATGTAAGTTCTAATCTTAGTTTTTGCAAGCTTTTGGTATGCCCATCCAATTTCCAAGAGAAAAGTCTGTTACATAACTGAGCAGGACATATGCAACTCCACCATTATGTGTTTTCACACCAGTGAGTTTTGCACCTTCTCCCCACTTCAGTGAACTACCATTTAAATATTGTTTCTTCTAGATCTCAGTTCTAAGGCCAAATACACTTAAAAACTGAGAATTTAATTCACTTTAAAAAAAATAAATGAATTTAAACCCCAGACTTGTTCCAAGAGCTTATGCTGCCACACTCCCAAGCCTGGACAACACAAGAGGGATGTTTTTGACTCCCAACCACAGAGAAGTGCTTGCAATGGCACATCTGTATTTAAGACACTTACCTTTAATAGTGCTTTAAAGATAGTACAGACATTATTCTAATTAAATAACATTCAAATTGGTCTACATACATTGCATTTGATCAATAACAACCTTTTAGCTACTCAGCTGGATTTCAACAATTCAAACTAGCCAATATATCATTACAGGACTCCCTCTTGCCTCGGTCAACAAATCACTGACTTCATTTTGTATCTTAAATTTAGTATTTAAACAATGCTGCTTAAATGTTCATGAAATAGAGACAGTTAAAAAGTTCAGTTAACAACTAAGGCCTGACTAATGATGTCAGTGTGCCATGAATCATAGACTCCAGAATGGTCTAGGTTGGAAGGTCACCTATTTCAGCCCCCTCAGCAATAAGCAGGAGCATCCTCAACTAGATCCAGCTGCCCAGAGCTCTGTTGAGCCTGACTTTGACTATCTCCAGGGATGGGGCCCCAACCACCTCCCTCTGCAAGATAAACAGTTATTCAGTAGTTCTGTCACTGAAACATAGTAACAGTATCTGGTGAACCACATATATACAAAGTTCTTACACAGCCTGGGGCTGGTGTTTTCCACACCCCTCCTGAGAAGGAACATCCTCATCTGTCTGTTTTATTGTAGTAAATAAAAATCCAATGATTATTCCCTCCCTCCCTCAATACTACAACAAAATACAACAAACACCAAAAAAAACCCAAAACCAGGTAACTTCTGTACAATCATGACCCATACAAGGAATCAGTGTACTGCTTAAAAAGCACTTTCACTCTGGGAAACCTAGAAACGATTCTCTCAATTTAAAAGCATTTCATCAGAACACTTGGAACCATTTATTCTAACTGGGCATTTCCTCACCTGCACCATTTTGAGCTATTTGGCATATCTAATTACTTAAACCCCCTTCTTATAAAAAACTTTAGCAGAGGAGATGTGAAATAAAACACCACTGCGCTCACCATTGCTAATTGCAGCCCAACTACAGATACTATTGCAAGCTTGAAATAAGTATTTAAAGGGAAGGAAAAAAAAAAAAAGCAGCTTGTATCAGGATATAACTGCTTATTGGCTGAGGTGAAAATCTTCTAACTGTATATATACTCACTTCAGCAGGGGCATAAACAAATTTTTCTAAGGTGCTACTACCAGAAGGGACATAGAAGTCTAACTGATGTCAGCACCAAGTATTTCCCAAGAACAGCATGTGAGCCACAAGCCTAGCAGGAGCTAATCTAGATTATGCTTTAACAATTCTCCTTTACATGACCAATATCTTTCTCAATTTGACCAGATCCAAAAAGATGGCATTTTCCTTTGTGTAATTACATGCATTCATACTTAGGCTTAATACAAAAGTACTCCTCTAAAACCAGCACAGTAGCCTTGGTATTTAGCTTGTTTTATGAGGACCACGGTATGGTTAAGAATAATGGATTTCAAGTTCTTTGCAAACAAGTAGAAGTAAAAACCTGCTACTTATTAGCATCTCCTTCATAAAGCATAAGTCATGTTGTTTTATATTCAGGGTGAAATTACAAATGAACAAATACAGTAATTTTGCCCATGCATCCCAATTCTTTTACTGCATTATAGTTCTAGTATTCTATATATCCTGTCTACTTTATTTCTTCTGAAAAGGATCACTCCCTCCCAAAAGAAATTTAAAATGCAAATCACTAGTTTTCAAGTGTATTTTCCTTATTTGCTTTGCATTGCACAGATAAAGATACAGCATTTTCCAAAGCTAGAGATACTTGACCAAAAAGCAAACTTTGAATTTTAAGTAGCTGCAGCTAAGCAAGCACTGTCATTTCATCACCAAATAACAGGTGGAGTAGATAAAAACTGGATTCATGTGAGAGATTTCTTGGCTTCTCCTTTACTAAGAAGAATAGTCTACAGATTATTAAAACTCAATACATTGTTTTGGTTTGTTTTAATCCATCATTAGTCTTCACAGTTAATTTTGCAGGACTGCATTGAATATAGGTTATACTGCCTAGAGGGTATGGTAGTTTGAGTAGTCCAGAAGATCACCGGTGCCTTTCCTTCTCTAACATCTCACATTTTAGGGGCACAGACTGAAATTTACAATAAATTACATTTACTGCTATAATTACAAGTTACATTACTGCAAACCATTATAATAGTTATTAAATTATGAAAGAATTATAGTATACATTGATCATATTTTTATAAATAAATAGCAAGCTCCTCAAATAAGAACCAGTTAATTCAACTGTTACAGAAAAAGCATTATCTGGCTAACATGAGTAATACACACAACGTAAACCCTCATAGGGTTTTCTTATATTAACTCCTGGAAAGAAATCTATTTTCACATCCATGCTGTATGAACATTTATGCAACACCAGCTCCTTGTTCTAGCAACAAATCAAATCATAATCTCTCTTGCCACTGGCTCTAGAATAGCCCCATAACAATTCCTCTCCAGGCCTCTTGTGGACTGTTAACTTTCCTCTGCAGGAAGCACACTCCTAGCCACTCATGGGCCCTGATTTCACATGCTTTACCGAAACAGAAAACATTTCCATAATGTGCCTTTGTCATTCAAACTCTCAAGTAATTACCTCAGTGTGAGAAAAACAAAATAAAATGGAAATATCCACCCAACCAGGAGGATGATGTCGACGAAGCATTCTATAGACAGCTTAAGGCTGTCTCAAGATCTCCTGACCTTGTCCTTATGGGCGACTTCAACCTGCCTGACATCTGCTGGGATCTCAACACAGCAGAGAGGAGACAGTCTAGGAGGTTCTTAGACTGCATGGAGGACAGCTTCTTATCCCAGGTGCTGCGTGAGCCTACCAGGGGCAAGGCTATGCTTGACCTCCTCTTCACCAACAGGGAAGGGCTGGTGGGTGATGTGGTGGTCGGAGCCTGTACACTGCACTGGTTAGGCCGCACCTGGACTACTGTGTCCAGTTCTGGGCCCCTCAGTTTAGGAAGGATGTTGACTTGCTGGAACGAGTCCAGAGAAGAGCAACAAAGTTGGTGAGGGGTTTGGAACATAAGCCCTATGAGGAGAGGCTGAGGGAGCTGGGGTTGCTTAGCCTGGAGAAGAGGAGACTCAGGGGTGACCTTATTACTCTCTACAACTACCTGAAGGGAGGTTGTAGACAGACGGATGTTGGTCTTTTCTCCCAGGCAGCCAGTATCAGAACAAGAGGACACAGTCTCAGGCTGCGCCAGGGGAGGTTCAGGCTGGATGTTAGGAAAAAGTTCTATACAGAAAGAGTGATTGCCCATTGGAATGGGCTGCCTGGGGAGGTGGTGGAGTCGCCATCACTGGAGGTTTTCAGGAGAAGACTTGATGGGGTGCTTGGTGCCGTGGGTTAGTTGTTTGGGTGGTGTTGGATTGGTTGATGAGTTGGATGCGATGATCTTGAAGGTCTCTTCCAACCTGGTTTATTCTATGTATGTATTCTATGTATCTTGCATCCTTCAATGGACCAACTACTACTCCTGCTTTCTGTCATGTGTAGTAATTCCTCAAGATGACCAAAGTCACATATATTTACACATATATGTCAGTACTCACAAAAAGCTCTATTCTGCCTGAGCAATCAAATTTCCTCCTTCAATACCATGAATATACACAGTAAGATTTGACAGTACATCCTTCTGGAAACTCATTTCAGACATGAATACTAGTATCAGAGCTTAAATTTCAAGCCCACTTCCAACAACCATTTGAATATCATTATTAAAGGCACTGCCATATGCATATGCCACCAGGCACAAGGATTTAAATTCACCTACATCCAAATACAAAGATGAAATTATGATAGCATTGGTCCAAACTAACTTATACATCAGCATCTGTCTAAGACTTTATCTTTTTTCCTCCCTTTACAAAGAATTAATAGCCTATTTTACAATGGCATAACACCTTAGAGCCCTTTGTTCCTATATTCACTAACAGTATCATCATCTTCCACCAACTCCACCAACAGTTGCAACAGCTTACATACTCATAAATGGCACATTAAACAAGGCATTCTATGTTAGCATACTATTCCTTTTGCAAGTAAAAAACCTTATACTTGAGTCCCTAAAGTTTCCCAAGGTTAGTTACTTACAACTGGAGTTAACAACTATGAAAGATGTGATTTGAAGATGCTACAAATAAACCATCTTACTTTTAAAGATTTAAAAAATAATAATAATTTACAAGATTGTCTTAGGTCTAAGGCTTGCTACCAGGCAATCCAGGGACACAAACACTTACTAGTATTTATAAGTCAGTTGTTGTGAAAGTAAGTGTATTTCTTTTCATGAGGATGTTGCTTAATTGAGCCTCTAATCCCTAAGCCATATTAGCTTCAATATGGTAGTGGCCTCAGCTTAATTTACAAGTTAGCCAAGTATCTTGGTCACTGTATCTTCAAAGATCTGCTCAATGTAGATAGAAACAACGGCATGCACACTACAAGCATTTAAAACAATAATAAAAATTAAGTGCTGAGAATTAGCGGCCAAGTAAGAGAGAATGACACTGAAAACATTATACAACTGTGCAAAGTTGCTTTGTGCTTACATTTTCAACACAATCTAGTTCCACGTTTTCACGTAAGAGAGAAAAACTAGAAAGATCAACAAAGATCAACAGGCATAAATGAAACCTGCACAAAAAGTGGCTAGCTGGAGTAGAGTAGGACTCCAGCACAGTAAAGCTAAGGAACAAGAAAAAGGCTTATAAAATCATAAGTGGCTTGGAGAGGCCAAATTGTTTGCAAACTCTTCCAGTTTAATAGATCTAGAAAGTAATGGGGTTTGAAACAACATGAGGAAGTGGTACCTCACACTGTATGTAGTTAAAGCCATGTCTACCATTGGATTTCTAAGATACAAGGTAGAGGAACAACTGCTCCTCTCAGCTAAGTGTTCAACATGCAGTCTTTTATCGATATGAACTTATTAATCAAATAAGCAAACAGGAACAAAGCGTGCCTTTTTAAGGGACAACACTGAATTCTTGGAAACCTGTGACAGAACTTACATCAGGGAAGAGGCAGAACTCAATCCAACTGAGCTCTGTACACTCCAGCAAAACCTCTTCTGAAATATGTGTGATATCTACACACAGGTTTGCACAGTTCAGTAGCTCTGTCACCAAGGGACTTCTGTCCTTATAACACTGACTGCAAAAATTAAGTGGCAGTGTGGGAAAGAGGCTGTATTAGGAGAGAAGAAAATTACTCCACTAGTACTCTCTTCTCTTTTCTATCTAGATAAAACTCAAAATGTAGCAATTCTGACTCTGTAGAAAGTGCTCCAAATCATGCTTGACAATTTTCATTCTACAAATGGCTTATTATCAGCCATTTTTATTCCACAAAATCATTGGCAATACTGTTTTAAACATAATAAACTTTCTTTTCACAGATGCCATTTTGTGATACTCACCTACCCAAAATTCAAACTAAGTCTATTAATACAAGAATTTATCAAATACCTACTAAATTACACCATTACTTCAGCTTCCCTCTAAAGAAATAAAGCTATACGACCACATCTTCTTAGAGCTGACAGTTTAGGGTTAAAGTCCAGTAAGAAACAGATGGCTGCTGCTTGCTGATGCATGAATGTTCAAGCACCAAAACAATTGCTAGAGGATCATGGTTTGCATCATCCTTCAGCAAAAACATGTAACTATTAAGGCGCTAAACACAGGTAGCACGAAACATATTACACACATTTCAAAGATGCATAAGCATTGCCAAGAATGTGTATCATTCTGACTGGGCAGGCAATCATACTGACAGCGCCAAAGACTGACAATTTTTCAAATTCAACATTAAGTCTCTTTATATCAGAACTAAATATAAAACTTTCATATGGAGCTTTGAGGGACTATAAGACTTGTTTAGAATTATCACTGTAAGTGTTTGAGATTAACTGTTTAAAAAAGCTTTTCTAATTTAATGTCATAGGGTCAATTTAAGACTCATAACAGATCAAAAAAATAAGGTGACAGGCTCACCTGACAGAGTTTACCATTTCTCCAGATGAGTCTACAAAAGCAAATTAACTCATTCACAGTAGGTTTTCAGAAATCCAAATATTCACCTTTGTCTCCTGTCACCCCCTCCTGAGCAATGCAAACAGACTCAGCCACCAAGAGAACAGAGACCTTGGAAGCTGGCTTTTTTAAGTTGGCAGCAGCCGTCAAAGCGCCAGGCCCTCAACGAATCCTTACTGCCAGCAGTAATCTTCACTAAGCCCTACAGCACATCTTCATTAAGTACAAGGGCACCACAACAGGATTTTTAATCAGAATTGATCAATGTTGCCTATAGCTTCAAACACCACCTCTCTTCTGGTGTTATCCTAACATGCTCCTATCCAGAAACCACCCACAGAGAAGCCAAATGCGAGTGCTGGCACTTCCACCCAAGTGCAACCTTTCAAACACATAAGCCAGTAACATTTGGACTGAGCTACAGTGATGCTGCAATAAAGCAGCCGAGACTTCAAAAAAATATTCTCAGCACTGCTACAGAGATGACAATTCAGGCAGGTGAGGCAAGGAGGTCAAATCCAGTTTTCACAGCAAAACTACTTGAGCTCCAAGTCTTACACTGATGGTAGGCCAATTAGCAACATTCAGTTCCAATAGTCACCAAAATATTCTCGGATAACAATTTATGCCTATCATAATGGTCACTTGAAATGACAACATTATCCACTGAACAGAGTTCTATTGCTTTATCCTTTTGCAAAAATACTTCAACTAATGATGAATTCTACAACATTTCACATTTTTGAAAGGGTTTGACCAGGGCTTAATTATTGAGGACAATTTAGGCACTCTACTCCTTTTTGAATAAGTCAATTTGGAGCAGCTTCTGGGTGAGAATGATTTCTACCAGATCTGATTTCTCAGGTATCTGCATTTGAGGATCTGTTCACATGCCTGATCATGGTTGTCTTCTTCCTATAGCATTTCACTTATTTATTGGCTTTGAACAGCTCTACAGAGAAACAGCTCATCATTTCCAACAAACATAGGTGTGAGAAGTATATGGTTATCTTTCCATTCACACCTCAACCATATTTTCCCTAGGAGTAAATATGGGGAAGAAGAAAACACCTTCCATTCAGGCACATGAGGTAGGGAGGAACCAAGAACATCTGCCCCTCTCTAGAGCATTAGTGACCAACTTGCGCTTTTTATATATGCAGAACTCTTCAAAAGTTGAAGTTTTAACGGAGACCTCCCTTGGGTTACCTGTCAGCACCACCCTAAGTACCTTGCTACAGAAGAACACAACTGTAACTGCTGTGTCACACACAACAAATTAACTCTGTCACTACAAGGTCTTTTTTATTTACTGCATTAGGATATCTGCTGAATTTCAGGATTTACTTGCTGGTAAAGTCCATACTAGCTTGTTAGACAGCACACAAACGTCACATTTTGTGAAGTTTTACTTGTGACTGGCTGTTGCCTGTATACTTAATACTTCTTTGTAACCAAAGCGTGTCTTCCAATTCAATTTCATTTGAACGAAGTTCAATTTGTGCACCTGAGGTGCTCCACAGTGGAGAGCAAAGAACTATGAAATGGAACAATCAAGATGCACTTCAAAAGCACACTTTAATCTAAACTGCTAATGGAAACAGCCATTAAAAGGCTCTAGATACCCAACCAGATTATATGTAGTTCCAGGCCTACAGAATGCAGGGTGAAATCACCCTTTCTGTCCACTGAAGAAACTTTCTTGATCGTATCACTATGATCCAAACAATCTGCACATATTTTAAGGTTTGGGCAGGTACTGGCATTGCATCTGTGGTTCACCTGATCTATGGAACAATAGATTTTGAAGCTTTAATTGCGTTATGATCCCACTAATGTAAATTACAGTACCAAAAGGTAGATTTTTCAGTGGGATAATTTATGGTACCAAAAGTAGTTTTCCAGTGGATAAAAAAGTCACATGATGGAATGAAGCAAGTCACCCAGTGACCATGAGTCTCACTGTTACAGAACAGCATAAATAGCTCAAGTTTATCTTGCAGTCCTCCAGTGGAGTAAGATGCCACTGACCTGAGTAGCACACAAAGTAAAACCAACAGTCTTGAAAACTTGCCTTTCCACTACAGAAATGAAAATTTAAAAACAACAACAAAAAAAAAACCAAACCACACAACAAACCAACACATAACACATCTCATACATTAGAAGACATTACTTTGTCTTCTGCTTTCTATATTGCATAGACAGTTTGTGCATGCACTACCACAGCTGTTTTTAGCAAAGGTCACATCAAGACAGCAATATGATTCAGCTAGGGACTTCCTCAAATTGCAGGCACCTGAAATTTGATTGCACCTTCCAAGACTGGCATGTAGAATGTTCTTAACTTTAGAAACAGGCTACACAAATCTGAGTTTTCATGCTGCAGATATAAAAACAAAGCCACAACCTCTCTTATGAGAAAAACACAATTGAAATAGTTCCCAAGGGAAAACTGTAATTGTGAAGGTATATTTTCCCTCATTTTAATTTTCTATTTCAGCCAGCAACAGCAGAACAAAATGGACACGTTAAACAAGGCCATTAAAAAGCCAGTTTCTTGTTTGTAAAAACTTACCAGGTCAAGTTACATGCAGGGTTCCTCATACAGAGACAAGTGTTTCTTTGCCTCATAATTGCCTTCGGTCAGTTTACTTTTTTGTAATGCATAGAGCTCTGGCCATTTCAGCATCATGATAAATTAGCAAATACTTTTAACTCAAATGATCAACAAGTTTTTCTAACTGCATATAAACTACTGCAATTTTGATACAAGCCTTCCTGCCACTGACAAAAAGTAAAAAATTGGTGGGGTTTTTTTTCAGAAAGGTGCAGCTGCAGGATGACTTTGTAAAGAAAGGCCCCAGTTATCTATCCCTGTTAATTATCATTTGGAGGACAGACATCGATTATCCATGAAAACACAGAAGAGGACAGTGAAGCTTTTGAAAAGAAGCAGTGAAGCAAATAAGCAATTATTGATTCGTATGTTTGCCAAACATTTTCACCCACTCATAACAAAGATAGTTTAAGAGGAATTTTCACTACATAGTTAGTAATAACAGAGACAGCCTCTCCAACTCATAAAAGGGAAGACAGAACACAAGCCAGATGCAGAACTCCAACAAACACTGATTCACAGCTCTAGTCACACTCGAAGTCACGTATGAAATGAGCAATTCAGCTATCCAATAAGCCAAGAAGGGAAGAGAGAGGGCAATTATGTCTCTGTTCAACAGAGTGCCATTTAAAGTATTCCTTCTGATTCAGCACCAACCCTTGTGATCAGTATTCTTGGCCTACCATCAATGAATTTAATTATACAATTACTGAAAAAACACAGAGCTCTCCCATCCCTGCTTGCCCACAACCAGTCCAATACATGTCACAGAAATTAGTCAGAAAGAACATGTAGAGTAGCTACCTCCAATTTTACTTTTGAAGTTCAAGTCACAGAAATGCCCAAATAGTTTGCTCAAGCATTACTGAAAACTAGGTGTTTCCTTTAATTGAGCAAATGGAGCCTAAACTTCTTTATTAATTGATACAATGTGAGGGGGCATAAAAGCTGCCACCATGCTCCTAACACCCTTCAGTTACCTGAGATTCATCTGGGCTGTTTAACTGGCAGCTGTATGTTTGTATTCCCAGCACCTAGCAGCTTTGCCCTACTACTGGATCTTCCTCCCCTGAGGATCTCCCAAAGGTAAGCTGAGTTAAAACAACTCTCTAGTTCTGCCTTCATTTAACTTTAGACTAATCTAATGTTTTAAACAGATCTACTCACAAATGGACTTGCCATCCCACAGCCCATGCCCACTGACATTTTTTTTTGCTACCTGAAACAGCTGCATCAACCAATTAACATGGATACTGTAGCAATAAGCCCAACTTTCCTGCTATTCTAGCTGATACATTTTCAAGACAATGATCTTTAACAAGAAGGAATTCAAAGAAAAGAACAGGGCTGTAGCCACATTAAAACAATATTGTTCTACCACCAACTGATGCATTAGTCACTGGTTTTGTAATGAGATGCCCTCTTCCCTTTGTGGTGGCTTTAGGCTTTTTCCTCCTACATTTAGGAGCTGGTGGAGAGGAGAGAGCACAAGATGGCAGTAAGTAAAGAAATTACATCTCTCCTCCTTCGACTTATGCTGTCTTCAGACAGAACATTTATTTTTCTTGTTACAAAGTGAAAATGAGAAGCAAGACTCAATACTCACAATACTTTCTTTAACGAGGTAACAATGTGCCTCATTTTCAAATCCAACCATTCCAGAAGAGTACCTTTATTGAAAGAGACAATGTTCTTTCCAAAACCCACATTGCACTATCAGTCCCATGTGGCACTTAATTTTGGAGCCTGACCGATGCCCTAACACTCCAAGTATAACAACTACGCATTAAGCAAAGGACTTCCTTCATTGAAGGACAAGAATTTAATTGAGGCTATATTCAGGTATGTCTCTGAAAGCTTAAGGGAATGGCAGAGATACAGCAAGTAACTTTTTATTTTTTTTAGGCACACTTGTATGACCTCTTTCTCCTCAGGAATTTAAGTTGTGTAACCAACATTCAACTCTTGATTTAACACAAAGAAGCCAGTCAGACAACACCTCTGTACTAAGTACAGCAATGTCCTGCATATAACTGCTCCTTCAGGAAAGGATCTAAGAAGTAGGGAAATAGGTTAAAAACCCCACAGATATTTTATAAATCAGAAAAAGTGCAGTATTATCAGACAACAAGACTCATCAAAACTTGACTAACCATTTCGAGCCTTAGGAGCAACTACAAAAGTCAGACCAGAGCACTTCCACAGTGAGAACCACTGGCAGCACATGGAGTGCAACAACATTTACTAGGTTTTAAGCTACACTCTTAATTTTCAAGCTATCAGGCAATTAAGAATTTCATACATTTGGCTAACTGACAATTTATTCTACCAGCTTTCCAAGTCACAGTACTGATTTTAGTTTTCTCTTTAAAGATATGGACTGAAATAATTTCAATGGACTCAGAACTCTGACCAAATAAACCACAAAAGCAGGACACACAATAGAAATACCATGCTTAAATTAAAAAGCAGTGAGCAAAAAGTATGGGCCATGGTTTGCCCGTTTCCTACAGCAATGTATTCCTAGTTTTAGACACTTTAATGCTGTTAAAACTAGACAAACCGCACAGACAGCAACTACTGAAGTAGATGTTACTTGAAAAAATAGCTCAGTCACATTCACTTTCTGCACTAAACTGAAGCCAGATACAAGCATTTTAAATAACAGGGAATGACAATACTAATTGCATATTGCAGGATTATATCCAAGATTGCTGTCAAAGCAACATCTCAGAATACCTTTTTAAATTCCAGTTAGCCCAGGGAGTAAACTCAAGTTACCTTCTTTTTTTTTTTCCTTAACTCTGTTTCAGTTTTTCACCTATGTGAACAATCCTTTTAGGAAACCTATCTTTACATTAACAATGTCAGCTTTTCCTTCAACATACTTTACTAGAAGACAACAATCAAAATGAGAGTGATTAAGCTGCCTCTTTATAGGTTCAATAAAAGGCAATTTATGCCTCAGACCTCTCACTCTTTCACCAAGAACAACTTTTACCCACAAAGAAGTCCCTGGGAAGAAGTCAGCCTGAAATTAGTCATAGTTCCTTTTATTCAAGAGTTTTTGCTAGTGCAGGTTTTGATCAGCCTCTTCAAGTAGAGGAGACTGGTAGCAAAATAACCACTAACACTTCCAAAAAGGTTTATTTTCCTACAGCAATAACATGTCTCTAATTAAAATAAGTGATTAATAATCTGAACATAAAATTATTATCTATTAATAAGGTTTGAATGATCTCTTGAGATTAGCATACCCCCCTTACACATATCCTCCTGCCAGAACCAAGGCTGGAGCAAGGGAACTAGCCACAGACCCTGTCATCAAGGTTTGAGCCCACCCAGCTGGCAACAAAGAAATCAGGAAGCCTCTAAATCATCCCTACTCCCCTCTGGTGGAATGAGGAGAAGAAAACTCAAGAAAAGGCTTGAGAGTCAACACACCACCTCACTCACCAGTTAAATGTTCTAAAAATGTTTTAAACCTTTCAGCAAGGAATTCTTTTCATTGCATTAAGAGGTTTAGCTTACTATGGGAATGATTATGTCACATATTCAGCTAATTTCTACTCCACAAAACAGGAGAAATGTGGCTTTTACACAGCAACGTAACTCCTTCCTGTCTTGAGGAGAGACACCTCTTCATTTCCACTTGCATCCTTCCCCAGAAGTTACATGACAGCTCAGTCCAAAAAGCTTTTTATTAAAGCTGCAATTTTACCATTTTTGTGTCTAATACAGTCCACATAGCTAGAAAAAAAAAATTAGTAACTTAGGTCACTTATCAATATGTGTTTCCAATTAAGTCCTTCAGTGTCATCTACTATGCCATGGGAGTTTTGCAAATGAAATGCATCCTATTCTGCTGTGGAATACTTCCCTCACCTGAACGTACTTTGTCTTTTAGATCTTAATTACATATAAGCTTAAGAAAAGATAATTAGCATTTATGTATTTGACAATGTTTACATCTTGCTTCACTTAGTTTTTACTAGCATGGCAGAACTGACATGATGCTCAAGTGCCACAAATCAACCCCCAAGAAATTTAACAGAGTGTTGTTGGGTTGTTTGTCCAAAAAACCCAAATCATCTCCAAGTAAAGTACTTAATTTGCATTTGAAGTGAAGATGCTTTCCTCAATGTGTCTATGTAACAAAGCAGCTTACATATCCTCCTTGCTTAATATTACATAATGAATTAATGCATTTCTACTCACAAAATAACTCTGATGTAATACAGTAGTAATCCAGTGTAGTCTCGTAAAACCAACATCATCTACTGTCATTTGCTAAGGCATTTAATGAGAAGTTTATGAAAACGTTAAACAATGACTTAATTAAACTAGGATCAGGCCCGACTGAAGCTACCAAGGCAGCACTCAAAAACTAATGCAGCATTAAGGATGCCTGTGTAACCCTTCTTTTTTCAGTGTAGAACACATGCTGCAACATTCAAACTACACAGTACTCTTCCATAGGACCCCCTGCTTATCTCCCCACACATAGTGGAAGTCCTGTGGAGATGAACACTGATGTCTATCATTGAGCTTATTGTCTTCTAGTCCACTGTCTTTCTTATTGAGGAAAAGGAACAAAAGAAAGGATCACACAAAAATTAGGACAACAATTAAGACAGCAAAAAGTCACTGGAAAACGATGGCTATCCTTTCTCTAACACTCATCTCTCCTGTGGTTGGGCAAACCTCACTGAACTAGGAGAACCCAAACTATGCAGTTTGTACTTCAGCTCTGAATCTTTGTAGCCACTTTTGTTTTGCTCCCTAGAGACTATCTACAGCATTATGGAGAACAGCACCTTCTTGCTCTTCAAAACTACTCCTGTTGCCTCAGTGTGGACATAGAATATGAGCAGGGTGTGACTTTAAGTTTAAGACATGAATTTCCCTACAAGCAGAAACATCACAGAGTAAGTAGCTGCCCAGCTAACTAATTAGTATTTCACAAGGTTTTTACAGCTTTAACTTTCTCACAGCAGGTTAACACAATGGGGACAGCACTTTAGGAGCATATTTAAAACAAAAAAAAAAAAAAAAAAAAAGGTATTTTTTAAATAGCAGCTCCCACTCTTTGACATAGAACAATATATTTCATAAATGCAAAGTTTAAATTGACATATTGGTATACACCCATGACTGCTGATAGGTCAGGTCATTTTGCTACAAACTGTTCATGACTTCAACAGATAATTTGCTGCTTGATTACTAAGACAATAGTTGTTCCAAAGACAGCAAACCTGTTGAAAACAAGCTTCCAAAACATTCTCAGGCTCCTCTGGAAACACAAACAAAAATAAAAACCAAACAAGAGCACAACTATATACAAATCTGCCAAGCAAACATCCTATAGCAGATAATACAGTAAGAAAATGAAAGATACTCAAGAAAAACTGATGTTCCTATCTTGGGGTTGGAGGGGAAGACAGGTATTGCTTGAAGCTTATCTAGTCAATGCTACTATTTTTATCCATAATCTTGTATTGCACTAACTACATTTGTAAATATATTTTAACAGTACCATTGTTTTTCTGACAAAGTAAAACTGTGGACTATATTTCACCTCTGTAATGCAAAGCTTAGCATTAGGTACAGCATCATGAAAAATGCCTTTCACCGGCAGCCAGCAAACACTAACTCGCCAGGATTCGCTTGTATTGGCCACATTTCAGACTGGGAAAAGCCAGTTTTTAGTTGGCAGTATTGTGCGGGTTGCCCCATGCTTACTGCAAAGTTTACGGTATTGCTCCAGAAAGAAAGAAAAATTGCTTACCTTGATTTTTATGGCACTACTATTACTACTGTTATCATCTAAAGGCAGTAATCTAGGACACCCTTGCCTATTAAGAGTTTATCCAAAATTCTCTTCCATCACACAAATTTTAAACATTTGAGTTTCATTTTTCCTTTACCACAAAGAAAAGCTGATGGCTTCCAAACTGGGATTTGTGGCATGGCAGAAGGCAAACCTTTTTGGACAGCCAAATATCAGGTCTTAAATGTTGAGGTTATCACTGGTTTTTACACATGGTTCAGAGAAAGGCAAATTTACTCATTCCTTAAGAAGTGAGGGGGGAAATTACTCCTCTGTTTTTAACCTCACAGATACTGTTTCTAATAGGTAATGGCTTAAAACTTCTGTTTCACAGGGTCAAGAAATACCATTTCCACAAATGAGAAAACCTAACCCACAATCCACTTTTCCAAGGAAACTGTGCTACAACAATAACCAAGAGATGGTCAGACTTCTCAAAGCTACATAAATCGCATGAGGCGTCTTTCTGCTGCCTTGGCACAAGTCTTCCCCTGAAACTATCCACTATAAAAAGTTTAACAACAAAACCCACAAAGAGCAAAGGCTTACGCTACTCAGGTAGGTCACAACGCTTTAAATTTAGATTTATATTTAGTTCTTCAATTCCCACCAAGAGTTCAACTCAGTAAACCAATCTATTTTTAGCTTTTGACTCTTTTGGACATTTCCTTCCTTCATCTGTGTAAATGCGTCACAGCTTCTCAAATGTTTCCCTTTGGCTAGGGAGGGGTGCATCTGATTCCATACTTAAGAAAAACAGTTAACACACACACACACACACACTCAGCGGTTATTGTTGGCTGAGTTGCACCATTGTTATGAGCAAAGGACAGCCAAATTTGACTCCAGTCCTCACATTGTACTACAAAAGATACTGGTCTTGCTGCACTGACAGGTGAACACCACATCATGGCAATCCTCTGCAAGGATCACCACTAGCCAAAATATATTTTATCACTTACTTAAAGGGAGGCTTGACTTGGCTCTGCTGCCTTGATAATTTGTGGTAGGTTGAGAGAGGGCCTAGCTCTCCCTCCCCCACAGAGAAAGAAAACCACAGCTAGCTCAGTCAGAGAAGCAAGCTATATTTACAAGCATATATAGAAAAGCAGGTTATATATAAGACAATATATACAGTTATTTACAATATATATACAGAAATATACAGCAAAGAAAAATAACACAACAAAATTCCCTCCTCAAGAGGAGGGTTTCCCTCCCTGTAACCCCCTCTCTCCCCCCCCACCTCCCTTTTTTCCCAAAAAGGGGTTAGAGAGAAAGAAAGGGAGTTATTAAGGAAAACAGATGTTATTAGGCTTCAAAAGCACATGCAAAATTAGTTTGCTTATCTCAAGGTCAGCTCCGCTTAGTTTGCTGAGAAACAGGCAGGCAGAACAGTCTGAAACCCAAACTGAGAAAAAATTCCAACTGCCCCAAAACTTAAAGTTGCATTCTGCTCATCCACCAATGAAATTTGTTTAGAATATCAGAGTGTTTTCATTCTGGTACAAAAACATTCAGCCAGTGTCCCAGTACTGTCCCTTTCTTAAAGGCACAGCCTCCAACGGTCACATAATTCAATAGACAAATGGCAGAATTTTCCCATAATGGGAACAGAGAAGCCACCAAGGCAAGAAATTCAGTTCAGTGATTGCCCTTGTTTTCCTTCCAAGGACAGACTTCCACTACATTTGGATAAGCTGGTCTTCTTTTTTTTTTTTTTTTTTTTTTTTTTTTTTTTTTTTTTTTTTTTTTTTAATATAAAGCATCAACAAGCCAATTATAGTTGACCCCATCTTTCCATCTGAAAAGGTGCCACCGTCCAAATAATTTTGTTTGGCTTGTCCTTACTGTCCTTACAGAAGCCTGGCTTGCATAATCTTCTGTCAATTAAGTAATCCACAGCACTGATTTCTTCTTTGAGCTTTACAAGCCATAGCAAGTTCAAGACCAACAACTATCCTTAACTGCAGGAGTACTTAACACACAGGAAAGCTGACTTGAAGGGGTGTAAAGCAGAAGATACAGCTCTAACTGTCCTTTTTCCATTCTTTTAGGATCAACTTGATGCCCAGTATGCTACCAAAATATGCAAAGAGAGAGATACAAGCTTAGAGATTAAAGTTTTATTTTTTAAACAAACAACAACGGCTGTTTGGTTTCAGAAACAGAAATCATACCCTATTTTATTTCCCTGTAACAGAAGGAGGTCTCTAAAGAATGGATTTGAAATCCTAAGTCTGATTTTCATTACACTGCACACTATCAGCTTTTGTGTAGGACCATTCAGTGAGCTTATACCCCAATTCACCTGAACTTGTTGAGAGCTTTCTGCCTTTTCTCTGCATTCAGCTGCAGATCTCCAATTCAAGAGTTATGAAAGTCAAAGACATTTAAAATTTAGCCTAAAATTCTTAGAGAAGCGTAGAGCATTCTTATGATCTCAGAAAATGGTATCATCTTTGCACTCAACTGCAGGAACCAACAATTCCAAAATTTAGTGACATGATAAACATTTGAAAAGTGAAGGACTACCTTAATGCTGATAGAAAAATCACATCCAATAGCATACAGCCAAGTCTACATAATGGGTGCAACAAAATCCATTATGTAGCATTGAGGGGTTAGCCAAGTAATATTTAGTATTTAAACACTTCACGTATTCCAACTCACTTCTTGGGATATTCTTGATCTATTCCTCTGCTGCTCTTGATGTATCCTCCCTTTATTACCTGGGCCAAGTTTTAAATGTCACCTCATTTCATCCTAACATTTAACATCTGTTTGGACTCTGAAAACAACCAGTCTCCAAGACTTCAACTTTTGAGACTTTTCTCAAGAAATCTCAGCAAAATATTTCACACTGTTTAATGGCTTCAAAATTATTTACCAGCTATGTGACAATCACAAAGCTTAATGGAAAACCTCTGACCAAATGCCTTGACAAAGGATTTCATAGGCTGCAGGTTTCACTGATGCACAAAAATGCCAAGAACTCAGTAAAAAAAATCTAAAGGGTTTGGATTTTAATTCCATGTTTCATGCAAGAAATAAGGTACAGATTACATAAAAACAACTAGGTATTTAGCATGTCCTTGTGAGCCCTACTGGCTATAGCGTATTTGCACGTTCATTTTTAGCACTTAGAAAAACTCACTTTGCTGTGACCCCAGATCCTCAGCCTCTAATTGCTAAACAGTTACCCACGAAGCTAGCTGCAAATCAGTACTGGTTGTTTACACAGTCTGCAGACACCTCTCCAATAACTATTACTGCTCATACATGCACTTAGACTACAACGAAACGTGGTTAATTAAGCTCTGGGTACTTTCATAGACGACTAGAACACACCGGGGTTACTCATAATAGTCCTGTTCAGCGCCTGCCACCCAGAATACTTTCTCCAACTTCTTGTTAGGAGGTTTCATCATGTAAACTGACTTTTCTAAGCAACACAGAATATTTAATTTGACACTGTATACACACATATATATCCCCATACACACTGCTAAAACAAACCTTCCTGAATCTTAGCTTCATGTTCTGTCACACAAACCTGACTCTTACACAGATGCCTAGGAATTATCTAAGCACTCTGTTAAAATAATACATTACAAAAGATACCAAACCAACCAAACTACTGTCATAGTTCAAGTGCTGGAAGCCTACTTTTCTTCCTATCATTTACATCTTGCTTCCTCATCATGTTAGGCCCTGAGAGACAAAAAACTTAAAGCGTTTTCTCATCTTACCATAAAGGTTCCTTTTTCCTCTTAGGAAAAAACCACCATAATTACAAAATAGTAATACTGATTTCAGTTCTTCAGTAAGATGCATCTTACAAGATACCATATTCAAAGTACCAGCAAGATACACAGCTCAGTGCTACTCAATAGGAAAATCTGCTACATATTTGCAGTGGTTTTTATTAAGTGCTACTGCTATTTATGCATGGCAGTAACAGTGACACAGGAGATCAAACGTATTTGTCTAAGTGAATTGAGAAGACTCCACTCAACCTTTGAAAATGATCTTATTTTTTAAGCAGGTGTACAAAGACAATTGGGCTATCTCGTCCTCCTCTGTGCAATCACAAGGCTGGGATCAACAGCTCCAGTTTCAGATGAGCTGGAGCAGCTTAAAGAAGCCACTGGAAAGGGCTTTGTATCTTTAAATCAATCTTGCCATTGTTTGGTGAAACTCTGTGGATAAAAGTCATTTAGGTCCGTCCTCTTTGTATATCAATATACTACTCTAGAGGCTGAAAACTGGATGCTTAAAGTACTGTAGTGTCTACTGCTAAAAGCACTTGAGTTGTTCCTTGTCATTTCAATTCCTCCTCCTCAATACTGGGTAAGTGATATGTTTTCTCAAAACAGCAGTATCCTTCCTGAAGGAATATGACTCAGCTTTGCAGATCATCAGTATTACTTCACCAGTAGTCTACTTTTTGAATTTGCTGCACCTAGGAAAAATATTAAGCTAAACAAACATCCCTCTCCAAGTCAAGCAAATAACTTTGAGGACAACCAAGTAGATGCAACCATTTTAGCCATTAGATTTAAAATATCCTGATGTGACCTTTGATACTTTTATTTCACTCAGTAGCTTTTTTTTATTATTATTCAATTTGGTTCTTACCAACATCAAGCAGAAAAATTACTTTCCTTGGTTCTCATTAAAATCATAACCCACTTTCAAAGAATATTCCTTAATCACCAGTCATTTCCAAAGTTTCAACTAGTCCTTCCTATTCTTATACGTTTGCTGACCACAAACAGCTATTTCAGTGATCCCACCTCATTCAAGCTGCAGACCAAAATCACTGTGCAGTCTCACCTTATCAATAAACCAACCTAACAGTCTGCATCTACACAGGCTCATTTGGTGACAGTAGACATGTTTTTAATTTTATTTTATTGAAAAACACCAGCGCACCATTAACATTTTCTCTATATATTGGGATAGGGAAAAGTCTTTGTTCAGATTTTGTTTACCCAGATGGTCATTTTACATGGTAAAGCTGCATAATATTCTAGGTTTCAATTTCATACTTCCTTTCTGCTATGTTGCTGTGGGACATGTTTAACTAGAGAGAAATCACTTCTTTAAGAAACATTTGCTACCCACCTTTTCAACACAGCGACCAAGCTCTGCAATTAATGAAAGCCTCAGCTGAATCAAATCTTCCTAATTCAGTTAACTTCTCTCTGAGCATATGAGCAATTCATGCCAGCTCAGATGTACTCTCATGAACTGGCCTGACTCTTCTTTAACTCCCATTTGCCTTCCACTACAAATGTGCTTTTATCAACTGTCAGCTATCACAGATGTTACAAGTAATTCTCTGTCCCCTCTTAGAAATATTCATGACTTCTGCCTCTGACTCTTTCAAATACAACCTAATCTCTTTCTCTGTCCTTCACTATCCCCAGAGAAGTCTGGCTGTTCCACACTAAGCCAAGTTGCACAACAGCTGCTGCATTTCACACGAAAGCACTGTGTGTCTCATTGTGCCAGGAAATGTAAATCCAACAATGCTATTCCCAGAGTTAACTTCTCCATTGTAACTTCATTGCTTGTGTAGTTATTTTTGCTCTGCATACTGCACATCAGCAACTGTCTAGGTGTGCATTTCCCTAGGGAGTTTTTCTGAACACTGTTTCATACACACATACTTTAACCATCCTATTAAAATGGGTGCTACTGGAACTGGGATTCAGAACTTCACAAGAGGACTCCTTTTTCAGCCCAGGTCAACCAGTACTAATGACAGCCATTCTCATTAACTAAAGCAACTCAAAGGACAAAGTAATAGATTCTTGAAAAGCTGACACAACACCTTAAGCTATTGCATTGTTAGGGTTTTTTTTTCTTTATACAAATGCTGTTGTCACTCTAAGCCACATGAAAGAATGGCAGCTTATTTCATACATTACATTCTCTTCATGCTCACCACTTCTTAAATTCCTCAAACACACCTCAGCTCCTAACAGTCACTGGCCCAAGAATCAGTATTTGCAGCATGAAGATACGTGGGGTACCACCAGTGCTACCTGTCAACACTTCACTTTTAGCTAATTCTCGTTAGATGTTTGTCACTACTCTGTGTCTACTCCAACTGCCAGGCCAAGCAAGCCACACAACCACAGCTCTGAGCACCCTCTTTGTACGTTAGCTACTATGCCTCAGAAGAAGGTGAGTGGCAGAATTACAGGTTGGAAGGGACCTCCAGACATCATGTAGTCCAGCCCCACTTCTAAACACATTGACCTAGATCAGATTGTACAGGAATACATCCAGGCAGGTTTTGAAAGTCTCCAGAGGAGATTCCACAACTTCTCTAGGCAGCCTGCTCAAGTGCTCCATTCACCCTCAAAATTATGTACTTAATGTACTTCCTACATTGTATATTCTGCTTCGTGGGTTTAAGCTGAAATTTGGGCTTGTTTCTTATGTCCGATGCCTATATTTTACCCTTGATGCACAAGCTACCGTGACTTTTTGTTGTCAGTATTTGTGAAAACAAATTGCTGCCATTCAATAGTATGCATGTGTTTTCTTTTCTGTGTAATCTTTTCCCTTCTTCTCTCTCTTTTCTTCCTCTCCTCTAAGAGCTGCTCTCTACTAGAGCAGCATTTTCAAAGTTGTCTACTAGAATCAACTTTTCCAGCCACTACCAAACAGAACACTGATGTAAAACAAGCAAGACAACAGTATATAAAATAGTAAGATTAGGAAGAAGTAAAACATAAGTCCTTCCTGTAACCTTGAAATAGCAAAATTCTGAATAAATCCTTTGGCTTTTATCTTTACAGTATTATTTTTTAAGTGATATTCACCAGTCATTATTTAAGAGGGGGGAAATAAAAAATTCTTCTTTCATGATACCACTTAACACTTCCTATGTGATCTCAGCTACTGAAGCAATTATCAGTCCAAGCAGCTATAAGCAGATTTGCTTGAACACAGATTGATCCATGTCTCAAATCACTAGTACTTGCAGAAGCTGTCAACTACATGACCATAATAAATTTTGGCATACTCACATGGACATTTTGATACCTACACATATCTTAAAACAAAGTCACCAGGGCACATATTAATATGGAAAAAAAAGGATGCTTGTCTATACATCTTCAACTTGAAATGTACTCATGTCAGTTTACACAGTCATTTCTAGTCTCCAATTTACATACAGGACAGAAAGGCACTTCATACAAGCACTGTGCTTTCTCCACCAAAATGTAGCAACACAGCATAGCGCTCAACTCTGCTTCTAAGCAGTTTTACTCATAATCCTGCAACAACAAAGATGACATCTAATGAGGTGTTCTTCTCTTTTCAACTTCAAATAATGAGATTCAGATACCAAATAAACAGTGGAAAGTAAACTGCCTCAATTTCTTCCAATCCCAATAAAGGGACTTTTCATTTAAATTCAAGACACACAATCTTTATGTTTTCATACTACTACCTCACTTCCAGTTCAGCTGCTTTCTTCACATTTCACAAATAAATTGCACTTGAATTTACATAACCAAAGTGAAAATTGGAAACACACACATTTCAAGCTAGCTGCCATTGAATTATCTTAACAAAACATCTTCCAAATAAAGAAATCCTCTTCTTTATGCTGCTTTAGTTTTACTTCAGGCTTAGTCTGGAAAGAGGAACACAAATAACCCCACTGTCAGTTCAACTGACTAATTTAACTAACCTAAGACTAGAACTAATTAAGTGGGGGTTTTTGGTGGTGTGGTTTTGTTTGGTTTGTTTTTAACTCCTGGAAAACACTGTTATTTTTTTACTCAGTTTCTCTTTAAGTAACAGTTACAGCTTTGCCAACATTCTCTGCAAGTGGCAGGAAAAAGGAAGCATTTGTCACTGTGAATACTATATCGAGAAAAGTATTGTGTACTCCCACATACAACAAATGAAGCTTTTTTGCTTGTTCATCGATTGCTGTGCCCATTGTACTTCACTGAAAAAAATTGTTCAAATAAAGGGAAGCTCCAGAGATCTCTTAGTAGACCATTTCCTTATAAAAGAGCAGATCATGTACAGAGGCAGAGTTTGAAGAGCTCTTTTCAATACCAAATACTCATTAAAAACATGAACATATTCCAACATAAGTCTTAGCCCAGACTGAACCAGATAACATCCACGTGTCTATATGGAAATGAGAATGCCAATTGTTAAAATATGCTCTTAAGAGTTTTTTGATAAGCATTTGACATGTCCTATTGCTTTAAGATTTCTGGTTGCTGCCAGACGAAGCTCAGAGCAACTCCTCTGTTATCCAAAGTTATCAGTATGAGAAGTCAACACTACACCACTTACAAGCTTATCAACTCTGTGTCATCCCTCTTCCCACACATAAATGTGCATGTTGACTATTAGTACAGCTGGCAAGGTCCTCCAAAACTGCAAGATTACTACGCATACCCAGATTGTAAATCTGCTGTTGGTAATTCTTTTCTTCCAATGGGATTGTTCCCTAAGAATAATAAAGCTCAATCCTTCTTGCATGACAAAATCCACCAGGGCCAGCATCTTGACTGAACAAGGAGTTTCACATTAGTTGCTGTCATATGAAAGATGTTGCCCAGGCAGCATCAGATCCTTAAGAGGGGATGCAACCCCTGTTTGGTTCATTCAAGCAAATGCAGCTCTGAAACCTGCTTCAGGGATGCCTGCTGCAAATCACACCTCCTCATTAAATCAAACACATTCAACAGCAAGCACTGAGCGCCAGCAGTTTCCCCCCTCCCTCATGGACTTTGCCTAAAATCCCAATTAGCACAGCTTTTATTATTATTACAGCTTTTTTTTTTTTTAACATACAAAATAGGCAATCCTCCTCATCTTTCCAGTGGCGAGTCTGAATATTCCTTGCACGCCGCTCCTTTTTAGGCATCCAAAGCGAGCAAGTGCCCAGCCCTGCCCTGCCGCCCCGCCCGGGAGCGATGGCCGGGGGTGCCCTGGGGGGCGCGGAGCGAGGGGAGGAGCCGCCGCCGCTCGGGGCAAGGTTGCCAGGACCGGAGGAAGGCTCAGCCGCTGCCCAGGCAACCCTGCCCTCCCCTCTGTCCCCGCCACCATTCCCCGGGGTACAACATTTCGGTGGCGGGGGTAGTGGCCTTCCCAGCTTGGTTGCGTGCCGAGAGTAAGCATTAAGGGAGAAGGCGGCCTCCATATTTTTTTTTTTATCCCGGCATCCTGTCAAGAGGCTCCCCCTTCTCCTCCCAAGCCTCCACACCGAGCCTGGCTTACCAGCTCGGCAGCGCCCGAGAGCCGCTACTGCCCCGCCTCAGCCCAGCCACAGACACCCCTTAACGGGGGCTTCGATTTTTTGTCTTTTGGTTTCCCTTCTCACTATATATAGCCGCTTTCAATGCTGCCCTCTCCCATGCCTGCCTTCAGCCGCCACCCAGCAAACGCGGCACCGGCAGAGCGCGACCAGCGGCCCGTTGCCTTTTATAGCGGTGTCATCTCTGCCCGTCTGCCTCCCCGGAGGCCCATTCAGCGCAGCCCGCTCCCCGCAGCCCTGCGGCACGCCGTTCCTCTGCCCCCGCTCATCCTCCCTACCCACTCCGGCGCCACGGGATGCCCGGAGCCGCGGCGGCCCCTTCGCCCGAGTCCTGCCGCACAGCCCCCGAGGGGGCATTTTCAGGGGGCCGGGTCCGCCCAGTGCCAGGTGGTGCCGTCCGGCCCCGGTAAACACTCCCGTTATCGGGCCGTCATCGGGCAGAGTCGCACCTGTCATCGGCGACACTGCCACGGGGCAGCACTTAGTCCCCGCAGCCGTCCCAGCCGAGTCAGGCCGGGTCGCCAGCCGCACTTGTTATCACGCCTCGTTTCTGCCGGCGAAGGTGGCGTCTTGCCCGCAGAAGCGCCCTTAAGCTGCTGGGCCTAAGACGAAGCCTTGCCGCTCCCAGGCACGGAACGCGGGGGCCCGGCTTTCTATCTCGCGGCCGCCCGGGCAGGCCGCCCCTGCACGGGCCAGGCCCCGCGCCGCCGCCTTCCCGAGGAAGCGCAGCGACGCCCCGTACGGACCGGCACTGCCAAGGCGACTTCGCCGGCAAAGGGAAGGTGAGCGTTCCCCACGTCCACCTGACAAAGCCGGTCGCCCTCGCTCCCTCTACCAGCTGCGAGTGCCAGACGTTGCTTCTCTCCACCCTCAGCCACCACCTCCAGCCGCGGCCTCGCTGCTGTCTTTTCCTTCCTCCACCTCTTCCCCCGCTCTCGGGACGAGGCTGCTACTCACCGGATCGAAAGAACGCCGCGATGTCCGCCGAGTCCTTGGCTGCCTCCTCGGCCCCTTCCCCCGCGCCGCTGCCGGCCGTGGTGGCAGAGGAGGTGGCTGTAGCGGCACTGCTCATGGCTGCTGCGTGTGGCGGCGGCGGCGTCTCCTCTAGGCAAGACCCACTGCGAACTCTACCGCCCCCTCCACGGGTCCCGGCTTCACCTCCGGGCGGGAGCGGCCGTTAGGGCGGCAGCCGGAGCGGGCGAGCGATGCGCAGCAGCGGCGGCGGGCGGCCACAGCAAGCACAGGGACATGAAGGTATGTGCGGAATGGCAGCTCCGGGAGCGCCCACCCCCGGCAGCCACCTAGGAGGCGGCGTGTGCATGCAGGGAGTCAGGGCAGGAAGGCAGGCGGCAGCCGGAGCGCAGACAATCGCGGGAGGAGGAGGGCGACGACGACAACGGCATGGGAAGGGCCAGCAGTCCGCGCAGGCAGCAGCCGGTGGGCGGAGAAAGAAGGAACGTTTCCAGCCTTTTTCCTTTTTTTTTTTTTTTTTCTTTTTCTTTTCTTTTTTTTTTTTTTTTTTTAGAGAGAGCGAAAAGCGAGCTGAAGGAACAGCAGCTGCACTAGCCGCCGTAGTACCGGTAACCGCAGCAGCCGACGTCCTCCATCTTGACTGAGAGGAGAGGGGTGGGAAGGGGGAGTCGGGAAAGGAAGCAAGTCCCCGCCCGAGGAACAAGGGTGGTGGAACGAGGAGGAGAGCTCGGGAGTCTCCGGATGCGTCCGGCACCGGTCGGGACAAGGCGGGGCGGTGTAGGACGTCAGCACTCCCGTCGAGCTCGCTCCCCATTGGCTGGGGCGCGGCTGCCGGGGCAGCCCGACGGGCAGGCGCGGGGGGGGTGGGGGTGGCGCGGGTGCCACCCGGCTGTGGCCTGGCGGCTGCCGGACTCTAAACCACGGCTTGGTGGGTGTTCCTTTTTGGTTTTTAACCGCTTCCGACTGACTTACGCCCTCGTATGGAGCTGGTGCGGGGCAGCTCAGCTGCCAGATCGCCGGTATGCGAAGGTCGACCTGGGGGTCCTAAAAATTTCATTTGGTCCGGCCGTCCCAGGGCCGGGGTTGAGCGGGGATGCGCCCTGTGCGGCGGGAGGTGACCGGGGGCGCGTGCCCCGCGCTACTCCCTGCGGCTCCCTAGGGTGCTGGGTGCGAGATCACAACGGCTGGGCCTTCTCACCGAGGGTTCATGCCCGTCAAGGGCGCCGTACCTGTGCTTTCATCGGAGAGGCGCCGGCTGCCCGAAGGGGGAAAAAAAAAAGGTCAGCTTTTTCAGGAAGATGCCTCTAAAGGCATCGAAACAGTCCCTTACACTGTTCCCTACGTTACTGTCTTTTTTCCTTCAGTGAGCGCAGGGGCACTTCAAAACGTTGTGTGTCATAGACTAATCCAATTAAGATAAGAAAATAACTCATGATGGCGAATGCAGTTGGATGCTTGGTGAAGGTGCATCACTGTGCTCTTCATGTTAAACTGCCAGAATGAGATTGTGTGCAGGTAAGGTTGAAGAGGGAGCAGGAAAACACACAACATAGCAGTTGCACAAATTGCTAAAGCAGAGTAACAACATCTTAAATGTTTGTAGTAAACGGTCACAGACATTGCATACTTGAAACGCAGAAGTACAGCTTGAGGAATTAAGCTCCGGAACCTTTGGTTAAGTGTTAAAAGCAAAGGTAACTTCAAGAAAAATGTGGCTCTGTTAGTTTACCACAGTCAGATGATGTGGAAGTCATCTGCAGGATTCCCAAGATGTATTTATCTGAAGTTGTATAGCTTAATGAAAAAACTTTTGTGCAACTACCCCTGCTGTCATTTCTCTTACAGAGAAGAGTTTGAAAATATTTTTAAAAGTACTTTTCTTTCAGGCAACAGGCACAGAAAGAGTTCCAAATTAGCACCCCATTGCCAGAAGTGGTTGCAGTGTGAACTCCTTTCTAGCTGACCTGACATCATCCATCTAGTACAAAACATGACTGGGACAAATGCTGCTGTTCTCTAACAAGCACTGAGCTGATCTGGAAGTAGAGTAGGATATTGTGCATGAGCACAGAAAAAAACCCTGCATAAAAATAGAAGAAAATGGGATAAGCAAAGGGAAAGAGTTAATATGAGTAAAGAAAAATAGATCTCCTGGAATCTCTGTTATTTGAGCTTTCAGCGGCTAGAGAGCAAGAAGCACTCAAAAGTGTGTTTCTAAATCTGAATTAAGGCTTTGATATGCTGTGCAACACTGGAAGATTCTTTGGGAAACTATTCATCAGCTATTGAAAGCAAGATACTGATTGTTTCCATTTAGTTGCTTGTCCAGCATTCTGTACAGTTTTTCAGTGGATTCTAAAAAGCCAAGCTTCATTTGAGCAATTTTGAAGGCTGTGTTATTGAGGTTTGTCCCGTCCCCTGTTCCCTCCATCTGCTGAATTGCAGGAGACACCAGATTTTTCTCTATCACATGTATGCCCTGAGCCACGTATCCTACTATAAGAACTTATCACCATGAAAGTGAGTAAGATCCACTAGTTGCAATTTGATTTCTTCAGCTACAGCAAAGGTGGCCCTTACAGAGAAATCTTCAACAGCCATATACGTTCATATTCTTTGCAGCCTTCAATAGGATTATAGCAATATAGTCGTGTTTGCGTTTATGTTCACTATGCAATATTTACTGAAAGGTAAGTCAAAAGAACAAGGGAAAGAGATGAAAATGATGTTATGACAAAGGTGCCTTACACACTGTAATGAAACAAGGGTCACATGTATTTAATATTTTGACATTAGGAAATTTAGTTTCTTAATCTGGTTCTTCTTGATCATTTTAGGCTTGAAACTCAAAAAAATGCCAAGCCCAGCAAAAACAAATAAAAAATGTATGAATTTGCTATGTGGAAACCAAGTGCACATTGAAAAGTTGCATGATTTTTCTGTTTTTGGAAGCCTGTCATTAGAACATACCCATATTCTCCATCTTCGACTTCCTACTTTGCTTGTCTTTGATTCTGTTTGCCTGCAAGTATTTTTGCACCAAGTGGAAAGGAAAAAATAATATTTGTCATGTAAAAGGTATTGTAAGGGTCATGTGACCTGCTAATTATCAATGGTGCTAAGGCAAAGATTCAACTCACAGTTTCTTTAAAGTGTACATCAGGAGTTTTTAAAACTAAAGATGTTGAAACCATACTTAATTTCTGTACCTACATAGATGGATAGATAAAAGCAATTATTTCTATGTGAACAAGTTGGTCAAAATATGTACATCCCAATAAAGTAAATGCCCTAAGAGAAATGTTGTTTCCTTTGAATGTCTGTTATTGTATTGTGTCTTAGTCTGGTTGAATGGTCACTCTAAAAGCAGTATATCAAAGAACAAAGACTTCCATTCCTGTCAAAGAGATCTGTTGTGAGTAAAGAAGCTTGCCTAGTGCTTAGTCTTCAGTGTTCAGGCTGACTAGTGCCACATGTCGCCTCATGTTTCATTCCTAAAGGAATATGAAAACTGGATGCTGCTTGAGTTCATAGTTGTTACTGTGTTTTTAAGATGACAAGGTACCTTTTGCATTTTTAGCAGATAAGGAAAACAATTGAAGTTACTAACGTGTACCATTTCTGAGTTGCTATCCACTTTCTGATCTAAATGGTGCTTGTGTTATAGCAACATTTGTCAATTTCAAATTATTCTCCAAGCACAAGATGCATCTCTTTTATCTGTAGATTAGCACTGAGGCATTTTCCAGTTGTTATTGTCATTATTTCCCTCTTTTCTGCATCAGCATCCATGTCTTTTTGAAAAGTTGTCTTGAATAGCACCAAGCCTACATGCTCCACTTCCTTATGCTATAAAATCAAGTTCTTGTTTCATTGTATGAGTTCTGTCAGCTTTTGAAGCTTCTGCCTCATTTAAAATGTTTTCTCCATATTTCTCCTGGTAAGACCTTTCACATTCTTACATTTCATTGTAAACTTAGAGCAGCACTGCTGGCACCCAGCAGGACACAGCATTCCACAGACACTCGTAGCACCTGCACAGAGAAGTTTAGTACACTTCAGTCAACTATAAAGGGGCAATGTTTGATGGTCACAACAACTGAAGTTGTTCTGCTTGTGTGGTCATGTCAAATATTAAACAAGGAATCAAGTAGGTTCTTAGTAACGTAGAGACCAACTTGGTGGCTTTGTCAAAATGTTAATCATCCTGATTTTATTTATAACCTTTTTTTTTTGTGCTCACCATTTCACTGATGTGATATCTTTATAAAAATCCATCTCCTTATTCTGCTATGTGACACATACTGACTTGTCAGTGTCAAGGACACTTCTATTATGTGTAGAAATTACATCAACCATCTGATGTTTTATAGACTATTGATGGTCTATACATCATCTGCTGACTAACCTCAGCCTAATTAAGTGTTGTGTTTTGTTTTTACACTTTGACACTCATAATTGTACATTATTGTACAGTTATTGGAGCCTGAATCACTAGGCCACATCTCAGACTAGTCATCCCGTTGCCTTTACTGTCCAGGTTTTCAGAAACTCCTGTGCTTTCTCTATAAGGAAGAATGTGTACGTGTAAATGAGCGTACACATATGCACACTCTAATGTCAGATTTTCTATCACTAGCATTAATATCAAGGAGTATCTCCTTCTTTGTCCAAGATTTTCTGGGTAAAAGTTTTGTGTAGTGCTTCAGAGACTTTTTGAAAGAATTGAACTTCATGTACCTGGTTGAAAGCAGTGTGCATGTTTGTTATGAGATCACAGTCTAGGTGGATTGTATCCAGAAATCCTAAGAGGAGGACAATGCCATACTAAAGCCTCTATGGATGATTTTTTTTTTTTTTTTTTAATTAGATACTCTCGAGGCGGCATGAGCTCTTACTCTGCATATAAAAACCTGTCCCTTTAGACATTCTGCAGTGTGCTCCTCAGTCCACAACAGATTAAATTACATATGCTTGATCATTTAACATTTTCATCCTTGAATTTTCAAAGACATGATTTTCATTATCATACGGTTCCAGATAACTAAAGAGGGATGTAATTTCATTTTTTTTCACATGGTAAGGAGACTGGCAACAGTAGATGAGTTCATCTTAATTGACAAGGAGCTAAAAAGCTCTCCTCAGTCTTTCTTTATCTTTAAGAACATTAGAAGGAAATTCCTCAAGTGGCAAATTCAGCATTTATCTTTTCATGTGAAATTCCACCTTCTACTGTCTGACATGTTAGTCCTTACAAGGAAAGTCATCTTGTTTCAGGTCTTCATAAGTTTAAGAAATTGGGCCCAGCAATCTAGATTAACTGAAACAATGAAGGTTAATATGGTTAGTTTGAGAGCAAAAGTGTCAATGCAGTTGTTGCTTATACTTCTGTAGTCATAAAGAGCTGCATGTATTTCCTTCTTAGGCTTTTCTAGTTCTGGCTCTTCAAACTGGACAGTGCAACATACTCAGTGACTTGTGTCATATTGTTCCCATTGTTCTGAATGTACTGTACTGCCAAAAATCTCTCTATACAAACCATATTAAGCCTTCCAAGAAAGCTTCTGCATCAAGCTTGACATTCTCTGTAGATCTGTCCATTTCTTGCTCCTTTCAGGGGATGTTACAGAATAAAAGGTTGCCAGCACCACAGTGGGTCTCTATCATTTTTATGTTACTGATGCTGTCAACAATGTGTGGGTATGATCACTAGTGGACAGTATTACAACAGCACAACATTTTAAGCATTAAAGGTTTCAGCAGTGTCTTATTCGATTGTGATATGCAGACATTAGAATAACTTCTGCCCTTCATGCCTAAAAAACGCTTTTCATGCCCACAAGAAAAAATGCACTATACATACATACAGGAAAAAAAAAAAAGAGTACCATATGTGTCTTTAAACACAGACCACTGCTTTGTATTATCATGAGGGAAAGTCATGATAATAGGTCACCAAATCAGTTAATGCTTGCCAATAGATCAGCAAACAGCCTCACATTACTTCTTTTATTTATACCAAGCACTTTGACACACCTTGTGCTAAAAGAAAGCTGTTGTCTTGATATCAAAGCAGTGTTAAATCCAGTTGACAATTATCCTTCTGCTTTAACAGTAGTCTATTAATTGTACTGGCTTACCTACAAGTGGTTGTCAAAGTAGCATGCGAGAAATGGCACGGAGCAGTACACAAGAGCCATGCATAAAATAGAATTGTAATTTATGAGCCTAGACAAAGTGAAAAGTAAATGAAAAGTGAAGCTTAAACAAATGGCATCCTGTCAAGTGTTATCTCCCAGAAGAGGGCATTTAAATCAGTTCCACTGCTTGTGTACTTGTATGCGTGTAGCTCCATCAGCATGCTGCTTTAAAGTTGCCCAGATTGGAAAGCATCTTGGATGCCTATGTCTGTATCACTTCTGTCAATTAGTATCTTGTAACAGGGACTGAAGAGAATTGAGTCATTGCTTATGCAACAAACAAACAAAAAAAATATACCATTTTTTTCTATATGTAGAACTGAATTGCAATTTCAGTCATTTGAAACCTGACAATTTTTAAAAATATTTACAGTATTTTCACATCTGGTGTTAGAAAGCTAGTTTTGATAGCAATCTGTGTAACTCATACGTTTGTTGGGCTTACATGACTTAAGCCTCCATAGGTTGATGGCTCTCCAAGAATGCATTCAGTCACTTCTGACTTTGCTGCTTTGAAGGAGAAATATAGAGGTTTCAGTCAGGAGATATTTACCATTGGACCTTGAGATTTTCCAGGTTCATTTGAGAGCTCAGTAAAGAGACACTTCCAAGACATACAGGATGTTTAGCCAGGGTCCCAGTAAAGACTGTTCTGCTGCAGTGGATCTAGACTATGTGAGCGCTCAAACAGATCCCATGGATTTGTTTCATTTTGAAAGAATAGATCTGCTCGGAAAAAGACTTTCCTAGGCCTTAAGAAGATTCCTTGAGGACCATGGCATGGTTTCCCATAACCATCTGCTGCTGTAAGGGGTGATCTCTGGTATCAAAGACACATTTTGCTATCTAATTTATTTATTTATAGATATATGCACTTGTAATGATGTCTCAACCCCCAGGTGCCTATCTAAATGATCTTGGCATTGTTCACATGAAGAGATGCAGGTGCAACAGGCTTCCTTTGTTACCGGCCATCCTCTGCTTATGGCTTCCCTATATAGGTCCAGCATTCTGGAATGACCTCGCTTGATGTGCAGCCATTCTGGCAATCAGTCCCATTTCTCTTCTCTACCTCCCACAGTTAATGACGCTAACCTGTCCAGTTCATCAACTGCATTATTCCAACGACTGGCCAGAGTATCAGTTTCCTGGTGTGAAGCTACCCATCCTACAGCAAAGTTCCCTTCCTTTACTATATTAAGTATCTCTTGACATTTTTTCCACTGCCAAATAGGTACTTGATTTACTTCCCAATTATTCTGTTCCCAAAATGGGAGCCACTCAGTGCAACCTTTAAAGACAGCAAATGAGTCAGTGTAGATAAATACTGGATCCCTTGTTCCTCACTCCTGATCAAACACACTTCAGACAGCTATTAGTTCCCCAGTTTGAGCACTTCCTTCCCCTTCTGTAATAATTTGTTCTTGAGTATTAACCTGTAAAGACACTGTCCTAAATTTCTATATTTTTCCTTCATGGTTTGCTCAGGCATCTGTAAACCAAACATTCTTCAGATCCTCAGAAAAAAGGTGGAGCAGTTTGAATTACTGAGCACAAAGAACCATCTGACTTCTCCAGTGTGACCTCTTCCTGCAAGAAGAGGACCTTTGGACTCCCCTTGGTCACTTGGAAAATAGTACAATAATGCTCAATCTGTGCATACCATTTACGGACAGTCACACATGCTCTTGGAGGTAAATGGGTTGGGGGCTTATTCCCTGTTCTTGCATCACTATGTCCTCCTCCACGAAGCACCCATCACTCTCCTCCAGAAGTTTCTCCTTAAGAACATTTTGTAACAAATCAGCCTGTCCTCTCTCATCCTCTAATTGTGACTGCAGGGTTTCCACTACAGCCTGTAATGATGCAATAATTTGGTTCTTTAGCTCCTGGGCAATCACCCCCTGATTTATGGTAGCCTGTTCCTGATTTTGGTATTCATTAGCTGCTGCAAGGGCAGCCTCTAACACCACACATAAGGTTGATTTCCCTTTTCCTTCTGCTTGTAAGGCAGTCATCCAGTCTACTATTGCCTGGGCGTTATCCCAATTCTTTACAAGCCTACTCCATTCCTGGCAGGGAGGACTTACACAACCCTGTTCTTCAAGAAACTTCAAGATTATGCTCAATTCTTTCTCCATAATGACCTGGTGATTAAATCAAACTGGGGGAGTGGTCTTCCCAAGGGGGTGTCCTGCTTAGGAATATTTAGGGAGGTGCCACTCCCCTCTCCCTCAGGAGCTTCCCCACTTAAGACAGCAGGTTATGGAAGTGGTTGTCTTGAGGAGTTGCTCTGCTTAAGAATGTTTGTCAAATTGCCACTTCCCTCATCCTCGAGATTTGCCCCACTTATTGTTATTGTTAGTATTCCTGTTGTGGGTTTCTCAACCACTACTTAGCCTTCAGGAAATCCTGTCCATGACACCAATTTAGATGTCTCAACCCGCTGTGGCAGAAGAGTAGGTTCTTTCAGAGATTTCCCAAATGAAGGCGAAATGGAACCAAGCATTTGGCTGAGAAAACCACTTAAATTGTGTGTTTGCAAGGGAAAGGGCTAGCAGTATAAGAAAGAAGGAAAAGTAAGAAAGAAAATTAAAAATAGGGATAGCTACCACTGTGGGCATGGGGTGTTCATGTTGTTGTCCAGGTGGGTGGGTGTTTTAGTTTATATGTGTATTGGCTGGAAATATGGTAAAATATGAATATGATTTATTAAATATAAAAAATTGTTTTCCTGAGCCAATTTTATTCAGGTTCACTTGCCCGGTCAATGATAGGTTGCTTACACAAGGTAGAAGGCTGATAAACAGTAAAATAACAGTCTAGAACAATCAGAACTTGGAATACAGAGGAACAAAGTAGAATCTCCCTATGCACACGAAACCAAACAGCAATGCTGCCTCGGGTGGTGTAGATGAACCACATCGAGTTCACAACAGAGCTAACCAACAGGTAACAAGCTATAAACCTCAGAAATAGCCAGGTTAAATAGTGTATTTACTCACGAACCGCTGAGCTGCTGACTATCAAAACCTTTGATGGATGAAGAGGTGTTTTGAGTTCGTAGTTATAGTCCAAAGGGCAGTATCCAAAACTGGAGGAAATCGGAGAGCATGCTGCTGCAGTGGAGGCCCAACTTGAGCACTATGCCGCTAAAACCAAAGAAGCTAATTGCCCTGAAGAAAAAGCAAGCAGGGTTCTTGTCGCTGCCTTGAATCCCATTAACAAACGGGGGGGGGGGGGGTGTGAGAAGAGAATAACGAGCATGCGAGGAATGAGTGGAATGAGCAAAAAGTATAGGAGGTCTTCCCCTAGGTGGTGGTGCATATGCTCAGCACTATCACTGGGGGGGTGGGGGTGTTTCAGGGGTCTTTGAACCCCTCACTTAGGCCTGATTCCTGGGAACTCACTCCAGAGTCAGAAAACAGGAAGCCTCCCGTCTCGTGGTTTGGTTGACATTAGTTTTGTGGTCAGGGTGGTGGTGGCAGTCTTTTGGGCAGCAACATGAGACAAAATGAGGAAGAAGGCTCTCATGAATGATTTCTCCTTTCCCTTGGTTTTATCAAGGCATTGTCTCCGGACAGGTGTATTTAGCATATCCTTCACTTTCTGCAGATATTACACTGTTGCCTGTGGTCCCTATACATACATGTGAATTTTTCAGACTGGCAAGTTTTGCTTAGGGAGGTCAACTTTTAGATGAGGATTTATCATTCCTTAGTACCAGTTGGCCAACTTTGTCAACCTAGTTGATTATGCTCTTAGCTAGACAATAGCAATAGATGTTATTCCTGACATTCCGTAGTCTTAGTGAATTTTGTGAGGGTGAACAGCTGTGAGTTGCTAGCCTTCCTTTCTTCCAGGAGCTGCTACAATGGAAAAGAACTGACCAATGAGGAACAAAGCTTCCTAGTATTTCCTTTGCCCATAATAAGAAAGTCAAATTCCTTGCCATGACTAGGAAGCCACTTGGCTTTCAGCAGCAAAAAAGCAGCAGCTGCATCAATACTTTGTGAAAAGAGGACAGTAAATAAACAGGCTTTATTTTTTCTGTTCTCTCCAAATTTTCAATTAAAAGACAATTCTTTTATTTTCCTTCATCCTACTTGGTGTATCTCCTTTTCCCCATTGTACCACAGTAAGCTACCTGAGCAAAATGCAGCCGTTATCAGCATTGTCTTCCTCATGTGCTGCTTTTTTCTTTTTTCTGTTTAGCCACAAATTTCACAGATAGTCCCAGTTTCCTACCTTCAATTGAATAGACACTTGGAGTAGAACCCTTGGGCACAACAGTGGTAAGTTTTTAGTGTTGACCCTGAATGGTATCTAGTATGTACTGTTACTGCATATTAACCCCAGTTAGAGCCAGTTGCTTCCTAAGACATTCACCAGTTCTCACGGAGGAGGAGCAGATAATGTGGGACGGGAGCTTTATTCAGTTGGCAGCACTCCCAGGAAATGCCTACAAACTTCTGTGTCTTAGCATAATTGTGGGACACAAGCTATTTTTTGCATTTTGCTGGAATGATTCTGCCCCTTGCTGCAGATTAATAACTCAAAATACTTCATTTACAAGTAGAAATCTAAATCCTCTTATTTCCGTTGTCATTGTTATTAGTGCACAGCCTTGAAATTTCACCAATTGTCTCATGCATATCAGTGAGAGGTAGGAAATTACTTTTTGACATTAAATGTCTATCTATAGAGCAGCCAGATCAAGAGCAAGTGGGATGCCATAGATACTCATTTCGCTTCATTTACTAAGCAAATATTTAATATTTTTACTTAAGTACTAACGTTTAAACTATCAATACTTCTTATTGAAAAATTTCATGTTGGGTCTCAAGAAACAATTATTTCAAATGTTGCTGTTCAAGTTATGTGCCTGCATTTCTTTCCTATTTTACTGCTTTCACATAATAGAAGCATTTCCTGCATGACACCTACAGATTGTATTGGCCCAAGTTTCCCCTGGCCTTAAAACACATGTCCAGTAGGTTTGGAGATTTGCACAATGTTCAAGAAGCTTTGTCATGTCTGCGAGACCTTTACAAAGATGTGTTCCATAGGAAATATAGCAGCTCATGTGATAGCTCGTCTTTGCAGCATCCACTGAAGATTAGGATCAGATTGTGTCCTCTACCCAAATATGTAATTTTAGCATTTTCATCACACTATGGAGACTGCACAACAAGCAACCATTTCATTATAAAAGCAACTTTTCCCTGCTTGGGTATTTCAGCTAACATGTCACTCCAAGCTCTGTTTGCTCACTTGGAACATTCTTCATAGACTTTGATGGCAAAGTTGAGCCATTATGCAATACTACCCCTTTCACAATATGCATTTTGTCAGGAAAAAGCCATTCTTTTTGAGCTTGCTGCATTATATACTGCATTTTGCCACTTGCATTCCATTCATGTCTGTTGTAAGGAATTTGATTACTTTGAATTATTGTCTATTTCTGCTTTTGATTACAGTGACTAACTTCTAAGTCTCTGTAATAATTAAATATCAGGTCTAACAACAATGTGATATAAAAGTTATTGTTATGCTACAAGAGAGGAGGAAATCCAGTCAACCATCTTGGGGTGGTACTATTTTTATTAAAGTTTCAGTTCACCTAGAAGTAATAACTTCTGATTTAACTGATTGCCCTTTTTAGTAGGATAAATATAAAAATATATTACATAGGTCTGATAAATCTATCATACCATAGAAATATTTTCTTTCTTAGAAATGAAGATAGTGTTAGGCTGTAAGAAGCAAGATCTTCAGAAGATCTACTGTGATCCTATTTTCACCAGCAAGTGTCACTCTTTGACTTACTAGAGTCCAAACCAACTTTTGTGGTAAAATCTCAGTACAGAGTACTTTAGTTAATTTATTCATTAATTTTTATTTTTATGTTTTAGTAGTTCACTGCCTTAACTTTTGTTGAATTTCATAATATGCAAGGGAGTAAGCATATGACTATACCCATGTGAGGTGAACTAAATTTCTATTTCAAATTGTTTCACTCCGTACTAATATCTACTATAAAGTAGTAGATTATAATTGCTCACAAAGATTATAACTGCTCCAAAGCTCTCAAATTCCTTACTTAACTGTGGGTTTCATTTTTCACTCTTACATCTTGTGCTGTGTTTGATAACTCTTAACTGCTATATAACATAGCTGGTCTATTTTAAATCATAGAATAGCTTAGGTTGGACCTCAGAGATCACCTATTCCAACCCCTCTGCCATGGGCAGGGACACCTCTCAGTTAGATTTGGTTGCCCAAAGCCTCGTCCAGTCTGGCCTTAAACACCTGCAGAGAGTGGGCATCTACAACCATTCTGGGCAACCTATTCCAGAGTCTCACCACCCTGATACTGAAGTTCTTCCTGAGATCTAAATTTACTCTCCCTCAGTCAAAATTTACTCTCCCTCAACTTAAAACCATTATCTCTAGTCCTATTGGTAGACACCATTTTTAGAAGTCCTTCTCCAGGTTTCCTGTAGGTTCCCTTCAGGTACTGGGAGGCCACTATAGGGTCCCCCCAGTGTCTTCTCTTCTCCAGGCTGAACAACGCCGGCTTTCTCTGCCTACCCTCATAGCAGAGGTGCTCCAGTCCTTGTGGCCCTCCTCCGGATTTGCTCCAACAGGCCTATGTCCTTCTTATGATGGGGACACCATAACTGGATGCAGTATTTGAGGTGAGGTCTCACAAGAGCAGAGTAAAGGGGAAGAATCACTTTTGTTGTCCTGCTGGCCACACTCCTCTTGATGAAGCCCAGGATACGGGGCTGAATTTTCAAAAGATCTACAGCTCCTCTGCTTCTTTTTTTAAATTCCTTTTCCTTTTTTTTTCCTACACTAGCCTTAAGCTATCAGTGCCTTGTGAGGAAGAGGCTGAGGGACCTGGGGATTTTTAAACTGAAGAAAACTGAGAGGGGATTTAATAAGTGTTTATAAATATCTGAGGGCTGGGTGTCAAGAAGGAAGGGACAGCCTCTTCTCACTTGTGGCCTGTGATGGGACAAGGGGCAATGGATGTAAATTACAGCACAGGAAGTTCCACCTCAACACAAGAGGGAACTTCTTTACTGTAAGGGTCACAGACCACTGGAACAGGCTCCCTAGTGAGGTTGTGGAGTCTCCTTCTCTGGAGACTTTCAAGACTTGTCTGGATGCCTTCCTGTGCAACCTGCGCTAGATTCTATAGTCCTGCTCTGGCAGGGGGGTTGGACTTGATGATCTCCAGAAGTCCCTTCCAGCCCCTAACGTCCTGTGATCCTGTGATCAGTCTTCTTCAACTGTGGTTGATTTGGTAGGATTAAAATTTAGTTTCCTCATTTTTCATACATAAAGAAATTAATGAACTTTATCATTCGTTCATGAGGCACATTGGGGTTTTGTAACATATTTAGAAACATTATTGTTTCTTATTGATTCAGCAGCAGTATTTTCTTTACTAAATTATGTTCAGAAAACAGTTCTATCACAAATATTAATATTTTCATGTATCTTAGATTATTAATATTTTCACCAATTGTAAGATTGTTAGATTATTTTAAAGTAGGTTCTGTGAGGAAAAAATAATTGCAAACATGCCAAAGAATGTAATTTTGCTTTTGTTTTGTGGTTTTATGAACAATGCTCAGAACATCATGAATAGACAATACAAAACTACCTGCAAAAACGTTACCACTGAAGGAACATGTCAGCACCTGAAGCTGAAGACCAGTGGTGGAAATGCAGAACTGCTTCAAAAGGCTGTCACTTCGAAAGGCTTTTCATAATACATTTGCAGAAAGAATTGAGTAGATGTATGGGAAAGGAGGCAGGGAAAAAAAATCATTTTCTGTGCTGGGATAAACATGCAACTAAGTGGCATTCGTGTTTTCTAGGAAATTAACAGTTATAAATGATAACACAAGCTAAGTGCCATAAAGAGTCAAAATGCTGATCTGAAAATGTAGTCCTCTGTCTTGTTTATGAGAGTGATGGATGCCAAGTGCTACAGAGAAATAATTGTTTTATCAATATTGGAATTTTCTTTCTGGCCTCCTTCTACTGCTATCATAAATCCTGAAATACAGATATTGCTATCCTTTAACATATATATGCATTGTGACTATTGTTATTGTATGTGATAAAAGGTTATTTGAAAACTAAGCAAAAAAAAGGTGGTATCTTTGATCAGATGAGCTGGTACAACTAGAAAAGCAGCTGAAACAGTCTTGTACGTCTTAATATTTTTTTTTGCTTGCAACATTAGTTAGCATAAAAGGACTTCTCATTAGAACTTTCTCTTGCATTCTTAGAAAGTCATTGCTACAAAAATATGTTTTTAAAATGCTATGAGGTACATAGTTGTTTCTTTCAGTTGATTTTGGACAAACTGCATTTTAATTAAATAGTTTCTTTCTTTTTCCTTCTGCATTAAAGAGTAGAGGCACAAGTCCTTCTTACTCTCTCCATGCCATTTTCCAAATTAAACTTTGACCACATTTGTTTATCATTCTCTGTATGTGAAATAGTCTTAACGTTTTACATGCTTTCCTATCTGCACAATATTATGCTTCTAAATAATTTTATTCATTTCTTCTGAATTCTGTTGCTTGTTTATCTTTTGTCTTAGATGGTGTACTAAAAGCTGAACCTATTTCCTAGTTCATCTCAAGCTGAGGGTTTCCTATGTATTTAGGCAACAGTATTGGAAGTTGTAGTACTGTATAAATTTGCAACATGCTCTTACCTTAGACTAAACTGGGAGTTGTGGTTGATCTATCTAAAAAATTCATGCAACTTTTGTTACACCTTTACAATATCCTTACCTTTTACTTGCACAAAAATGGGGATGTATTATATTAAGCTTGGTTGATGAGTAAGTTTTACATTTTCATAATTTATTTATTTTTTTAGTTCTGATATGATAATTCAACAAAATAAGAGAGCTTAGAAATTAATAAAAAAATTGATTCCAAGTATGAACATAAATCTGTACTTCCATAAACATACAAAGTTTGGGCAAAGGTTGGATAATTAAGCACAAACAGTGAAACAGATTTAGTTCTCCCAGCCTTGACAGGGCATTCTGAATTAGGTGACTTCTTCAGGGACATTCCAGACCAGTAATTTCACCAATTAAATGCATCATTAAAATGTTTAGACCTCCCTACACTTGTATTAATCTAAGTAATTTATTAATATTCACATTTTACTAGTCTTTTTTTTTCAAATTGCTAATAAATTGAGTAGATAACCAATTTCTTAGAATAGCACATGTCCTCATTCAAATCAAATGAACAAAGTTCAACAGTGACTCCTCTTACTCTTTCTCTTATCTTTCTACATTTACATTTTCCTAATGGCCCTTCACTCTGTGACTTGCTTCTTTTCTCCTCTGAAAGAATTTTTTTCAACATGGAAAGTAATACTGCATGTGCCAATATGTCAATTTATACAACAATTTTTATATAAGCATGATTCCTTTTGTAGGAAAAATTAATATTTTCCTCATTTTGTACTATGTTGCTTTGAAAGGAATTTTAATTACAGGGAGAATGTTTCTTTTTAATCTAGAACAATCATAGCCCTGCAAAGATTGTTGCTATTTTAATGACTGCATATTGACTTAACAATATCACTATAAAATGTACAGTGATATAACTGTTCCTATACAGTCAAATATTGCAGTATAGACAGAACCTTTTTCTGTTACACAATTATTTGGATTAGCTATCTTTAGAAAGCTAGTCATACCTGAGAACCAGTATACAACTGTATGTAGAATAGAATAGAGTAGAATAGAATAGAATAGAATGGACCAGGTTGGAAGAGACCTTCGAGATCATCGCATCTAACCTATCATCCAACACCACCTAATCAACTAAACCATGCAACCAAGCACCCTATCAAGTCTCCTGCTGAACACCTCCAATGGTGGTGATTCCACCACCTCCCCGGGCAGCCCATTCCAATGGGCAATCACTCTCTCTGTGTAGAACTTCTTCCTAACCTCCAGCCTAAACCTCCCCTGGCGCAGCTTGAGACTTTTTGTCCTATTTTCTTGCCTGGTTGCCTGGGAATCCATGCATAGTCTGTTCAGAATTTCACAGTATCACAGTATCACAGTAACTAAGGTTGGAAGAGACCCCAAGGATCATCAAGTCCAACCTGTTCCAACAGACCTCACAACTAGATCATAGCACCAAGCGCCACGTCCAATCTCCCCTTGAACACCTCCAGGGACGGCGACTCCACCACCTCCCTGGGCAGCCCATTCCAATGACGAATGACTCGCTCAGTGAAGAACTTTTTCCTTACTTTTGTTCCCAGACTACCTTCTAATGCCTTGTGATCTTCTTGTTACAGTTTGAGAGCCACTAATTTCCAAGGACTCCTGTCATCAGTGGAGAAGCTGAGAAATGCTCTATGAGTTGTCCACTCTTGAGGCACTGAGGAGACAATGGATCATGGTGACTTCATGAACACCTTGGTCTTTCTCTAGTGAACTTCTGTATTTGAAAGCAGCCCCCCCCCACAAAAGAAACAAAACTGTGTCTACAGAGGTCCTAAAATAATCTATCCTGAAGCACCAATACATGTGTACAGATTTCCTCCCTTTGCTGCCTCTTTTTTAGGTCACAAGTATTATGTTAATGCTGATTACTGTTAATATTTGAACAAGTTTTCATTTCTGAGTTAGCAGTTGTCAGAATCTACGCCTTGGTTACCTTTGAGTTAATGATATCTGAATCATTAGATAGATAGATAGATAGAGCTACATGACATTTGATAAGGTATAGATCAAATAAACATGTAAAAGTTCCTAGCAGAGGCAATTTCTACTAGTTAATAAAAGATCACAGAGATGGATTTTGCAATCTTAGCTACTTTTTATTGACACCATTGAGACCTTGCCCCATAACATGTAAATAAGTACTTCTCTCATATCAAGAGGCATTGTTAGCTATAGAATACAGAATAAAAACTTCCTTACATTAGTCTCACGTGAGTGCAGCGTTTGAGGCTAGTTGCTGCTAAGCAATTGATGGCAACAGGGAAGAGCTCAGCCACTCTCACTGTGAAATGGAAACACTCCAGCAAACGAGTCCACACGCTTGTGTAGCAAAGTGCTTTCTCACAAGTTAACTGATATTACGTGGTAAGGACCCCTCCAGAACAAACAGATGTTTTCTTTTTACTTTCCTTGTGTTGCACAGCAATGCATGCCCAGAAATAGAATGCAAGGAGGTAAAACTAGAAAGCCAGTGTCAAGCCTTACAAGCACAGACTTGACTATCTATTAGGTTTCCCACCTTTCTGCAGCTGATCTACTTTGGGTGCTTTATGAGGCATAGGATACGTTTCCTCCTCTTTAGGCAGAACAGGGTCATGATGTAGGCCAATCCATTGTTTTCTACAAATTCAGGGTTTGCAGAGGGGCCCTGCTATGGGATAGCACTCCTGGACAGCTGGAGTTCATGAGAGGGGACTTGGCTGAGCAGATGCTGCCATGCTTAAACGTGAGCTTAAAGAAACCATAAGCATTATCTATTCTTACTTGGACAGTGAAAATGAGAAAGAAAGGAGAAATGCCCCTGTCTGTTCTCCTCTACAGTCCCAGAAGAGGATTGTCTTTCCATTTGAAATGTTCAATCTCAGCTTTCAGAAGTGTTTAGTATTCTATGTTCTCAATAACTTCTGGCATGTGAGCTGAAGTATGTAATAGGGTGGGTGGTGCTGCTTAACTTTTAGTTAAGAATTAACAGTAGGATGCTCCAATGTTTCTTAAGTTTAACGATGGGACCACAAATGATCTAAATTGCAGATGGTAATGGTTCCTTCTTTTTTTTGATTTGGCTTTGATAGTTCCTTTGATGTAGAAGAACTGTGAGCTTAATTTGCATAACGTTACTCCCACTCCTATCAGTCTGTTGATGAGCTATCTTTATTAAATTTTTCACCATTTTGGGATTATCTGCATACTTCCTGATTTTATAATGTGATCCTGCTTTACTACAGAGGAAGCCTACTGATGAACATCTGCTACCTTACAAAGTTTTCATACTCTTAGCATGGCATTCAAAATTTTCCTCCTGTCAAATTTACTCTACTCCATCAGAAATTGCTACCATTCTTAATTGCCGTGCAATGTCTTGCAGGAAAATAGCAACTGGAGACGATAAAATGAGTATCAGGATAAAAACTGTGAATGAGATCAGTTGGTGGATTTGCCTTGTATTAATATATATGTATGGAATATTTTCAAAATAAAACATTAAAATAAATATTTTTGTGTTTTTACAAATGCTGAGTTACAATGTTCATCTTCATTCTAACACCAGCTTCTTTTCTCTCTTTATTTTCTGTAGTGGAATGTCCTCTGAAAATATTTCTCTTACTGCTGATCAGAATGTTGAATTTCTTCTTCTTTTTTTTTTCTTTACTGAAAAAGAAAATATTTCCACAATTCCTTGAATACAAAAAACCCAAAACAATTACTGTCCAGAAAGTAAAGGTATTGAAAATCTGTTAGACATGAAATGCACACACTTACTCTTCTTATTTTCATCAGTTGCTACAGTTACAGTATTTAATGTTTTTACTGAGAATGCCACATGACACCACTCACTTTCCAGTTTCTGGCTTTGTTTTACCATCATCAATTATTTTGTTCAGCTTCAGGTTTAGGCAGCATAGTGAGAAAAAAAAAATCCAAATTTGCAAACACAAGAAAGATTTCCTTCAAAATTTGGGTGGTTTTGGGGTTTTTAGAATCACTTCAGGAGACTGTCTGATGTATTGCCCCAAGGAACCAAATAATCCTGGAAGCTGTTCTAATGCAGTTTGCAGAGGTCCCTCAAGCATATCCCTGTGACTGAAGAGAGAGAAGGTCTAATAGTGGTTACATTTTGAGGCTTCCACTGCAATTCTACTAACAAAGAGAGCATCACTTGTGCAATATGCAGCCTATTAATAACACCCACAAGAAAGAGCTGCTTTGGCTACAACATGATTCTGGACAACAGCATCAAGGAGCTGCAAGCTTTATTATTTTGGGACGGCAAAGACAATGTGCTAGATCACTCTCTAGCTTGCAAAGAACTGTTTTTCTACCAGGTACTTATGTAACTCTTCCACAGCTTACCAACTTGCCCATCCTTTAAATCAGAGTATCTTGATGCCTGTGAAAAGGTTCCCATTACTGATAAGGTTTTTCTTCCTGATAATGTACTGGGCTCACTGTGAAATGTTTTTAACTCTGCCCCCTTTGCTGCGCCGCCCCCCCCGCCCCCCATTTTAATAGAACAGTTCCTTAAAGTAGAGTTTATTGAATAATGCAACATATTCTAGGAATTAGGTATGCAAGGTTAAATCAAACATCAGAGAATGACACCACTATCTTATTTTTAACATGTTTGCTTTGTAAACTGTAGGACACGTCCATAAGAGAAAAGCAATTTATCTGAGTCTCTAAACAGTACAATTATTTTGAATGGAAATATCTCATAATGTGCCTCTCCCAAAGTAACCATTAATTTACCATTTGAGTGATAATATAGGGTTAAACATTAACATATCAAATAAGTGTTACATATCAATGAAGTCTATAATATACATCAGGTTCTGTAATTACAAATAAGACTGTCTATATAATAAGGTAATATATTTTAAAATGCAATGCCTTTTAGATTATGCTTTTACTTCTTTTAAAAGAACACTAAGAATTCTGAAGGGTACATGGGGAGGATCACTTTTTACTTGATTAATTGGGTCTATAACACAATGGCTCAAAAAACCCAAACAACATAAAATACCTGAGATGGCAGAAGGCAGGATATTAATATGTTGATATCATCTGGATAATAATACAATATGTTCCTGAGCTTAGAGGTTTTTGCAAAAGTCAAGAAATAAAATGACTGTTTTTCAGATATCAGAAAGTTATGAAGTAGTTTAAAAGGTATACTTAAAAGTAGATGATACAAGCACTCACACTTGTGCCTGCATTGCCATGATGAAGCTAGAGCAAATCCTTACAGATGCTTAAGGATCAAGTCTATTCCTAAGAAAATTTCCCCTGCAGAGATTAAGTGGGCCTGCAAAACTTGTGAGCTAGCTGCATACCTCACAATGCAGGAGGCTATGATGCAAAAAAACCAAAGACTGACTGCAATGTATAAACACCTCAGCTGTGCTGTCGTCAGATGTCAGATCTTGAGGCAGTAGGTAGCTTGTATTCATGGTTACACTGGCACATCACGTAAGGCATAAATGTCCTCTTCATCACCTCTGCCACCTTCTTACACTCTCAGGCCAAGCACAAGTCCAAATTTGTTGATGCCATAGGTTCACATTGTGGCTGAATTCTCTACTACTAAGAATGTTCCAAAAACTTCCTTCTTTGCACAATTCCCATGGGTTAATTCAATAAACAAAACACAATAAAAGCTACAGAAATGTCTGGAGCAGGAAGGAAGCTGGCTTGCTGTTCCTTGATTTCCCATGCTGCCCGTGTAATAAATGGCCATTTTCAACAAGGTGGCTACAGCCAGCTTAAATTATTTATTTTTTTTTTAATTATTACTAAGTGCAATAAAGAATTCATATGTCAGTCCTAAAAGCCTGAGCCCTTGTTGTGGGAGGAGGAGGAAGCTGAAGAGTTTAATTGTAGATGCATTCATGGTGGGAATATCCTCTTTTGAAAGTATCATCCATCTTGAGTGATCACTGAGGGGTGGAGTAAAACACCCATCCTGAGCAACCTGGTAACAAAGTTTCCTTTAATGTCTGTACAGACAGGAATCTGGCTTTTTAATTCACAAGAAAATCTGATGGATGATTTGAAAACTGCTAACACCTTATACCAAGTTTTTTCATGCTTCCCAGCTGGCATTTAAGCTTGTGTAAAGGAAGGACTTCTATAATTTTCCCCAAGTATCTTACTCATCTTCATATGGCTGTGCTTTCCCTTTTCTTTTTCTGTACTCACTTTTTACTTTGTGCTGCTCAGTTGGTTTGCTGAACAGCTAAGTGTTTTTAGAAATGTGTATGTTGCATTGAAATATGCTTTTCCATAACCTAATTGCTCTAGTCAGTTCACACACTGTGCTATATCTCTGATCAATGTCTAGCTTTAATTATTAAAATAGTTCAAGGCAATAGCTGAAGTGCCATTTAATTATTTGTAGATGGCAGACTTTATTTTCTTCATGTGGATTTTTCTGGCTGTGACTATGGAATGAAACACATGAGAATGAAGAAAACAACACTGATTGTGCTGCAACCTTCCAGAACACTGCACAAAGAAGGCTTTTACAGTATTTCTCTTCAGCTCTGTACTGACACAGAGGACTGACCTGAGGAATGTAGATTCTATAAGGGGATAAATTTGAAAAGCAGTATTTTAATACCCAATTGTTCTTAGGGAATTTAAAATTGTATTTTAAAAGACACATGCTACATTTATGTTCTTTGTACTGAAAGGACTTGTTCCTTTATTCGCTATGCTTTTATACCATACAGAAGAGCAGTGTCTGTACAGTATTTGAAAGTTAGGTCTTTGTTTTACAAAATATTATATGGCTCTGGGATAGGAAGAAAGCCTGTGCAACAGGTTTCTGCACCCTTGCCGACGTGTTCAGACAAATTAACTCGTCACAACGAGTTTTGCTTGGTCTTCCTGAGGTGAGGTATGGAGTGCCATAATGCTGCCTCATTTTTTCTCAGTGGATTTCTTTGATTCATAGCTATTCGAATGGATTTTTCTTTATACACGTGACACTCCCCCTGCAACCACTGCATTTGCATAGATCTCATGTAAAGTAAGCCTACATCCTTCTCCTTGGAATAGGTACAATCAAAGCAGACAGCTGTTTAGATATCCCTGGCAAAGGATCCCGTTGGTCTCACCCACACTGGATTCACATAAATGGTCTCCTGGCTGTCAGATCCATCTGTTAGGATGGCATGGTGCCCCTCCTCCAACCATGGGATTTAAGGCAGGTGTTCTATACAGCATGGCAAATAGTGTCTGTTATATAGGAAATAACACCTTTGGGCTATTAGCAACACCGTTGTTTATTTAGTGTATATATGTTATGTAGACACATGCCATGGGATATGCACATACAAAAGATGGAAGTCAAAATATTTGCACCTGGAAGCCAGTGTGTAGATCTGTGTAGACACATACATAGACAGGTTTTCCAAGAGCATGATATGCTACAGTTCCCTGTATAGAAACTGACATACACTCAAACATCCTTGAATGTATATGCTTGAACATACACACTTGAGCAACATCCAGGGTGGCAGTCATTAGCAAGAAATTGTCCTTTAGCCATCTGGAAGTAAGACTTTTAAAGAACAGCCTGTCTCCTAAGTGCAGTCAGGTAATGCACCAACATGCTATGGAGAATACTCCATTTGCTTGCTGAGGAATTGGCTCTAGAGCATCACGTCACAAAAGCAGGCAGATTCACATTATAATTTTTTTTTTTCAAATAATGAACTGTGGGGCTCCAGTAAACTTTCTCTTCAGAGTTTTGTGTACAGCTGCTCTCTGTGCACTCTTGGTGTGAAATCTTTTGACTTCTCACACTATGGGAGGGTGGGTTAGCACTTGCTGCACATGTGGGCTAGGAGATGGCAGTGTGCTGGCAGCAGAGCAGCATGGGGTCTTGCTCACATCCACAGAGCCAAACAAAGGTCCCTTTGTGGGAGTGCAGCAGCTTCAGAATGCACAGTTGGCCATCAACATTTATCTGGGTCTCATAACTGAAGATCTACTACATCTACAACCTCAAAACACTGTGGACCTCTGTCATGGGTTTAATTTAATTTTTATTCATTAGCACATCAAATTCTCTTTGTTACAATCTCAGTAAGAGGGTCTATATCACCACGTATAATGGACATATGAAGTCCCCCAAACACCACTGAATGTTGGAAGGAAACACACAGAGGTCCATTATATCCTCAGAGTTCATTAGGGACTACTTCTGAATAGAGGAGAACTATGGTCAGTCACTGGTACTATTTTCAATATTTTTCTATTTTCCTACATTGATTTAATAAGAGGTTTATTCATTTATTCAGTTAGATTCACCAAGGGTAGCTATGCAGGAGAAGGGACTGAAAGCTTCAATTCACTTTAATTTGTCTATTTGCTCACACTCTGCATTGGAATGCAGTAGCAAACATCCAGTTTGCTTGTTTGGTTGGTTTTTTTTATTATTCATGAATGCACTCCTTGAACTAAGTATATTTGGAAATATACATTTAGTTCTGTAACTGGGAATATAGATTCTGATTCCACTAACAGATAAGCAATTAATTCTATTGTAAGAGCACTGCAGAATTAATTTCTTTGTGGGCCTCAGTGTGGCAGAAAGTAGAAATAAAAAAAGTTCTGTGATTCACTTCATGGAGACATTGAGGCTGTGGTGACATAGGCACTGGGGCTTTGCTCACAGCTTGCTTGTCAGATGTAACTGTTCTGAGGAGTCTGACGTTAAAACAAACGCTAAATCTCAGTGACTTCAGTCAGGGTTGGTTCTTAAATATTCTGCTGATTCATGCCAAGAGAGGGCTAACAATCCAAAGAAACAAGCACAGAATAGTAAGAAGATGGGGAAAAACAAGCATTCAGTATAAAATTTCAGTAGTTACTACACTTAGCAACACCATCTCTGCCTGTACCCAAAGGAATTACAACAACACTTCTTACGCATTGATGTAATAGGGAAAATTTTTGTTCACAAATTCAGAACATAGCCAAAACCCAGGTAAACTCAACCCAGGTAAACTCAAGTCCATTTTATACCTCTGGGTTACCACCTCCAGTTTCCAGTCAACGATCCCTAAGTGGTCTAGAGGACACTAATTTTTGCAAGGCTCAAGCTGCTTCTGCTGTATGAAATTTCTCACTGCAGCCTGGTCTTAAGCACTGGCTTTGCTGTTTCAATTTCCACTTACTACAGTTCTGGGGCAAAATTGCTCATCCTCAGCTGATTCAATGCCTGCACATTCTCACTGTGCCCCACCAACCACACAAGGCCCTCCAGAGCACTCCTTTACACCTGCAGTAGTTGAGAAAATAACCAAACTCCTACTTGGTGGTGATCAAGTGGGTCCTCTGTCCCCAGAAACAACAGATTACACACTGGCCTGGCTTTTCACTTATTTGCATACATCCATGGGTGAATCATCAAAATGATATATTTCCCTCTCCTTTCCCCCCCCACCTCCCATGTATATTATCTGCAAAATAGTAACATTCTAACAAAGAAAATTAAGTGTGTGGCTTTTTTAGAGTGCATGTGTTGTATGGTAGATCTCAAATACTATGTATGGGTGTATGTCTATCTGTCTCACAGTTTTGTTTTGTCCATTTTTGCAGGCAGAGATTTTAAGTGATATTTGCTGTGTGACTATAGTATGTAGTCATAGTATCTGATACATGACTCTCCAAATGATAGATACCATATTGAAACCAGTAATTGTGACTGAAAATATGATTCCAAAATGAGATACTTATTAAATAGATGTGTACTTCTGCCTTTCTGAAACAAAAATGTTTATTGAATGTATAGTCCCTTGTCCAGTTTTCACTTTTTGTCTTCAAATTATATTACATGATATATATAATGTGATATGATAGATATAATGTGATATGTGTATTTCAATTTAACAGCTTAAAGAAATAAGCAAGCCTTATTAGTTGTGCTTAACCCTGTTAACAATATTCCGCAGTCAGTAGAATTACTGTCCCACAGGAATTTTCCTCTGGATGTTAAAATAAAGGCCTTCTTGTACATATATGAAATATTTGTATTTTCATGAAGCCAAAATAATTTCCTAAATATGCAAGTTAAAAAACACACTTTAGCCTTGCTTAATGTACAGAGAAGATGGGACAGAAAGCACCTGTACCTGTGTGTCCCCACTGATGTGCCAGCATCTTGGTGCAAAATTCCTCCTATTAAAATAATATGCTACATTTCTCTGAAGCCTCAAAGACAGCAGAGCTGGAAAAGTGAATTATATATGTAATTCTGAAAACTACTTATACTTTCCTTTATTAGAAACATGTCCTGTATTTTTGAGCCCTTAAATAAATCACAAGGCTTTAATTACAGTACTCAAACTACTTTTTTGCACTAAAACAATTTTTTTCAAGCTTTCCCATACTGACTGACACTCTTCACAATCA